>NW_026294458.1:68788520-69426020 GCF_007827085.1 Peromyscus californicus insignis
TGTGATGTGGTGTGTGTGTGTGGTACCTTCAGAAGTCAGAAGAAAAGACTGGATCCCCTGGGACTGGAGTTACATATGGATGGTTGTGACTCACCATGTGCTTACTTTTCACAGATCATTATAGACCTCTCATTTCTCAGTTGTGCACTGGCCAGTTTCCTCCTAGTGCCAAGTAGCAACACTCTCTGGGAACATGAGCATGGGAGATCTGGCCCCACTTCTCATCTGCCATATGGTAATGTGGGCAAGGGAGAAATGCTCCTCCACCATGCAGCAGGTGGGAGAGCTGTCCCTGCCTCGTACCACCTGCAACACTTGGGAGAATGGCCCCTGCACCTCACCTGGGCAACACAGTAGAGCCGGCCCTGAAGGTGTAGGTGTGGGAGAGCTAACCCTAAGGGCCTGAAAGCAGAAGAATTGTCCCCATCCCTTGCTCACCGCTGCCTGAAGGGGTGAATTAGCCTGAGCAATGTTGGAGAGCTCATTCTGGTGGTGAAGACAGGGGAGAGCTGGCGGGCTGACCAACTCTGCACCTATCCAGGCCCAGAACCAGGGTTATGAGTTGGCCCATCCCATCTACGATCTGCTGGAGCATGTGAAGGAGCCAGTCCTGCAGACCCGAAGCTGCAGGATCTCCATGACACAGGGCAACAACAGGATATCCAAGAGGAGTCCCAGTGAAGGCCCAGCATCAGTAGTGTAGCAGAAATCACAGGCCTTGAACCAGACCAATGATTCTTTGCAATGAACATTTGCAAGTAAAGATTATGGATAAAGGGGTTTACTGCATGACTCAGTGTCACACTACAGCCTCCATGACAAGATTTTTTTCTTTCTTCCTTGTTTTCTTTCTTTTTTTTTTGTCTTCTCAAATTTTATTTCATTTTATTTTTGGGGGGACATTGCAAGGGTAGAGGGCAGATATGGAAGGATGGGAAATGAATGGGATCAAGATGCATGATGTGAAAGGCACAAAGAATAAATAGAAAGTTTTAAAAAAAAGAATTTGAAAGCAGGCTGGGTAACATATCAAGACCTGTCTTCAACAGACAACCAACCAATCATGCACCAGTGACAACTGTTTAGTGTGGCATCTGGAGGTGGTAGGGGCAAGGGGGAAGGCCATCTTTCCCTCACCCCCACCGCCGCACTGCAGATGAGGGAGGTAGTACCAGCTATGCCCCTCTCATTCTCCCAGGGCTGGCTCACTCTGCACACCTATTTACAGGGTCAGCTCTACTGTGCGGTCCAGGTGAGGCTCAGGGCCCATTCTCCTGAGTGCTGCAGCTGGTGAGGGGTTGGGTCAGGTCCCCCACCTGCTGCAGGTGTCAAGGGGTGTAGTGGGAATTCGCTCTGCTCATGACCTTGGGCTATCTGGCCAGATATATGACTGCTTTTTTTTTTTTTTTGGTTTTTCGAGACAGGGTTTCTCTGAGTAGCTTTGCACCTTTCCTGGGACACTTGGTAGCCCAGGCTGGCCTCGAACTCACAGAGATCCGCCTGGCTCTGCCTCCCGAGTGCTGGGATTAAAGGCGTGCGCTACCACCGCCCGGCTATGACTGCTTTTTATCTGCCTACTTGACCACTTAAAAGGGAAGAAAAAGGGGGTCATACTCTTTTGGGTGGTAAAGACCGGATCAGGCAGTGTGAAGAAGCATGTGATCGGTCCCCAGCTTTCCAACTGGATTTACCTTGTCCTGTATCAATAAGTCTGTTTTCCCCCATAAAACCCGTGTGTGTGTGTGTGTGTGTGTGTGTGTGTGTGTGTGTGTGTGTGTGTCATGAATCTTAAAGGTACTTATTAATAAAATCAAACCTGAGGCCAGTTATTGGGGTGAGTGCTAGAAGATCAGAGAAGCAGAACAAACACAGCTACCTCACCTCGCCAGTTCCTCAGCTGATCCTGTTTCCTCAGACTGGAAGCTTCTGAGTCCTTATGCAAATGAATCTCAGCTGAACTGCTTCTCAAAAGCCTGAATGCTTAACCAGCCAAATGATTCCTAGTTTCTGGTCATTACGCCTTATGCCTTATGTATCTTTCTGCTTTCTGCCATCACTCCCTGGGATTAAAGGCGTGAGTCACCATGCTTGGCTGTATCCTTGAACTCACAGAGATCCAGGCAGACCTCTGCCTCTGGAATGCTAGGATTAAAGGCATGTGCTACCACTGCCTGTCCTCTCTGTTTGATATTGTGGCTGTTCTGTTCTCTGACCCCAGATAAGTTTATTAGCGTGTACAATATTTCAGGGAACACAATACCACCACATATATGGGACAAGAGAAGGAGGGCATCTTTCCCTCACCCATGCCACCACATGACAGATAAGAGGGGTGCAACCTGCTCTCCCATTCTCACCCCCTCCAGGCCAGCTTGCTCATGCCCCTGTGAATAGGGTCAGCTCTATTGTGCTGCCCAGGTGAGGTGTAGCACCCTCTCTCCTGAGTGCTTCAGCCAGAGAGGAGAAGGCAGGACCGTTTCTCCCCAGTGTTTCAGCCAGTGAGGGGCAGGGCCAACTCTATGCAGCTCTATCCTCTTGGCCTTTGGTGGTATCAGGAGCCACTGACATCATCACAGACCATGGTTGCATCAGGGCCATGAACCCAGATATGGGCCCAAGCAGTAGCCCAAGCCCAGACATCATTGTGGTCCTGGGTAGCAATCAAGTCACCCACCACAGCCTGCTTCTCACCACTTTGACCTCTTCAGATTTGCTTCTGTCTACAGGAAATGAATCATTCATTCTCTCCTTCTCTCTTTCTCTCTCTCACCACACCATATGTTTGCTCACCATAATAGTGCCCGTCTTCCTGATGCCTCGAGGTGCCGGGTGGCTCATGTTTTGTCCTTGAAGCTCGAGGCGGACTGCCTGGATGTGGGTCTCTTTGTCCTGCTCAGTCCATCACCTGTTTTCAAATTCTTAAGATCATGTGCTCCCACCTCTGTTGTAGAATATTATTGTAAGGTGTGTTGCTTTTGTTTATGTTGCATTTGTTTAACTCTGTGAAGCTGTGTTACTGTACCTGTCTAAAACACCTGATGGTCTAATAAAGAGCTGAACGGCCAATAGCAAGGCAGGAGAAAGGGTAGGCGGGACTGGCAGGCAGAGAGAATATATAGAAGGAGAACTCTGGGAAGCAAAGAAAGAGCGGGAGATGGAGGAGGACTCCGGGGGCCAGTCACCCAGCTACACAGCAAGCCATGAAATCAGAGTAAGATTTACAGAAGTAAGAGAAAAGGAAAGGCCCAGAAGCAAAAGGAAGATGGGATAATTTAAGTAAGAAAAGCTGACCAGAAACTAAGCTAAAATAAGGCAGGGCATCCATAATTAAGAATAAGACTCTGTGTGTGATTTATTTGGGAGCTGGGTGGTGGGCTCCACAAAAGATCAAAAACAAACAACACACTTCAGCATCATGGGCAGTTGGAACTAGAAGCGTGTACCACTGAACCTGGTTTGCCACTGATTTTTTTTTCTTTTTGGTGAGTATAGAGCTGTTGGCACAGGGAAATGTTCTGAGTTATCTAAGATAAAGACAAGCCCTGAAATTGGAAATTTTCAACAAGCAGCTGCATAGGTAAGTTTTTGTCCATTATGGGAGTTTTTGGGGGTTTCAAATCACTCTCTCCTTTCCAGTGGCTGACTACCTGTTCTCATAGCTATTTTGATTTGGGCCATCAACTTGACACAAGCTAGAGTCACTTGGGAAGAGGAAACCTCACTTCCAGACTGGCCTATGGACATGTCTGTGGGGGCACCTTCTTGATTGCTAATGGTTATAGGAGGATCCATCCCACTGTGGATGGTGCCATACCTAAGTAGATGGGCCTGGGTGCATCACAAAGGTAGCTAAGGAACTTAGAGGAAAGAAGCCCATAAGGAGCATTCCTTTTTGGCCTCTGCTTCAGCTCCTGCCCCCTTGAGGTTCCTGCCTCAAGCTCCTGTCCTGGTTTTCTCTGGTGATGATGGACTGTAATCTGTAAGATGCAATAAGGCCTTTCTGCATCAAGTTGCTTTTGGCTGGTATTTTATCTCAACAACAAACACAAACCAGGACAGCTCCCATATCTTCGAGGATCTTGGTTTATAACACTCTTTGCAGCCAGGGAGTTAGGGGGAAGAGAAGGGTTTGTGTTAAGTAAAAATGCCATAAAGCATTCTTCTTACCAAGATTCAGTCATTTTTCATAAATACACACATAATGCAATATTGAAACACTTTAATTTCTAGAGCTCAAATTTGATTTTGATAATCTTTGCCAGAGATTCCATGGTTTTTATGGAAAAGCACGTGATGGGCAATTTCTTATCCTGCCATTCAAGAATTACATCCCCATTTTAGGAGAATATAGAATGTTAGAAGATTATTTTTAATAAAAAGTAAAGTCGTAAAATACAAAAATTGTAAAAATATTTAATGAATCTATGTCTAAGATCTTATTTAAGAAATTCATGAGGAGCGCTTATAAATTTTACACCTTACAGATTGTTTATAAGTCAAAAGACAATTAAAATGAACATACACACAGGCAGTAAGAATGCTGACATGACAGTTTTAAAAATAGGTGCATATTTGGTAGCACTTGGAGCCAAATAATCAACTGTAGTTTTTTTTAAGGTATAAAGAAAAAATGGTACTTTTTCCCTCAGTGTTGGAGGCTTGGGGGCCCGATGCTTGGCTGGTGAGGGTCTCTTGGTTGTGTCACCACACCATGAATGACATGATAGAATTACAAGAGAGAGGCAGAGGTCATGGGGCAAGACAACCGGTATGCAGGGAGAGACCAGGCATGTTCTTTATGCTCACTGCAGTTTTGGGAACAGCTAGTGGCCCAGGAAAACTCCGTTAATCTCTTTTGAGGGCAGTACCTGCAATGGCCTAAATAACCTCCCTTGGATCCCTGCTTCCTAAATCGGTCATCTCTCATGTCACCATACAGAGGGCCAACCATCCCCCCACACAGACTCTGAGTGCCAAATGAGACATTCCCACTACATCCAAACTACAGAATTCTCTGGTCTCTGTTCTACTGTGATCAGTAGGACATTGTTCCCCAAAGATCAGCATATCCTAATCCCCAGAATTTGAGAATATCACGTCACAGAGAAAAAGAGATAATGCGCATAGGATCCAGTTAAGAGCCCTGAGATGGGGACCTCTGCAGCTGGGATCCTGCTGTCTCTGATCCTGGGGGCAGTGGGTGGGCAGACACAGAATCAGCAGCACAGATTCTGGGAGAACTGCAAGCAATCCCGTTTATTAAACAAAGGACTGAGGGGTTTATGTGTGTACTTTTTGGTGGGCTCTGCTTCTAGCCGCTGGGGTGTTTCTTGGTTTGGCTCTGGGTCTTACATCAGCAGCTGTCATCTTAGGGGTCTGGTTTCAGGCCCCTCTGGGTCAGAATACTACTGCGCATGTCAGAGCTCTTTGTTTACCTCAGGTGTGGCCCAGTGCTTTCGGCCTTACCTGCCTCAAGGGTCCGTTGTCACCAAAGGGTCCTCATCAGAAGGAGGTAGGAGGCTCAGCATCAGAGCGGGTGGAGGGGGGGGCTGTGCTGTTGGCTTTGAAGATAGAAGAAAGGACTATAACATAAGAGATGTGGGACCTCCAGAAGCTGGAATGGGCAGGGCGTAGATGCCTCCCGGAGCTTGGAGGACAGATCAAAGGCACTGTTGATGTCTAACTGTAGCCCAGCGTGGCTGCTGTCTTAACTTCGACTTCTCCAGTTTTAAGACGGTGAATTTTCACAGATGTATGCTGTTTGTGGTGGTTTTCCCTAGCAGATATAGGAAACTCATGGGGAGTTGGAGGTGTAGGGCTGAGGGCTCACATCATGGTCCCATTGCTCATGTGACAAGTCAGCCCTGCAGGGGGGTTGACTGTGGCCATGTTCTCACTTGAGGCTCAGAGAGCCCTGAAGTTGGGGGATCTTCCCAAGGTATGTGGCTCAGGTCTCTCTAGTCTGTCCCAGTGGAGCCTGTGGTGGTTGGGCCTCTGGGCAAGCTAGACTGGAAGCTTCAAGGCTGCAACTGTGGTGTTAAAAGTTACTATCTCTTACAAATAATTTAGTAAAAACATGTTTCATCTAATTCCCTGGCAGCAGTTGCTTTCCCATTGGTCACTGTAAGCCAGCTGGGCAGAACCTGGGCCCCTAGCCAATTGCTTCTTAAGGGTTCAACTTATTCATTTCTTCGGAGCAGAGTCACATTCATTATTATCAGTTCTAAGAATTTACAGAGCTGTAAAGTAGGCGAAAGACAATAAAAGGCCTTAAAGGTAGCTGGAAGACTAGACAGGAGGCATAGTAATCTCTGTGTCAAAGTCTCCGAGTTTTTCCTGATAAGGAACTGGAGAGGGTGATCGTGTGGGAAGGATCCACACACCACAATTTGAGGCTGAACTCTTGACGGAAGCGGTGGAGGGCAGAGCAGAGTACAGGGATCACATTCAGGACTCACAGCCCAAGGAGCTTTACTTGATCCATCGTGGGTTATAAATTCATCTCTGCCTCAGACTCTTCCGTCTAAGGTAAAGGATGAAGGCCAGGTCATCACCAGAGAGGGAACTCCTCACTTTGTGACCCTTGGGGTAACAGCAGCAACAGAATTTATAATAAACACAGACCCTTAGCCCCACTGATTCAGAAACTCCAGGGTGGATCATAGCCCTCTGGGTGACTCTGAAGCAGATATGTTTTTGAGAGCCACTGAATACAACTTCCTATAAGAGAGAGTGTTGGTATCTTGGGGGCAGGGGGCCTCAAATATGCTGGGGGGCATATTTGTGACTTTCTTCTCAAGTTCCATGGCACAGATTTTGTCTCTGTGTCAAAGGACAAAGCACAAATGAAGCTGCATTTTATATTAGCAGGAAGAAATTATTAACTACACACTCAGAATTCATGGCCTATCAACCTCCTGGGTCCATTTGCTGTAGGAGAAGCCTCCGTCTGGTAGTTATTCCAATCTAGCCAATCTGAAGAAAGATCAAAGAGTACTTTTGTAGCTTTGGGCTTCCAACGTCTTAGGTAGGTAGATGCACCCCCCTAGTCACCCCAGTGGGTGAGAGTGGGTTTAGATTTCCAAGGCCTCCCTGTGGGAATTGTTTGGTCTTTATCTTCACCCCCACAGGCAGAGATCACAAAGTGCTGTGGGGCAATGCTGCAAAGCTGTGGCCACCATCATTTCCTTACAGGCTGTAGTCGTGTGGCAGCTTTGAAACGGTGATTTTGAGCATTCTAACTGGGTAACCTGTCTGTGAACACCCTCAGCATGATTTTGTTTCCATTGTTTTTTATGGAAGCTGTTTTCTCCTTGACCCCATCGGATCGACTGTTACAAAGGTGATCGTTTCTGCTCTGGCACCCTGACTATCTTTGAGAACCTTATTACTAACTTATTTTATATATTGGTCATGGGTTACACTGATTTAAGTGGGGTGTCTGTGAAGTAAGAAAGTGAACTTATTCAAAACTGTGACACTGAGGGGAGAGTGGTAGGGGACAGGGAAGGAATTAGAGGGGAAAGGAATAGGGGAGTAGATTTGATCAAAATACATTATATACATTATGAATATTAAATAAAATATTTTATAAACCAACAAAATATTCACAATATGGGGATGCTTCAATAGCAGTTGTGAAGAAGGTTCCTATGAAGACAGCATGGGGATCTGCGGCCAATTCTCTTTTTAAAAATTTATTTTATTAATTCATTGAGAACTTCATGCAAGGTTGTAGATGGAGGCTTCTCTCTGTCCCACCCTGTCCTGCAGCCACTTCCAAATAATCACTCAGAGGCTTGTGTTAATTATATATGCTTGGCAGTAGCTCATGCTTATTACTAACAAGTCCTTATACTTAAATTAACCCTTAATTCTTATCTATGTTTAGCCACATGGCTTGGTACCTTTTCTTAGTATGGCATTCTCATCTTGCTTCCTCTGCATCTGGCTGGTGACTCCTGACTCTGCCCTTCCTCTTCCCAGCATTTTTAGTTTGGTCATCCCAACTATATATAATTCTTGCCTGACTACTGGCTAATCAATGTTTTATTAAACTAATTCGAGTGACAAATCTTTACAGTATACAAGAGGATTATTCCACAGCACAAAGTTTTGAACGTATTCACCCCAACCCCTTCTCCAACTCTTCCCAAACCCCTAAACTTCATGTTCCTTTTTTGTTTATTTTACCCATTAAGTTAAGTTTATACTGCCCATGTACTCCTGGGTATGGAGCCATCCACTGGAACATGGCTGATACACCAGGAGACATGCCTTTAAAGAAAACTGACTCTCCTTTCTCCAGAAGCCATCAACTGTTTATGCTCCCCACTCCTTGTTGGAATGTTGACTGGCATGATCTTGTACAGGCAACCACAGCTGCTGTGAGTTCATGAAGAAAGTGTTCCTGTCATGTCCAGAAGATACTGTTCAGCTCAGATCCTCCTGGACCCGAATCTTACAGTCTTTTCCCCTTCCTCTTCCTTAATGAGCCTTGAAGAGGCAGTATGATGTACATGTCTCATCTGTGGGACTCTGAAGTCACTTATTCTCTGCACTTTGACCAGATGTGAGTTTCTGTGTCAACTATCATCCTTCGCGTGTGTGCGCGCGTGCACACACACACACACACACACACACACACACACACACCCCTTCTTTGATGGGATCTGAAAGATGTACTAATTGTACTAATCTATGGCTACATAGATACAAATTTAGAAGGCAGTTTGATACTATGACCATTTAACAGGTTCACCCCCAGGCCCTGTGAGCTCTTCAACCATGAGCTCTTGGCCACATAGATCTCTCTCTCTCTCTCTCTCTCTCTCTCTCTCTCTCTCTCTCTCTTTCTCTTTTTCAGAGCTGAGGACCGAACCCAGGGCCTTGCACTTGCTAGGTAAGTGCTCTACCACTGAGCTAAATCCCCAACCCCTGGATCACTCTCTTAAAGATTCCAAATGTATATTTGTGTTACACACTCTGAGAGTCTTATAGTAAAGGAAACATTTACTTCAAAAGATTTATTTTTATTTTTAATTATGTGTCTGTGTCTGTGTGTAGGGGGGTGCACATGGGAGCAGGTGCCTTCAGAGGCCATCAGACCCCCCTATAACTGGAGCTACGTACTGGGAACCAAACTTTCTGGATCCTCTGTGATAGCAGTATGCTCTCTTAACTGTCGAGCCATCTCTCCACCCACAAGGAACTCATTCATTTCCAGCCTACCCTTCACTCCTCTTTCCTTGGTATTATATGTAGTGGTTTTTTTTTTTAACACTAATGTTGTGACAGGTTCTGGGAAAATTCTTGGAAGACCTTAGGGAAAGCAAGAAGCAAACGCTTTTAAGTTCCTTAAATTACTCAAGACGGTCAAGTAGTTTTCCAAAGTCAGATTTTCTGAGCCTTTCATCAGTTGTAAGAAGGGGCTAGGGCTAGAGGGGTATACTGAGAATCACATTCTGTTTAACAAAGTTCTCTAGTAGTTAAAAATGTACATCCTGAAAATATGAAAATAACATCGTCATTGTATTGGTTGAACTTCAGAAATCTGGTTAAAATCATATTGTTATAAGGCGCAGCAAGCACCTTATAAGGAAAGCACACACATGGAATTTTCTTACAAGGTTGTTTCTTTATTGGCTGCTCTCCCCTGGGATGGGGATTAAGGATTGCTCTGGTAGTGGCCACGATGCTTGTAAAGAGACCTTGTCCTTTTTGTATCCATTTCAATAATTCATTGAAATGACAGAGTATAGTCTTAAGTGCATATTTTTCCCATTATAGAAGATTAAATGACATTTTCCGACTAAACATTAGATCAGGTTTCTTAGATAACAAGAAATCTTCACTGGAAAATGAAAATGGTCTTGGATGATCTAATCATATACATGTATTTCCTCCCAGGGGAAAACTTAAATTCTGACAAAGATGTGTTTAGTTTGTTCTGTGGTAGGAAAGAAGGCAGTGTGCAGGATGTAAAATCTCAGATCCTCAAAAGTCTTGAGTTTTCTTGTCTTAAGTAAGTATAAGTCTCTCGGTTTATTAGTCTCTAAGATGACAGAATTCCCCAAATATTCCTGAATGTTCCTTCCTTGCCCATGTTCATAGTCAGATCTAGCCATAAAAAAAAATGTGGCCCTAATGTCTTAAAGCGTGACTCATATAAAAGGGAAGTGAGAAAGACAGCCATGGGAAAAGAATGTGATACAAAGAAGCGCACTGTATTTAGCAGAGGAACCATGAAAGCTTCTCAGAAACAGCCTGTGCCTGACATCACTCAGCTCAGAGAATCCCCCAGCGGAGATTTGAATGGCTTGCCAGCATTCTGGAGCCGAATCAGGCTTCCAGGAAGCACTTCTGCAACTCTCTATTTTGGCTGGTCTGTTGGCCATAAAAGGCCGTTTAAAAATAAAATATCAAGGGGACTCAGCCTGTCCCTAAATGAGTAACAAGAGCTGTGCAAAGTGACCTGTGCCCAAAGTTCCAGTTCTTAGGAAGTCCAGCAGGAAGATGGCTGACTTACACAGGAAGTTCTGGGCCATCTCAGGCTACAGAGTAAAATCCTGTCTCAAACCACCAAAAGCCAACCAAACAAAAGACCAACCAAACAAACAAAATACCCCAAATAAATTAATGACTAACATGAGGAATAGTATTTTACTTTTTCAAGCCTTTGACACTTGTATCTGTGATGATGAAGATGTTCGATGTGTCTGCTGTCCAATATGGTGTTATTTCCAAACTAATGGTTAGTCTTCCTAAAACTTCAATTAACTTTTTAAGTTGGGGCAGCCCGTCAGCAGCTAGAGTGACAGACTGTGTGGAACAGGGGACATCTTCTTTCCATTGTGAGTATAAAATTTAGGGCAATACTTTTTTATTAATGTAACTTTCTAGTTTATTAAAACATGGCCTGCATCTTAAATAAGAATGGTTTTGTTTTTTTTTTTTTTTTTTTGGTTTTTCGAGACAGGGTTTCTCTGTAGCTTTGTGCCTTTCCTGGGACTCACTTGGTAGCCCAGGCTGGCCTCGAATTCACAGAGATCCACCTGCCTCTGCCTCCCGAGTGCTGGGATTAAAGGCGTGCGCCACCACCGCCCGGCTAAGAATGGGTTTTTAGTGTCATACTTGGATACTTTTCCCTGGAAGGAGGAGCCCATTAGATGGCCCTATAAAAGTCAGAGAAAAGCTTGACACAAAGTCCCAAGTACTTCACACAGGGTCTCTGTTGGAAAGGCTGGGCTGGCGCACACTGAAGGCATTGGGATCCATGCCGGTAGTTCCAGCACTTGGGAGGCTGAAGCAGGAGGATCACAAACTCAAGGCCAGTCTGGGCTACAGAGCAAGTTCCAAGTCAGCCTAGGCTTCCGACCCTATCTTAAGAACCAACAAAAGTAAGACAAAATCGAAAGTCACTGAGCACAGGAGCACAGTGATGGGAGGGGATCATTGCTGATGCGGGAGATCTGTCATCTTTTGTTTCCTCCTCTGGCTGTTTATATTTCCATTCAATAGTGTTACTGGACCCTTCAATTTAATTTGTGATACATAAAAGGGTGAAATATCTTACTATCTTCAGGTTGCTGTCTAAATGAAAATGTGAGCTACAAACAAATATAAGATAAATTTGACATACAGCTAAAGGATGGCCATGTTTTAGGTGTGCACCCGCCTGCCTGCCCTCATGTCATGGTCCACACCTTAGACCATGAGCTCATTTCTGTGGCGGGCTTTCTCTATCTTAATAGATTGCTAATGATGTTTCTTAAGGCATCATCTTTTTTCCTCAGGTGTTTTCCTCTAGGATCACTTTACATACCTAACTCAAGATTCGTTGCTCAATACTATGTTTGCAATATAGAACCAATTTTTGAATGGGGAGAACTTATTTGGAGGCAATGTCGCAAGTATTATCTTATCCTTTCAAATGACTCACATCTTTTTTTAAAGATTTATTTATTTATTATGTATACAGTGTTCTGCCTGGACTTATCCCTGAGGGTCAGAAGAGGGCGCCAGATCTCATTACAGATGGTTGTGAGTCACAAGGTGGTAGCTAGGAACTGAACTCAGGACCTCTGGAAGAGCAGCTAGTACTCTTAACCTCTGAGCCATCTCTCCAAACCCCTATCTTATCCTTTCAAGATCCCTATCAGATCTTCCTTACCTGAATCTGACATTGGTCTGTATTACAGACTCCATTTTCAGATAGGTATGAAATATGCTGGTTAGCTTTTGGTCTCTTTGATAAAATCCTTGACAGAATCAGTTTGAAGAGGGCGTTTGTTTCGACCCTTGGTTTTGGCCAGTGGTCACCTGGCTCTATCACTTCAAGTGTGTGGTGAGAACAGAAGGCTCCAATGGGTGTACAGGTAGAGGATGCTTCTTCACCTCATGGCCACTGGGAAGCAAAGAATGAGAGGAAGGGACTGGAGTCCCAGCAGGAAACACTTCCAATAACCCAATTTCCTCACACGAGGCCCTCCCTCCCAAAGGTTCCAGAGCACCTGAGGTTGCCACCCAAGCCTTGAGAGTATTGACATTTGGGGCAAATTTAAGATAAAAACCATAGTAAAACCGAGCCTCAAGTAATATTAAACTTTCAGTCACTCATCTAGATTAACCTTAATTCCATTGTCCGTGCATGCCCAGGTTGGTCAAGCTCGGGAGTCTGCAGAGGGAAGAGGAAGTGTGCTCAGCTTCTTAGCTCCTCCCCTCCGTCTTCTCTCCCAATGACGTTTTGCTGTCTCTTGGGCTTGCAGATGAAGATTCAGGGGGATGGGCAAGGTCAAAGCGGTGACCAAGTCTTGAGTGGCATTGTTGCAGTTGAGTGTTTCTAGCTCCCAGGAGACATTTTCTCACACTCTGCACTTTTCACAGTGTGGTCTGTGTGAACAGCGCTCTATCTCAACAGGTTTTGAGAATCAGATCCTCTGGTTGTGAGGATCTGTGCCACAGACGACTGTGTATGCTCCCTGCTTAGCCATCTTGTCTGATGGAGCACCTCCCAACATCTCTTCCCTGCAGGTTCCATTGTCCTGTTATGCAGGCCTCTTGCACACAATCTTTTCAAGGTTTCTTGAGATGGCTGCCTTCCACTTACCCACAGCACCTGGCTGTAGATAAATCTCAGGTATAGGCTCTGTCTCCATTCTGCTGAGGAGGAAACCTAAGCAAACCTGAGAGTCGCCAGGTGAGAACGGAGACATCTATTGTTTGTCCCCATGAGTTTCCTCCTGTGGAGCGAACCTCAGATCCCATCAGAAAGTTGTTGGCTGTTCCTAAACACCCATGCCACCACTGTACCAGCAGGCACACGTAGATGAAATGCTAAACGGTCTTATTAATAAAAAACCCGGAGCTAGATATCGAGTTAAAACCTGAGAGATCAGAGGAATAGGAAAAGACCCAGCTAACCTCACCTCACCAACTCCACAGCTTCCAAGGAGACCTACTTCCTGTCTACCCACGCCTATATGCCTTTCTGTTCTGCCAACTCATTTCCTCTCTCTGCCCAGCTACATCACTTTCTCTTCTGCCCAGCTCTGTCACTTCCTGTCTGTCTATACAGACCTCCAAACCTCCATGGTTAGTGCTGGGATTTAAGGCGTATGCCACCACACCTGGCTCTGTTCCCAGTGTGGCCTTGAACTCACAGAGATCCAGACAGATGGATCTCTGCCTCCCCAGTGATAGGATTAAAGGAGTGTGCTACCACTGCCTGACTTCTATGTTTACTACAGTGGCTGTTTTTTTCTCTGATCCTCAGATAAACTTTATTGGGGGACACATCTTGCTAGCTTGTTACTGTAACTCACAGTCTCCACAGGAGGGTGAGTTATGAATTTTCTCCTTTTGCCACCAGCATAATACATTCCAGCTCCATGAAAGCTATCCAGGAAGCAAGAAGCTTTTGACTCAGTTCCAGTTTGATTGCTCCACGACCTGTGGCCTAAGGACAATATTTTCAGCAATGGAGTCTCTTCATTTAGTTAGGAAGGACAACTAAGAAAAATGGCAATAGCCTGTATTGCCTTGGGAGCATCTGGGGCCTCCTTGACCAACAACTCATAAAGAAGCATCTCATACCTAGTCCTGGAATTTTTGCTTAATTAATCTATGGCATATTTACATCCACATGTTAACACCACCTTCAGCCTTTGTTAGAGAGGCTTCTTATCACAGAGAACAGTGGTTAATATATATTCATAACTGGTTGAAGTGCTGCAAATTAGGAATAGTGGAGTGTATGGTCCTAAATGGGCTCATCTATATAAGTTCTTGCAAGAATCAGGAGACGTTGTGGAAGACAAGCGGAAAGAATACAAGAACCAAGGGACTGGGGGGGCCGCAGTGGGGGGCTATATTGCAAAAACGTTGGTTTTGAACATGACATGGCTGTTGCACCCATGAAACTACAACTTGGTGTAGTTGTGATTACCAGTACAAGACCTCCAAGAAGATTGAGCCTGTCAATATTTAGTCATGCAAGAGGGAAGGCTCACATGGTCCATAGACTATAGACAGTTAATGGTGGTGAGGGGAAGGGAATGTCAAAGACTAAAAAAATCATTTTAAAAAATGGATTAGCAGAAACCGGAATGTAGAAAATTGATCCCTGATACACCCTATCCACTCACACTTTTCTTTTTTGGTAGTGTTCCATATCCCTTATTTATCTAGCCATCTGTGTCCCTCAAAGCTAACAGACACATAGACACAGATGCACGCACACATCTATAGACTCCTAAATATTTAGAAAAGCAACACACTGTTCCTTATGCTTCCTACATGATCCCTCATGCTCTGTCTACAAAATGCAGCCCACTCAGATCTTCTAGCATGTTATCTTAGGCTGTGGAGCCTTTCAGATTTCTGAGCCTTGACAGAATTTGTGTATCTTTTCTTTCTCTCTCTACTAAACCCTCAGGAAAAATTCCCAATAAAGTTCTTGGTGAATGACGCATACCAGAAAGCGACTCCTCTTGTGTCCCACATGCATGTGCCCGACAGGCAATCCCTGTGGAAATGTCCTGACGGAGTCTATAGGAGTGCCTCCACTCACCAGAATTTGAGGTGCTGTAGCAGCTTGCTTTGGGACCTTAGGACTCTGTTCCCTAAAAAAAATTTTCCTTCCAGTTAGGTGGTGGACATCTATTGAATCAATTTTGGAGGCTCACCCCAAAAGAGAGACAATACAAAACATTTTATTCTTTTTTTTTTTTTTTTTTGGTTACATAGGTGATAATGTGCAGATTTTTACAATTAATAAAAACCCATATGTTTTATTTGTCTTTGCAAATGACATTATTTGTCAACAAAATCAATTTTTTCCAAAGATGAGCAGAATTTCATAAAGACTAGAGTTTCATTTCCTACAAGCTAAGCTGTGTCCTCCTTCTAGCCTTTCAGAATCATGTTTGCTTGATGGATCAAGCTGTGCTGTCATTTAGCCGATGAGATGCTCCGAGCTCCTTCCAGCCCAAGGCACCGAGATTCTAGATTCTCACAACAGAAATGCAGTGGAGACTCATCTTGCTGCTGGTTGCCAAAACAGGCCTTTAAATGATCCTGGTTTCCTTTCAGCACTTTTTTTTTTGTTGTTGTTTTGTTTTGTTTTGTTTTTTGAGACAGGGTTTCTCTGTGTAGTTTTGGTGCCTGTCCTGGATCTTGCTCTGTAGACCAGGCTGGCCTTGAACTCACAGAGATCCACCTGCCTCTGCCTCCTGAGTGCTGGGATTAAAGGTGTGCGCCACCACCGCCCGGCCCTTTCAGCACTTTGACATACTCATTTTTAAAATACCTTATTGCGGTGTGATTGACATACAAAGAGCTGCACACAATCAATGTATCCACCCAGTTTGCTGAGTTTGGAAATAAGTAGATGGCTATGAAACTGTAGTCATAACCAATGCTGTAAATCTAGCAACCTCTATAAAGTTTCCTCCTATCTGCTTTTTTAATCTTTGATGGTAGAAATCATTAATATGAAAATATACCTTTCTAGCAAATATTTACATTCAGATTATATAAAATGAAAAGGCCATGCATCTTTCTTTGATCAATTCCCTCTGGCCTTGTTTTTCAAGAATGTTTTTTTTTTTTTCTTTAGTTTCTGGAAAGTTCTCCAGGTGTGCCTTCTCAGTCATTGTGTATGTCCATCTCAGTACGTAAGGCACATCTTGAAATCATTCATTTTAGTTCCTGGCATTTTTTTATATTATTGGCAAGAGCCAGATCCTAAATTTCTTTACCCCTTACTGAAATTCCACGACTTGTAGTGTTCAGTAAAGCTCATTGAATAAAGAGAAATATGTTAGATAGATAGATAGATAGATAGATAGATAGATAGATAGATAGATATTCTTAATTACATTTGGCAGCTGAGATTACAAAGACTAATCAGGAATGGCCAGAGAAACTTTTTCATCTGTGGTGGCCATTTGATTCTTTCAACTTTTTAAAAAAGATGTGTTTACGTGTATCCCAGGCTGGCACAGAACTCACTAGGTATTCAAGGATGACCTTGACCTTGTGACCCTTTTGTTTTTCACCGTCATAGCACTACCTCGTTCAGTTTGTGTGATGCTGAGGATTGAGCCTAAGGCCTCATGCATGCCACACGAGCCCTCTACCAAGTGAGCCATATCTGCAGCCTGCCGTCTGGTCTTATTAATGACTACTTGCTGATCTAGCAGGACAGTAGCATGTAGAAACTAGGTAAAATGTGGGTGTGGCATCATTCCAACAATATTTCATTCATAAACCAGACGGCACGCAGCACCGGTCCCAGATTCTAGGTTGCCAGTTCTGATGCTAAGCTTGTGCAAAACTGTTTTATCGACTTGACCCAATTCCACGCTTAGACTTATTTGTGCTTGGCAGAACTCAAAGTATTTTTCTTATTTGATTGATAATATTTTAGTGTGAACTAGTAATCTCCAGTGTCCTAGTAGCCTCAAGATTCGAAGTTCAGTGAAAACTGAGTAGCTTACTACCACGAGGTACCTTCCTCACTGAGAGAAAGCAAATTAAGTCCAACCACTCTAATGCACTGTGAGTGGGATGTTGTAATTAATATCAGCTAATTAGCTAAATAATAGTGCCCAAAAGGACAATTTGGGTCTCCAAGGTCAACAAAGAAGATGGACCCTTTAACAGACAAGAATGATACGCTTTGTAAAACTGTAACACTGGCTTTGCCTGTAAGAGGAAGTGCTAGTACTCGGAGATCTGTGTTTGTCTGAGCTCTCCTGAGTCAAGAACTCTTTTCCCAGAATTTCTTGCAAGGACATCGTCAGCCAGGCCAGGCTCCTCTAAAGCCATTGCTAAATCCTTGCTCATAATGGCTCCTTCCCACCAGGATGTGGAGGCGGTGGGAGGGCAGATTACAAGAATTTAAGGTTCCTATCAGTCCTCAAATTTACAGGCATTCTTCTCTTTTTGAAAGCCATTGTCTTCAGCCAATTCCCGTAAGGCTTTGGAACACTTTTAAGTTGAAATGAACTTCTCCTTTTCCCACCCCCATTACTTCCTTATATGGTGATATTTTATTTGTGCTGAACTGTGATTTTATTTGTATGTTAATAAATAAAGTTGTCTGGGGATCAGAGCTAAGAGCAAGCCATTTAGTGCCCTTAATCCGATCACATGGCAGGCAGAATCTCTGTGTTCAAGGACACAGCCAAGCAGTGACCTGAACCTTTAATCTCAGTATGAACCATAGAGACCTGGAGGTCTGTATAGACAGGCAGTGATGAAGTTTTGTGGTTGGGTTTAGAACCAATGAGAAGGCAGAACAGAAAGGCAATAAAAAGACAGGACACAGGAAGAAGGTTTCTCTCTCAGGGGAAGGACGGCAGCAAGTGATAAGATAAGGTGGTCTTAGCTCTTGGCTACTGCTCGATCTCTGGGCTTTTAACTCTGTATTTGGCTCTGTTTCTTATTTAATAAGACCATTTAGAATTACATCTACACCCTTAGGTACAGTCCACATGCCAGGTTTATCTTGAACGTTAAGCTGATTTTTATAGTTTCCTTTTCATTTTGTGTCAGGCCTTCCCTGGAACCCCCTGGGTGCCCCCGGACGTCTGTGTCATGGAACCTCACATGATCACCTATGTCGCTTTAGATGTTGTTTGTACGAAATGGAAGTTTGACCAGGAGAAGAATATGGTCAGAGGGTGAGCAGTGCATGAGACTAAGGAGCCAAGGCAACAGCTGTCAGCATGGGACCAGGAATGAGGGACAAGGACTGCCTTGCCTTCAGAGACCCAGTGCTGTGGTCCACCCACCATCCCAAAGTAGGTCTTCAGATGTACCTTGTGGTGGTATTGTGTTCCCCAAAATATTGTGCACTCTAATAAACTTATCTGGGGTCAGAGGACAGAACAGCCACAATATTAAACATAGAAGTTAGGCAGTGGTAGCACACACCTTTAATCCTAGCATTCTAGAGGCAGAGATCCGCCTGGATCTCTGTGTGTTCAAGGATACAGCCAAGCATGGTGACTCACGCCTTTAATCCCAGAAAGTGAGCCTTTAATCCCAGGTAGTGATGGTAGAAAGGAAAGATATATAAGACGTGAAGACCAGAAACTAGCAGCTTTTGGCTGGTTAAGCTTTTAGGCTTTTGAGCAACAGTTCAGCTGAGACCCATTCTGGATGAGGACTCAGAGGCTTCCAGTCTGAGGAAACAGATTCAGCTGAGGAACTGGCAAGGTGAGGTAGCTGTGGCTTGTTCTGCTTCTCTGATCTTCTAGCCTTCACCCCAATAACTGGCCTCAGGTTGATTTTATTAGTAAGAACTTTGAAGATTCCTGCTACAGTACCTGAATAAAAAGTTGGGTTTGGGTCACTTTTGCAGGACGGGAAGCATGAAAGGAAAACATCTTATCCTGGCCTAAGTGGAGAGGATCAGGACAGGTGGGCATCCCTGTGAGAAGGAGCAACTGTGGACCCATCACCTTGGTGCACACAGCTTGGTCTCTGATGTTTGTTCTTCACGACTTTTTAAAAATGACTTCTTTATTAATAAATTACATCATCTCAAAATGGAGTAAGGAAAACCCCACAGAGTTACAGTAGGATAAGAGAATGTATAACGCTTATGAAATTATTGTCTCTTGCACCCAAACAACATGATGCTGAGGGATCTCTTAATTCAACAACAACCTCTTCAAAAATCACAGGATGGTGAGTCACATGATAGTACATCATCCAGAAGAGAGTCAAGGGGGACATTTTGCCTGCAATATTGCCATGTGGCCATGGTATCTATGAGTCTTTGCAGTTATCACATCCTTCCTAGTCTGGATAGCCTCCCTCATCTTTAAAGATTCAGTCCAAATATCTTCCCCTCTGAATGAGCATGATGTTTTTGAGACACGATCTTTCAATGTAGCCTATGCTAGCTTTGAACTTGATAGCCTCCTGCCTCTGCCTCCTGGAGGGATTCGGGAGAAACACGAGACGGCGACGATGCATCGAGAGGCAAACTCTGAATGGTAGGCTAGATCAAATTCTGTATGCAACCCTCAAAGTTTACCTTTATCCCCCCACCACCACCACCCCAACACATTTTCTCTAGCTAGGCTCTCCCTTCCAAAGAGTCCACAGCTTTCCAAACAGCACTGCCCAGTGGAGACAGACAGCGTCAGCCCATGAGCCTCTGGGGGATGCTTCACTTTCAAACCCCTGTCTGGACTGCGCTGCATTATCCTGTGTGCTGCTGTTTTCATACTCGCCTTAGTTCAGCGTTGTTGCTTCTTTTTCTTCTTCGTTGTTGAAGCCATTCGGGTTTTGCGGTGGTTTGAATGAAAATGGCCCCCAGAGGCTCATAGGGATTGGCACTATTAGGAGGTGTGGCCCTGTTGGAGGAAGTGTGTCGCTCGGGTCAGGCTTTGAGGTTTCCGACTCTCCAGCCAGGCCCAGTCTCTCTCTCTCTGTTCCTGCTGCCTGCGATACAGTGTAGACCTCTTAGCTCCTCTCCAGCACCATGTCTGCCTACGTGCTGAAACGCTTCCCACCATGATGACAATGGACTAAACCTCTGGACTGTAAGCCAGCTCAATTAAATGTTTTCCTATGTAAGAGTTGCCATGGTCATGGTGTCTCTTCACAGCAATAAAACTCTAAGACAATCTTGAAAGCCTTGCTGAGGTCATTGATGTCTAGTTTTTGTGGTGTAGTCTCCATTTGCCACACTTGTTGACTTCCTTGGGGTGGTAGGTTGTTTGTTAGTGTGCTTGTCCATGTGTGGGCTTATTTTTATTTCATTTCATTGTTAAATTACCCCCCTGTACTTCACCTCCAAGAGAGTAGTGTCTTATATAGTGAAGTACTCGTGGGTCCTAGATGTGCTCCACGTTCATGGCCTTGTTTGTTTCTTGTGGTGTTGTTGATTTTTCTGTGTACCCCCACTTTAATTACAACAATAACACTCTTTCATTTTGATGTCTTGGGAATAATATGAATGGGATCCTCCCATGAATATGTTCTTTAGGTTTGGGGTTTTCATTTTTTTCCCCCACACTAGTCAGGGCAAGCCTCCTGGATACGCCTGTGGGTGGTGGGTGGAGAGTTTTTAGTTCTGGTTTCACAGGTAGTCCTTGCTTGGTGCAGAGGTCTGCTTTAGCTCTCAGTCTGGAAAAGATCAATGCTGTTGACTTCTTTCTGTTTGGAAACTAACGTTTTGCTAAGGAGGGCTGACACCCTCTTGGGATTCTGCGGCATTGGTTCCTTTTATCACCCTGATGGTTCTTTCCTTCCTTCTCTCTCTTCTTTTTATCTTTATTCTTTCTTTCTCTTTTCCTCCTCTCCCACCCTCACTCTTTTCCTTCTTCCCCTCTCTCTGTTTCCCAGGGTCTCACATGCCCATGTCTCAGGTTGGCCTGGAAACTGTTATGTAGTCTTGAACTGCGTTCTTCTTCCTTTCACTTCCTGTGTGTGTGTGTGTGTGTGTGTGTGTGTGTGTGTGTGTGCGCGCGCGCGCGCGTTATACCTGGTTGGTTTATATATCAAACCCAGGGCTTCATGCCTGCTGGGCAAGTACTCCAGCTGCTGGGACCCACCGCCGTCTCCATATCTTGAACTTCTGAGTGGTTTCCTTCTACGTGTTTTCAAGCTCAGTATTTGCCCTTTTTCTCTCTTATCTCACGTGTGAGAGGATTTAGGTGCTGAGTTGCTGGGCGTGGAGGAGGCTGTGTCCTCACTGTTTGCACTCATGCTCTCCATCACATACAATGTGGTGGACTCGGAGCAACCTAGACCCCAGCAGAGCCTGCTTTACCTTTCAGAATTCTCAGTGCAAGTATCTCATCCTCATGAAACTTTTCTAACCTCTCTTCAGATAATAACTTCTTTCAGATAAATAATTATCACTTTCTCACTGGTACCTCTGCTGGACACCGTTCACTCTTCAGTCAGAAGACCTATGACAATAATGTGTTTCCATTGTGTCCATTATCTTCAACTCCTCCTAAAGATTCTGTTTTATGTCTATAGGGACCCACTTTGCAAGGTGTAATAGTAAGTGTTTGAAACATGCCAAATCATGAATAAGGGGGAAGACAGAGAACAATATAGTTCAATAATTCCTCTGTTCCTGCTTTTACGCTGGTTTTCCATAGCAGATCATTCTTATAAAGACATAAAGAAAGTCAAATTTGGGCTGGAAAGATGGCTCAGAGGTTAAGAGCACCGACTGCTCTTCCAGAAGTCCTGAGTTCAAGTCCCAGCACCCACATGGTGGCTCACAATCATCTGTAATGAGATCTGGCACCCTCTTCTGTGTACATAATAAATAAGTAAATCTTAAAAAAAAAGAAAGTCAAATTTATCTTATACTATTTGTCTTATCCTACTAAGAAGTAAAGTATTTCATTTGTATTGAAAATAACACCAGTAATCACATATAGTACCTACCATAGGCCAAACATATTAAATTATCCTGTCTAATTTTTCCATTAATCTGATCAAGGATCCAAGAAACTCTGAATATTCCCTTTATACATGAGGAAACAGACTCAGCAAGCAGTGGAATACCTTGACGAAGTCAGTACATAGTAAAGCCACAGTTTGAGCCTTCAGAAGCCCAGGCTCAGTCTTCACAGCCTCTCTGTACCAATGAAGGAGATACAAAAATTTTCTGGGTCCATGATTTCTTTTTGTAACACATAGTAAGTAGTTATTTACTAATGACTTACAAAGGCTTTTCTTATATTTGGCCATGTGAGAAGATTAACAGCTTCATCCAATGAAACATCTCAATATTTAAGAGGCCAGTGTGCAAATCATTTTAGAATTGAGTCTAGACCTTGGTGTTGGTGTTGAAGTATCCACCTTCCATTTCCTCCCTTTCATTGTTCATGATGGTGCAAAAGGACAGAGAATGGCCTTTGCCTTGTCTTTTTGGAATATGAGTTAGAACTTTGACCACAAGACAGTTAGTATTATAACCTGTTACTCTGTCATCCAGGGGGAGAAAACAGCTATCAGTGTTCCAGCCTTTGGAGTACCAAATCACATGGCATTCTCTCCGTCCCCTCATGATCAACCAGGACGTGAGAACTAAGTACTTACAGTATGCAAACCCAGCCATCAGGTGACAGAGGCAGGAGGATCATAAGTTTGAGGCCATCTTGAGCAACACAGTGAAAATATGTCTCATAAAATTGGCAAGGGGTGGGGACCATCCTAGAGGGAACAAGCTTTCATTTGCCTGCCCAGCCATTCTGACCCTCCCACTGAGTTTGGCTGGTTCTCACAATGCCAGCACTGTGCCGCAAGGTGCTGGCCCAGCAATTCCTGCATTGCCAGTATGAGCTCACCTCTTATCTACCTCATTAGTAGGAACTCGTGGGAGGTTGATAACCTCCTCTGAGCCTCAGAGTGGGTGAAAGGGTCTCAAACAAACTCAAACAGGAAAAATGGGAGTCAAATTTTGAAGCAGCAGAAATCTCTTACTTAGGCTTATTTTTAAAGTATACTGAAGAAAGATAAGGACCTCAAGTGGTTGCTAAATATACCCAGCATGCTCGGGGCTGAGATCTGTGGAGCTATGTGCAGCTGGACAAACAGAATAACTATTTCTGTAGGGCCTGGAGTGTGTGATGTGTCGGGTCTGATGATCCCTTACTATTTAAAGACCGCTGAAGGGTTATTCTATCCAAAGTCCAGAATAGATGTTTCTCCTCAAGTGAAAATTATTTTTAAATGTTTGAGTGGATTTGGATTAAAATTTATCTATCCCAAAAGTTATCTTTGCAGTTGTGTTAAGAGCCCAAGAGACAGTCTGACATTAGAAGAAAATGGATATAATTTGTAACATGAATTTCAAATGGTCTTATTAATAAAAACACGGGAGCCCAATATTTGGGTGAATGCTGAAAGGTCAGAGAGACAGAACACAAGCCACAGCTAACCTCACCTCGCCAAATTCTCAGCCGATCCTGTTTCCTCAAATTGGAAGTCTCTGAGTCCTCATCCAGAATGAATCTCAGCTGAATTGCTGTTAAAAGTCTAAAAGCTTAACCAGATTCTAGTTTCTGGTCCTCATGCCTTATATGCCTTTCTGCTTCCTGCCATCACTTCCTAGGATTAAAGGCGTGTGTCACCATGCCTGGTTGTTTCCAGTGTGGCTTTGAACCCACAGAGGTCTGGATGGATCTCTGCCTCCAGAAGGCTAGGATCAAAGGTGTATGTGCCACCATTTTCTGGCCTCTGTGTCTGTATAGTGGCTGTTCTGTTCTCTGACCCCAGATAAGTTTATTAGGATGCACAATATATTGGGGGACACAATATCACCACAATAATTCATAGAGCTATAAGATGTTGATTTTCCTATCCTTTAAAAAGTGTGTGTGTGTGTGTTCCTGCGTGTGCCCTGGTGCAAGTGTGGAGGTCTGAGGATAACCTTGGATGCTGGTCTCCACCTTCCACTTTGTCTGAGACAGAATCTTCTGTTCAGTAGTGTGTACACCTGACTAGCTGCCCACGAGCCTTCAGGGATTCTTCTGTCTCTCGCCTCACCATAAGAACATGAAGGTTCCCAACACATGCTAGTTTTGCATGGGTTCTGGGGATTTGAATTCAGGTCTTTATGTTTGCGGCAGCAAATGCTTTTATCCACCAAGCTGCTGCCTGTCCCTTCTTTTTTGAATTAACCATTTCTGTTATAACGATAGTGAATTTAAAAAAAAAAGGAGATAGTTGTTGAGATGAAATTGCATGCAAGGTATACTGTAGATTATTTGAAAAAAATTATATTTTTTTCTTTCTGGCCTAAGCTCTTATATTTAAATCAGTGTTCAAATGCACATTAGACATCATGGAACTTATTAAAATAAAAATAAAATTAAAATCTTATTAAAAAAAGCAACGTAGGGCTGCTGAGATGGTTCAGGTGATTCTTGAGTCGAGTCATACATGGAGGAAGGAGACAACTACACAAAGTTATCTTTTTCCCTATACAGACATGTAATGGCAATTATGTACACGTGTGTGCATGTGCACACATATATGCACACACACTACCACCACCACCACCACCACCACCACCACCACCACCACCCGATGTTTTTCACTGAGCGTGGTGGCATATTTCCTGTAATTCCAGCCCTGGGATTGTGAGGCAGTTTGAGGACAGGCAGAATACATGACAAAGCCAAACAAAATCAGTTTATTTCAGTGTTCCTTAGCAAGCTTTGTATAACACAGGTATTTTTGTCTCATCACGTGTCACTTTTCCTTCCTTCCCTCCTTCCTTCCTTCCTTCCTTCTTTCCTTCCTCACTTCCGACCTTTCCTTTCTTTCTTTGCAATGGAGTTTCATGTAACCCAGGTTGGCCTCAAACTCCATAAGTGGTCAAGGACGGCCAGAAACTTCCAAAGCATTTGCCCCCAGCTCCCAAAGGTGGGGATTGTAGCCATGTGCCACTCTGCTGGGTTTATGCAGTGCTGGGCCTCGAACCCAGGGCTTCCTAGTGCACTCTACCACGTGAGCTCCACCCACAGCTCCATGTCTCTCTCTTCTCTTCTGTCTTAACGCGTCAGTGAACTGTGACTGGCAGGCCCAGCGTGGACTGCTGTCCCTTCAGGTGAATGAAGCTCTGCACATGCGTTTTTATTTGGAGTTTCTCTTGCCCATTTGATCAAGCGCTGTCTGCTCCTGCTGTGAGGCTGGAGTGGTGAAATCGTGAAATTGAGACAGCTCTAAAGAGGTGCTAAAGGCCTGGGCTTTGCACACACACTTTAACACAATGGGGTCGTGTTCTCTTGTAATCATGCAAGGTCTGTGTTTGCTTTTGACTTACCTGGTGAAGTTAAACAGCCTTGACTGACACCAGACGGCCCATAAGCTTAACATACTTATTATCAGGGTCTTTTCAGAAGAAGTTTGCTGAGCCTTGCCTGATATCTTTACTTTGTATATCATCAAGATTTATGTCACCTTTGCTTGTAACCATGATCCCCACATTCACTATCTTGTTATATTTCAATGCTGGCCACTAACCCTCTTTCCTGTATCTCCTCTAGTGACGAGTCCTGCGTTTTTATCCCTTCCTATATCTCACCAGGTAGTTTCTTCAATAAAAGTTTATAAGGCTGAGTCTCCTTTATTTATATTCAAAGGTGACTCTTGAACACAAATCCACTTTGCTGCATCTTGGGTAGCTGTTCCGGCTTCCCGAAAGAGCGACACAGATCACAGTCTCACTGAAATGTGTGAGCTCTGGATGCGACCTAAGATTTTCACGTAATCACATGAAAAGAATGATGAGAAATAGATAAGTGGACTTCACTGATTTGTTTAATCCATTTAATAGTCCGACATGGAATCGACATGAACTTTTATTGAGGTTTCTTTTTTCGCTCTCTCTTTCCCTCTTCGGTGTGTGGGTGTGTGCCCATGCTTGCGTGGGCACAAATGTGAGGGTGTATGAGAAAACTTGCATGTGTGTGAGTGGGTGTAGAGGCCAAAACTGAGCCGCCCCTGCCCCTGCACAGTGTTTGTTATGTTAACCGTTTGTCTTATTGGTCAGACTTAGGTGGTTGCTATATTATTCTATCACTCAAAGCTTTTCTGAAACATTTCCTTTCTTGATCGTCTTCTTCTCCCCAGCTTGCCCCCTTTAAGATTTATATGATAGTTGCTTTTCCTATCTTCCCACGGTTTCTTTTCACTGTTACGACATTTATTTACTTTGAAGTCTCATTGGCTGTCATTGGCGGCCATGGGTTTTTGCTCTTCCAGCCAGCAGTGGGGTTGGTTTGTTTGTTTTTTGTGGGGTGGTTTTAAGACAGGGTCTCATGTAGCCCAGGCTGAACTCAAACTCTGTATGGCGCTGAGGATGACCTTAACCTCTTCAGCCTCCTGATCCCACTTTCCTCCAAGTGCTGGAACCACAGGCCTGAACCACCATGCCTACCTAGTGTTTGCTTTCTTTTTTCTGTTTAGTTGTGTGTGTGGTGTGTGCATGTGTGTACACATGCCTGTTTGTGTGTGAGCAAGCCAAAGACTTTATACTTTTTTTTCTTTCGAGACAGAGTCTCTTGTCAGATGTGGAGCTCAGTGATTAGACAAATCCAACTGACTGGCAAATGGCCAGATCATTCTGTCACTCCTCTTTCCTCCCCTAGGCTGGGATCACAGGTTTATGCTGCCATTCCAGACCTTTTATGTAGGTGCAGGAGATCTAAACTCATAGCCAAATGCTTGTACAGCAAACACTTTACCTTCTGATACATCTCCCAGGCCAGTGTGTGCTTCCTGATCCCACTGATCTTTAGGAGAACCTCTCTGAGGGCAGCAGTGAGGTTTGAGACTTCATCCCCATCTTCCGGGAACCTTGATCATCTGTATGGATTCCCGACTTGATTATGGAACAAATAAAAGTATTTAAGCAGCATCCATATAGAGTCTCTCATCATCAGTCAGATCTGGACCAGACTCGGTGTTTAGCCTCACCCACCATTACCACCATGAGCTAGTTCTGCACTTTGCATGGTGTCCTGAGCAAGGACAAGTGTGTGCATCCACATGCATGGGGTGTGAGGATGGGATGAGATTGGGCTCTGCTTTTACATTGAGGTTCTCTTGAATGGCTTGTTCTCCCCAGTCGGGGCATATTCCATCTCTAGACTTTCCTTTACCATCGCCCCTGCACCCACAAGCACATTGAGAACTTTAATTCTTTGAGAGATTCAGCTGTGTTTTTTGCATCTCCTACTTTTGTTTATTGGTTTGTATAAGCAGTAAGGACTGACTAGATCTCAAGTTGAAGTCTACGGAAATATCACTTTCCATGACCCAATCAGGCATTAACCATGAACAATCATGCCTGTGCCATCTTTTTTTAAAACAAAATTTATGTGTATGAGTATTTTGTCTGTATGTGCACCACATGAGTGTTGTACCTCATGGGGCCAGAAGAGGGAATTGGATCCCCTGGAACTGGAGTTTCAGACAGTTGTGAGCCACCAAGTGGATGCTGGGAACTGAACCTGCTCTTGACCACTGAGGCATCTCTTGATCCCCTACCTGTAGCATGGTACCATATGCTTTACAGTGAGCTCCTTTTACACTTCCTGAAGGATGCCCCATGTTCCTAGCAGAGTGACAAGATGTATTGCCTAGAAACATGGAGACTTCCTAGGGCACAAGATTCCCACATTATCGTGACCCTCTTGCACATGATTTGGTGGTGCAACCCACTATCAGAGCCCTGTGGTTTCTTTAGTTTCTGTTGCTGCTCTGGTTGGTTTTCCCTTTGTTTTTTGTTTTTGTTTTTAATCAGTGACATCTCTGCAACTCTTCTTCTTTTTTTTTTCCCTTTCCATAGAAGTGTTTTAACAATACCAAGGAACTCCTGACAGTCTTAATTATTGTGTTGTTCTGGGTGAATCTTAAAATTCTGAATAAGAGAGAGATGTGTGGGGTGCTCTTGGTACAGATGCTGTATCAGTATCTTGATGCACATGGAGGGGTAAGTCAAGTGTTTGTTACCCTGGAAGGGGATGTCTCCAGGCATTGTAGAGTTCTTTGCTCTTGGACTTAAACAGAAAATTTCCATCAGTGATGCAAACAAAAAATGTAAAAGCTACTTTTATCAAATTTTAAAAATGAACAATATAACAAGCTGGAGGTTAAAGATTAAAGGGTCTAAATCATCTTACCACAATGGACATTTCTAGTTATGAAATGATTTGAAATATATTGGTTTCCATCTACTAAAGAACAATGCTCAATAATAAGATGTAAGATCTTCAAAACTTCAACTGTAGCTCTTGTGAAATCAGAAATTGTTAGGAATAGATCAATTAACTATGTATCTGCTGTGGAAACAAAATGCCATGTGATTCCTCCCTCAAAAAACCACTACAGTTTAAATAGTAAATATTGA
Organism: Peromyscus californicus insignis; assembly: GCF_007827085.1. Classification (NCBI taxonomy): domain Eukaryota; kingdom Metazoa; phylum Chordata; class Mammalia; order Rodentia; family Cricetidae; genus Peromyscus; species Peromyscus californicus. The sequence goes on from NW_026294458.1 coordinate 68,816,929, forward strand.
CAAGAAGAGTTGAGTTCTGAGTTCTAGATACTTTGTTATATGACTCTTTGTAACTATAACTTCTAGCTCAGTGGATTGCATGTGACAGATTCTTAATTATTGTTGATTGAATAACAACTGTAATTATCAGAACATAAAAGATGTCACGATTTAAGGGGCAGTTTCAAATATGGAGTGTGTAGAAATTAAGGTAACTCAACAGGGGGTCAGCCAACCATATTCTAGGGAGTTGAATTTGATGGAGGAGTCAGGAAGAGAAGGTGAACAAGATGGAGATAATTGTTTGGGCCCAGACAGTTTCATGCTGTCTCAAAAGATGAATCTGGTGGATGTCAGAAGGAGGCAGCTTTAAACTCAACATTAAGAACTTTCTAGAATTAACAGATGGTAATGTGAACTGTTAGAGGGCCATTCACTAGGCACATTGCAGAGGGAATTCCTGTCTATGTATGTGTGGGTGGTAGTTTTGAAGGACAACTGTTCCAACTCAAAGGCCAAGTAAAAATAGTTATCTTAGGGGCTGCAGAGATCTCAGTGATTAAGAGCATGTACTGCCCTTGCAGAGGACCTGAGTTCAGTTCCCAGCACTCATAAGAGGCAGCTTACAACTGCCTGTACCTTCAGCACTAGAGGATCCAACACCTTTTTCTGGTCTTCATGGGCACCTGCACTCATGTGCATATACTCTCAAATATATATGCAATTAAAAATAAAAAAAGCAGAGTTACTGCATTTTTGGAAAATGAATAGAGAACATATGGGATATATGTACTTTTCCATCACTGACAATATTGTCATAAAAAGACCTTCAATCAACTCTGCTAAGCAACACTTTTTGAAAATAAATTTCTGTTTTATTGCATTCAACTTTTCACAAGGTAGGAATTACTAGATATTTGCATTATTAATATCCATTATTTTGTCAGATTTAGGTATTTCTCTTTCTGCTTATAAGACCTTAGATATTTTCGTCTGAATCTAAGCAATAATTCTATAGCACTCTCTCATATTAAGATTATGATGGTGATTTCAGTGATTTGCAAAGGCACTAAAACATTACTATTTCTATGTATTCCACCGTTTTTGTTCCATATTTAAGTGAACACTGAGGACTAAAGTTCTTTAAATGTTAGCTTTTTATTTTATTGTGTCCCAAATATTTCAGTAATGAAAGGTTTAGGAAGTTCAAGTACAGCCAATGACATGCCCTCAAGTAGTTGAATGTCGTTCTTCAGTTTGCCAACGGCACAAGTCAGCAGTTTATTACTCTGTGTTTGCCAGCATGCTCCTAATGTAATTTTGTCTTCCATTTCCTGGATCCTGGCTTTCCTGCTTATATTCTATGTCTCTGGTTTCTCAGTACTGCCTCTCCATTCTTTTCGTCTTAATGTGGCACCACCCAATGATATCTGTCTGTAGGATTTATTGCCAACATGTCTTGTCTGCCTCCATGCTTGTGTAGAAAAGCCCATATTTTCCCCAGCCAGCCCTGCCAACCAGTCCCAGCCCTTTGTCACAGCTCTCTACTGGAACAGGTCTGGCAGAGCCTTGGGATCTTCTCAGCTGCCTTCAGTGGGACACTGACTCTCGGCCACTGGAGTTCAGCATAGGCTGCCATCTTCTCTCACCATCCTTGGGAGTCCAATTCTCTCCCAGGCTACCTAGCTCCTGTGCCCTTGGCTTTAACTGTCAGAGTTTATTCCCTTACTGGAAATTAGAAGTCTAAGATCAAGCTTTCTGCAGAGTTGATTTCTGTCCAAGGCCTCTTTCCCTGGCTTGTAAATGGTTGTCTTTCCTCTGTGTGTATTCTAATCTCTTTATGAGGCTGTCGGTAAGACTGGATGAGGGTCTCATAATTCCATTCTATCTCAATTACCTGCAAAAGCCTTGTTTTCAACCACTGTAACATTCTGAGGTGGGAGGTCAGTGGGAGTTTCTGTGAGGGCTGGGGAGGGATTGTCAGTACTTAAACATACCATCTTGAGGAAAGTTGGGAGACTAGAATTCAGCCTGCCACCTGTATGTACCTGCGGGCTTTAAAACAAAACCCCAAGCCAGTAGAGTTTTAGATTCGTCTGCTCTGTTATTTTCCCATGAGGTAATCAAGAGGAACCCAGGTGTTTTTAAAGCATCGCTTTTAGGGGTGTTTCATCACTGCCTCTTGAGCAGGGGGAAATGAAACTGGCCAACATGGTTTTTCTGACTCTAGCTCTTACCACGCTTCTGAGGGAGGATGATTCAGAACCACAGGCCAGACAGGACTCCCGGGTTATATGGGGGCTACACTGCCTCTGTGTGACCTGTACCACACGTGTGTGATCCAAAGTTGGCTGTCAAGACGCTCTTCTGACAAACACACAGTTCCCAGTCTCAAGTCAACCCTAACCCCAGTGCTTCCTCAATACGTAACACACTGGAGTATGAAGTTACGGATCAATCTTTAGTTTTGCATGTGTGTAGGTATGTGTATATTCATGTGTGTTCACATGTGTGGATGCACCTGTGTGCATGTGAAGGTACTGTTTCTCAGGTGTCATTCACCTGCTTTTCTTGAGACAGGGTTACGCCGGCCTGAAGCTGCCACGTAGCCCCAGATGCCTAGGACACCTGTCTTCACCTCCCCACCACTGGGATCACAAGCACGCACCATCACGGCTGTCTTCTCCTTGGTGGCTTTGGGGGTGGGGGGTCTAGCTCAGGTCTTCATGCGTGTTAAACATTTTACAGACTGAGGCTCAGCCCTACTCAACGTTTTCCTTCTTGGACTGTAATTCCTTTAAGGGTCAGATTTAAGGTTTGGAGTGGGGATGGGGAGAGGGAGGATGCAGAAAACGGAGATGAATTGGCTTCTAAAATAGGTGTAAGCTCGAGTGCCCTCCTGTGTCAGCTTCGCTTTGGGCCCAGGTACCAACGGGAAGGTGAGCAAAAGGAGTGTTTCCCCAGCAGGTGCTGAGGAACCAGTCCCCTGTTGCCCCCCCCCCCCCCCACACACACACACACCACCACCACACCACCAAGCTCCTTCTGTGAAACCCAGATGCAGTCAGAGTGCCGGAGTAAGCCCCGCCTTCCACCAGGAGCTCACAATACTTCCACGGTGAAGTTAAGTTGCCTTTCTGATAGTTGAAGGTGTGTGTTGAGCGAGCGTGTGTGCTGGATCTTGCTGAATGGGTGCTTAGAGTCTGGGGGAGAAAAATGAAAGCGTGGCAGTTAGCGGGCACGAGGGAGAGACAGCTCCAGACATTCACGTTTCTGTATATTTCTAAGACCCTCACGGCAATCTAGCATTTTAGAGTAGCTTCCGGCCTCCCTGCACGCGTGTTCAGTGAAACCTTTACCCTTTTTCCCCGAATGAGAACTTAATTTAGCTGCACCCACCTCATGGAGTTCTCTGTTTTTATTATTTGTCAGTGTTTTTGTTAGGCACCTCCCTCTTCTTCCTTCCTCTGGGGCCCCTTCCGCTCTGCTCCCCTGCCTTCCCTACCACAGCCTGCGTGGGTTGTTACATTTATGAAACTTTATTTTTTATTTTTTTTCAGGGAGGACCTCTCCCCCGGCAGTGGTGACTGACCATCTGAAGTCTCAATGGCTTGCATATTACATGGCTGAGTCTGGAGATATCACATGGTTTATCTCCTGCCTCCTCACCCCAACACACATCCACAGATGGTCTCTATGGATGCTGTATTCTACTTCTAGTCTTTCTGGGGACTCTGAGCAGAGGCGTCAGGGTCTCCCGCTGATTGGCTGATGATGTCAAGTGTTTTTTTTTATCCGTGAGACCTCCCTTTTGGAGTTCACACCTGCTGACCTGAGCTTGACACACAGGCTCCTGCAAAGCCTTTTTTTTTTTTTTTTTTTTTTTTTAGAAAAGGCAAATACACAGAGAGACTAACAAATGTCTCTCACACCGTAGGCTGGCTGTGTGGCCTTGGGTGGTTTGCTTGTGTCTCTGGGCTGTTTTCATCTGTTCAAGAAGGGGATTGGCCAGCCAGGAGCACCAGTGTTCTTTCCAGTTCGTGGCTGTTTGGTGGCCAGACATTCTCGCTGAGTAATCAACGGTTTTGTCCCCATTGGGCTGCGCTTGCCAGGGAGATCTTTTGAGTCATCCTTTTCTCAGACTCTCTGAGATCCAGAGCAAAATTTGTCCCTGCCAGCTGGTCTAGCCAAGAGTGAATCCTCCTTTTGTGAATCTTGTGGAAGAACAATGGCCTCCAGAGACAGGGAGAATTGTGTCTGACTGTGTAATTCAGAGCCTTGCTGGCTGGCCATGGGAGACCTACACCCCACCATCAAAGCTCAGCGTGCTAAGAGTTGGGGCTTGAGGTCTGCTTTCCACTCTGACTGTCCTTTCTGGATTAGTCAGCAGCGTTCGAGGAACAAATCGGCGTCTCTGCTCAGCTCTGCTCCTTACTCTCTACAGGTCCTAGCGCGCCTGAGACTGTCAGTACTCGCTGAGCTCCCGGGGATGTCCAGGTGGTTAGGACTTTGGTTGTTGTTCTTGGCTTTTCTAGATATTTTTAAGCACTTTTAATTGATTTGAAAAACATGCTAACTTGGAATTTTTAAAGTTTCTGTAATTACAACCCAAGGCCACTGGCTTAGCAGTAGAGTTGTCAAAGAGCCCATAAATAAACACATTGAAAGGAAGGGGCGGGACCGTGACAGCAGTTACAGAACTTGGAAGCAAAGGAAGCACTTTGTGTTCAGTACCTTTCAGGGGTGTGTGTGTGTGTGTGTGTTTGTGTGTGTGTGTGTGTGTGTGTGTGTGTGTGTGTGTGTGTGTGTGTGTATTCATTCACTGGATTCCTAGAATGGAGGAAAAGTTAATTCACCATAATCTTCTGAGAAATGTATTGTGGTGGAAGGAACACAAACCTGTGCTGGTCCCCATTTATTCAAGGCTGTTCATTTTCTAGGTGACTCCTGCACTCCCGGAACAGGTAATCTCTACAGCTTACTATATAGAATCTCAGCTTTTTTTTTCTTTTTCTTTTTTGGTTTTTGAAACAGGGTTTCTCTGTGTAGTTTTGGTGCCTGTCCTGGATCTCACTCTGTAGACCAGGCTGGCCTCGAACTCACAGAGATCCGCCTGCCTCTGCCTCCTGAGTGCTGGGATTAAAGGCACGCGCCACCACTGCCCGGTGAATCTCAGCTTTTCTAGGACAGCAAGATCTTCTTTTACCCCCTAACGACTTCTGATTAGATGACCTGAGCTTTGAATCAAGCTCATTTAATTTTCTTTAGCTTCTTTAGTCATAAAATCCAAATCCCTTGTGGAATGGGTGTCTCTGGGGGTAGAAGTATCAGTCAGTCATAGCTGTAGCGATACTGTCTCCAGAGCCCCAGGACTCACTGGCCATGGCAGTGTTGTTCCAACCGCCTTCTGCTTCCAGGAACCCTCGTGTTGGTAGCACATATTAGGGCACGCTATTATTTTGTGAAAGAGAAGAAAACATCGAACTGGCTGAAAAAATGTGGTGCTTCAAAATGTTTATGTGGAACAGGTCCTCCATTATCTTTGCTTATATAACGTTAACTCAGAAAAGCCCTACAGTTGAGTCTGACAATGTGGCAGGGAAATAGAGTCCACCTGTGGAAAGGTACTGCGAGTCTCCCAGAAATGGTTTAGTGATGTATACTGGGAAAAAGTCAACATGGAGGAATGGTGTTACCATCCGCCTGATGTGTTAGACAAGCACCTTCATGAGGAAGGCGCGGCTCTGGATGGCAGCCTCTAGACCATAAATCTGCCTTTCCTGTCCTTGGGTGCTTGTCATACTGAGAAGCCAGGGAGGAATAGCTCTTGAGTTTTCATGTTTGGGAAGGTCCGCTGGCTGAGTCTCCTCTAAGATAAGGTCTGGCTTGGTACTTGGTAATTCCCCCCAAGACCCCGTTAGTCCTGCCCTTGACTAGCTCCCATGTTCAATAAGTTCCTCTCCAGTCTGTTTGTGTTCATCTTTTGATTGCTTTAGATGGCACTGGCATTCAAATGCCTGCGTTGTTCATCTTTAGATTGCTTCTGAGGTAGTGCTTTTGCAGATGCAAAATTGCTGTGGTTTGGAGCCTGGCCAGAAAACACAGGAATGGGCACAAGCAGAGACCTGGGCTTCTTGGCCCTAACATAGGTCCGGGAAGTGGAAGACTGAAAGCCAGACGTAAGAGTAGGTGCCCTGATTTAGGATTTCTTCAGTTAGTGTGTGATACATGGGACTGTTCTTTCAAATCTGTCTTGCTGTTTATCAATGAATCTTTTTCAAAATATTTATTCTAGTATTTTTAGTTATGTGTGTGATATAGGTGTGTGCATGTGAGGGGAGGTGCCTGCCGGGGCTAGACACATTGAATGCCCTGGAGCTGGAGTTACAGGCAGTTGTGAGCTCCCTAATGTGGATGCTGGGAAACAAACTCAGGTCCTCTACAAGAGCAATAGGCAGTTTTAACCATTGAGTTTTCTTTTCTGCCTCTCAGTGAGTCCTTTTACGTAAAAGAAAGCCTAGACAATGAAATTTAAAATTTTTTCTTTGAATTATAGAAGATGATTGTTTTCTTACCCATGACAATGAATTCACGTAACAACCTAAAAATAGAAGCTAAATCTGATTTTGGTGTTGAATAATCAGAGAATGTCCTTTTTCTAGAAGTCAAGGCAACTTTCAATATATATTAAAAAGCTGTAATGAAACAAAACCAACCCTCCCATAATTATTTGTTTTTGTTGACTCTTCTGTAAGACAATAAATAAGTATTATGCCACATATTGCATTGGCAATGTTTTACCGTTCATACCACCATATTTGCAGGTACTGAAGCCTGTGGTCACTGAAAACAGTTGCATGGAGCATCTCCCTAAGCCCTTCCCTGCCAGCATCAGCTCCATAGTCACCAATTTGCTTGTCTGATCCTCTGCTGGAGTTTGAGATTTGGAAGACTTTGGGATCCCAGATGCTTTCTGTACCCCTTTCCACAGTCTGCATGATATTTCAAATTTGTATTGAATGCGATGAGTGACCAGAAAATGAGTAAAATTTTCAATCTTATTCAGGAAACAGCATCAAACGCAGGGCAGCCAATGGGAAAGAGAATGCCTGCACCAGGGTCCCATGCTTCTTTTTTGACAGCCCAGGCTTCTGTGAGGAGATTCCTGCAACCCCAGTGCCTGGATTAGGGCTCTGGCTTTTGCTGTTCTCTTCATATTCAAGCAATGACCATATCATGTTTCCCTACTTCATTCTTGGTGAGAACCTTTTTTCAGAAACCATGGCTAAAATACTAAGCAGAACTATAGACAGAAATGAAGATGAGTCCACAGCTTATACTGCTGTGAATGACATTATCCCTCAGGCCTGGCCCCATGCTTGGGTTTCTATAAATGTTCTCCATTGTCAAGTGTGGACCCACGTCTATCTACGGAGAGCTGTGATTTGTGCCACATCACTCATCTGGTCAGCAGTGAGCTCAGAGGACAACAATGGCTCCTTGATTCATGGCCCATGCACTAAGAAGAGGTTATTACTATGTAACAATTCTAGTTTATACAGTGGAAAGATTGATCTAGCTTAAGTTTCTCTTAAGAGACAGAGAGCTGCCTTATGGGTGTGGTTAGGTTGGCCTTTTACAGTCACGCCGATAGGTTTTCTGCCCATGTTTTTGATAATACCTCTTCTACCATCCACACACACCATTATTTTGAAATGGATTCCTCCTCCTCCTCCTCCTCCTCCTCCTCCTCCTCCTCCTCCTCCTCCTCCTCCTCCTCCTTTGCAGCTTTTGTTCCATTTCCTCCCCTATCCTCCAACCTGGACTTTTCCAAAAAGTGTGCCAGGCAAGTGGCGGCACTACCTCAAATTGCAGAGCAGATGTTTATTGGTTTCTTAGAAACCTAGGGCTTGCTGGTCTGTCTTAATTCCCAATATTTCCTACTTTTCCACTCACTATGAATCACTTGTGTCCCTTAATGCCTCACTTCAACAATGAAAGGAGTCATCTTTTATAACATAAATATGAATCGACAATGACGTACATAAGATGAGGATGCTTCTCTGAGAGGCCCTGGCTCACATATGCAATTATGGTGTATATGTGTGTGTTGATGCTTTTACGATCATTTCAAAACCATGGAAGCCAAGCACGGTTTAAAAGGAAGAATGAAGTAAGTTTAAAGTGTTGTAATTTCATCAGCAACATCTAAAATCATGAGTCGTGGCTCTCTGTCAAAATTTGCTGTGTTTCCTTAGACAAACAGAAGGCAATGACTTCTCAAGATAATTATTTGAGGTGTCTTTGTTAAGCTGACATCTTTGATAATTCCCAGATAAGTTACATGGCCGGCGAGAGTCTCATTATGTAACCTGTCCTTGAGCAAGAGACCTGGGGAATTTGCTTCATCAGTCATGCTCAGATGAATTACCGATTGTTTGCCTAGCCAGATCAAGTTAATCATCTTCCCATGTATGACAGCATTCGTATAAAAACATTTATCCAGTACTTTTTACATGCCAAATACATTTCCAACTGCTGGGAGTGCCACTGGATGAACAATTCCGACGTGTACCTTTGCCCGGAGGGGACTTAACATGCTGCCATTAGGTATCAAAACAACCCACTTGAAAGCTTGGCGGTTCTTACAAGTGAAATCGTTCAGAATTATCAGGTGTGGGTTTGCATGTATGACTCTTTGGAAAGGGCTTAGGCCCTTGTGTCAGCCAGCTCGCACTGTAAATGATGGCATTTCTTGATAGTTTTCTGTTTGTTTTTCTTGTCTTCCCTATTCCTTTAGACACCTGCAAAGTCATGGGACAGGACACACTTCCTTTAAAACAATGCGTTGGTTACAACTTGACATAATATGGGCAATATGCTTTCAAGTGAAGTGGATTGGCTCTAGACTTAAAATAATGGGGCTAATTGCTAACCTAGAGAAATTTTTATCTTACACACTTTTCTGTACTTTTCCGTTGCTATAATAAAATACACAGAGAAAAGTTCCATAAGGAGGCAAAGGCTTATTGTGGTTTACCTTTCAAGGAACAGACCACCATGACAAGAAATGAGAGCTTGAGGCATCAGCTCACATTGCATCAGCACCCAGGGAGAAGAGAGCTGTGAATATTCATGCTCAGTGAATTTTCTCCTTTTTATATAGTCCAGGATTCCAACCCTAGGAACATGTAACCCCCAGCGGGCAGGTCTTCTTGTCTCAGTAAACTAACCAAGGTAATCTCTTACAGGCATGACCAGAAGCCCATCACCATGGTGATTCAAGGTCTCAAGTTGACAACAGAGATTAACCATCCCATCCCCCAATTCCTAAATAACATTATTGACTATTGAAAAATTTGGAAATACAAGGAACAAAAGGTAGTCATTATATTTTTAAGGGGTCTGTAAGTTGAAGAAATACAGATTATGTGGTTTAAAAATACAACTTACATGGAAGTGAAATGAGTTTATCTTATACTTTCCAATTTTGTGGAACAGCTTATATTTTACCTCTATTCACTGCAATCAGGGATTTTATCTTTTCTTTATTCTTAGGACGTAAAAAAAGAATCCAAGCCTGGGTGTTACTAACAAAAAGGTGGGATAGGATACAGATGTTGCTTTAGAGCAAGGCTTCCCAAACTTTTCCTAATGAGCAGTTCTTCTTCAATGGAGATATTTTATGCAAATCCCAAGTTGCAAACATATTTTTAAAAGCTATGCAAATAAAAAATTTGCTGATAATAAGTAATAAATTCATTTTAAAACAATTCTTTGATATCCACACAACTTTAGCAATTACTACATACAGATTAAATTGCATATTAATAAGCTACATGTGTTTGTTTAGTTTTACATAAAGAACTAAATCTTGGCTAAATTTTTGATACTGCAGGATGCAGAACATCTTCATCACTTTAAAAGAATTGATTGGAGTGTTGATTCTATAATCATCAATGCTTAGAACAGTGCTTCGCATAAATATGTAGGAAAAATTGCAAAAGTGTGCTTTAGTATAATTCTAGAGGTTGTTAGAAATCCTGTCCCAATTTCTAGCCAAGACTCCTTTAATGGGTTTTTCATGAAACTGAATTCAGCAATTCCAATAACATTTTTTTTTAAATCCAAACATTCTAACACAATGAAATGCAAACTGATGAACTGATTTCATACTTTCCTGATGAGGAATGATGAGAAGAAAATATTAAGTGTTTGTTTTCAGTAATTAAAACTCTGGGTGTACAGCAAAAACATTGCAATTCACGAAACATAGCCGTGTCTAATCTGAGCTAAGGTGTTGCAAGCCGCACTGGCTGCCGTGTGATAGAGTTTGCGAAGCAAAGTGCATTTGCTGGTTGAGAACCCAGGCTTCAGTGAAGTCACGAAGGTCGAGAGACATACAACGCAGCGTGAGCAAGTGCCACAGAGTTCTGTACACACTTCACTTTAAGTTCCCTTTTGATTATTACTGCACAGGAGCATGTGGTAGAGGGTGCTGTTTCGATGTACCCTTATTCAGGCCAGAGAAATGATTGCTTTCCTAGTCACATGATTAAAATAGCAATGGTGTGTTTATACTCCCCAAGGGTAGTTGGGAAACACATGAAACAAAAACTCAGGCAGCTAAGTTTCGGATCTGCTGACGGCTGTGGTCAATTTTCCTGTCCAAGTGCTCATCTCAGCAACCAAGTCCCCAGACCTTCACCAGAGAGACAGGAAGTGATGACAGAGCTGGGCAAGCCCAGACCCCACATGCACCTCCTTCTCTGTAATTTTGGATCCTTCTGGAAACTGGACCATCAGCTCTAATTACTTATGCTGGGAATCTTGTGCACACTAGGCCACATTTCTCAACAGCTTGCCTGAGCCATGCCCCTGGAAACAGCTCCGACCTGCTCTACGGGGGCATTAATCCTGGCAGTTGGAGAGGGTGAACTCATTTTAACCATAGGTTCCTGTAAACAAATGAATGATCCACTCTTATACTCACAGACCTGATCCAAATATGTCATGACTGCACATTCTCTGCCTTTTGCAAGTCTACAAAGCAGCTCCGTACTTTCACCTCCCAGCAGATCTTGGTCAGATAACTTCGAGTGAACAACCTCTAGCCTTTTCCCCATCTCTGCAAACTCATCCACCACAACCACAACCACCCCAACCACCATAACGTTACAACAGATTTCAGCATCTGGTGCCATTCCCAGCTGCTGCTCAGAGCCATGTACCAGACTAGAATAACAGAACTAAGCTCCCAGCATCATTACAAGTTCCCAAGTTGGGGGTTTCCCCTCTATTGCCACACCAAACTGAGTGGGTGAGGAGGTGGACATGCTATCACTTTCTAGATCAGCAGGCCAAGGCTTAATCAATTGCCCAAAATTGTATTTTACATAGAACTGGCCCACGAATCCTTTGCCCTGTTCCACTATAAAGTCGGTTACACGTTAAAAACAAAAGCAAAAATGAGTGTGTGTGTATATGTTTGTGTATCAGTGATTCTCAACCTGTGGGTTGTGATCACTTTGAGGGCTGAACGACCTGTTCAGAGATATGGCCTAAGACTATCAGAAAATACAGATATTTATATTACAGTTCATAACAGTAACAAAATTATAAAGGAGCAATGAAATTAATTTTATTGTTGGGGGTTATCACAACATGAGGAACTATATTAAATGGTCACAGTATTAGGAAGGTTGAGAACCACTGATACACATATATGTATATATCTACATATATATATATGTTTGATCTTCAGCCTATAATTTTAGCCTGCCTTGTAGATATTAATTTACATACATTTTGTGAAGAAAATATGGCTACCTTTAAAGGTAATAGTACATTATTTCATCTGAGTGATTCCACCATGTAAAGATAGAATCGCGTAACTTTGATACGATTTTGAGAAATGTTCCATGAATGTGCCTAAAATTCATCTTTTCTACCTAGTTAAGATTTCTCTTTCTCCCTGCCCCCTTTCAGTGTGTGTGTGTGTGTGTGTGTGTGTGTGTGTGTGTGTGAGTGTGTGTGTGTATGTGTGTGTGAGTGTGTGTGTATGTTTGTGTATGTGAGTGTGTGTGTGTGTGAGTGTGTGTGTGTGTGTGTGTGTGTGTGTGTGTGTGTGAGAGAGAGAGAGAGAGAGAGAGAGAGAGAGAGAGAGAGAGAGAGAGAGAGAGAGAGGAAAGAGTGACTATGGAATACAAGCTGATGTGGAACTCACGGTGTAACTCTGAGGCCAAGGCTGACCTCAAACTACAGATCCTCTTTAGCCTCCAGAATGCTGGGTTTGTAGCCATGTGCCACTAGTCCTGGCTTAGACCTTCTTCTCATTTGATGATTCTTGACAATCGTACGGCTAAAAACTGAGGAAAATAACCCACAGAGCATGGTTGTATATACATTAACACACACACTAAGAACCAACCATGTATAGACTACTTTGTTAGTTAAAAGTTATCCATTCATTAAAAAAACTGGAGTTATGAGAGGAAAAAAACTCATTCTATAGCCCTAGTGTAGAGGAGTATCTTGGTAATATAAAATGTAGAGCCAAAATGTCTAAATAAATGATATTCAGAGGAGAGAGGTAGACAAAAAGCTAGGTTGCAAATACAGCCTTGAACCTGCATTGATATAAGCAGATGCACAGTGCTGGTCACTGGGGTCATGGGCGTGGCCCTTTGGTCCTTGCAACTGAGGCCAAGGGAAGCTGAGTCCTGCTGGAAGCTCAGCTTCAGTCGTGAACAGAACAGGTGTTCTTCTGGGGGGGTGGGGGTGAGTGAGACAGGGTTTCTTTTTGTAGCCCTAGCTGTCCTGGAACTTGCTCTGTAGACCAGGCGGGCTTTGAACTCATAGAGATCTGCCTGCTTCTGCCTCCCAAGTGCTGGGAGTAAAGGTGTGCACCGCTTCTCCTCCCCCCAGCAGAACAGGTGTTCTGATTGACCCAGAATCGGGTTTGATAGGTCCAGGAAACCTAGGTTCTCTTCTACAGGGAAAAACACAGCCCTTGGCTTTCCAGATCTACAAAGTTTACGCAGGAAAATGAACTTGGTGCTGATCTCTCCCTTTTCTTTGTTGTATGTATTCGGTGTATATAGATATGTTCACAGATACATGTGCCTTTGTGTGCGCATGCCTTTATGTAGGTCTGAAGTTGATAGAGGGAGGCTTCCTGGGTCTCTTTCCATTGAATTCATCAAGGCAAAGTCTCTTAATTGAACCCAGAGCCAGCTTGCTCTGGGGAATCCCCCGTTTCTGCCTGCAGAAATCTGTGATTACAGGCAAGTCACCAAGCCTGCCTGGCATTCACGTGGGGGCTGAGGATCCAGACTCCAGTTCTTAAGTTGATGCTTACGTGACAAGCAGTTTAACCACTTCTTGGGAATTGCTTTTTAACTTATTGAGAAATAGCACAGGAAACTATAGCCCTAGTCACAGTTTATATTTAAAGTCCATATCTTAAATTGGTTACACAAAATTAAAAAAAAAAAAACAGGAAACACTTCTTCCTCTGTCTGATGGATAGCCTCATGAAAATTCCTTAGACTTCGAAATCCTAATGAGGAAGAGGGTGAAGAAAGAGTCACAAAACCTGTCTCAACCTTTGCTAAAAACACTGGCTTCACCACTCCCCAGGTGTAGACAGGCGCTGGTCTAGGCCCATGGCCCAAGTCTACATTTCTAAATTATTCAAGAGAAATACTGCCCAGTGTTATCTCACGTGGCACCCAATTGCCTTTCCCCTTGGCTACGTGCTGATTCTTGTCACACGCAAGAAATAGTCAGCAAAGGGTAGAACACATATTACCACATGGTAATCCTTTTCCTGTAGAACTTTGCCTTTATTCAGAAGATTTTATGTTTTCCTCTTTGTCAGCAGACAATTCCCCCAGCGAGTATATCCTATTTTATTTTATTTATGCTTAGCTATGACAGCATGGAATCTTCATTCACACAGGAAGGGATTAGTTCTCCATCTTCATTACGTCCCCAGGGTATTTACTTTGGATAATTTCATTTCTTCTTTCAAGAAGAAAGTTGGCTAATATTCCTTTAAAAGCCAGACAAGTGCTCTGATGTTTCTTTTAGTCACCAACAAGAAACGAAATTCGTTTCGACATGGGTTTTGTTTTGTGCAGAGCCACGTGGGTGGGAGTCAGCACTACCTCAAACAAACACTCCTTTCCCCTTTCCTGTTCCTGATTTTAGAAACCTGAGGTTCCCTCCCAAGTCTAGAAGTCATGTGATTTCCATCCATTTCTCCCTATCTGAAGGCTACAGACACAGATGTTTTTACCTAGACTATTCAGCTGGAGGAGGGACTAACATTTTATTTATCTTTATGCTTAAAGCCAAGATCTCCAGCTTTCAAGTAGTTCCTGTAATCAGGTTCTTTGCTGGGTGAAAAATAAAACTAAGAAATCAGAACTTGTTTTTTTTTTTTTTTTTTTTTATTAATTTATTTTGCAATACAATTCAGTTCTACATATCAGCCATGGATTCCCTTGTTCTCCCCCCTCCCGTCCCCCTCACCTTCCCCCCAACACCCCCCCCATTCCCATCTCCTCCAGGGCAAAGCCTTCCCCACAGACTGAGGTCAACCTGGTAGACTCAGTCCAGGTAGGTCTAGTCCCCTCCTCCCAGGCCGAGCCAAACAATCCTGCATAGGCCCCAGGTCAGAACTTGTTTTTAAAAGGTGCTAGTGTGTATGTTTTTTAAAAATACTCAGAGATGGCAGTCATTCTCTGTAGATTTTTTTTTTAGTGAACTTAATGACAGTTGCATATCTTTTTATACTTGGTATTTTCAACTATTTTTAAACTTTCCTTCAAAATTCATTCCAGACATATTTAAGTGTTTTTTTTTTTCATGGTTGGGATTCTACATAAGAAAATGGCATCCATTTTCAAAATTTGAAAGCCTGCCTTAAATAAACTTTCTTTTTTCCATTATGGAAGTACCACATTCTTATTAAAGACATTTAGAAGATAGCTAAAATGTGCTGATAACCCCAGCCATACACAATCTCTTCTAATGTCTGATTTTCTTTTAAGAACTATTTTATAATTTTATTATGTAAGCATTTTATCATGCCTTAAACAACACTTGTGTTTTCCATAGTATTATCACATCTCTGATAAACATTAAAAATTATGTCAAATAACCCTTTAAGTTACTTTTGGCATTTTAATATTGAATGAAAATATGACATGTCCTATGCTCCGCTCTTCTCAGCCATCCTCCCCACCCTCCCATCATCCCCTAGAGATAATCCCTTTCAAAAATCTCTGCTACCCTACCCGAAATTTCCAGCACCTAAATTATGTTCTTATACAATATAATGTTTACTGCATGCTGCATTTCCACGTACATATCCACACTTGCTATGAATCACTTACATTCATAAATGTAAGTAAAATGCCTGAACAGTCTCTTTATCACACTGGTCCATATATGTATACACACGAACGTTTCAGTGGCTCAGTCGTGTTCTTTTGTATCATGGCTCCCTGCTGTGAACATGTAAGTTACTTCTGTAACTGTAAAACACAGTCACTGAGGTCTGCCAACTCTTCAATGCCTTGGCGTGAATAAGAACTCCCACTTTCTTTCTGGGATGGATGGTTTCCCGAGCCACTTCTCTCCCACTCTGCGCTCTTCTCCAGCTCACCTGTGTCTGGCAGGCGATTTACATCAGGACCACATCCATGGCTACCTTTCTGGCAGCTGTGAATTGCATTTACCCAGTGGGAGCAGGTGTAGGAAATGGGAAGGAGAAACCTAGGAAATTGGTCCATTTCCTCCCCAGGCTGACTTCACATCTGCTCATTAAGAGCTAGCTCCCTCCTGTAAGCTTTTCATCTTGCTGTCTTGCACCTACCTGACCGCTATGCTTCCTCCCTTGCCTGTCTAGTCCTAGATCTCTGTATTTTGACCTCCTCTAACTTCTCTGTACCATCCTCTGCCTTTGTACACCACCAGTTAACCAAGCTGTGCTCAGAACACCCATTAGAGTTTGTCATCACATCTTGCATAGGCTCTGTACTGATACTTCATCCTGACAGCGTCCCACACCAGAATGCTTAGCTTGGTGCTTGGAACTTGTACTGCGGTTCAACAATCCCTCCCCTGCATGCACAATACACCAGTTTCCTGTGACATTGCCAGGATATCTGAGCAAGATACAACCTAATTAAGACATAGTAGCCTCGACCATAACCAAAATGATACACATGTGTGTAACCTTTGTGTGCCTGGGTGAATTTCATAGGGTAACAGCTGGAGTTATTGGGTCAAAGATTATACATTTACTTAAAAAATGTTTGCATGTGTCTATGTGAGTGGTATGTTGTATAGTCTGTATATATGTAGGCACACGCGTATGTAGGGTGTATGTACGCATGTGTTCCTGTGCATATGGAAGCCTGAGGCTGACATGGGGACTCTTCCTTGGCTTGTCTCTACCTTATTCACTGAGACAGAACCTCTCTGTTGAACCCAGAGCTTACCGTTTTGCCTTGTTCAGTCATCCCGATTGCTTTGGAGGGTTCCTGTTTCCACATTGTGAACTCTGGAGTTACAGGTAAGCCACCACAATCACCCAGCACTGGCATGGATGTTGGAGATCACATTTTCTTATTTTATTTTATTTCTATTTTATGTGTATGGGTGTGTCTTAGTTAGGGTTTTCCTTGCTGTGAAGAGATACCGTAACCTCAGCGACTCTTACAAAGGAAAAATTTTAATGGGGTGGCTTACGTTTTCAGAGGTTTAGTCCATTATCATCATGAGATCTGCTGGCCATCCTCCAACCCAAGAATTGGGGTTACAGATGTGTACTACCATGCCCAACATTCATGTAGGTGCTGGGGAATCCACATTCAGATCATCATGCTTATTCAACGGGTTCTTTACCAACGGAGCCTTCTCTTCACCTCCTAAAGTATTTTAAAATAGGACAAGTGATATTAGCTGTGACTTTCATGGTTTCTTGGTTTGTGTCAGCATGAAGGCCAGTCTCATTCCACCAGCCCATTGGTGTCCATGCCTTTGCGTAGTCTTGCTCTGATTGTGGGTTGGACCTAGTGACTTGATTCTAACAGTGAGAATTCGCTAGTGGAATGGGAAGTCACTTCAGGAGTTGGGACAGCACTCTCCATACTCTTTACTTACACGGCCCCTCTCCTGAGCTCACTCGCTCATTCTCAGGAGTGCTGACTCTTTAGTGACCTTCGCACAGTCACCCGAGTGAGTGTGGAAGCAGGTTCCGTTCACTTCTCTTGTCACTCTGACCAAATACTCGACACAGAAATTAAGGGAGGAAGGATTTATTGGAGCTCATGGTTTGAGGTCTCGATCACGGCAGGGAAGGCGTAGCCACCAGAGCTACTGTGACAGCAGGTATGTGCAGCAGCTGGTAACATCATGCTGCAGTTGGGAGGTAAAGAGCAGAATAGTCGGGCAATGCTTTGTACTATTATTGTAAATTTCATTTTTTAACCATCTTAATGCTGAAATGCTGGTGTTAGAGGTTTGAATTTCCTGTGGAGAGACATTTATTTAATTCTTAATGTAGAGGATTCAGTGATGTGTTAATGGCTGCATACTATCCCCTCGGGGGAAGGCAGCACAGCTTGAGTTTCCATGCAACCTGGTTTCTGAACACCTCTTCAATAGATTACGTATGAAAGTCAATCTTTTGCTAATGATAATCATGATGAACACATAAACTTTCATCTTGGGCCTTTTAACATATTCCTATTTAGTAACCCAGTTTTAACAATTGCAGTTACTTTATGAAGTATTATTATGCCCATTTTCCAGATGTGGCGCCAGAGGCTGACAAAGGTTAAATAGTTTGTGAGCGTACCATTCCCTGTTCTGGGATCCTGGACTGCACATAATGGAGAACGTGAGCTGAGCACACACATCCACTGCCCCTCCTTCCTGACTGTGCACACACACTGCAAGCAGCTGCTGCCTTGCTTTCCCACAACAAAGGGCTCTCACCTGTAACTGTGACCTAGAACGAGCACTTCTTCCCTCCTGTGGCTTTCATCTGAGGATTTTGTCACAGCGACAGGAAAGTAAACTAGGACAAATGGTAGATACTTATGGGAGGGAAATGCTAATTAGCCAGGTTTGCTCATTATCCGTTGTCTCCATGCCTTGGATTATCTCACTGTACCAAAGGTATGTACTGCTGTTATGTGTCAAATTTTTGAAAATTACAAGAAAAAAACAACAAAATCATGTTCTCAAAGAAGAGCAACTTCGCTGTCGTCGATTTGCAGATACTTGTTTTCCCTCTCCTGGCCCTAGGCTGCCATGATCTGCTTTTTGTCTTTGTAGTTGGGTTTTTTGCCAGACATGCCATATACATTAACCACAGACTATGCAGCTACTCATACCTAATTTCTTTAGTTAGTACAATCTTTTTGAGGTCCATCCATGTTTTCTCACGTGCCAGGAATGAATTCCCCTGATCACTGAGTAGTATTCCATTCTATGAATCCACCATGTTCTGATCATGACTTGTCACTGGAGAACATTTGGATTATTTCCTGTTCGGGGAAATGTCGTAGTTACTTTTCTGTTGCTGTGGTAAAATGAACTGGCAGAGCAACAGGAGGAGAGAAGGGTTTGTTCTGGTTCACAGTTCTATGGCCCAGTGTGCCATGGTGGTGAGGTCAAAGAGCAGGGGCCTGAGGCAGCCGGTCACATTGCGCCATAGTTGGGAAGAAAAGGGATTTGAATGCTGTGCTCAGCTCATGTTCTCCTTTTTATACCCTCCAGGTCCCGTCCCAGGGAACAGTGCTGCCCATAGCAGGTGGGCCTTCACCCCTTCATTAACCTAATCTAGATAATTCCTCACAGGTATGTCTAGAGTATCGGTTCTCAACCTGTGGATCATGGCCCCTTTGGCAAATGTCTATCTCCAAAAGACATACTGATTCATAACAGCAGCAAAATTACAGTTATGAAGTAGCAATGAAAATAATGTTATGGTTGGGGGTCAGCACAACATGAGGAACCGTGTTAAAGGGTCACAGCATTAGGAAGGTTGAGAACCACCGGTCTAGAGACCCATCTTCTAGACGAGTCTGAATCACATCGAGTTCACAGTTGAGCTTAACTGTCATGGGCTGGTGTGGAACACAGAAGTATTCATTTCTTTTTGGTAAATTCTTAGAGTGGAGTTCCTGTGCTTATATGAAAGTTCCTAAGAAACTGCAAAAGCATTTGGCATTGCCTCTAGCATGCTTGAGCTTCCACTTGTCTCATGTTTTCCATGAGTTATTTGAGCAATGGGTGCTGGTCTCCAGAACAATGTCTGCTCACCTATCTTTCTCTCCTACTCTGTCCTTGTCCCATCATATCCATGCACCACACTGGTACCAATAAAGTTGTCCACTTGGTCTTCAGAAGGGTTGGTGTTTAGGGAGAGATTCATGTTTCCTTGTGTATCTGTTACTTTTCGGTTTCTGTGATAAAATACGGTGACCAAAAGCGATTTAAGAGTTTGTTTTAGTTTAACTACAGTTCCAAAGCGATAGAGTCCAACAGGGTATGGGTAGTATTTGAATGAGCATGGTCCTCATAGACTCATGTTTGAATGCTTGGCCCACACTTAGTTGAACAGTTTGGAAAGGATTAAGAGGTGCAGCCTTGTTGGATGAGGTGTGTTTTGGGAATGGGCTCTGAGGTTTCGAAAGTTCATACCAGGCCCAGTGTCTCTCTCTCTCTTTTCTTTCCTTCTCCCTCTCCCTGCCGCTCTGCCTGATAGCTGCACATCGGGATATAAAGCTCTCGGCTCCTGATCCAGCACCGTGCCTGTCTGCTTCCCTCCATGATAGTCATGGACGAATCCTTTGAAAAATGTAAGCAAGCCCCTAATAAATGCTTTCCCCACCCTGTAAGTTGCCTTGGTTATGGTGTCTCCTCACAGCAACACAACAGTAATGAAGACATGAAGGCAAGGGTAGGGGCCGGGAGATCCCATTTTCATTCGCACACAGGAAGCAGAGAGAGAGAGAGAGAGAGAACAGGAAGTGAGGCAAGGCTAGAAACCCTCAAAGCCCATCCCAAGTGACATACTTCCTTCAGCAAGGCTCTACCACCTAAAAGTCTCATAACCTCCCTTGCACCACCAACTGGGGACCAAGTGTTCAGATACATGAACCTGTAGTGTGCGCGCGCGGGGAGCGCGGGGGGGGCATTTCTTTCATGTGGGCTGTGGTTCTTTCCCCATACTTGGCTGAAATTAACACAGCCCCTTGTTCCTCTGATCTTATCCACGTTGTGGGACAGTTTTCTGCTGTCACCACACTTGGAAGTCTGACTATCCACTTTGCAGCGCTTGCCTATCTGGAGGTGGGGGAGGGGGGGTCATAGACAACTATGGATGCCAGCATGGTACATGCTATTTGGCCTGGATATTGCTTTCTAATAGGTGCAAACTTCTTTAAACAAAGCCTAGAGCCTGTCAGCCTCCTTGAAATACGAATGCTTTGTTGTCCTTTGGCTCCGATGTCTTTGATCTGCTAGCCCTTGGACTAGGAGTTATGGCTTATTTAAGACGCTATTCACCTGCATTAGGCAGGAAGGAGGTGTTCTGTTGCCAAGAAGCCCATCTGTTCTCAGTTTCAAAGCCAGAGCTGGTACGATCCACAGTCATCTCTCTGGGGAAAAAGTGAGTGCAGTTGACAGGAGCTGCCAGCTGCAGAGAAGGTGTCCAGTCACCTCTCTTGACCACTCTGGTTACAGAAGACCATACAGAATGATTTTAACAAGACAAATTATTTGGGGAACCAATCATTGTTCCCTAAGGAGCATCTGACTTAGGAGGAGTTTTAGGCCCTAAGTTAAAAATGAAGCTTACATTAGCTCATTTTGTGACCTTTAGTGAGGTATGTATTTTCCTAAAAAACAGATCATAGTATATTTATAAAATAAATAAATTAAAAATTTTAACAAATTAACTGTACATATTAATGAGTATGGTATGATATTTCAACATGTGCATACAGAGTGCACCAATCACATTAGGAAAATTGACATTTCTCTCTCCTCCCCACCCCTCTGTGTGTGTGTGTGTGTGTGTGTGTGTGTGTGTGTGTGTGTGTGTGTGAGCGCGCACGTGTAGGTGATATGTAGAGTCAAAGACCCACTGTAGTGATAGTCCTTGCTTCCATCTTGTTTGAGACCAAGGCTTCTCTTCCATTGTTCACTGCTGCACCTGCCAGGAGAGCTGGCCCATGAACTCCCAGAGATTCTCCTGTCTCTGCCTTGCTGTAGGAGATTGGGATGACATGTGTTCACTACTGTGCTAGCTTCTGTATGGTGCTGGGGATCCTCATTTCTGCAGAGAAAAAGCCATTTCTCCAACCCTCTTGATTTTCTTAAAGCATATGATGGGTTATGGTGAACTATGGTCATCCATCTTTGGTGTAGAACATAAGAACTTACTCCTTCCGCTGAGCTGTGTCTTGGTATCCAGTATTCTATTTCCCTCATCTTTCTGCTCCTTTCTAGCCTCCAGCAATTAACATTCTACTTTGACTTTTTAACTTTCACATATGAGAGGAAACTTGTCTCTTTCTTTCCCAGCACATATGTCTGATGGGATTCTATATCAATATACTTTGCTAATAAAAATCTTTACTAGAGGTATACTTCTTTTCTTAGAACTCCAAAAAGGATACTAAATTCAGAACCTTCTTACTTAATTGTATCTTTGAAAGACATTAGCATCCTAAGTTAAAAGGCAAGCAGCTCACAACAGTCAGTTGTGAGTCATATCTTTTTTTTTTTTTTGGCTTCGGCTTTCATGTAAGTGTACAGACCATCTGGTTTCTTCCTGCAGATGGCAAATTGTTGCAAATGGTCTGTTGGAGATTCTCATGTGGTGTGGTATGAACATGAAACTTTTACTTAAATAACTTCTTTCCCAACTACGCTATACTTCCTTTTTCTTTACTCTTGGATGTTTTAGGTCTTGCCAACACACTGGCCAGATTTTCTAATTCATGAAGGTATTAGCTCAGGCCTTTTTATGCACATGCAAGTTTCCTGAGATTTCCCTGTCACTGACAGGTGTAATTTATGTTTCCTCTCCTTAAATCTGGGTGAACTGATTATCACTGATTGATTGGCCAGAGAACCACTAAAGCGGAGCTATGTGACTTTGAAGATAAGTTACCAAAAAAAAGTGACGCCTGTCTATCTGTTCTTATGAATGATATTCATAAGATGAATGATGCAATGAGTTTGACTAGCTGAAGTTCCAGGATGTGAAAAGACTCCAAGAACGGGGAGAAGCCATGGTGAAGCACTCTGGTCAAAAACTGAGCCATTGAATCACCCCGTAACTGGCAGCAGGTACAGTAGTCTAAAGAAAACAAATACAAAAATAAAACAAACAAACAGAAAACTCTCCACATAGTTCCAGCCTCTGCATTTCCAGTCTTTCCAGCCAATGCCTCAGGTACGGCGATGCAGAGGACTGTCCCGATGCGCTTGCCTTCATTCTTGGCTCAGCTGTCATTGGAGGCCGTCATTAGATGCCGCTACATTCTGAGGTGATAAGCCACATAGCAGTGTTTAACCAGAGCATCAGTCTGTTCACTCGAACATTTCAGTTTTTACATGAAGCTCATTTCAACCTTTCTCTCTGGCTGTGGCTCACACCATCTGCCCTCTGTGACTTGAAGGGAGGAATGGGATATTCTCTCCATGCATGTCATGGCTTCTTGCATCCTGTATTTCTCTGTGGTCTTGACTCTAGAAGAGAGGAGGGCTCTTGGTCTCTACACGTGAGACTAGAGCAGGCTGAAGACCTCTTTTGGGTTTCCTGTCCCACCTTCATGCCAACAATGACCAATCAGCAAGGCCTCATCTGAGGGCTGTGCCCAGCCCTCACTTTCCTCCTGCTACCACTGAATCTACTTAGTGATCTAGCCCAGAGACCTTCAACTTTCCATGGAATGAAAAGGGGAAAAGTATTGAAGTTAATAAGGAAAGAAGAACACCCAGTGCCACTTCCTAAAGCTCCTAACTGTGAACCTTTTGCCCATGAAATTGTGAAGCATTTTATTCATTTTCTCCATGACACCACAATGAGCTACCTGATATAATTAACTTATAAAGAGAGAAAAAAATAATTAATTTTTTTTCCAATTGAGATAGAATCTCACTATCTATTCCTAGTTGGCCTGAACCCCCAGCTTGCTCAGACAAGCCTTGGGCTTGTGAGTGATCCTCCTGCCTCTGCCTTCCAAGTGCTGGAATTACAGGTGGGTACTATCATATCAGGCTCAAAAAAATTGTTTTTAAACCACATTTCTGGATGTTCTGGCTCCTTTGGGTCTCTGCTGTAGGTACCATACTTTGGGAAGACTTTGTGGCAAAGTAAAATGCTTGTGTCGTGAACCAAGAAACAAACAGAGAAAGGGAAATATCACAGGCCCATGTTCTCCTCTAAGACATGCCTTCAGTGACCTAAAGAACCCCCACTCCCCGGAGGCATCAGTTCCTAGAGGCTCCACCCCCTCCTAACGCCACCCACCACATATAAACCTTAGGGGGAGATTTACTGACCACAGGGGTAGCTTTGCTGTGTAATCTCAAACTGCACAGTGTGTGATCAACGTTTTGTTAAGACAGACAAGGCAGCCAGGCATGGTGGTGCACACCTCTAACCTCAGCATTGAGAGGCTGAAACAGGAAGAACATGACTTCAAAGACAGTCTAGGCTACGTAGTGAGCTAGCGGCCTACCTAATGAGACCTTTTCTCAAAATGCCCTCTTACCAAAATATGTGGAAAAGGCATTAAATTTGCATATGTAGCTAATGGGAAAGAAACATGCTATCTGTCTACATGTAGGGCTTGGTACTCCAGAGTTCCAGGTGTCCACTGAGAATCTTGAAACATGTCTCTCAAAATAAAGAGTAACCAATGTACGTCACTTTTTTTTTTTTTTTGGCAGCAGGGGAAGATGAGTGAGGACTAGGAAGCCAGGAATCAGTAAATTTTGATGCCATTGAGAAAGAAGAACAGTGTTGGAGGCTGACAATCCATCAGAATCATCCTCCATTTAAGCAGGGATTCAACGGATGGCTGTAACTTGCGAAGGTCGTGCCGTGTACTAGGCCCTGTACTAGACTCTCTATGTCTGTTGTGCATGCCTCAGAGCAAACACAGAAAACAAGTTCTAATATCTACAGCTTTCAGGACACTGGATGGGCTGAGGTAATGAATAACTTGCCCAAGTAGAGAGCCTGGGATCGCAGGGTTTGAGTGTAATTATGGAAACTTACGTTATTTCATTATACCACCTGCTTCTTTGTTGAGGATGTGGATATGTAATTTTTGGTGGATTTTCCTTTGACTGCTTTGTTCTTCAACTGTAAAGTGGATAAGCGCGTCAAAGTATTGGGGATTTTCCATAGGAAATGACCTTCATAAAATGTTTCCCTTTTTGTCATTTTTTTGGGGGGCATCATTTTCTTTTAAATGGCTCTTGAATCCTCACAATGCCCTTAGAAAGTGTGAGAAAGAAAATGTCATTCTTATTTTCAAGGACTTTGGACTAAAAGACTTCAGAATGTGATGTAATAGGAAGAGTGTAGACTTTGGAGCCAGACGGAGCATTTCAATCTGGCTTTGATACTAAAGAGCTCAGCACTTCAGGGACTTTCTAAACAATGGCCCCAACTGTAGCATAGAAATTATCCCCTCTCCTTCATGCATATGGTAATTCAAACAAGAATAATATGACAGAAAGAGTCCTGTTCATAGGACACGTCCCACGAGTGCTAGACCTTCCCCTCTGCTCCCTTCTGTGGTCATGGTTTTCTAACTTACCCTTGAGATATTTCAGTCAGACTGAGTGAGGGCCAAGTAGGGAAGATGGGAAGAGCCAGTCCTCTATTGGGATAGTTTGGCCGCTTATCCATCAAAAGATACAGTGCAGTGATACCCACAAGTGTGAAAACCCTACATCATCAGGCTTTAGTCAGTATTTAAAATACATTCTGGGACCCACTGGTAAAAGCTCTTGGGAAACAACTACACTAAGTTGTCCTCTGACCTCTACACAAGTGCTGCTATGTATGCTTGTGCTCGCGCACACACACACACACACACACACACACACACACACACACACACAGTAAACTTTAAAAAATTAAAAAGCTACATTCCAAAAGCCTACGAAGGGAAGGGGCATGGAAACACAGGGAACGATCCTAGGACTCGAACTCTGCTGAGCAGGCCCTCTGATCTGCTGGCGTGTGCCTGGGAAGGTGAAGATTTGCTCGTGTTGTAGGAAGAAGGTAGGTGCAGCTTCCTGGTACGTGCTCATCCGGGACTCCAGACAGAAGTTACTGGAGGCTATGCCTACATGATTCTGCCTGCTACAGACTTTGTCCCAGACACATCTCTTTATTTAATTCTAGCAAATTGCGCAATCATTTCTTGTTTGTTTTTCTTAGGATTTCCTTCCCTTTATCTTCAGTAGGAAAATCTTATCCCTTGGGATTTCCTCTGCGACATTTTTTTTTTTAAATCAGTCACTACAACTTAATGAATTCTGAGGACTTCTTTGTGATTTAGCCTTTCTATTTTCATTCATCAGTGCACTTTCCTAGGGTTTTTGTTTTGTTTTGTTTTGTTTTTACTTCTTCTCCTGGGCTTTCTGAGTAATTAAAACAAATTTGCAGTTTCTGTGTATATTGTCCTCCTAGATCTCTCCAAAGTAATTATGAAAGTAATATAGATGTATGTGTATATATAATATAGTGAATAATGTATAATACATATTTATTTCACCACGTGGGTAGTATGCACTCACTGGTATTTTTGTGCGTTGTACCTTTAGGTCCTAAGATAATCATTGGCCCCTTGCTGCCCCCATCACTCAGGAGGTGACTTTTCTAGAATATACAGCGGGCTGGGTCATTTTTAAGGAATAGAGATGTACCTCTCACACAGGTGGAGGCTGAGAGATTCAAATTCAAGGTACTAGTGAGAGAGAGAGAGAGAGAGAGAGACTCAGAATTCTTTCCACCATAAATTATAGAGTGTAGCTATAAGTAGCACTATTTAAGGAAATCATGACAGTTCTTTTTTCAGGGTCTTTGGGCTCAAAGATTCCAGGAAACCAGATAGGTTCTGAGAAGCCCAGTCTCCAAATTAAGAGCTTTAGCATGAATTAGAGTTACTTAAACTGGAGTTAAGCCAGGATCTGATAAGCAGGGATTTTTGGCAGAGGTAACTGACACACTGACACCTAGGTGAAGACATAAACGATATTGGACGTGTGTATGCCTGATCTTTAAAATGTATAATTTGTTGCTTCGAAAAAATGGCAATACCCGAGTGGCACCTAGGCTCTGCTGTGTTTTCTTTGGCTTTGCCATCTCTGTCTATAGGAAACAACTACTGGGAAAACAGTGTTCTATGCCATACCAACTACAGGAATGAACAAGTCCAATGACGCCCTTGCTCAGAGGCAGTGCACCCTGAGTCAGAGGGCCTGGTCTGGATTCGACTGCAAGCCAATACTTTAAAAGACTCTTTTAGCTTTCATCATACCATATTTATAATATCAAGCCCACCAAGTAAGAAGATTACATTTTATACACATTATAACTTGTACCAGATGGCTTTATATTCCACAGGGGTTTACATTGTCCGTAGTGATTTAGGTATGGAATGCACTTTCTAAACTGTGTGAGACAAATGTTGGAATTTCATATCAGGCAGTAAAACAGATCCATCCTTATAACAAAGATGTAATGTGGTGATACATCATGTACCCTAATAAAATTTGCCTGAAGATCAGAGAGACAAAACAAGCCACTAGATTGAACATAGAAGCCAGGCAGTGGTGGCATACACCTTTAATCCTAGCACTCAGGAGGCAAAGATCCATCTGGATCTTTGTGAGTTCAAGGCCACACTGGGCTACAGGAGATTGACTCAGTCTAGGAGAGAAACAGAGCCAGGCAGTGGTGGCACACACCTTTAATCCCAGTATTTGGGAATCACACGCCCTTAACCCCAGCAAGAAAGTTATATAAGGCGCAAGGAGATAGGAATTAAAGGTTTTTTTGGCTGGAGCCCTTCGGGTGAGGACTCAGAGGACTTCAGTCAGAGGATTTTCGTTTTTGGTGTTTCCAACAAATAATGTATATGCTATGGGGCTGCAGAGGCCACCTGTGAACAATGAATCTCACCTATACAAAGCAGGGAGCACCTTCCCACCATAACTCCTGTGCCTTTCCCTGTTGTATATTCCTACAGCAGATAATATCTGCCTCTCTGAATTGTCTTACCCCTTTACTTTGTGGTGCTGTTTTCTCTGTCTCCTTACTGCATCCGGGAGGGCATAGAGCTTGTCTGTCTTCTTCACCTCTTTATTTCTGGTGTTGGTGACTTAATGAGCGATTGCTAGTAAAGATTTATTAGTTAAGTAATACACATGCACAAAGTTATAGTGTGTGTGCTTTGGAGGTGACCAGATATATTCCACATTTATTATTTGTAACATAGGTTACCAGATGCATTCATGGAGTTGGTGAGGTGAGGCATGGCAGTGGCTTGCTCCTTTGTGTCTCTCTGATCTTTCAGCATTTACCCCAATATCTGGTACCAGGATTTTATTATTTTTTATTTATTTATTTATTTATTTATTTTTGGTTTTTCGAGACAGGGTTTCTCTGTGTAGCTTTGCGCCTTTCCTGGGACTCACTTGGTAGCCCAGGCTGGCCTCGAACTCACAGAGATCCGCCTGGCTCTGCCTCCCGAGTGCTGGGATTAAAGGCGTGCGCCACCACCGCCCGGCCAAGATTTTATTAAAAGACCTTTTAGAAATTTGAGCAACAATATAATACAATGATTACAACAAAGATGTAATACAACTTTTTTGTATTACAATGAAAGTCACAGCCAAGTACTGGTACATAGGTCAGTAGATGGATCAAGATAAATGATAAAGTCACAGTTAATGCTGGATGCTTTGCTGGGGTATTTATAATTACCACACTCATTCCTCCAAAGGCCACAAGAAACGGATGACACCATACTCATGTCTACATGAAGAAACAGATTTAGAGAAGTTCAGGTATTTGTCATAAAGGCTGGAGGTGCTGGTGGTGGTGGGGGTGTCTGAACCAGTATTGAAGTCACATGGATCTAGATATCATAACCCACTGTCCATTTCTATACTGCTAATCAGAGCTTACCATGGGAGATGGTCTTAGAAATTGTTCTTCTATTCATCTTGTAGCAGATCGTGAATGTGGTTAACTTAACAAATGTTCTGGGGTTTGTAATGAGTATATTTACCTATATAACACATGTGTGACAGAGCTGTCAAAGATGTCAGAACAAAAACGTAGTCACTCCCACCAACTTATCAGAAGCAGTAAATAAAACCAGCAGGTTTGGAGGAAAGATTCTTAGGCACATTTGCCTGATGGTGACATCACAAAAGGCTGGCAGGACCGCCCACCACCTTTATCCAGAGGCCAGCACAGCCATAGACTAATGGAATTTCTGTAAGGACACCTGTCAACTACCTGATACAATTCTGTTCATTTTTGTCTGTAAAAACCTCCTCATGCCCCAGTCGCTTTAAACACTGTATCATGTGGTGTTCCATGACAGTGAGCTACTGTTCTCAAATAAATAAATATCAACATTCCTTTGAAAAATTCTTTGGAAGCAATTTAACAATTTAGTCTGACACATCTTATATATTTTACGCACCTGTACCTTATATAACTTCTCCAATGAAAGACAAATATGCATTATAAAAATAAAACACATTATTTTCCCTAAGATTTGTTTACTAAATATTCTTTGACCATGACATTTAATGTATCAAATACAAACAGAGACAAACCCATATACATCTATGTAAGAGTTAACTCCAAATTTTGTGTAAAACATATTAAAAGCTCATGAACGTATATTTTAGACACATTGATTTGAAACAATTTAAAAGTCTCAGGTGGGAATTCAGGACCAAGGGGCCGTTAGACCTGACCAGAGGGGTCAAAGAACAGCACAAGATGGCTGGCCCCCATTGTCCCAGGTTGTGCATTGACTGTTCAGGCCTTGCTTTTGTCTACCAGCTCCCTGGTGATGCTGATGGGAATCAGGATGGAGTATCATGGACCTAAAGGAGAAGCAACATCTACAGGGTGGTGAGTCATTGCTGAAGTGGCTCCATTGCACAGATCTGAAACCAGCCCCCCCACACTCCCCCACCCATTGAATCCCCTATAAACTTCTTCCTTTGACCTCTTTCCTCAGATGCTGTCTCCTTGCTTTAGTGCTTAGTTTCCAAAGACATAACTGCTAAAGGCGTCTGTGTTCTCACTCCCTAGCTCATCTCAGACCGGCAACCATGGTCTCCATCATCCAGACACAGAGCTAATAATATGCACGACTCTATGAGATATGAATAATAGATGGTATTAATGCATATTGAGATCTCCCTGATGGCTTCTGGGGACCATAAACAATGCTGGTATATTTACTGCTCCCCTCTGAGAAATTGAGAGGAAGATATTGCTGAATTGGATTCGGAGATGAGCATGTCCCATGGCTCTTAAATTAATTGTTATTGGAGAAACTTATTGGACATGTCAATATGAGATCAAAGAGAGGGCAGAGCTACTTTGTACAGCAGTGGAGCTAGCTGGGCCAGAACCCTGACTGTTGGTTCTGCCCACCTTCCCCTCAGAAGAGAGTCTGGGTAGGTTTACACAGATCCTCAGTGTCTCTGAGAAGGTTGGAAACCATCCATCTGCCCATGGGCTTGATCTGTTCCCCACACACAGCACCGGATATGGCTCATACCTTAAGAAGCTTCTAGACTTCATAAATAATACACCTATCCATGCCAAAAACAGCATAACTTTTGGGTTCCCATCATACTATGTTTACTACGTACCTTTATGCACATGACTCTCTGTCACAGATAGTAATTCAGTCCTCACCCAGTACTATGAGCACAGTAATTATTTTTCTTCATTAAGAAATTTTCTACTCACTTCACATACCACCCACAGATCCCCTCCCCTCCCTCCTCCCACCCCCCAGCCCTCTCTTCCAAGCCACCCCACATCCCCACATCCCCCAAATCAAGGTCTCCCATGGGGAGTCAGCAGAGCCCAGCACATTGAGCCTAGGCAGGTCCAAGACCCTTCCCACTGCACCAAGACTGGAGCACAGTAATTATTAATCCCATGTGATGATACCCTAGGACACAGAGACAGGGGACTTTATATTCCTTGCAAGTGTAACCCAGCTGGTGAGTTCATGTATGATATCATACTCCTAGCCATTGACCCCCTATCTGTCATGTAAGTGGAATGCATCTGGTGACCTATGTTACCAATAATAAATGTGGAATATATCTGGTAACCTCCAAAGCACACACACTATAACTTTGTGCATGTGTATTACTTAACTAATAAATCTTTACTAGCAACGGCTCATCAAGTCACCAACACCAGAAATAAAGAGGTGAAGAAGACAGACAAGCTCTATGCCCTCCCGGATGCAGTAAGGAGACAGAGAAAACAGCACCACAAAGTAAAGGGGTAAGACAATTCAGGGAGGCAGATATTATCTGCTGTAGGAATATACAACAGGCACAGGAGTTATGGTGGGAAGGTGCTCCCTGCTTTGTATAGGTAAGATTCATTGTTCACAGGTGGCCTCTGCAACACCAAAAATCTCAGGAACCACTCTAGACAGACTCCATAGTCAGACTGTGCATTTTAACAAACTTCCTGGAAGATTCAAGCATGCATTAAAAATAGACAGAGAAACAGAGAGCAACTTCCGGTTGCTAGCAGCCAAGATTCGCTTCTTCTCTTCCCTGACTCTTTGCGCTATACACATTAAATATACGTGCATGGATGGAAACTATGGACTTTACATCTTGAGATATATTATTGCAATATAAGTATATGCTTCCTTTATCTGCAGTGTGCTGTGACCTAAATAAAGCTTGTTACCTTTGAAACTCACGTGGGAACCTAATTTCCATTATGAGAGTCAAAAGTAGGGCCAATTGAGACCTTATCATGTGATTGACGCTCCATGCATGTATCTGATGGTCTGCTACAAAAACCAGCATGGGCTGTGTCTCTTGATTTCCTGTTTCTCACTATGTGATGTCCTAAGTCACCTCTGAACTCTGCCAGCAAGAAGGCCATCAGCACCTCTGGACCCTTGACCTTTGGCCAGAATCCTAACCCCAAATAAACTTCTTTTATGTATAACTTACATAATCTGTGGTGTTATGCCATTAGTAACAGAAGATGGACTAATGGTGTATTTGCAGAAACTTCATCACTTAAAAACAGTGTTTTGTCATAGTGCTAATGATATAATCATGGGTTAGGTTGCTGATTCAACACGAAGTGATTCATAGCTCTGACTGAAAATATCATAAAAGAGGCGCTGTAAGTAAAATTTCTTTAACCCTTTCAAAATATGGAATTTAACGCTTTGACTCCAACAAAGGGAATAAAAATACCATATATAAAGAACTTCTATGTACTACAAAAATATAGTACATAAAAGTATGACTGTAATGTAAATTTTCTCTACAGTACTGTGCCTGTTATAAGTACCATGTAAACAATTAAATGATTATGCTTGCATTTTGAAGAGCAGATTCATAATTGTCCACATCACTTCAAAAAAGCCACCCAATTTTACTTAAGTACATGTAACAGGTTTTTTTTTTTCCTGAGGAAAGTTTCCTCTACAATTAGCATTCAAATTCATCTTGTTTACTTTGGAGTTCTAAGAACCTACTACTTAAAGTCCTGAGGTATGACTTCAGTAGAGATTTGTGGCATTTCTCTTACTGAAAACATTCAGAAAATTAGAAACTACCCAACATTCCTATGCTTTGCCCTTCCTGGCCTTCTCGTTTTCCTCAGAGGTCTTATGTAGAGAGCTCAGACAAAGAGAAGAACGCAGGCACTGCGATGGTGTGATCTTGGAGTGTTCCTCAGAGGCTTAGTTCCCAGGGAGACAGCAGTAGGAGGCTGGAGAAGCTGCAGGAAGGAGGGCTATGACCCTGAAGGGGATGATGGGATTCTGATTTCCCCCTCTCTCTGTCTTTTGATTCTTGGCCCTGAGTGGGGCTGTTTTGCTCCTCTGTGTGCTGGTAACATGCTGGGTTGCAACCCTACAGAAGCACCAGGGTTTCTAAAGCTGTGAGGCTGAACAAACCTTTGTCCAAACAATGGACCATCTCACATATTTGCTATAATGACAGCCGATCAATGCAGGGACCAAGTTGGCTGACAACCGGCTGAACAACCATCAGACAAGGTCTTCCTTAGGGTTTCTATTGCTGTGATGAAAAACATGACCAAAAGCAACTTGGGGAAGAAAGGGTTTACTTCATTTTAGAGCTTACAGTATATTATCCAGGGAAATCATAGCAGAAACTGAAGCAGAGGCAATGGAAGAGTGCTGCTTATTGGCTTGCTTAGTCTGCTTTATTATACCGTCCAGGAACATCTGCCCAGGGATTGTGCCATGTGCGGTGACCTGGGCCCACCCACATCAGTCCCTCATCATGAAGACCTATAGTCTTGCCTACAGGCAAATCCTAGGGAGGTATTTTCTCAGTCGACACTCCCTCTTCCCAAATGAGTCTCAATTATGTATTTATTTATTTTATGGGTATGTGTATGTATGTCACACATGTTTAGGTGCCCGTGGAGACCAGATGAATCCCCTGGAACTGGAGTTGCAAGCTGTTGTGAGCTTCCTGACATAGGTTCTGGGAAATGAATTCTGGTCTTCTGGAAGAGTAGCAAGTGTTCTTACCTCCGAGCCACTTCTCCAGCCCTCCAAAAGCGTCTAGTATGGTGATATTTTATTTGTATTAAAATGTTATTTGTATGTTAATAAATAAAGTTGTCCGGGGGTCAGAGCTATTAGCAAGCCATAGGAAAGCAGGGCAGTAGTAGCTTACGCTTGTAATTCCAGCACTTGGTAGGCAGAGCTGGGTAAGTCTCTGTGTGTTCAGGGATACAGCCATTATTGGATACACATGCCTTTAATCTTAATACCAATCATGGAAAACCTGGAGGCCTATACAGACAGGCCGTGAGGAGGCGGTCATGTGGTTGGGTTTACAACCAATGAGAAGGCAGGACAAGAACTCTATATAAAGACTTTAACACAGGGGTAGCTCTGGTTCGGAGAGGTAGGACCACCGCAGGAGGAAGGGTAAGGTTTTAGCTCTTAGCTCTGACCTCTTGGCTTTCTTCTTTGCATTGGTTCTGTGTTTATTATTTAATAAGAAGGTTGGATACATCTACAGTCTAGCTTGTGTCAAGTTGACATAAAATGAGCCAACACAGTGATCAACTCATCCCAGTTTGCGGGAGACTTTCCCTGTTTAAGCAATTGAAGTGAAAGCTTACACTTATTTGAGGAATACTATCGCCTTATTGGAAGCTAACTCAATTTCTATATATCTTGGAATTCCTAGCTGTTTTTCTCAGATATGACTTTTCTGTTAATTTAGATTTTTGTTTTCCAGGAAAGAATTAAATTTCTTATATACACTTAAGGATAGTAAGGCTAGGGTAGTTTTTAGTGAAAAAGAAAGAGAAAGCCTTAAAATTCAATCAGTTCTTTCACATTACTCGTGGGCACATAAGCAGGTGCAATCACTTAGGAAAGCAGATAGTATTATCTTTTAATGGTAGACATGCATATACCAGGTGTTCCAGGTTTGTATCCATTGCTCTGACAAGTACCCCGACGAAAAGCAACACAGGAGGAAAAGGGTTTCTTTGGCTTATAATTCCAAGTTACAGTCCATCATTTTGGGGAAACCAATGCAAGAACTTAAGCAGCTAGTCATATCACATCCGCAGCCAAGAACCAAGAGATAATAAATGCATCCTTGCTGTCTGCTCTTTTCTTAGGCAGCCCTGCCTAGGGAGTGTTGCCACCCACAGTGGGCTGGGTTTTCCTTTATTAATTAACAGTCTCCACAGACATGCCCACAGGCCAACGTCATCAAGGTAATTCCTCGTTAAGTATCTCTTCCTCTGTGATTCTAGATTGCGCCAAGTTGACAGTTAAAATTAACCAGCATACCAGGTGACCTATAAATCCTACTCTTAGGAAGATAAAAATAAAACAACTCTTATACATGTTTAAGAGAGTTTATAGCACCATTCAATAACAGCTAAAACCTGGAAAGAAATCAAATGCCCCACAATCAGAGAGTGAAGTAGAGAACCACCGAGTAACCACACAGTGGAATATTAATTCCTCTTAAGTACTGTAAAATTCACTAATGGATGAATTTTACTTACAAATATAATAAGTAAAAAGAACTAAGTGCCAAGGGATTATCTGTAATAATACCATTTGAATAAAAAAGTAAAACCAAACAAACATAGTGTACACTGTATGCAACATTTTGGTCAGTGATAACCCAAATGTGATTATAGAGATGAAAAATTCCTATTACCGAATGATGACATAGACATTCTAGGGTTGTCACACAATACATTACTCACTGGTTGGTGCTGGTAATAGTCTAAAAAGCCTACTATATACAAAAATATAGAGTGTATAGAGTGTACAATTATGTATACTATGTAATATTTGATAGCAGTAATACATGACTCTGGGTGGCTTACAGTTCAGAGGTTTAGTTCATTATCATCATGGTGCAACATGGTGGCATGCAGGCAATCAGGGTGCTGGAGCAGGAGCTGAGAGTCCTTACATCTTGCATAGGCAACAGGAAGTGCTCTCAGACACTGGGTGTGTGTGGCTTGAACATATATGAGACCTCAAAGTTAGCTTCCACAGTGACACATTTCCTCCAACAAGGCCACACCTATTCCAACAAAGTCCCAACTCCAAATACTGCTACTCCCTTTGGGAGCCATTTTCTTTCAAACTGCCACAAATCACTTCTGTTGATGCATCTCCAAATTAATACTTCTTTCCTCATGTCTAATGTACTGTTAGTTTCCTTCATCATTTTTTAAGCAGTTCATTTTGGATGGACAGGTTTGACCCTCCATAAATATTCTTGAATTTGATAATTAAGAATTTGATAGATCCTTTCAAACCTTTGAGCCTCTCTGGATAGGACCAGAGCAACTTCTCAGGGCCGACTTTGCCCTAATTCTAAATCAACGTCCTTATGACTGCTCTACAGTATGCTTTGTGAATGGGGTTTCTACCGTGGCATGGAGGTGCTTCAACTATTTCCAGCTTTGTGTGCCTTGTAGGATTTGTTCTCTCTGCCTTTTTGTTAAATTTGTGTAATTATTTTCCCATCTGCCAGCATTTTCTCCAAATGCAGGCACCAACCGACACTCAAGAGCTGGGCTGGGGAGCTCTTTCGATTCCTGGAGTAAGTAGAGTCTCTTCCCTCCGTCTCTCTCTCTCCCATCTCCATCTCTCTCTTTCCCCTCCCTCCCAACAACTCCTTCCCTTGTTTTATGCTATGTAAATTCTAGCTATCTTGTTTTTTTCCTAGACTGCTAGCTCTAAGCTTAACCACCTGGTTCTGCCTGGGAATTCTCTGTGCAGTAGTCAAGGGATGCTCACAATACTTATCCCTTGTGGGTCCATGCTGCAAGCCTCAAAAATATACAAAGTAGGATTTCAGCTGATTATGACAATGCTAATACCTGGAAGAAGCCAAGGGCCTTCCAGAGGTCAAGCTAAGGTTCAAGGAGCCTTGGTGATATTTGGCTTTTGATGATCAGCCATTTCCTGCTATGAGTTTCTTGTGTGCTATTGTAGCTTTTCCATCATTTATTGGGCACCATTTCCCCTCTACTAAAGGAATAGTTAGATAACCTTGTACGCTGACAGCTATGCACAGCCAGAACCCCAGTTCAAGCCTCCCTGTAATTATTATTATTGGCAGCATCCGGCCAGGACCTTCCCCAGATGAAGGAAAGTACCTTATCAGAGACACCTCTGTACTCTCTAAGAACAGACTTAAGTGTCCAGACTACCTGTTTGAGAAGGCCTGGCAGATGTGCCAATTAAGCTCAACTACCTCCTTTCCCAAATCTTTCCTCTAGTTCCAGATCTCCCTTTAACTATCACCAGAGGCATCTAGCTGTACACAGGTTGCCTAGCGATTGAGCATACTTTCCCCCACCCTGAAAACAAAACAAAACAAACCAAACAAACAAACAAACAAAAAACGGCAGATAGCTTGGACAGATAGGAGCCACAGGAAAAAAGAAGGCAGTTTTATTTTCTCCCATTGACCTATCAACTTATAGACTCTTAACATTTTCTACCAATCACATTTAAGACTATAGTGGAGCACATAAGATCCCTCTTCTTAGATATTAACCAAATTTAGCCTTTAGTTAATTCATTTCCCCATTAGTCACTTCCCTTTTGGGTTGCAAATGATAATTAACAATTACTGCCCCTGTATGTGATTCTTATCATCCCTCTGTTTGACCCTGGAAGCCTGATGGTCACTGCCTGAGGAAAATTCTTACCTACCTTTATGACCACACAAGAATTCAAGCCTGGTGACCTTGCTCGACCAGGGGACTGCTATTGCTTGGATTTATCACTGGACTCCTTAAGGGGATGGAGAGACAGAGAACGGAGAGGGACAAGGAGGATTTTGTTCAGAGAGAGCATGTGGACAAGATGGAAGATGAGGAAGAGTCAGATGGGGAAGTACTAGTTGGGTAAGAACGAGATAAAAAGGACCTAGATGAGGCAGAATTAAGATAGAACTTAGACGGAGCAGTAAATAAACATAGAGAGAAATTAGGCAAGAAAGGAGCTAGGCATGAGAGCAGAATAGAAGCTTATAGAGAGAGGACTCACACAGAATAATAAAGTATATGGACTAAGGAGTTTCGTGTACATAGATTCATTTCTTTTAGTCAAAGATTAATTATCAGCTGGTTGTAGATTCTTCCCGGACCCTGGGAGGGGACCATCGAAGGGCTGGACCCCCATAGTCCTTGACAGGCCCGTTCTTTCAGGGAACACTGTCCCATGTGTCTAGACTCCAGGATGTAAAGGCATTATCATTTTGCATTCCTTTCTAAAGTGTTTGCCTATTTGTTTCTGGTAGAACAGGAAATCTTACTCCTGTTGTGCCATCTTGGCCAGAAGTAAAGATCTTGAAGCTTCTACAACACACTCTTTTCTTTTAAAATTGGATCGAGTGTGATTCTTCTCATCCTTTTCTCACTGGCACTTCTGTCTCATAAATCTTACATAATTCCAGTTATGAATAGGCAGGAAACAGGCCACACCTGTGTGACTTTCTTCCCTGGGGAATGAAAGGAAACATACCTGGCATTTCTAGGCTCCCCTATCATTGAATTCTATCTGTGTGACTGATAGTGTTTCTTTAAAGAAGACAGATAATTCCAGCTCCACTTTGCTTTGTACATACTCCTTCCAGCTACGCCCAACACTATCTGATAGGAATGGTGATTTTGCATGGATAGATATTCAAGATCAGTGACCAAGACACAGACATTAGCATTAGGGACTGAATCTAGGCTCAACTACTAAGTAAACATACTGTTCTTTGAGCTCTTACTACCTGAGCAATGCTTTGTGGGCTTTTACCTGGGTGGTTTCATCTGATTCTCATAAAAACATTATTTAATGTGAAATTGGTATTATCAGGTGCTCAAGACAAAAATCTGCTTCAGGAGTCAGATACCTAAGTTGAACCCTGACATTACTCCTTTCTGGGTTTGTATTACTAGGGACATTCTTCAACATTTCTAAACCCTGATTTTTTTTTTCTGTAGGCTGGTAATGGTGGTATCTTCCTCCCTCAGGTGTGGGACTGTAAGAGAAAAAAATACATCAAGTGTTCAGCAGAGCTACTGGTAGAGGTAAGTCCTCAATAAAAACTAAACAATGGGCTGGGGTGGTAGCTCAGGTTTTAGTGTTTGCACCTTGTGTATGAAGCTTGGGGTTTGATTCTTAGTCCTGTGTAGATCGATCCTGGTGGTACCCACCTGTTATCCCAGCAGTCAATGGGAGGCAGGGGCAGGATGATTCATTGTTCAAGATCAAGCTTGCTATATAGTGAATTTGAGGCTGGCCTGGGATATATGAGATCTTGTCTCAAAAGAAAAAAAAAAGGTGACTAGTTGAATTATTTTTTTCTTCAAACCATTGAGAATAAAGGAGATGTTCCAACAGAGACATTTTTTTGAATGTGATAAAGGGGCCATGAGAATGCACCCTGCCCCAACGCTTGAATGGTAGAGCATAGCTGTAGATCAGCGCTACTGATTACTAGTCTTGGAAATGCATGAGTAACTTTGCTTGAAGTCACAGCCCCCAAGGGCTGCACCTGACCAGTGGCAGAGTGCAGGAGCTCTCTGGCAACCCTGTTCATGGAGCCATGACCATTCTATTGATGCTGGCTTAGGCCCATGGGTTTTCCTGATGGTGTGTTGCTGACCCTTCATTAGATTGCACAGTCTTCATCTCCGGGATTAGACTTGCTACAGAGTCTTATTAAGGCTTTGCCAGCCATTTCCAGCTTTCTCTCTACTTCATTTCATAGAAACATTCCCTCTGACTAGATCCTTGAATGTTTAATCTCATCTTAGTATTTCCCTTTTGAAGAACCTGGGCTAATAATATCCCTGTGTTCTGGTTTGGTTTACCCTGATGACTACTGATCACAAGTTTTCCTGGTCCTGCATTGATGTGTGCTCCCTCTGCCTTCTCATCAGTGACATTCTGTCACTGTGAATTGGACTACTAAGTACTCATCTTAGTACTTAGTACTTGTTCTCTGAACTTGATGAGTCAGAAACAGGAAGTCCAACTTCACACCCTCCTGTCTTCTCTTCCATATCACCCCTGGATTGCTTGAGATGACCTCCAGGCTGGACTCCACAGAGTCCAGGGGTTTGTCATTGTAGAACATCACAGAACAATTGATTAGAACACCCTCTTTGTTAAGAAATCGCTCCAGCTTTAGAAATGATGGCACACCACAGGGCACACATACTAAAGATTTTAGCCATGCAGGTCAATCAGTGCAAGAGGGCAACATTTAAACTGGCAGAGTTCCCTTAGCTATACTTATTTACAAGATCCTTGGAGAAGGTCTCTGGAGCAAGAAAGGGCTCCTGACCAATGAGCTCAAAGAACGACATGGCACCTGTTGTGATCCTTTTGCTTGACAAGTCATCCTTCCGTTTAGGATGATTCCTTTTAAATCTGCTGTATCAACAGAAACAAAGCCTAGGACACATTCAGCATCCTGAATGGGGTAAAGCTCTACCTGCATCCTTCCTGCTGTTTGCACTTTCCTATGAACATCCCTCCACATCCTTACTAATCACAATGTATTTATATGTTTTATTTCAGCATCAAACTTAAAAATAGACATTTAAGAAGAATTTTACTAAGTGGGCGACATGTATCCTAAAGGGTCTAATGTTAGCTTAGCAACAATTACGATTTTTTTCTGTCATCTTTCTTCTACTTAGCACCCAGTGCCCTTCGACTGCCCAACCCTGTCCCATTATACTTCTCCAAGATTGTATTTAGCCAATGGACCATTTCCCAGTGTTATAATTAACTTAACTTGATGCTTTCAGAATTATTAAGTTTAATGCAAATTTTAAGATGTTCCTTTGACTTATGTCAGATTTTTAGTATATAAAGATATTTCCTTTAACTAAATGGGATTTGATGTCTCCTCTTTCTGTGGGTTCATTTCAACCAGAGGATTTAACATGCACCCCATTTCTAAAGTTTTACCCACTTAGCAGTTGATGCAATCTGTCAGTTATGCTGTTCTTCATGAGCTATTCTGTTCTCTAATGCATCAAAATGGGGTAAAAGTTTGAAGTGTCAGGATAGTTCCACACAGTTTCTCAAGCTCTCCCAGTGTTCACATAGAGCTTAAACTCGTGAATTTGTTTTGAAGGGTCAGAACTTCCCCTTTTCCCTCTCTGGCAGCTGTCCCAGGTCTCAAAAGAGTCGTTTCCTGAAACTTAGAGTATTTTTACTGACATCTCGGCATTCTTCTTGGTGATCTACTGATCCCCAAGAGGAAGTAGCAATCTGTAAGTCAATAATAACCGTCTCCATCACTTCGTGGTCAGATCCATTTATCCTCTCCTCTCTTGTCATCACTATCACACTGCTGTTCACCTGTCAGCTTCCAGATCACACCCACAGGCTGAGTGTCTCAAGCATTTACACTGTAATAACACAATGCCACACTCATGGCTGAACCTTTGTGTCTCACAGTCACAGAGGCTGGAGTTCTAGGGTTCTTTTTTTTTTTTTCGAGACAGGGTTTTTCTGTGTAGTTTTGGTGCCTGTCCTGGGTCTCGCTCTGTAGACCAGGCTGGCCTTGAACTCACAGAGATCTCCTGGCTCTGCCTCTCAAGTGTGCCACTGCCACCCGGCCTTAGGATCAGGGCTCTAATGAGAGCCCTCTTCTGCCTTCCACTTGGCTGTCTTCTTTCTCTGCCCTCGTGGTAGAAAGAGTGAGGGAGTTCCCCAGGAATCCTATACCAGGGTACTAGTACAGTCACAGGGGCTACATCCTTATCACTTACCAACCTTCGGGAGATTTCACATCCTCCTATCATAAGGTGGGGGTAGAATTCAACAAATGAATTTGGCTGTGCTAAAAATTCAGTCTGATCCATTCTTTTCTTAATAGTCTACTTACCCCTACTTATCCTGGAGTGTATCAAAAGAATATGGGGGACTCGAGATGAAGCCCTGAGATTACAGGGCCACACTCTCTAGCCAATTATAATGGAAACTCACTTTTAGAAGCTTAAGAAAATTGAGGATTTCTTTGTTTGAATAAGAAGAGTAAACCCTGAAACCATGATGGGTCATCTATTCAAGGAAGCAGCTGAGGACCTGAGTTGCAGCTTACATGTTCTGTTCTGCTGGCCCGAGACTCTGTGATTTTTATACTTTTGACTGATTGAAATGACTCCTTCTCCAGTCGTTCAGTGGAGGGAAGGCCAGGGTCAAAATTGTACGCCAGCTGCTTTGGCCTTTTGGTTTCAGGAAATGAAGAGGTTTTCTGAAAATCCCATAAAG
The DNA here is from genome assembly GCF_007827085.1 of Peromyscus californicus insignis. Lineage (NCBI taxonomy): Eukaryota > Metazoa > Chordata > Mammalia > Rodentia > Cricetidae > Peromyscus > Peromyscus californicus. The sequence continues at coordinate 68,858,052 of NW_026294458.1, forward strand.
TTCCTGTTGAACAGAACTAGGTGTGTGATGAAGGAGTCTGGGGAGGTGTTGAGTGGGTATATGGCATACTTAATCACAATTATGTTAGAAAGGAAGGAGAAACTGATATTGAGCAAGCACCTACTAGTGGCTCTCATAAAGGAAGTTAGAGAAAGGTAGTGGGAATGGAGAATAAGGGGGTCATGAATACCAATGAATGAATGAATGAATGAATATCAATGACGAAAACATGTGTCTGGGAAGTATGGACTACCTAACCAGGCCGTACCAGAGTTTGCCTCATCAAACTCACTCTGAACTTGCTGATTCTGAACCTTGACCTACAAACATATCATTTAGCTTTCAGACAGACACTCACAAAGCTGCGGAAGTGGCGGCGGGGACATTGGAGAGATGGGTAATTGACAATGAGACTGTTACCAGTATGTATGTCAAATCTCACTGTTTATCCACTATTCTATGTCTCTCTGTAGGCAAGTGTATGTTACTTGCAAAGCCAGGTGTCAGTAGAAAGAATCAAAGAGGAATGTGAGTGGAATGATTTTGAGGGCTAGGGTCTAGGTGTTTCAGACCACGGCTGTCTGTATTCCTGCCTTCCCAGGTAGGAGTGCCTGGGATCAACTATTATGCCTATGGCTGTGCATCTTCACCCCTAGGTGCAGCGTACAGGATTGCGGCTGTACCTTACTTACCCTAGGCTTTCTTTCCTTGGCTTCAGGGGTCAACTTCTTTTCCCTACAGCTTCGTCTCTTGTTTAGATGCGTTTATGTATTCACTGCGCTTTCATCCAACTCCTAACCTGATGATCAGTGGGGAAACTGGCAAGAGCCAGATGAGACCACTTCCAGGGAGGAGAGTGGAGCATCCTACGTGGGAGATAACAAAAACGGGAGGGAGGTATCACCACCCCTAAAGCGATGTTGTTGTTGGCTATCAACGATAGGTGAGGGTGGCCTGGAAGGCATTGAGGCTTTTGGGAGAGGAATATGGACACTTCCCCACATGGTGCAGTAGGGAAGCAGTTAAGCCGCTAACGTCTCCTACTATTATACACAGACACTGATCAGGGAAACCTGCATGCTAACTGGCATGTCTCTGAGAACACAGGGCACGGTGGAGAAGGTGAAGGAGCAATCTGGAGTAGCTTGAGGTGCAAACTAGCCACTTCTAATTAATTAAATTCTCCGTGTCTCTGTAGTATAGACATCTCTCCTCTTCCATCCCAGATCTTATTTATAGATTTTAAATCTCAGAGGGTAACTTTTCTTTACTCAAAGTATTTCTTACTCACGGCATTCCAGTCCAGGAACTAGGCTGTTGTAATGGAAGTCTATGATGATGACTCTTTCCTTCTCTAGGATTTCAGTACTTCTCCCTCTCCCTGTGGCCATCCCAGTCCAAAGCTCAAGTACTGTTTTACCTGGACCCCCGTTTGTCAAGGATATATATATTTCAGTTTCATTCTAGATAGGGTACTAATGATAGATCAGAGTAAAGATTCTTTCTCCCTATCTTGGTGAAATCAATAAGTTTGAGGATTACTTGCAGAATGATGAGTGAGGGGTGACTTCCTAGAGGGTGGGAAACCCCAGAACAGCAGTACAACTGAAAGATGTCAACCTGGTATGCATGACTACTTCTCCACGGAGGCACTGCTGGAGTCCCAGCCTTCAGTGAACTTTCTATGCTTTACTTTAGCATCTCCCAAGACAACAAGCAGCTAGAGAAGAATTGCAAACAGCTGGCAGAAAGGAGGTGCAGGAGGGGGTCCTTGACATCTCAGAGGAGGGACTCATGGTCCTTGACATCTCAGAGGAGGGGTTCATGAGCCGCTTCCCCTTCTGCTATGAGGGAACATCAGTAGGCCCCATCTTGAAGGTCTCCTGGGGATATTCCCAGCTGCTCTGATAACGTCGGTGATGGTTTGTTATGCCCGGAGGACAGCACTCCACAGCAGAGGCCCACTCACGAGACTAGGATTTGATGCTGGTGACTGCTGAGGCTAGAAGGAAGAGGCGGTATGCTGCATCCCATGCTGGCCTTCTAACAGCAAAGTGGCTTGGTTTTAGTTTGTTTGTTTTTCCAGCATGACATTCTAAGGGAGGTCATTTCAGAAGAGGAAATCACTGCCACTCCTTTGAAAGATTAGATCCAGCCTTGCTTTCCTCGGGGCAGGCCCAAATTTGAGAGCACAGGGAGGATGACAAATTCCTTGGCCATCTTTAGCCCACGACAGCCTTCTGCTGGACTGTAGACGTGCGGATATTTCTTGTATTTGATTCACTTTGGTGGTCAATAATCTTCTGTCTCTCAGGAGGCAGAGGCAGGCAGATCTTTGGGAGTTCGAGGCCAACCTGGTCTACAGAGCTAGTTCGATGACAGCCAGGAAAAAAAAAAAAAACCTGCTGTCTCAGTATCACCTTGTTCACGGATTTGGTCTTCGTCACATGGAGTTTTTCTGCTCCAGGACTCCCTTTTCCTTTGTCTGCTATCTAGGGATTTGGAAAACTAGGACTCCATCAGTGCCTCTGTGGAGAAGTAGTCATGCATACCAGGTTGATACCTTTCAGTTGTACTGCTGTTCTAGAGGTTTCCCACCCTCTAGGAAGTCATCCCTCACTCATCATTCTATAAGTAATCCTCAAACTTATTGATTCAGCAAGATAGGGAGAAAGAGTCATTACTCTGATTTATCATTAGTACCCTACCTGGAATACAGAAAGGGTACGACTGTAGAGGCCACACTGAATTCAACCTTATGATGAGGCGAGAGCTGTGACAACAGGAGTGTGCCACCGTGCCTGGTTTCTGCCTTCCATCGTCACTACAGACTTCGTGGGCATCACAAGTCAGAGGGTGTCTTCTCGTTATCTTCTTTCTCATTTCAGCTACCAGGTGAACACTGCTCTCCAGGGAGTCTTTCATTCTCTTCAAATAAAGTATGCATTTTACACACACACACACACACACACACACACACACACACACACATACTTGCAGTTCCAAATGAAGGGTGGGGGGGGCTATGACTTCAGTCTTCTTCACTTCCGAGGGGAGTGTTAAATAGCAGTGTTTCTGCAGGTAGAAGCTGCTTGTTTTATCTCATCCCCTGACTCCCAGGTTAAAGCCTGGACTTCGCCCCCATCCAGGGTTTTTGCTGATGGAATTAATGGATGGTTACTTACAGAAATTCAAGACATTGGAGGCACGATGATGGACATCCCGAGCCAGGGTTAGAGAATGAGGAGGGTGTCCTAGGATTAAGACACAGAGCTGAGTGTGGGTGAGTAGTAAATGTGAATGTGCAGATCTCCCCTGATGAAGGGAAAAAGGAGTCCAATTATCATTCAATATGGAATATGTTATGTCTCGTCCAAATATTGTGCCATATTCTCCCTTATGGTCACCACGTGCTGCTTTCTGGTAGGATTTGGATTTTTCATTGTTGAGAGCCATGCAAGGCATTCTGTCCCTGGAAGAGAAAATAATGGTGGATATGTTTTGATTTCTTTGAACAAATCTCTTCTTGGCTTGAGTCTTGGAGTTATTTAAATGCTTTTCAGTGTTAATTTAATGACACAATTTTGTTTTTTGTGATAAAGCCAGTAGAATGTTTCAAAAGAAAATAAAGATGAGAAGTGTTTGAAAAGAGAGCACTATTTTTGGAATAAATGTGATAATGTACATGTGTAGTGCTGTGTGAGAAGGACAGTGTGTTGACAAAGGCCGCTCACACAGAGAACTTTGCCATCACTTTGTTAGGCAAGGAGCATAAGTGATCGACAGGCTAGGATGTCTCTGCTTCATAGGCAAATCTTCCTAGGGACTAGGAATCCATAGCTATGAGACAAAGAAGCACCAACCAATCAAATTCCCCTCCTCCAATTTGTGTGTGTGTGTGTGTGTGTGTGTGGTGTGTGTGTGGATATAGGTGAATGTGTTCCTGTGTCTATGCACATATATGCGTGTGCTTGTGTATATGGAGGTCAGTCATCAACCCTGGGGTCTTCTGTAACAATTCTCCACTTTATTTTGCTTTTGAGACACAGTCTTTCACTGAACCTGAAGCCTATTGATTTGGCTAGGTTGGCTGGCTATAGAGCTCCAGGGATCAGCTGTCTCCACCTTTCCAGTGCTGGGATTACAAGTAAGTACTGGATTTGAACTCAAGTCTTCACACTTGCAAGATAAACACTTTAATGACCTAGCCATCTCTTCAGCTGCCTCCCCATAATCTTAAAGACTTTTTTCCACTAAAAATTGGGAAGAGGCACCAAATCTCATGAGAGTCAAAGATAAGTTTGAGCAATTCTTATTAATGTTTAATGAAGGCATAATGCAGAAGATCCCAAGACTGGTATCTTTAAAAGTTGACCCAAAATGATGAAAGAGACTCTTAGAAGAATATAGAAAACTGTGTACTTCAATCTGTGCACATGTTCAGCAGGGTGAGTGAAAAACTGGAGTACAGTGAACCTGCAACCGCGGAAAATGCCCAAGTGTGGTTGGCTTAGCAGCTAATCTGCTATGCTAATTCAGGAAGTCCAGAAGATTGATTCAGGCCATACAGCTGTTTGTGGATATCTGTACTGATAGTCAAGCTTTAAAAGAAAGATGCGTTCTTTTTTTTTTTTTTAAAGTGGTTTTGGTTCAAAGCAAAGAATACTGAAAATTATCACCCTTTCCTTCACCCAACCTATCCAACCCTTTCTATTCCTCTTAAGTTCAGAATTAATTTAAATAATACATGACTTAAAGATTTCTTGTCAGCCTAGGGATGAAGTCTAGCTTCCGGCACAGTGCGTGGTCCTTCCCACTGGTGTGGCTTTTATTTTTGAACTTCTTTCATTCTCTGTTAGGGTTTCTCAATGGTGACCTGAAGCCCACCTGCCTCAATATTCAAAATGCTGATCCTTGAGCTGCATTGAGTCCTATGGAATTAGAATGTCAGGGAGGCAGGACCAGAAGTCTGCATTTTAATGTCCTGTAGATAATTCTTACTCACTGACATTTGAGTTGCTCCTCACAGTCCCGACAGCCTCAACATCTCGGTATGCTTTTGTAGGGAAGTTCCATAGGATTGATCAGAATACATGACCATCATGATCAGGTGAGAATGCATCAAAGTCATGGTCTAGAAGAGAGAAGAATGTGCACCCCCACCAGAGAAAGACTGCATAGGTGTTGTCTGGAGAATCATCTATAATAGCCATACTTTTGTTTTGGAATGAGTGAATTTATTCAGTATACAGAAGCCAAAGTAAAAGAATAAATAGCAAGGGGTAAATGGACTGATTAATAGATCGTAAAATTGGGTATGCAAAACATTCAACAGAAATAGACCAGGCAAGCACCTTTAAGGCAGATATCTGCAGTTGCCCATCAAGAGTCCCAGGCAGAGTGTCCCTTCTAAGTAAAGAAAAACCAATAACATTTAGAGATGACATCATCAAATAAGGCTCTTACAGCCGGGCAGTGGTGGTGGTGCACACCTTTAATCCCAGCACTTGGGAGGCAGAGGCAGGTGGGTCTCTGTGAGTTCGAGCCTGGTCTACAAAGTGAGTTCCAGGAAGGTGCAAAGCTACACAGAGAAACCCTGTCTCGGAAAACCAAAACCCAAAAAAAAAAAAAAGGCTCTTACAACATCAAACAGAACCTGACTACAGAATTTGAAGCAGTCAGCTGGAGTTCCCAGTTGAGCCTTCTCTCCATGACTGAGACTCCCATGGCTGAACTTCTTCTCTTTTTCCCACTGTAAATTGTAGTTGGAGTTTTCCATCTACATCTGTCCTGACAGCTGCTCCCTAAATAACCACAGAGACTTATTACAAAATTATAAATGCACAACCGATAGCTTAGACTTGTTTTTAGCTAGCTCTTATAACTTAAATTAATCTATTTCTATTAATCTATGTGCTTCTCGAGGCTCATTTACCTCATGTATGTACTTCTCATCCTGCTGGCTCTGAGTCTCATGGTGTCTCCTCCGACTCTGTCCTTCTTCTCCCCAGCCAGCATTCTATCGGCCTAATAAATCCTGCCTAGCCATTGGCCAATCAGCTTTTTATTAACAATGAGAGCAACGCATCTTCACAGTGTACAGAAGGATTATGCCACAGCAGTAGATCTTTTCATATCACAGGAGAAGCAATAGTAACCTTTTCTTTCCTCCTTGCCACAGAGTTGGGGGCCAGGGCAGCCCGTGCTAGGAGAGGTGTTCTTGGAGGACAAGTCAGGATAAGCATGCTTGGAGGGAGATTCTGGGTGAGCTAATACCATACAGCATAAGGCAGTTATCAAAGCAATGCATGCTAGAGGTGTGAAAAGAAGGCAGATTATAGTTCCCTTGGCTCAGAATGGCAGGAGAGTGAATGAAGTCTCAGAACTCTGGAGTGTCTATAAGAGCCCTCATCCTTCTTGCATGGTCTCTCCCTAAGTGTCTTCCCTCATTTCTCACTAAATAAATACCTGTATCATGAACTCAGGCATCTGAAAATGCCACCTACCTCCATCTCTGGATCCCTCCATAGCCTGCTGGACCACATTCATCTCAACTAAGGCCTGGTTTTTGCTCTGCTGTCCCTTCCTCATGAAGCCATCACTTCAACACCCACATTGTCATCTCCGGTCACTCATGCCATCTTCTCACCTATTTTGGAGGTAACTGAATGTCCTTAAGTCACAAGGGTTTCTGCACTGAACAGATGCAATCATGCAAATGATATTACTATTTGGTAGCAACCTCTCTCTTGGAGCCCCTGGGCTGTCTGCCTGTGTTTAAGGAGTACATACATTTGGGGGTTGCTGGTGTGTTAGCCACCCATTTTTTCTCTATCTTTCCACTTGAACTCAGAAGCCAGCAATATGACTCCCTTCCACAAACCCTCCAGGGCTACAGGCTTCAGGGCCTACAGGTCTTAGGGGTGGTGATTCCTTCTTTATGTCTAATCAGGTTGGCCAGAGCAGCCCACTCTTTCCACAGACCAGTAAGCTTTGCCACATGTGCATGCAGCCTCACAGAAAGACACTGCTCTGAACAACTGTGAACATAATAAAAACTAAAGAACAATTGGATAAGTGCTTGAATAAGCAGCTGAGGATGACAGCATGACCAGGGCGTGAGGGGAGAGGGCTGACACCACCAGCCATTGGAACTGGATCCATATTTCCTGGCAGCTACAGCATGGAAGGGGATGCCAGACACTTTGCAGCATATTCCGGATGTGAAGTCGAGCACAATGTGTTTGCTCCCTGGTGAATGCAGCCGACCACAGCAAGCAGATAAGCGCAGGTCTATAATCCTAGTGCGAGCACCTGGCAGAGGCAGGTGGATATGCTAGTTTGAGGCCAGCCTGATCTACAGAGTGAGTTCCAGGACAGCCAGGGTTACACAGAGAAACTCAGTCTTGAAAAACAAGAACAACTCCAACAAAAACAAAAAGAAAAAGAGTGCAGATTACTCAGGCAAGTCGGAAGGGCACAGGGATAACTCTCAAATCAGTGTGTGTGGCGTGCACGCAGCAAAGGGATTTGATCGGAGGAGTCCTTCATATTAGTGGGTTATAATGAACAAAGTACAGCCCAGGTCACATGCCTTGTGGTTTTCAAGGAAAGGCCTCATCGGACAGAACTTGAAGTTAGAGATCACTGAGATGGGCGGCAGCCACCTCCTCTCAAACCTACTCCTAAAAGTCCTGCCCAGCGCTTGACAAAGTTCTTGACACACCCCTTTCCTTTCCGGCAAGTTCAAACACCAGGCTTTCTCACCCCCACTGGAAAGCAGCCCAGGAGCATGGCTGAACAGAGCTTCCACGGTTTCTGGGGGGCGTGGGGCCGAAGATCCTTATCTGACCTTTTGTGCGGTGGTGGTGGTGGTGGTGGTGGGGTGTTCCCTGAGCAATGCAACAACCCTTGGGGGTTTGGAGGCGTCAGCCTTTCTTTTCTTCCCTCAGCAGGTGAGGAGGAGGTGGTCCTCGGTGGTTTATCACCTTACCACGGAAGGCAGAGGTAAGAAGACAGGGCTGGAGGCCTGGTTGTCAGGTCCAAGCTCCAGAACGCAACAGTTTACGGGCTCCAGGAGAGACTGGGAGGCTCTTACCAGTGGAGGGCGTGGCCTGGAACGGGGCGTGGCCTTGGGGGGGGGGCTGGCGAGGTTTCAGCCAAGGGGCGGGGTTTCGGCTACGGGGCGGAGTCTGGGGGCGGGGCGGGGCTTTAGCGCCGGGAGGCGCTGGCGGCGGTGGCGGAGTGGAGCGGAGCGCAGGGGAGGGGACGGCGGCCGGCCGCGCGGAGGGAGTGAGTCACCTGACCGCCGCTTGCAGCCTTCAGTCGGGCCGCGCCGCGCCTCGGCTCCGGTGAGTGGCTCGGTCGGTGCGGGCTGTCGTCCTTCCGTCCTTCCCCGGGGTCAACCAGGCTGGTGGCGGGCGGCCGCGCGGGCCTGGGAGTGGGGGGCGGCAGGCTGCGCGCTGTTTACGCCGCGCTGCGCGGACTCTCCGGACCGGCCGAGCCGGCGCCGCCCTGCACCGAGCTCCGCGCGGGCCGCGTCCCGCTCTGCTGGCGTGCGGGGGGCCAGGCCGAGCCAGCCCGGACGCCAGGAGCACCCTGCGGTCTCCGGGCTTCCCTTTGTTGCAGCTTTACGCACGTTTGTGATTTAGACTCTTCACGGCATGGGCAGAAGTGGGGTCTCGATGATAATAACGACACCAGCTTTGTGTCCGTGTCCCGTAGCGCCAGGGCCAGCGCGTTCTCGCTCGTTCTTCTCCGGCACTTTGGTGTCATTTGGTGGAATTGCGCCCATGGCTTTTATGTAGTGAGCTCTCTACGTTCAGCATGGGCTGAGTCAAGGCAGACGTAGTAATTCTGAAAGAACGTGTGTGGGAAAATCCAGCTCCAGCGACAGGCTTGGAAGAACAAAGGCTGTTTTTGCAGGATGCTGCTCTTTTTGGAGAATTGTATACAGTTGTGACTGCTCGCCGTGGAGGATGCCCCTGCTGGGTCTTTGTTTAGGTTTTTGAGCACTCCTTTCAGCCGGCTGGGTTTACATGGAAGGCAGTTCAGAAAGATTAAAGGATGGACACCCTAGATTTGTTTGTAGCCGAGCCTTTGAACGCTACACACGTTCGGAGAAATGGGAAGGGGTATGGTTTGGCCTATTCTTCCTGCTCTGGCGGTGGTAGTGGTTCAAGCTCTGGGCTGGGCTTGAAGGCGCTTGCCACTTCTGGCTTTGGACATCGTAAGGTAGTCTGGGGGGGGCGGGGGGGAAAGGCTCCCGGTGAGTCATCTTGGAGTTGGGTGGCTTTGGAGGCGTGATCGCCTCTTGTATTGTTGTTTAACCGACGGATCTGTCAAGTGGCTTCCCTTTGTTCGCAACGTCGGTTGGATAACAAGGTAGGGTGACTCTTTAAAAGAGTTTGTGTTGCTGAGTCATTCACCCCAGTCTGAGAGGTAATTAGGAACAGCTGGTGCAGATACGCTCATCACATGCCTCCACTATAAAAGGCTGAGTTGCACACATGAGGGGTTGCTTCTGGAGGCCGGAGGGGGGGCCCCCCGCTGCGGGCTGTGTGTTTTGATACAGGTAATCAGTGGGTGACGTGGGAGAGCACGCTTAGGACGTGGCCAAGTATAACACCGAGGTGGTGTTTAAACAGCAGCCTCGTGGCCTACTGCAGGAGAAACAATTTGTGCTGGAGAGATTTCAGATAGAAGGAAGGCATTCAACAGTATTGGAACGAAACATTCCCTTCTCTTGATGTCCTTAAGTAATTGTTTCGCTTTTAGTGTTGATGCTGAGTGGTGAAGACATGCTTAAGTTATTCTTTGTAAAAGTTTGTTTTTGATGAGGCCACAAAGGGGATTTCCTTTCAGGGTTTTTAGGTTTTCCTGCATAACTAGTTCCTAGGGTCAGAGAGGTGGTAAAGGACGAAGTCTGCAGGTTCTCTTGGGTCAAGCCTAGAGCGAGGGGTCTATGGGAAGACAGAATGTGTCTGTCTCACTCTCTTGATTTTATGGATCTTGTGTGATTGCTTTTTGCCTGAAAAAACGAGCACATACCCATACCAGTCAGTCCTCGGTGCAAAGTTTAGAAATGGAAACGTGTATGAGGGAGAGGAGAGCTCGCTTTTTCCCCTTGACCAAAAGAATAAAAAATTTTTCCCTGTAAATTTTCTTTACGTTTACTTATGTATTCTTTCTTTCTGCATCTATTTATGCAAAGGTCAGAGGACAGTTTTCAGTTACCATTCTCCCCTTCCATTCTGTGCGCTCTGGTGATCACACGCGGGTCATCTAGCTTGGTGGCAAGTGCCTTTACCCACTCAGCCATTCTGTGGGCCCAAGAATGATGATGCATTCTTTATTATGGATGGTCAGTTCCTTTAAAACATTTGTAGGAGGAAAACAGTTACTTTGTTGCTTTAGATTTAGGGATTATCAATCATGCATCTTTCAGATATTAGGAGCTGTCAGGTAGTATACAGGATGATTTATCTGAGGTGAAAATACCCAAACTTTGCTTTTTAAAAATACTTAAAAATAAAAGACAAAAAGTTAAAAAAGCAGAGTGACATTATGACTTGTGTATTAAGTAATGTGGTTATATGCATTTTTATCTTGTTTTCTCTTGAGGGAGCCACAATTCACTTTCCACTGCTAATACCATTACTCCAAAATTGCAACAGGTTTTTTTATTTTGTTTGTTTGTTTTTAATTTCTGATCTCTTCCAGCGAACTGTAGTTACTTGAAAATACTCTTAGTATTTAATTTTCACCTCATATGTAGTTTTTATATTGTAAAGAATAGACGGTGGTAATTTCTGGCTACATTGTTGAAGTTAGTGATCAAAATAAGAAATGATAGTTAAATTTGATAACGTTTTATTGAATTTGAAGGTAAGACTAGTGGGTAGGTGGTTGAATGTGTGTGATCTGGAGAGTAGCAGAAGGGATAGCAGGAACACTTGCTTGATAATTTACACGTTGGAGTGTAATATTTATAGCCAAGTTTTTAAAGTGACAGTGTTCTCTAAGAGAGCCTATGGTTCCCCCCCTTTTTTCATGCTCTTGTGAGAATTATTAAAACTGTGCATTTAGATAATCCCTTGGGAAAGTAGTATTCCTTAAAATGTCAGCCTTTTAGGAGGGGTTACTAATTTTACATTTTTTGTTTTAATGTATTCTTTTCTCTCTGTTTATGTGTATGGGCACACAGGTACCATGGTGTGTGTGTGTGTGTGTGTGTGTGTGTGTGTGTGTGTGTGTGTGTGTGTGTGTAGGTGTGAGGACAACCTGTGGGAATAGGTTCTCTCCCTCCATCCCATGTGTCTGGACATCACACTCCAGCCCTGAGGCTTGGCAGCAGGTGCCCTTACCCACTGAACCATCTCACTGGCCCAGGAGGTGTGGCTACTATTTGCCATTCAGTCCTACCTCAAGGCCTATGCCTTTGTACCTCTGTACTGTGGAGGTGACTCTCACAATAACGCTTACAAAACTTGTTGACATGACCAGATGGCAGAGGACTCTTCACAGCGTGGCTTGCTCTGCCCATGGCTGAGGTTTTTAACAGTCACCTCCCCCCTTCAGTTTTCTGACTTTCTATTAGTAGGACACTTGCGTGAACCCTGAACCCTGTGTCTCTTGAAGAGCCAGCAAAATGAAAAGATTATTTTAGGTGGTGGGATGGATGATTTATGAGATCCTTTTGATTTTAGAAAAATATGCCAAAGGAGAGACTCAACTGATATCCAAAGTGTGGATAATTTGAGTGTTGTTTCCTAAATCCAGGCCCTTTGCAGAGAGTAAACTTCAAAACTGCAGATAAATTACTACTTTGCATCACCCTGGACCCCCGGCTTCCATAGTGCATGGCATTAACAGATCTGAAGTTGGGGTCCCTGTACATTTGACAGAGAAGCTATAAACTCTGAGTGGGAGATGTAGAACTGTATTGCTAAAGATCAGGTTTTGCCTAAGTCATCATCTTAGGCTTTGGAGCTAGCTCTTAATTTACTTGTGTTTCTGAAAAATGGTGGTGATGATGATGATGATGATGATGATGATGATATCTGTATCATAGATTGCTGTGAGCATCTAGTGTGTTACTGTGAACCAAGTGTCAGGACATAAATTATTAGGTCTTATTTTATGATGTCCAGAATGAGGCAGGTTGTGTTCTTACTTACAGGGCCTCGTTAGGTAGCTTCTGGGAGCTGAACTAGCAGCCACCACCACAGATGAGCTGGTGGCGTGCATTGGGCAGGTATTGTTACTAGAAATACAACTCAAATGGACACTATTGGTAAGGTGGTAGCAGGGTTTCAGGTTGGTGCTTATGGACTCAGCCTTGAGCTCTGGAGCACCCCATGGTGTCCTGCCAGTTAAATGTAACTGGTGTTTGAAGAAATAAAAAGTACTTAGAATTTTCTCTCTGGCTCTTCCTTTGCATCCTAGCTGAGGATGCTCTGACCCGTTGGATTTAGCAGCCTGGCCACTCCCTCTCTGCTTGTTAGTGCTGGGATGGAACTGGCCTCTCAGTTCTACTTCCTGGACTCTGTCAGTTTATGGGGAGCACGTGTAATGCACCCGCCAGTCGCAGCTTGTAAGTCCCGTGTTGTCTTTAGACAGCGAGCCTGTAGAGAAGTTACCCGTGCTAGGGACCCAAAGACAGTGAGTGTGTTTTTAGCTGTAGTTGTTTCTGTTCAGAAAGGTGTGTCAGACACTTGGATTTTCTTTTTAACCCCGTGTGAGTGTCCTGCTGGTGAACAGCTGTCTTTCAGTGTGCCTTGGCTGTGTTTGCTTACCTAGATGTCTACTGATGGCCGCAGAGTGACCCAGTATGGGCCAGTTCTGGTTCTGTGGGCTTTGAACCTTGGCAGTTTGGAGCAGCTTGAAGGAGCGGGTATTATGTGCACTTGTTGACTGTATACTAAGTTGAAACAGATTTTGAGTTTCTTCTTCTTCCATACATTGTGATGACTGAGGAAGTAGCTGGAATTAATTCATTATTCTAATTTACCTCGAGATACAAAGGAAACTGGTCTTGGGATTTATTTTTTACCTGTCAGTGACTTGGAGTGAGCAAATATCATTTGGGTTGTGGAGATGTTACCCATCTTGTATACCTAACACCTCCTTTCAAATCATCGCTCTCAGAATAGACCTTTCTTAGTTCTCCTCAGAACCTCAGAGTTTAGGATGCATTTGTAGGGTATTAAAACCTGCCCCAAGGCAAACCTGGGAAACAAAGAAACAGGGGCTGCCCAGTAACCAACTGCTGTTAGGGCACAGAAGACTGCCCTGAAGCTGGCCAGATGCAAGCTCCCTTCTCAGCATTGGGGCAGTTGGGACATGTTCATAATGCACTGACGTTGTGTGCAAATTATATTCTGTTAAAAGGAAGTTTAGATGCATCTTCTTAAAAGCCCTGGAATAGTCTTTGTTCAAAAGAATATTTTTGTAACAAGTATTCCTGGTTTCTATCTGTCTTAGTCAGTGTTTTAATGCTGTCAAGAGATACCATGACCATAGCAACACTTATAAAAGAAAGCATTTATTTGGGGGCTGGCCTACAGTTTCAGAGGTTTAGTCCATTTTCATCAAGGCAGGGAGCATGGAGGCACACAGGCAGACATGATGCTGGAGAAGTCGTTGAGAGTTCTACATCTGAATCCACAGACAGCAGGAAGAGAGAGTCATTGGGACTGGCTTGGGTTTTTGAAACCCCACAGCCCACCCCCTAGTGACACACCTCCTCAACAAAGCCACGCCTCCTAATTCCTCTCAAGTAGTGCCACTCCCTAATGACCAAGCCTTCCAATCTACGAGCCTATGGGGGGGCAATTCTTATTCAAACCACCAAACTATCCAATGAAGTCATTTTACTTTAAAGAAACAACTTTCGTTCATTTTTGAGGTGCACTCTGCTCTCTCCTTCCTTCTTTATAGCAGAGCCCTTTTCTGCTGGTTGTCCTTTGTAGCATGGACATTAGCAATGGGCCATTTCCTAGGCTGTTGATTAAATAATAGAGCGAGGGCTCTGCCCTCCTCTCCATTAATCTGTCTAACTGACTGTCTACCTCCTGGATACCCTAGGAAGGTGCTCTTGACTGAGGTGGCGAAGTCTTCATCATCCTCTTGAAGAAGTAGGGAGACCCCCCCTCCCCCCAACCCGCTGACTCCCCTGCTTGCCGGTGTCCTCCTGTGCTTAATGTCTTCTCCCTCTGCTAAGGATGCCAACATCTTTTAGAAGTCAGCTCAATCAGTTCAGAGAGTTGATTATAAAATACTTAGCTATAAACATTTATTAACATTTTAATACATTTATTAGGTAGTAATTCCAGAGTAAGTGGTTTTCAGTAAGAGCAGTAATTTTATTAGTATATATTTTATGTTTAAGCACTGGTTTTGCTGTGAAAAGCTGTTACTGTGTATTGGCTCAGGTGTCATTTCCAAGGTACTGATGTTTATTTACTGTATTTCCTGGGGTGTCTTTTCGGCACAGCACACAGTTTTCCACTGTGTAGGAGCCGTCTGTTAAATTAGAAGAATCAGCAAACTAGTTTATGGCTCTTTTAAGAATTGTTTTTTCATTTTAGTAAAAAACTTTGTTATTGGGTAGGGTTTTGCTGGCCTTGAACGCCACAATCTTCCTGCCTCAGCCTCTCCACTGGGTCATAGGTGTGCCTGGCTTAGCAAGACTTTTTTTTTTTTTTTCGAGACAGGGTTTCTCTGTGTAGTTTTGGTGCCTGTCCTGGAACTCACTCTGTAGCCCAGGCTGGCCTCGAACTCACAGAGATCTGCCTGCCTCTGCCTCCCGAGTGCTGGGATTAAAGCCGTGCGCCACCACCACTAGTCTTTCTTAGCAAGACTTTTAATGGTGAAAAGCATGTCGTCCTGCTGAGGAGGCATCTTTACCAATGCCTTCAGTTGTAGCTGTCATTGAGAGAAATACAAGGAAATTCCCGTCGATGCCGAGACTGTGACCACTGGCGACTTTCTGTACTCCGTTATGTCTTTGTGGTAAAGGACTCCCCAAGCACCAATCAAGCTCTAGTTCTTTGAGTTTCTGTGAGGTGTGTTTTGTTTCTGAGGGCTTGCCTTTCATCCCTGGTCTAGTTGGGTTCAGGCCTCAGGCATCTGGGGCACCGAGTCACTGGAGTAGGTTGACCTAAGGAGTTGTTCCTGGTGGGAGAGCCCAGCTAGGAGCTTGCCCCTCCACCCAAGCCCTCTGCTGTTAACTGCAGCAGCTCTCACTCTGAAGTTCAGGGTGGGGGTGATGAGTGTTTGGGTTTAATGGTGCCTTGTTCTTTGTCTCCCGTGGATGCTGCTGCTCTTCCCAAACTCACACACAGATACACATCTGTTGAGTCTGTAGGATAGTAGGGTGGGTTGCTAAATTTATCTCAGCATTTGTGACATCAAAGCTTGTCAGATACTGGGTTTACATGTAACGTAAACTTACGGCTTTATATACCGGGAACCTTTCTAGACACTGGCAGAACTTTCTAGAAGTTACACCTTAAGAGCCCAGCTTTCTGTCATAGGATGGCCAGTTGCAGTGAAATGAGCCAGGGGATCGCAGATGAGGAGAAGCCTGAATTTGGAGAAGTCAGAAGAGCCTTAGGAGTGGTAAGATGACTGCGTGGTTTGCTGGAGGATGCTGCTTTCGTTGGCAAGTCAGACGTTCTGCAGAAGCTTAGCTGTGGATCAAGGCTGGAGAAAGCGGCAGCACTTGCTCTCTTCCAGTGGCAAGATAGCTTCCCCAGCTCATTTATCTCAATGACTCAGTTCTCTGCAGGGAGATGATACCCACCCCTGCCACGGGATGCTTCTTTATGTGTGTGTAAAACTGTCCCTAAAGCTCTTCTCTCTCCTTTGTCTGTGTTCCCCCAAGCCAGCGTTCACATAGAGATGTCAGTGTCAAGGGGAATGAATGGAACCTCTGATTGGCTTTAATGATGTATCTGTGTATGTGGGAGCTAGATGTCTTCCTCTATCACTCCCACCCCTTGGTTTTTTGTTTTCTTTTTTGATACGGGTCTCTCAGTGAATCTGGACCTTATTGATTGGCCTGCCTGGCTGGTCAGTACAATCCAGACATGTGTTTGGCTCCACCTCCCTCTGCTCCCCTGACTCGGTGCTGGGCTCCTAAGTGTGAACTGTCACCCTGGGTGCCGGGGACCCCAGCTCCAATCCCCATGCTTGCTTTAACATGGGCCACCTCCCTAGCCCCCAGCCACTTTTTAAAGTAAAACTTTTGGTAGTCATGGTGAGGCGATAGCCGTGGGCTTCTGTGTTTTAAAGTCAGTGGTGGGTTTTCCAGTGTTGATGGAATCCTCGTTGGTGGGTGCAGAAAATCCCACTGTGAAGACGGAAATGTTATTTGTCCTTTAATTTAATCGACATTTAAAATAAACGTGAGCTACATTTTTAACCAAAGCATACTTTTATGCTTATAGTTATTGCTTCAGATTTATAAGGTAATATGTGTTTATAGCTGACAATTTGAATGCTGAAACCGAAGAAAGAAAAAGAAAAAAATTACCTCAATATTTTGATGACTATCCTAATGAGTGTGGTTGGTGATGGCTGGCACCCAGTATTACTGTACATGTTAAATTTGAGATGCCAGAGGGCAGGTTGGAAGTCCATGAGCTGTGGGATCCTGGAAGCCTAAGGATTGCAGGGAGAAGATGAAAAAGCTGTTGAATATTGCTGAAGTAACTGCAAGAAAACTGACAGTTTGCCCTTTGGTGGACTCACATGAAATTGCGGAGGGAGAAGTGGAGACAGTGTGAGTGTGCATTGCTCTTCCTGGGGAAGAAAAGAGGAGGATTGTAGGTATCCGTGGGTATTAGTCAGGGCTGATGCGGTATATTGTAAGAGGGTTAATTAGATTGGCTTACATGATATAGCCTGGGTGGGCCAACACTGCCTGCCTGCCCTCTGAGCGAGGGGAAGGTGGAGCTGAGAACCAGAGCTCTTCAGTACACCAGGCTGGATGCCTCAGCAGTCCCAATCGAGTGCCGAAGCCCTGGGGGATTCCTCCAGAGCTGGTTTTCATTCCGTGTGGGAAGGCTGAAGAATCTGAGCTCTGATACCTGCATGGGATGGCTGCAGGGGAGAGACAGTGACTGTGGTAGCAGCCGCTGGTAAGACACACAAGCAAGCGGGCAGAGCACCGAAGCCGTTCCTTAGATGCGGCTGCTGCCGGCTGGCGCTCGCTGCCCACTTTAGGACGGGCATATTCCCACTGCAGTCAGTCAGTCTGATGGAGAAGAGCCCTCACAGGTGCGCCCAGGGGCTTGCCTCGGGTGATTCCAGATCTTGTCAGGTTGACCAGCTATCACAAAGGGGATGGGGGGTGTGGCGGTGTGTGTCAAGAAATTTCGAGAGGGATATTATACTGTGATGATGGGAATCCTCGTATTGGTCCCTGTACGGTATCTTACCACCTTCCGTTAACTCCTCATTTTTGCTAAAATCTACTTTTTGTTAGGATCGTAGTTTAAGATTGATTTTTCTCTCTTTTAGACGCCTTTCCTATTTGAAAAATCTTTAGAAGTTTCATCAGTTCTCACAGCCAATTTACCAGCAATTTCTATTGAACTGAATCTGATTGTTTTTTGTTACTCTTTTTGTGAACACCTTTCAAGTTTGTTTCTAGTGAAATCAATATGAATAAAAAGTTAGAGGGACCAGCCTGGTTCACTGTGCTGTAATTCTGCGGAGATGCAGAATCTACTCCTGTCTGGTGTTGAGCTTTTCGGTGACCACCTCTGGGTCTGTAAGATGTTTGTGTGTCAATCTGAGACTTTGTTGATTTCCTGTCTCTCTCTCCCCTCCCCCTCATAGTCAGGTTAGTTTTGTTTCTGCTGTTGAGAACCTCTCCCACTCAACTCTAAATGTGTTTTTATTGTCTTCTTGGGCTCATTAATATGACAGGACCAGTTGAACCCTACATTATAAGTCATGCAGAAATACTACCTCTCTTTCTGCCTGCTTGGATTCCATCCCCTAGCAAAAGTTTGGTTTTGTCAAGGCTGGTAATAATTTTCATTCTGTCCTATAACTGTGATGCCATTCTCTGAGAACCAATTAACAATGTTTATGTGATTTTTACCTGTGTTAATATTGAGTGTGAACAAACTATGTGGTAATGCGTTTCTTTCTGAATTGTTTTGGTGTCACCCTGTGCATTAAAAACACACATTTATAGCATAAAAATAAAATCATATGCCAGGTGCTCCTAAACATATTAAGTATACCTTCTCTTTTTCCCAAGAAAAATGACTGTTTTTAAGAGAAAGAAACATGAAGGGGCTTGCTCAGTGGGCTGGGGAGACACCGAGTACTTCAAGCACTACTCTGTCCCCCAGCGGCTGCCGTTCCACATGTGAGACTCTGAGAGGGTCCTCACTCCTTTCTAAGAATCCTCTTGCCTTCTCTTTAGTGGCATCTGGTTGTGGATATTGGGATGTCTGAAGGGCGTACTTAGGCATGACACAGGCTTTGGGGATGCAGAGTGACCCAGAATTTCACTTCTTTGGGAGATTTTTCAGTTTCCCCTTTTTGAATTTCTTGTGGGAGCCTTAAGTTAACTGGGGCGGTCATTTTCTGCCCATTACTTGTTCATCTAAAAAACCAAAAACCAAAACTCTATAGCTCTCCCACATTGGAGGCGGGCAGTGCACACTTCCAGGTAAGGGAGTGAGTCGGGACATCACTCGTGGTCAGTCACTGCAGTGAGGGGAGAAAAGGAGGCATAAGGAAGGGCGGGAAGAAGCACACTCGTTTGTTTTCAGATGGCGTGATTGTGCACAGAGAAAAAACAGTAAAGAGTTTACAAAGAAGCCCCAGAATGAATGAATTAGTTCAGGCTGTTGTTGGGTTTTGGTTCATATCTCAGAGATACAGTTGCAATTATGTAGTAAACCTGTAAAATAAAGCATAAAAGTGCAAATCTATCTACAGTGCTACAGAAATCGTAAAACACGTAGGAATAAATTTAATAGAAGATGTATAAACCTCCTTTGCTCTAGACAGCATCATCGTAACATTAAGAGATATTAAAGAAGTCCTTGGAACATGGAGAGGGAAGCCCTATTCATGAGCTGGGAGCTCGATTTGTTAGCTGTTCCCCCTAAATAAATATAGTTTTATTGCAACCCTAATCATAATTCTACTAGCTCTTTCAACTCAAAGATAATAAAAAAATGTCTAGGAAGAATTAATCTGTTTCACACAAGGAGATGAAAAACGGCCAACACAAGCACATGTAAGGATGCTCAGTGTTATTAGCACCAGGAAGACAAATAAGAACCACGGTGAAATACTCTGCACACACCGGGAGAGCCAAGATTCAGAGGATTAGCGCCAAGGGTTAGTGCTGGTATAGAGCTGGTATGGATGGACCCACACACTGCTGGTAGCAAAGCGAAATGATATAGTCCATCTGGGAAACTATTGTGTGATTGCTAAAGAGCATACACCTCCCATATCACTCAGCTCCTGTCTTCCTAGGTAATTACCCTGGGAACGTGGAGTGAGTGTGTGTCCAGGCAGCTGTTTAATAAAATTTTAGTATCATCCCAAGCTGTGACTAGGTCAGTTATCTATCTTTATCACCAATTAAGGGGATGAACAAATTGTTGCATATTTGTATAATGGAATATTTGCCAACAGCAACAACAAAAAAGAAACATCAGATGTTCTTAGCATCAGTGTGTATTGAAACCACTGAGCTGAGTGAAAGAAACTTAAAAAAGAGTACATGATACAATCTATTTGTATGTCAAAAGGGAAATTCATGTTACTGTACTGTGATGGTGATAGACACAGATCATTGGCTCCCCGTAGCCAGAGGCGTACAGAGGAGGCGACTGAAAGAGTCATGTGGATTCTGAGGAGTGACAGAAACCCATATGCCTTGGTGTTGCTCTCATGTGTATATGCAGTTTTCAAAGCTTATTGAAATTTGGGGTGCTGAGGCAGAAGAATTGGAGTTTGAGGCCAGCCTGGGCTACATAATGAGACATGTCTGAACAAACCAACCTTAACAAAGTGAAAGCTCACTGTAGTGCATAACTCAAACACAGGCAGCTCATCGTGTGTCATGTGTAGCCCACAGATGATAACGGTGACTAATGATGCTCGATGAGAAGTCTGGATTCAGGAAGGATGCTTTGTCGGTATGGACCAGTTCGAGCGGCTAGTGCGTGTTTTCATAAAAGATGCAACAGTCCTTTTAAACTTTAAGTCGTTGGTCAGTGCATTGGGCAAACCAAAGGCCCAGTTGTTTCTACAGTTCTTTGAGGGAGGATGGCAGGTAAAGTAGTGGTTTCTTTTGTTTTCAGTTCTGCAGCTTGAACTCTGGTTTTGTTTTATTTTTGTTTTTAATGTTTATTGTTTTCTTTAGTATTGTTCTGGAATTGCCTTCCAGGCTTTTCCAAACTTAGGAACCTGAACAAGCAAAGATAGATTTGCTGATTTAGTGTATGAAGAACCTTCTGTTGCTGATGTCTGAGTAGGAGACAACTTTTTTCAGGTTCTCTAACAGTTCCAGCTCCTCGCTTTTAAGCCTGACTTTGTCTTAAAATTTCAAATACAACATTTAATCCAGTACACACATGACAGACCAGGCATGGTGGTGTACATGTTTGATCCCAGCATCTGGGAGGCAGAGGCAGGCAGATCTCCGAGTTCAAGGCCAGCCTGGTCTACAGAGTGGGCTCCAGGTCAGTCCTTATCTCAAAAAAACCAAAAACCCGAACAGAAAACCCCCAAGAGAACAAAACTAACAAAGCCGGCATTACGTAACTACGTAATTGTTAAGATAGGGAAAAGCCCGAGTCAAGATGCACCTCAGTGCTGCAAAAGCAGGGCCAGGTGGGTGGGGGGCAGGAAGACGCAACAGGGGTGGGGTGTGGGGAGGGCGTGGGGCCAGTTAGAACCAAGTGTTTGAAAGGGCTGTGCTGAAGCCTACCGCTTTGTATGCTGACGTACAGTGTTAATTTAGAGAAGTTCTGCCTGTAAGCTGCAGAACATTTGACTCCAGCTCTCTCTCCAGGCTCTCCTGAGCCCCTTTGGATGGTGCTGTGGGCAACTCTGCTTTGCCCTTCTTCTTCCTTGGGGCTTAAAAAAAGTTACTTTAGGTTTCCTTGAGGCTAAGGGAGCTGACCTCAGAGATGTGCTGTAGGTGTGGGTGACTGAACACCTGTGATATTTAAGCCTCCAAGAGGTTAAAGGAAACAGCAGCTCTCGGTTACTGGTTTCTTCTTCCTTCTGGCTTTTCCCTGGCCAGTGAGGCAAGTCTCAAGGGCTCTGGAAGACCGTGCTGGTTTAAATTTCCACAAAGCTTTTGATGTTAAGGTTTATTGAAAACTTGAGAATAATAATGAAAACATCATGTTGTTGAGGATTCTTTTCTATGGGCTACCTCATCTTAATTTTTAACATTTTAAAGAAAAAAAGGCCCTGGAGGCAAAGGACTAAATGTGTACATACCATAGTGTGTCAGTTGTCTGTCACCTCCTTGAAAGATTGATGATAAGGCTGACTACCAGATTTCAGGACACTCACATTGGGTAACTCGGTATGGAATACAGGAACTGACTTGGGGAATTAGAAAGATCAAGAAAGATAATGGGTCCAGGAGTTTGCCATCCAAAACTCTGCATTCCAGGTAGGTGGACATGAAGTCACCACTGGTGATAAAGACCGCAGAGGCAGAAGCCTTGAGAAGAATCTACCAGAAAGGAGGAGACATGTTCAGGAGACGGGATCAGCTGTAGATCCAGGGTTCCACTTAGAAAGAAAAGCCATGATGAATGTTTTAAAATATGATTTCTGATGTCTGTTGGTCAGTACTTGTCTAGACATACAGATATTCATGCACACACACACAACACCCACAGACAGACAGACACAGGATTAATAAAACTCCTTAGACAGTATTGTTTCTCATTAATTAAATAGTACGATTAAATGAAAAATGACCAGCTTTTATTTTGATATATTTTGATATAAATACCTTTGGGTGTCTTGTGTGAATTGGTGACTGCTGCCGCCTTATTTACCCTGCGGTCTCATTCTCATTTTGAGCGTCTAAGTCACATTCTGGAATGGGCCTTCCCTTCGTTTGTGTTCTTGTGGCTGTTGGTGCATAGGGTGGCACACACAGGGAACCCTCGTACAAAGAACCTGTGTCACTGTTCAGTGACAACAGAATGTTTGGGTGGTAGTTTTGTTTATTGTACCCCCATACTGAGACGTAGCACACATCGTCGTCTTGAGATTCGTGTAGCAAGTAGTTCTGTGTACCCTTGCGGCTTTATAGTCACGCAAAGCCATACCCTACAGACCTGGCCCTGCCGTCTTAGGTCATCTCAGGCTGAGTTCTCTCCTTTGTAAATTATCTGAAAAGTTATTAAGGTGCAACGAATCCCAGCCTTTTGTCTTATTTTTCAGTGTCCTTCTGAAGGTGAAAACACCAGCGAAACAGTAACTGTATTAAAATGTAACTTGTCCATCATGGGTGGAGAACAGAACACCACGAATCTGAACTTCAGGAAGCTCTAAAATGCATGTTCATCCTTTGTCAGCGCGAGGGAGTGAATCAGCAGTTTGTGAAGGTCAGCACACCTTGGCTTGAGTTGAGGCAATGGTGTCTGTCCAAGAATACAGAACCATTCAAGTGCAGTGAGTCTAAGTTTGGGTTTAATTAATTAACGGTTACAGATGTGAGCGGCTGGGGTGCGGTAGTTTGCTTTTAGGTTTGAGAAGTGTGAGACCGTGCCTGGTGGATGTGGATAGGAGCTGTGCAGAGTCATTGCGTAGTTAAGGTGTTGGGTAAAAAGGATTATTGACTGCTCAGTTCAGAACACCCCTGGGAAGGCCCGGCTGTAATGAGGACAGAGGTCAAGGTGTCTCTGTTGCTCAAGTCACTGTCCTGATGGTGTTTACAGTTGGCGGCCCTGACTCAGCCGCTTCTGCAGTGTTCCTAGCTCCAAGAGGTCTGGCCTTTTGTAGTTCTGGAAAAGCCACCTAAGTTCTTCATGCTGTGAGCCCTGATTAGTGCGTTTCCATCCACAAATGGAATGTTTGGAAAATGTATATGATCTGGGTTTGGATTGTATTAAAAGTGTCAAGTCATTTGGCAGCAAGTACTCATAGCCGGGTAAAGTACTGGCCCGAGTACTTGGATTGTGGCAGAGCACAGTCTAGGCAAAGTTGTGACATTTAGACTGAGACCTGAAAGGTGACCAGTCAGCTGCCTGAAGTCATCCAAGTGGCAGGCACATTGAGAGGGAGGACTCTGGGGTCTGGAGGGTGTTAGTGTGGCAGGCAGGAAGGGGTGTGTGACTGGAGCATAGCACAGACAAGAAAAAATGATTTGAGAGAGGGGAGGGCTGGTGAATAGACCGGAGGCCCACCAACCACGTGACTTTTAAGAACATGTGAAGGAACTAGGTATACTTTTGATAAACTTGAAGAGTTATCCTAAGGTTTTCAGCAAGGAAGATCACTTAGAAACAGGGTTACTTGAGTGGTGTGAGCTTCATTAATGTCAAGTCTTCCTAAAGAACAGCTAATGTGTATTGTTTGCTTGCTGTGAGCTCAGTCCCTTTCGTTCATCACCCCACAGAAACATCCCAACCTCTCAGGGAGGTGGTGACATCATCCCTGATTTACAGATGCAGGCGCTGGGCTACAGCACATTGATGAGCTTGTCCAAGCCATGCAGCTGTTGTAGAGCTGGGATTCGATCCCAGTTAATCTCAGATTCTCAGTCCCAAGCTGTTAGTACCAGCCATCTGTGAATCTTTAAACTGAGCAGATCACAACTGGTATCATTTTACTTTTTAGATTTTTAATTATTTTTGTGTGTGTGGGCATTTGTGTAAGTGTATGCACACCAGTGTGTAGATGATCTCAGAGGCTGGAAGATGGCATTATACCCCGTAGTTTGAGTTACAGGCAGTTGTGAGCTGCCCAGAGTGGGTGCTGGGATCCAAACTCCTGGCTCCTGCAAGAATAGCAAGAGCACTTAACCTCTGAGCCATTTCTCCAGTCCCTTGGACTATTTTTTTTGAAAGTAGAAAATACCTGAGTACTTCGTATGGGGTAAGGATTAAATGCTAATATATGAAGCTTTTTTTTCATATTTTAATTTTATGTAACTGCATTGGTACATGTGTAAACTTGGGAGCTGTGTAGAAGGATAAACATTTGTAGAAGTAGGACTTGAGTGCTTGGATTAGAGCTGGAGAGAAGTGTAGCCCTCAGTGGTAAGGTAGAGGCCCCAGGACTCAGCATAGAATTGTACAGTTGTATATGTGTACCTGGCTGAGAAAAGTGTGAGGAGTGGGTCCCAGAGTTCCGTGGGAGCAGTGGAATTCCTAATGTGAGCTGTCCTTGGTCCTTCTTAGTGGGTCCTCACGTTATTTCGGTGCCCGATGCTAGCTGCTCTCAGCTGCGGTTGATTGCACCTGGGGTTGGCATCCTACCAGTGTGAATGTTCACATCCTACCCGAGGGATGGGAACCCATGACGTAATCTGTTACCGAAAAATGCCTGAGCAGAGGTGATAAACCAGATGTGATTCTCTCTGAGTCTGAAGTAAGCTGTGGCCCACTGTACCTCAGAGAAGCAAGGGGCCACCAGACCAGTGATGGGGTGGCTTTTGCTGGAGTCACCTTGGGGATCCAAAGAACCTTTAGGTTATGGTGTGCCATTTGTCTTTCCAAGGAGAAGAGAAACATGGCAAGTTGGAAAGCCACTGTGAGGCGAGAGAAGGGCATGTATAGAACTTTGGTGGACAGGTGGAGCTCCCAACATCACACACTGCTGGCAACTTCAGTCTCTAAGCTTTTATACTTTCCCTTGGCTGTGTGGTGTTCACTAGAACGACAGTGATAAGTATAAGACTAACACACTTTAAAGGTTTTAACCTGGGTGGCTGGAAAGGGTGAGAGCCATCATGGGCCGGGTGGTAGCTTTGGCGTTGGCCTTGGCTGGCAGGCCAGTGTGGACAGCTGCCTTGAAGGAGGACACTCTTGGCCCCTGAATTCCCACCTATAGGAGATAACAGGATTTTGGAAAGCTCATCTCTACTGTTCCTAGCAGTTCTTAGTAATTCCTTTTGTTGATAACTAAATCATGAAGAACCATTTTAAGAAGAATCTGACTGCTCCTTCTGTAAGAGTATAGCCCCAAAGTTCCATTCACCTTCACATTTAATGTTGAAGTCACCAATGATGTTATGTGGTATGCTGGGTCAGCTAAAGGAAGGCTGGATCCTTAACCTGAGACAGAGCTTACTGAAAGATTGTACTTCCATTTACACTTCTGTGGAGTTTAACTTTTACCTGTGTGAAAGCAAACACAAAGTATAAGAGAATTTATGGATTGATTTGTTTATTTGCAGCCAAAACATCAGAACTTTGAAGTGGAACCCATCTGTGGTCTGAGTGGACTTGAGTAGTTCTGATTTCTCCTCTCTTGTGTTGTATCAAATCTGAAGGCACAGCAGTGTCTCCTTCACAGACCCTCTGGGGATCAGACAGTGAATTAGCTGTCAGAAGGAATGAAAGATACAGCAGGCGTATGGGCTTCACCTTCGAGGTGCGCACTACTGGAAGTGCTCAGCGCAGACCATGGGGACTGCAGGAAAATAGCATCCCTTACTCAGACTCTTAGGGTTTCTTGTGTGTCTCAGGGTGTATGTATCAGAATAGTCATGTCAGAGATAATATGCATATGTGTAGGGGTGCCTCCTTTCTTTGACTGCTAGTATTGTGCATGTGCTCAAAAATGTTTGGAAGCCATTTTATGTCCAAATGATGATGACTTTGACTTACTTTGTAGTGTTTTGAGGAAACCAAGGCTTTCTGCGCATGATAAACCATGCTCTTGGTGATAATGTGGCTTTGCCTGACTTTGGCCTCACAGAATGCAGCATGTGAAAAGCGAGTTCTAAAATGTGTCCTGACACATGGGAACCTTTTCTTCCTGTGCTTCCGAATGAACTTGACCTTGTGTTGATTGGAGCCTCTGGATGGGAAGCTCTACCTTTGAACAGGACATGGAGAATGGTGGAGTACCCCATCCCAATGTGACCTTCCCCTGGCCATAGCCGTGAACTGTCTTCAAGTAGAGGGTGGGATTTGGACTGAAGGTTTGGGCTAGCCCGTGGCTCCTGTCAGACCTCTTCTCAGAGTGAACTTACTTTCAGACATCTAGGAAGTCCTGGGCTCAGGAAGTTCTTACTCTTTCTCTCTAAGATCCTTGCCTTGAAATTAGAATTACTATCATCAGCCTGCTTTACTTGAGGTTTGTTGAATGAATCTACATTGTCCCTGTGGAGACTTTTGTCTCCACTTTTGTGTTGGTGACAAGTATGTATTTTAATTCATGCTGACAGTTTGTTGTTTAAAACACATTTCCCCACAGGATTTGTTAAGTGACATCTTCCCTGTGTCTTTGCAGGTCAATGACAGTTAGAAGCATGCTTTCCACTGCTCTCCCTGATCCCGTTTGCCACCCAGGATGTCTGTGAGTGAGAGCTCAGTGTTTGCCTATGAGTCTTCTGTGCACAGCACCAACGTCTTACTCAGCCTCAATGACCAGCGGAAGAAGGATGTCCTGTGCGATGTCACTGTCGTGGTGGAGGGCCAGCGGTTCCGAGCCCACCGCTCGGTGCTGGCTGCATGCAGCAGCTACTTCCACTCGAGAATCGTAGGCCAGACTGATGCCGAGCTCACCATCACACTGCCTGAAGAGGTGAGGGGCCACAGCGCTGGCAATCACAACCTGTTGTTACCTAGCTACTTTCTGGTTATAAGCTGAACACAAACTCTAGTCTCCCTGAGGAGATGGGCATCTCGAGGAGCATTTCTGTAGCAACCCTTCTCTAGCTTTTGTTACGGGAATGTTTACATGTGAAATGATTGCTTTGGATGTTAATACTTGTTGAGCAGTGGAATATGTGGATACAATACCTGCATCTTAGTCCACCTGATAGATTACAGGCATTTGGAAGGGTTCTGGCTTAGGGGGTGCTGGCTGTGTGACTCTGCCCTTCTGAGGGACACCGTGACAGGTTCAAGCTGTGTGCACTCTCTCTCCTGAGACATCTCCCATGAAAAGCAGGCACTCTGCAAGTGTATTTCTCCCTGGTTTCCTTTTTCTTGAGATGGTCCTTATACTTTGGGAGGAAAGAAGTGGTATGTTGTCTTGGCCAGTGAGATGGCTCAGCATAAAGGCATCTGCTGCCAAGCTTGTTGACCTGAGTTCGATTCCCTGGTCTCACATAGTGGAAGGAGAAAACTGAATCCTGCAAGTTGTCCTCTGACCTCCTCATGTATGCTGGCACACATCCTCCCACATCCCCCACCCACCCAACAAACAAACATTAAAAAACAAAGTCGTTTGTTGTCTTGCTTGTAGAGCCCTGTTTTACATACACCTTTCCACCCCCAGTCTGTGTAAGTACTAGGGTCTTTGTCTTTGTGCTAGCCTCAAGGGGCTTGTCTTAGGTGGGGTGGGCTGCTTACACTGATTCTTTCTGACTCTGTTATTGGAGCACGTGCTTGGTCAGTCACTGCTCTTAGCATATTTTGACATTGGACACAAAGAGTTTTAAGGAGAGGAGGAGAAAGTGTGTAGAACTTCTTGTGTATGACATACTGTGTGATGTTGGGCATAACCGGATGAACTGCAAACTGATCCATAGTGGAGCTGGTTGCTGGTGCTGCACCTCGTGTGTGACTCTGGCTGTAGTGTTGGGGTGTGAGTCAAGGGTACCGGATCATTGATTTTATAGAAGAACATGACTCATGGTGGGGCATGCTTTCTACAGTTCATATTTCAAACTATTTCATGAGGCTTTACAGGTAGAACAATGTCTTTTGGATGGATTTTTAAGAGATGATGTATATATCAATATACATACATATGTATTTTGTGTATATTTGGATGTTTTATATTTGTTCTGATGAAGTATAAATCATAAGTTTTCAAATATTTGAACTGTTTCATCACAGTGACAAGTTGAAAACATTGCATATGTTATTTGGTTGATTTGGCATATTTTGGGAAATTTTAATTGAACTTTTTATTCAGATTATTATCAATTCAGTACAGTTTTAAGGAGTAATGCAGAATTGCCTTTTACTCTTTGTTCAGTGGTCCATTGATAATGTTTTGAAAAATGAATAGTGTTCCAACAGGAATGTTGATGTGGACACCATCCATTCCTGGTGATCAGATGGCTGTAGTGTCACATGCATTAACTAGGTTCTGGAGGTTCTGGGAAGGTTTCTGCTCACCACCGGTTAGGATCTGGAACACCCAAGGATCCTGCATGTTTCTTACTCTAATTCCTTCCCACGCTTGGGCCCCATACTCCCTTGCCCTCTTCTGTCTCTGGATGCCGGGAACCACTTATCTGTCCCTGTGTGACGCTTTGTCATTTCAAAATCGTCCATAAGTGGGACAGTGCAGTGTTATGTGCCCCGTTAGGGTTGCCTTTTTCACACTTAGGATAATTTCCTTGATATTATTCCAATTTCTCGTACCAATAGTTTATTCTGTGTTGCTCATGAATACTATAATAGTTATGTCTTAATTTCCCTTTTTAAAACCTTTTCCATCGTTGAAGGAACTGAGATTAGTTTCAGTTTTTATCTGCTACAGATAAAAGTTGGTATAGGTTTTTTGTGAAAGTAAGTTCATTAATTAGGGATAAAAAAAGGAAGTATAATTTCTGGTCATAAGGTCGTTTTGCACATTTAGTTTGATAAGAAACTACCTAGTGACTTTTTAAGGTGGGTGCTCATTTGATATCGCTCCCAGCATTGGAAATGACTCAGTTTCATTGCTCTTGAAGAATTTGGTGGTGTTTATTTTAGCAGTTTCAAGCTAAATGCTGTGAGATTAGCATGTTTTAGAAGAGTCCGAGTATTTTGGTCAGTTTGATAGTAACTCGAAGTTTTAAGTGTAATTTGTATTTTGAACCCAGGGTGAACGTTCTTTGCACATTGCAGACTCTTTCACCCCAGCCTTGCAAATACAGTCTCAGTATAAATTCACAGGTGTCTGCCTAAAGGCGTTGCTGCCCAGAGCTCTTGAGTCTTTGCTGAAGCAGTACAAAGGCAGAGATTTAGAACCTTTGCAATCTGGATCATTAAAAATTTTATTATTAGAAATATTTAACACAAGACAGTACTTACTATTTTTTTTAAAGATTTGTTTCATTTTTATTTTTTTAGTTGTGTGTGTGTGTGTGTGTGTGTGTGTATGATGTGAGTGCAGGTGTTAGCAGAGGCACCCGATCCCCAGAGCTGGAGTTACAGGTGGTTGTGAGCCTTCCCCATGTGGGTGCCGAGAACCAAACTCAGGCTTCTCTGCAAGAGCAGCAAGTGCCCACAATCTCTGACCTCTCTTTCTAGCCAATACTTCGGTTTATTGCGCTTTTTTTGATAGTTAAGATATTTTTATAAGTACTTTTCATTTTTAAAAATTCCACTCTATAGTTTATTACTGTTCACATTGTTTGGCCTTTGGGAGCTGCGCTAACCTCAGACAGCTGGCAGAGCCATAGCAGGGCTGTGGGTGGGTCTGTCCTGCTTTATTTCATAGATGATGTCTTCATGAGTAAACTGTGTTGGAGTGGAGTGCCTGAAGTGGAGCTTTAGTCCCGGTGAATTTAGTGGACTCCGCTTTACCAGTCTCCCTGGGTTGTGCGTTTCGTAGAGGGTGAACTTCTCTTACAAACTAAAGGACCCATTCGGTTATCACAGAGAAGCTGGCATCTCCCTGTTGCTCTCTACTGTTGTCGTGGCCAGACAGCTGTTAAATGACGTGTCTGTGTAATCTTGTGTATTAACAGGTGACAGTTAAAGGATTTGAACCTTTAATTCAGTTTGCCTACACTGCCAAACTCATTTTAAGTAAGGACAACGTTGAGGAGGTGTGCAAGTGTGTGGAGTTTCTGAGCGTGCACAATATCGAGGAAGCCTGCTTTCAGTTTCTCAAGTTTAAGTTTTTGGACTCCACTGCAGAGCAGCAAGAATGTGCAAGAAAAAAATGCTTCTCTTCACACTGTCAGAAAGCGGACTTTAAAATTTCACTTTCAGACCAGAAAGATCTCGAAATCGATGAAGCAGAGGAGTTCTTGGAAAAGAAGAATGTTCCGACTCCTCAGTGTGACCCCCAAAGGTGTCAGGGCGACGTGAAAGCATCGCCCTCTTGCCAGGACAGTGCCAGCCAGACGTGCCAGTCCATGTGCCTGGAGAAGGATGGAGCCCCGGCGTTGCCATCTTTATGCCCCAAATACAGAAAATTCCAGAAAGCGTTTGGAACTGACAAGATCCGTACTCTAGAATCGGGCATCAAAGATGTCCATGCTGCTTCTGTCCAACCAAATGAGACGTCTGAACTTGAGTGTTTAGGGGGAGCACAAGGCTGTGCAGATTTACAAGTGATTTTAAAATGTGAAGGAACGAAGCCAGCCATGGAGAGTGAGGAGACAAAGCGCAAAGACCCCACTTCCCAGTGCCCCGCAGAGCAGACGGAAGCGGCTTCTTTCCCTCACAATTCTGCAGACCCTCATGGGTTCTATTCCCTCTCACTGTTACACACATATGACCAGTCTGGTGACTTGGGCTTTGCTGGGATGCAAAGTAAAACAGTGAAAACAGAAAAGCCTTTGTCAGGTCCAGATGCCCAGGAAGAGAAGCCGTTTGGTGAAAATCAGGATTTGTACCTGAAATCTGACACGGGCCCCAAAGAAGACAGCAGCAGCCTTGCATCCGGTGATCGGAGCAGTGTGGAGCGGGAGGTGGCAGAGCACCTGGCCAAAGGCTTCTGGAGTGACATTTGCAGCACGGAGGCGACCTGCCAAATGCAGTTGTCACCCGCTGCGGCCAAAGAGGGCTCAGAACAGGGCTACCCACAGAGGCGGTCTGAGTGTCCCTGGTTGGGTATCAGGATCAGCGAGAGCCCAGAGCCAGGCCAGCGAACTTTCACAACTCTCAGTTCCGTCAACTGCCCTTTCATAAGTACTCTGAGTTCCGAAGCCTGCTCCAGCAACTTGGAAATTGGAAACTACGATTACGTTTCGGAGCCCCAGCAGGAGCCTTGTCCGTACGCTTGTGTGATTAGCTTGGGTGATGACTCGGAGACCGACACAGAAGGTGACAGTGAGTCCTGTTCCGCCAGGGAGCAAGAGTGTGAGGTGAGTGGAAGTGTGCTCTCACTGGTGAGACAGCCATTTGTCAAGAGGTGCACTTGTGCCCGGCGCAGGGAGGGAGGAAGGAGGAGACCATGTGACTGACGCCAGAGTGGTGGTATGGAATGCATGGCGTTTGAAAAACTGCCATGTGCATGTATTTCACATTGGGGTGTATGTTAGATCGTGGAGGACACCCCCACACGGGCTGTGATCAGATGCCTCTGTAGGGAGAAAGGATAGCAGTTCTGTCATTGGTGGTTAGTGGTAACTTTTGTATGAAAGCATCACATAGTCTGTCAAACCTGAGAACAGTCTGTGGTATGTGAGCCATGGTTGGCTGTGAGGAGCTGCAGGCTTGTGGCATGTAGGGCAAGTTTTCTTAGACCTAATTTTTCATGGTTATTGCTTTTGTTTATTATTTTGTTTTATTTTTCTTTAGCCATCTTAGGCATTAGTTTAATGAATATCTTAATAATTCAGCATGAGTTACGTGTAGCTGCTGACTTGATATTAGCCATGTCAAGCTTGACCTGTGCATTCGGTGTGTATAAGTTTCTATTTACTACTTAATACCTGTTTTGTATAAGATTCTGCTTCAGTAATAGTAAGTAGGGAGCCATGCATTAGGAATTAGGTTTCTTTAGTTTGCAAAAGTCAGCATTCTCTTTACAGTGGCAATTCTCACTTTGCTTTTCTAAGTAATTTTAAATCATACCCTTTGCTTTTTGTGTGCTTTCTTTGCTTTTTAAGTTTGTGATGACACGAGGCCTGTCCTTGGGAGGGTTCCTAAGTGCACAGCACAGTGTTAGCTCTAGCCATTGTATTAACACGGCATATCTCTGTACCTTGTTTTTGTAATGAAAAGTCACTGAACCCCTGGGTCCCATTCCCCACCTCCCAGTCTGTGGCTCACCATTCTGCTATCGCTATAGGTTGCTGTTACAGTTACTGCCTAGAGTAGGTGAGATAATGTAGGGTGCACTCTCCAGAATTTGGTTTATTTTACTTAGTATACTGTTCTTCAAAAAAGCAGGTTTTCTTTTTTATAAGGCTGAATATGTCACAGGGTACATGTATGCCACATTTTCTTTATCCAGTCACTTGTGCGTAGATGTTCAGGCAGTCTATCTGTCTTGGCCATTGTGAGAGTGAATGATGCAGTGAGTGTAGACAAACATCACTTGGAGATCTGATTTCAGTTCATTTGCACAAACTCTTGGGAGTAGGATGACGAGCTCCATGGCATGCACAGGGTTTTAATTTTCTCCGAAGCTTGATGCTGGTTTTCATAATAGCTTACTGATTCCCACCGGCCATGTACAAAGGACCCATTTCTCCATGTCCCATTCATGGTCTTTTGCTTTGTAGTAATTAGAGGGTGTTAATCCTCTGGCTTTGGGAGGAGGTGGATTATAAGGCCACAGGGATTAGTCATTAGGTCCACCAAAACAGGCAGATGAGAAAATAGTCCTAATAGTCCATTGGCAAGTGAGATGTATAGCTTTTTCAATAAGTCATATGAAATTTTCTGAAGTGCTATAGCAATGTCTAGCATAATTATTCCAGTACTGTTTAGTGTCATTGCTGTGTGGTAATATTCAAAGATAAAATGGGTTTTATTTGGGGAAATGAGGAGCACATATTAAAAATACTTTAGGCAAAAACTTAAAGAAGTTGCTAACATAGTAGATAGTAAAGTCCATGTTAATACAGAATAGTAAGATAACTTCCAATTTGAATGCAGTACTGTGTGATGGGTACGTCTCATTTGCTGAAGTGTTTGACTTCTAACCGCTTTCCTAGGGCAGGAGTTTTCAGTTGAACTCTTAGTTCTTATGGGGTGGATTAGGTAGAAATTGGAAAACAGAGGCCTGTTTTTTAAGGATTTATTCTAATTAGGTGCATATGTGTGTGGCTGTGTGGGTATGTGCATATGTGTGCTGGTACCCCCAGAGAGCAGAGGGTAGGAGCTCTCTGAAGCTGGAGTCAGAGGCAGTAGTGAATCCCCAACGTGGTGGCTGGGCGTAGAACTCAGCCCTTTCTGCAGGGGCAGTAAGCACTCGGAACCTCTGCATCCCTCCAGCCCCAAGGGCTGTGTGTTTTTGGTACCGTCTTAAACCCCCTGAAAAACATAATGCATGTCTTCATCTGTAGCTAATGTGTAATACATGTCTTCATTGTAGTTCCTAATGTTTATTTCACACCGTAGGTAAAACTGCCATTTAATGCTCAACGAATCATTTCGCTCTCCCGGAATGATTTCCAGTCCTTGTTGAAGATGCACAAGCTGACCCCAGAGCAGCTGGACTGTATCCATGACATCCGCAGAAGGAGTAAGAACAGAATCGCCGCGCAGCGCTGTCGCAAGAGGAAACTTGACTGTATTCAGAACCTGGAGTCAGAGATTGAGAAGCTGGTGAGTGGGTGGGTTTCTTGATACTATTAAATCCCAGCTCTTTGATTTTATAGAATAAATAGTTATTGAAATCCCAAATACCATTTTAAGAGAAATTAAGGTGTGCAGAAAGATTAGAAGATGTAGAATAAGGTTTTTAGTGACTATTTGATTATGTATGCATTCTACATTTCTAGCATGATATACTCAAATGTGGAGGTGGGAAACTCTTTCTGGGTAGTTTTTTTTTTTTTTTTTAATGATTTTTCAATTTAATGACTTCTTTCTAATCCTTAGTGGTTGGATAAAGATTAAAGTAATTATACAGTACTTTATGATGTTTGATGTCTATAAAAGCTTGTTTTCCAGTTGGGTAGAACTGTGGACCTGAATTACCTGTTTGGGTTGATACCAAAACCAAGCAGATGAGCCAGTGTCTCTGCCAAGGGAAAAATCCCGAGGTGAAGTTGTGGTTTGAATAGAAACTTCTGAGATACAGCAAGCTCTTCGGTGTGAGGAGTGCTTGCTTATTGGACCTGTCTCTTCCAGCATCAAAATGTAAATTAACTGGAAGATATATTAGTTTGCTCCCATTTCTGTTTCCCTCCTGTGGTTGGTGGAAGTATTGTGTGAGAGGAAACTGATACCAGGCCAGCTGAGGGCTACATATGGGCCGTGCACCAGGGCAGCAGCCCGGAGGCAATCAAAAGAGTCCTCAAATACTCAGTTTTGTGTCTTTGCTAATCATGGGTGACAGTTTAAAGTTGTGTTTGTAACTAGTCTTCAAGCATGAACGTTTGTAGCTCTGAGTGAGACTAGAAACAGTATAATGGGAAAGATGTCTTTGTGGTTTTCAGAGTAGTGGAAACATAAAATTTTATTATGCATATACTATGCATGTACTTTAGGGAAAGGGTACAGTATAACTAAAAAGATAAGGAAAAATCGGATGAGAATGCAGAGTTCCTAGGACCACAGAACAGCTTCACACAGCCAGCTGGCCTACGCATACCTTTCCACACTGTAATCTTTCCTATTATCCCACTTCAGTGCTCAGCTTCTCTGGGTGGATGAGTTTATAGAGTGTCGCTTGTTGTTAGTTACTGTAATAGCTGCATTTCACACTGTTGGTCCACATGCAACTATTAGAAGCTGGTGTAGGACTGAACTACAGTGCTCTCTGCTGCTTCCTACATTTGTCTCCCCACCCCCTCAAGTGGTCATAATTTATAGTCATCTGTAGCATTTACCCAGTTTTCTCACTCTCCTAAAAATAAGCAAGACTGATGAAGATTTACTTTATTTTATGCACAGGAAATGTGCTGTGTGTTTGAAAGTAGCTTGGCGATTCTCCATTGCCTGGCTCAAAGGTCCATATTTGGGGGCCAAT
Organism: Peromyscus californicus insignis; assembly: GCF_007827085.1. Taxonomy (NCBI): domain Eukaryota; kingdom Metazoa; phylum Chordata; class Mammalia; order Rodentia; family Cricetidae; genus Peromyscus; species Peromyscus californicus. Next base: position 68,893,068 of record NW_026294458.1, read on the forward strand.
ACAGAAACTGGGTTGCTGGACCATATATCTGGGGTGATGAGGAGGATAGAAGATACAATCTAAGTGTGGATGTGGGTGGGATAATGTTACTTCCCACTTTACAGTTAAGATGCTCATTTGTTTGCCCTGGAGGAGATGGGAAGGGGGGGGGGGAGGAGAGAACAAGGGAATCCATGGCTGATATGTAAAATTAAATTAAATTATAAAATAAAATAAAATTTTTAAAAAAGATGCTCATTTGTAAAGAGCAAATGGATTAATGTGTCAGAAGAACTGCCAACAAGTACCTGCTGTAGAGTTAGCACTCAGTAAATAGTAGTATTTCCTGGTATGGCCATATCATCACTTACATTTGGTTTTCTCAGCCTCTGTTGGCTTCCTTCCTGATGTCTTCTGTCATCTGAGTTCACTTTCTATTGCTGTGATAAACACCACAACCACAAGCAACTTGAGGAGGAAAGGGTTCATTTGGCTTACACTTCTGCATCATAGTCTATTATCAGGAGAAGCCAGGGCAGGAACTCAAGGAACTTGGAAGCAGGAGCTGAGGCAGAGGAGACCAGTGGCACCGCCCACAATGGGCGGGGTTCTTCCACATCAATCATTAATCAAGACAATGCCTCACAGGCTTGCCTATGAGCCAGCCAGTCAGAAGTGTTTTCTCAGTTGAGGTCTTTTCTTCTGGGATGACGATAGCTTGTGTCAAATTGACAAAAAGCTAACCAGCACAGCTGTGAACTCCAGTAGGCCCTCCTCCCCTCCCATCTTCTCAGCTCAGAAGGGCTCCTTTCATCTGGTCAACAGAAAGATCCTTGCTTTCCAGTGCAAGGCTGGTAGTTCCTCAGACCTTTCTGTGAACTCAGAAACCCAAATGGCTGGTTTCCCGTTTACCTGTGGTATTGATTTGGACTCTGGCTACAAACCAGGAAGCGTCTGAAGAGGAGATGGAATAAGCTGCGGTGGTGGAGGCCAGAGAAAGGCGCCAGGTCTTGTGAATAGCATAGAACCAGAACCCGCAATGCCTCCAGGAACCCATGAGTGGGTTGCTCCCAGCTCCCTGGCTAACGTGCTGCCTCGGTGAGGAAGGAGCTTGGCGCCCAGCCTGACGGCTTGAGTCTAACCCTTAGGACCCACACCGTGGATCAGGAGGATTCTCACACACTGCTCTTTGACTACCACATATGTGTCATGGCATGTGACCTCCCTCCAAGTAAATACATGTAATAGTAATAAAAAAAAAAAGTGCCCACCCCGGAGTGCATCCCTCACGGAGAGGAGTGTTCGTTACCCACTCATCTGCAGGTAAGATGGAGTCCGGAGACAAGCACACCACCTTGCACTGATTTCTGCAGGGCGAGCCTTCTCAGCAGAGCCTCGGCAGGGCCTCAGGAGGAGTCTGGCAGACCTGGTGCTCTGACAGCAGGGGCAGGTCCGTGTGTGTCACACCCCTGAAGACCCTCCAGAGGGGCAAAGTGTGGCGGTGTCATCTGGGGACACAGATGCAGGCTGGGCCAGTGTATGTGTCTTAGTTCTTAATGAAACACTTTGAAAAGTAAAGGAAAAATGAAAATAGAGAAAGGCTGAAGACAGAGAAATCCTTTGGTATAGCTGCACAGTATTTGTACTTATTTTAGGCACAAGCCCGGAACTCCCTGTCATCACCTTTTGATTTTGTTTTTTTTCTGTGTTGTAAGCTAAGTGTTATTTCAAAAGAGTCAAAAGTTTAAAAAAAATTAAAGTATAAAGGAAACAATTTATAATAAACTAAGTTTATTACTGAAGAAAAAACCCAACATTGAAACATTTGGCGTAGCCCGAATGTGTAGTTGCAAGGGTCCTGGTGTATGCGGTACTGTTCCCAGGCCTTTCACCGGCCCGCCCTCCCACCCAGAGCGGTGTCCAGGCCTGGCAGCTGCACTGTGCAAGGCCCGTGCAAGTGTACATTCTTAATCTTCTGAGCCGTATCCTCACTCTGCCCTTCTCGTGTTAGATAGGTGCTGCTACGCAAACACTTAGTGTGTGCTGCTGCCTTCGGCTTCTGTCAGGAACGTGCTGTTCAAGTTTGTAGCCCGGGAGCTAACAGGCGATATCTCGGCCCAGCTGTGTTGCAGGTGGCACCATTGAGATGTTTGTACAGTGGCCTGGTTGCCTCTTAAGACATGTCTTAGAACATGTTCCTGTCAAAGACCACGCATGACTGTAATCTTAAGGAGTTAGACTGCGTTTTGAGGTTGGGGTACTTAGACATCATCCCCCCTCTTCCCCCGTATTGAACCCAGGGCCTTGTGCTTGTTAAAAGTAAGCACAGAATTGTTGCCACCCCCGTTTTGAAAAAGTCTGGAGGCAGAGTCTCACTTAAGTTTCCTAGGTTGGCTTTGAACTCCTGATCCTCCTTTGTTTGGGAGGTGCTGACAATAAATGCTGTGAAGTGATTATGTTGGATTCCTTTAATTTATTACTTATCAACTATTCTGACTTGCCATGGTAAATTTACGTTTTAAAATTAGAATGGAATGGAAACACCAGTTAACCGCCACAGATGTGGCCATGTAAGAGCTGCTTGGAGTGAGAGGAACAGACGAGAGATTCTGGAGCTCTGGGCACAAGTCATCTTCTGTGGGACATTCTTATTTCTAAAATTGTCTGGTTTTGTGTGTGTGTGTGCATGTGCACTCAATGCATGTGTGTGTGTTTGCTGTGTGTGCCCATGTGTTCATGAGAGGCCAGAGGAAGATACCAGGTGCCCTTCTCCATTGCCCTCTGCTTTTCCCCCTTGAGATAGGGTCTTTCCCAGACCTGCAGCTTGCCCTTTTTCTGCTAGACTGACTGGCCACAGCCTCAGTAGTCCTCCGTCCTCCCTCCACCCCGGCACTGGGCCCACAGCAGTGTATGGCCACACTTAGCTTTTTGCGAGGTTTCTGGGGATTCGAACTCATGTCCTTATACTTAGGCAACAAGCATTCTTGACCCACTGAGCCATCTCCCCAGACTCTTCTTGGATTTTTCTTAATGAATGGAGTCATTTCTTACTTAGTCGGGCAGGAGGAATGTGAATATGGAGGGATCATATAGATAGATATTTGCATGAAGATACAGAAATTACATAGTATTTATGATCTTTGTGCCATCTCTAAGCAATGGTTCCTATTTGTGGGAGGAAGCCCAAATGGTCACTGTTAAAGTTAATCTTTCCTAATTTAAAAGACCAACATCGCTTGGCATTTTTCTGTTGCTATTTAGAATGGCTTCATCTCAGCTTTGACAGAAGAACCAAGAGACGAGAAAAGAGGGTTCTCATCTTTTTCTGGGGTCTTTGTTTTTTGTTTCTATTAAGATGAGCTTCTGAGAGGTCCAAAAAAGAGAGGGTACAAATGGCATTAAATGTACTTTTTCTCACACTTGCAGCTTGATTTTATCTGAAGCCTGTAACTGACAGATTCTGTGTAAGAGGAAGTGGCTGAATGTGGACCTAGCGTACATACAAGCGTGCACGTGTTCATTCTTGACACACAAGTGTGCACGTGTTCATTCTTGACCCGCTCTTATTTTTATTTTGAAACAAACCTAGAAATCTGAACAAATTGGAGAATTACTTCGCATTATAAAAATTTATATTGTGTTTGTAACAAAGAAATTTCTTTTTAAAAATTATATATCTTAATATTTTGAAAAAAACAACTAATAATTGAATTCTCACATAGCCTCGTAGAGCTATTTATGTGTGAAGGTGTAATAGTACTTATGCACCCAGCAAAGCTCTTTCTACCTTTTAAACTGTTTTTGTGCCCGAGGGGACATACACTGTTACAGTTAGAAATTATCCCTGTGAATACCTCATCTCAGTGTTCCCCAGCATTGCCTGCTCTCCAGAACCTGCCGTTGAGCAGAGAGGAGACAGAGGTGGCCCCTGGTTCCCTCAGACTCGAGTCATATAGTTTTCACAGATGAAACCTTGGGCCGTCTGCTAACAGGTATTTACTCTTACTTTACAAGCAGCTTGAGGATGAGGTTGCCCAGCTCATTCTAGGTCAGAAGTGAAATGGTGGAGTGTGAAAGAGGCGGCAGGATATGGGTGGGAAGGGGCATGCTGTTCGTGGTGATGATACCTGATGTGGGCAGAAGGGACAGAGCCAGGAAAACTTGAAAACATTTTGGGGTGGACTTGTAGAGATTTAAAAAACCACACTAACGAAAACAAACTCAAAACTTAACCCCTTCACTCCTTATAGTATAGAAACTCGCTTCCCAACCATCTTATCTATGGATATGCTAAAGTCTTCCTTCTTTACCAACTCACTGTGTGGATTATATAGCTGAGATGGCATATTTAAAAACATTGACCATAATCTTGGGCTCACAGTCACAGGAAAGCAGGAATTAGCTGAATCTTACAGTGGGGTGAGTCTTAAACTAAGAACACCATGTGGGTGTCTGCACAGTGTCAAGGTCACACTTTTCCACAGTTCAAATTCAAACACTCAGAACAGTGGGTTTGTCTTAGCATCTTGTCTAGAAGCCAGTTAAATCTGATAACCAGCTATAAATAGTTTCCCCGTACTTTCTGCCTAATTTGATATTTCAGTGTTTTATTTAAAAGTATAAAGATGTTTAATGATGGGTGCTAACTCCGCACACACTGGAGCACTTGTGTACACACCTATATTATCTTTCTATAATGTGAAAAGTTATGAATTCCAACATAGGCCTGTCTGTAGGAGTTTTGGAGGAAGGATCCTGAGCTTTTGGTATTTAACATGTATGTGTGTGTGTTCAATTTTAAATTTTACATATTCCTGGTACATGGTACCACACTACATGAGGATGCTGTCATACAAGTGCATATTCTACACTGCATCCGTCCCCTCTCTCACCCCCTACTCATCGAGTCTCCTCTGTTTCTCTAGGCTTGTTTTGTTTCTGCTTTCATATCATATGTGATTTTTATGTGTCTTATCTAAAATCTAGGACCTACATACGAGAGAGAACATTTGTGTTTCAAACACTGGTTTAATCTCTTGTATAATATTAGAGGGACCAGCCTTAATATTGCACATCCCAGGGGCTCAGGAGAGAGAACCACAAACGGCGAGGACTACTTTTGGGAAGTAGAATCTCAGCACACAGGGCTCTTTGTCCAGTGATTTATTCTTCCAAATCTTCTCTGTCCTCCTGTGCCCAGGGAGTCCCAGTATATATACACACACTTATAAGCAGTAATCCCTTGGCAGTGCAAAGCCAGGCTTCCAGGGTCAAACAGAGGGGTGATAAGAATCACATAGAGGGGCAGTAATTGTTAATTATCATTTGCAACCCAAAAGGGAAGTGACCAATGGGGAAATGAATTAACTAAAGGCTAAATTCAGGTAATATCTAAGAAGAGGGATCTTATTTGCTCCACTATAGTCTTAAACGTGATTGGTAGAAAATGTTAAGAATCTATAAGTTGCTAGGGAGAAAATAAAATTGCCTTTTTTTCCTGTAGCTCCTATCTGTCCAAGCTATCTGCCATTTTTCTGCGGGGTGGGGGAAAGTGTGCTTGGTCGCTAGGCAACCTGTTTACAGCTAGGTGCCTCTGGTGATAGTTAAAGGGAGATCTGGAACTAGAGGAAAGATTTGGGAAAGGCAGTAGTTAAGCTTAATTGGCACATCTGCCAGGCCTTCTCAAAAAGGTAGTCTGGACACTTAAGTCTGTTCTTAGTACAGAGGTATCTCTGATAAGGTACTTTCCTCCGTCTGGGGATGGACCTGGCCGGATGCTGCCAATGACGATAATTACAGGGAGGCTTGAACTGGGGTTCTGGCCGTGCATAGCTGTCAGTGCACAAGGTTATCTAAATATTCCTTTAGTAGAGGGGATAAGGTACCCAGTAATTGATGGAAAAGCTACAATAGCACACAAGAAACTCATAGCAGGAAATGTCTGATAATCAAAAGATAAATATCACCAAGGCTCCTTGAGCCTCAGCCTGACCTCTGGAAGGCCCTTGGCTTCTTCCAGGTATTAGCTTTGTCATAATCAGCTGAAATCCCACTTTGTATATTTTTGTGGCTTGTAGCATTAAGCCACTTAATGCAAACTTCAGTTGCATCTGTTTTTCTGCAAGTCACATAACTTCATTTCTCTGTGGTGGAAAAACTTGCGTTGTGTATTTATGCCACACCATCCCTTCCTCTGTGGTTCAACACCTCGGTCAGTCCTGTGACTTAGCTCCTGTGAGTAGTGCTGCACGTAAAACCTGATGCGCCAGTGTTTCTGGGGTGAGTTGACGTGGATGTGTATTGGAGTTGATTGAAGGGAAGCGTGCCGTGTAAAGACACGGTAGATGCTGAATGTTTGATTGCCTTCGAAGTATCAGTGGACCCAATAAACACAAGCCACTGTGTTCTCTCTCCCTTTGCACAGCAAAGCGAAAAGGAGAGCCTGCTGAAGGAACGAGATCACATCTTGTCAACGCTGGGTGAAACAAAGCAGAACCTGACGGGACTTTGCCAACAAGTGTGCAAGGAAGCCGCGCTGAGTCAAGAGCAGATTCAGATCCTCGCCAAGTACTCGGCCTCAGACTGCCCGCTCTCTTTTTTAATTTCTGAGAAAGGAAAAAGCATTCCCGATGGTGAACTTGCCTTTCCTTCAGTTTTCAGCCTGTCTGATGCGCCTCCGGCTGCACCACCTCCCCGCAGGCCAGGGAGCAGCAAGGCAGGCCAGGAACTGGCGCAGGAGTCCCCGACGACGACAGCGCCAGCCGCTGCAGCTGCCCTGGAGCAGGCCACACTATTGGAACCCTGTCGGCAAAGTGGCGGGATCTCAGACTTCTGTCAGCAGATGACTGATAAGTGTACTACTGATGAGTAAACCGCACGAGCACCCTTCAGCCCATGGTTTTCCTACTGAAGTGTTGGCATTGTCTCGAGAGTTGCATATGGCCATGTCTTCTTGCTTAGTAGCCCTGCTTCCCCCTGGTATCTTCCTATTGAGGGAATTTCTCTTTTGAGGTGACCCTGAGTTCTCCTTGATTTTCACAGGAGCTATGACATGATTTACCTCTTGGATGCTGAAAAATCACATGTGAAAATAGAGAGTAATAATCTCCCAGTATTCAAAAGTAACCACGACAATGAAAACTGTATCCGTTTCAACAGCTCGAAGCATGTGCACATGGTCTGCCTGGCCTGCGGAAGCTCGAGCATCTACCTTTCGGCAGTATATTGATCAAAAAGAAAAATCCTCCCCAAGCTGGGTGGTAGTGTCACTCAGGAGCCTTCATCCCAAACTCCTGTAGACAGGAAGGTGGTATCATCAGCACTGAGAGTGTTTCGGTAGAGCTGTAACGTGGAAAAGAAATCATCTTTGAACTCTGACGCTCCACTCCTCAGCTTCTACCAAAGTCCAGCATGGGCTGGACCTGGTGACCCCGAGGCTACCTTGGCAGGACTTAGTGAAGAGCCACAGCCGGCCTGAGCTGGAGACCTCCTCTCCTCAGTATTGACTAGAATTTCTGGCTGCATAAACAGTAGATACATGTCATTTCCTCTGCAGTCTCTGCCATGTCTAGGCCAGGTGGGAACTTTCTGTTCCCTTCTTGTCCCTTGGAGGAAGAAATGGGAGTTAGGCTGAATGGTATGAGAGTGCACAAGCTGGCCAGAACCATAGTTGCCACAGATCTGGAAAGCTGCACACTGCGAGAGGCTGTACATCATCTCGTCGCAGGTCACTGATGCCCAAGAGGGCATTGGCATCCTAATGAAGAGCTGTGGTGTGTAAAAAGCCTTGTTGGAGCAAACGTGGATCCACAGCTCTGCTGGTGTTTGAAACCATGGAATTCGGTCTCAGTCCAATATGGGTTTGCACTTGAGAAGCAGATTGAATCCTTTTCTTTTTTCCCACCCCTTATTTGGTGTGGTGTAAAGGCACACACATCACTTTGACTTGGACATTGAAAAGTCAGTCTTGTGCTTCTTTTAATGCTGGTAGAAAATGAATTTATAATAATCTGAGCATCTACCCCATAACATTTTGCAGTGATTCTTAACCATTCTGGAATCTCACACTGTAGACCTCAGCAGTGGAACCTGTATATATAGGTTCAATATCCCTCTTCCAGGAATGTGAAATGCCTTAAAATTGGAAATGTTCTGAGTACCGAGCTGATAGCAGATGTGGGATATTCCAATCCCGATCTCATGAGGCAGGTTACAGTCAAAACAGGATATTCAAAATCTTCTGAGAGCTTCTTTAAGCTATATGTAAAAGGTACATAGGAAGTTCATTAAGACTTTGGGGGAGGATCTAATCTTCAAGCTATCTCATAACATTCTGTAGAAGTGGATATTTGACAGTAGGAAAAAAATCTGAAGTGTGAAACACCTCTGTTCTCAAACACCTCTGATTAGGGAGTCTCTCAGGATGCTTCCAGAAGCATTTGTAGAGTCCTGTTTGAAAGAACAGGGGAACAGTCAATAGGACTTCATCTCTCCAAATCACATATCTGAAAGAGACTTACCTTCACTGTCTGCCTCATCTAATGAGGGGGAGGGGGGCACTCACACCGGAGAGCCACCTGAGTGTGGTATCCGGTCGGTAGCCAGCTGATGTTTGCTTGAGAAGCTACGGGGACCAGCACCATTATTTCATAATTTCATAGTTGTCGGATGATGCTCTCTTTTCTTGGGGTGCAGGGAGGGAGGAAGGGTAGTGTGGATTTTATGTTTGGAAGGATTATTTTCTAGAAACTTTGAAAAGTCCACTCAGTTCTTCTGGGAGAGAGCTCACTGTGACAGTGCATCCCATGTTACAAAAGAGCTGTGTACATATGTATATGTCCCCACGCAGCTGTTTGATACTTGTAATTTTAGATTTCAACTTAACACAAAATAATATGAGAACAACTCTGGTTTACAAAGTGTAAAATCCTATACAAGCCAATGGAATCCTTGATTTCCTACCTCACTGTACACTCGGCTGTCCGCCACTGGTTTTTGTGTGTACATATGACAAATTGTTTGCTTTAAATGTAACTGTAAATGTTTGCTTTGGAAAGTTACTTAACATTTTATGATAAAACCCAGCCCTCTCCTCAATTTAAAGATTTTTTTTTTAAGACACTTGGTTTAAATTTCTCTCTACCTATGAACAGTTTAGCATTAAGGGTTAATTTTAATGGTGTTTGGTAATTGGCCAAGTGTAATATTTTTTAAAATTTAGCATTACTTTTAACAGCCAGCATATAATACAAGTAACTACACTACCTCATACCTATGTGATTTTCAAGTTGTATTAGATGGACAGGAAAGATTTTACCTTTGTCTTTTGGCCATAAGGTGGGTAAGTTTTCTGTATATTGCATAGCATTACACATTTATGCCTATTTTAACGTGAACTTTTAAAGACATTTTTTTCTAAGAAAATTTGTTTTAAGGCAATATTTTTTGTGGGGGGGGGGGGGATACCGAAGACAAATGATAGGATATGTGTACAACGTATGCCTTTTCCTTCATGCAGTGTTTTGACAATGTTTTTAGTTTGTGTTTTGCCTACTCACACAATCGTTGCTCCTTGTTGTATGATCCAGCCTTCTCAATGCCTGGTGATTTTTTTTTTTTTTAAAGTTGTCATGTCTGACTCAGTACAATAATGTCATCTTAAATTTTTGCCCCTTATTTGAATCGTATAGCTACAAGCAAATACTTTGTTAACTTGTTATATTCAAAATAAATATGGATATAACATTGGTTGTCCACCTGCAGGCTTTATAACAGTTTACTGTAGCTTGATGCTTAGCCAGTTTTAAGTTAGGAATTCAATATATATGATACAGGGGATAGTGGAGATGGCGTGAGGACACTCAGCCACGTTAACAACTTGGAAAAAAAGAGAAGCAAACGCGATGTTACAGTGAATTCTCAGGTGAACCTTTCAGTTACAAAAACATCTATTTTGAATTTGTAAATATTTTAACTGTTTTATTAAGGCATGTACTAAACTATTCTTTGGCACCTGTTGGGTAGAATGAAAATTTAAAGCCATAATGGTAGAAGATGGCATACTGATTGTAAAATAAACAGAAATAATAATATTGATTTTTTGTATCTTTCATAATATAATTTTTCTAACTGCAATAAAACCACTGAACTTATATATTCATGTCCTATTAAGCCCATGTTTCATTAGAAGTACACTTTATAATATTTAATTTACATTTTCTTCCTAATATGCTTGTCTAAATGTGTCAAAATATAAGTATTAGACGCTGATGGTAGACCAACAGTTAAATAAAGTTCCTAATACTGCTCTTAATGGAATAGAGTTGTACATTCCCTGTCTCACTACTCATGTGAACTTCCGAATGTTAATCCTTTGATCAGTTACTACAAGTCAGCTTATGTGTTGGTAGGGGAGAATTTTTGATTAGTTGATTATCTTATGTCTGAAAAAAAGACCCCCAGTGCTCTGGTATTGAACACAGATTTTAGCCTTGCATTTGATTTACTTAATTTCAGTGAATTAGGTGCATGTAAAGGGTCTGAGATTGGTTTGTTGGTAAAGTGCTTGCCATGGACCTGAGTTCAGTTCCTAGAACCCATATTAAAAAGTGTCAAGCATAGCCATGGGTGTTTGAACCATGGGTGCCTAGTGACGGCAGCATTGAGAGACGCAGAGTCTAGCAGATCCTTAGAGCTCTATGACTTCCAGCCTGGTCTACTTGGTGAGTCCCAGGCCAGTGAGACACTGTAGTATCTTGAGGAATGACATCTTAGGTTATCCATGAAACACGCACGCACAGATTTCTCAAATCTGTTGCTCCAACAAGGCCTTGAGTTCTGAGCTATGAGCACCTGCCTGGTTTTGAGGCCATCCAAAGGAGTAAAAAGTTAGCCTGAGATAGGTAATTAACATTTGAACCTGTAACATTCCAACTTCTAATCAGTCTGTCTGCAGACACAGCTACTTTCTGGGAATTCTCATTGACACCCAGGAGGAGGAAGCCACTTCCCCTATCAGGTTGATGTCATGTTCTGGGCTGTGGGTGGCTGGTAGATAAGTTGGTCTTTCAGAAGGCTCTGAAGTGGATCCAACAACACAGTAGTAACTAAATAAACCCAGAAGTTCCTTGTGTACTCCAATCTGTGAAATCTCAGCTCTTCCATTCATGATTCCTTCCTCTCTCTTTGCCCTTCCATTCATGATTCCTTCCTCTCTTTGCCCCTTCCATTCATAATTCCTTCCTCTCTCTTTGCCCCTTCCATTCATTATTCCTTCCTCTTTGCCCCTTCCATTCATAATTCCTTCCTCTCTCTTTGCCCCTTCCATTCATGAGTAGCATGTCAGAGATTCTGCACTGGGAGCAAATGAATGCCGATGCAGGAAGATGCCCATTAGAGAGGTGCACCTGAAAGACTACAGCGGTTTTGCTCTGCAGATGAACAAAAGTCTGTTCAGCTTTTAGTTGGAACAAATTCAAAGATCCAGTCCCTTGGGAAGTTAAAATCCAGAGCTTAAAATGTAAGTCCAGAAGAATTAAATAATTAAAAAAATTAAAGAATTAATTTGCCCACCTGAGTTCCGAGTTCAAAAACTTAAAAACAGAACCTCAAATTGCCCTGCCCGGATATTCATTCACTCACAGCAGGACAGCCTTAGCTTTGCTGCCCTGTGGAAGCTCCTGGAGGAACCTGGAAAGGGTTAAGGCTAAGGTTGGGTGTCTGGTGTGATCACTGGTTAGCCCAGTGGTTCTCAGCTGTGACCCTTTAATACAGTTCCTCCTGTTCTGGTGACCTCCAACCATAAAATTATTTTGTTGCTACTTCGTGAGTGTATTTTTGCTACTGTTGTGAATCATAATGTAAATATCTGTTTTCCAGTGGTTTTAGGCGACCTCTGTGAAAGGGGTGTTTGACCCCAAAGGGGTCATGACCCACAGGTTGAGAACCATTGGTTTAGACTATGAGGGGTTATACCATTATCGCAGGTGTGGCCCACAGCCGTATTTATTTGAAGTAAGCTAAGTCCCGAGCTGTCAATCATTTATCCTAGACAGCTATAGTCCCTGAACTTAGTACCTAGTACTGCCGATGTAATAAGAGAGTTCAGTGATATCTGAAAAAAAAAAAGTTCTGGTTTCTACTTCTGAAAGATTCATTTGTTCTGGAACTCACAACCTGTGCTCAGAATCTCTATTGGGACTACTTAGCTATAGCTTGGATTTTACTGTAAGCATGGTGGGAGACAAACCCACCATTGTATGATGCCTTGATTTACACTTCCTGTTCCAACAGGACAGTTCTGGGGATTGAGGGGGCCTGAGCAAGCTCCCTGAGGGCGTGAAGCCCATTTCCCTAGCACAGATGTGATCAGGCCAGGGCCACTGGGAGGTAGTCTAAGAAAGTTGCTGCCCCTGGGCTTGGCTGCTCTCTTAAGTAGGTTTAAACAACACCAAGTCTACTGAAGAGAAGCCACTTGTCTTCAAGGCTGGAATCTCCACTGTTCACTCCTTGACTAATAGTATGAAATTTGGTGTGCCCCACTCGCCTGGAATGCTCTCTCAAAAGCTAGAACCTTAAGAGTACTCTGCATTGGAACCCAGTTGCCTTGGAAACGGAATAATCAGAACATATTCTTCCCATTTATACTTTAAAGTCTTATACAATTTCTTTTTCACTGAAGACTGCAGCTGCGGCATCCAAGCTCCTTCCCCCCACACAAAGCTTGCTGCTGGGGTGTTGCTGTGCCTTGTACAGCTGCTGGAGCTGGAGAGGACTCCCACAAGCCCACTGCTCACATTTTGACTTTAGTCACACTGCACACTCCTTTCAAAGGGAAGCCCATGGGTTTGGAGATGGAGGGGTGGTGGTGGTGGTGTCGGTTTCTGAAGGTAGTAGATTCCCCAAAGAAAGTGACTGGCAGAAGTCAAGGCGAGGCTGATGAAATGGTTGACCTTCCTTCCTGCAGACACACCGAGTGTCTTCTACAGAGTCCTGAGCAGGCCAGGTGCTGCACTCTGGTAGAGTCACTTCTTCCGGCATAACTGCTGTTAGTCCCTGCACATTTGCGTGTTTTCAACACGGGTGGCACAGTGCTGTGATCATCTTGTGTGTGTATCATTGTTATCAGTCTCTTTAGACTCTTAGCAGTGGGCCAAATATGATAGACTCCCTGAAGGACTCCCCTGTGAGTGATGACCATGTTTCTGCTGAGGTTCCAGTGGCATTGGCTTAGAAGTCTCTAAATGGTCCTTTCTAAGGCTCAAGGAAGGGAGGAAAGGATTACCACAGGCCATTGAAGTGTTAATCTAATTAATCTTTATCAAGAAAAAATCCAGAGTCAGATCTCAGGGTAAGAACCTAAAAGATCAGAGAAGCAGGGGGCAACCACCAGTCACCTCCTACCTCTTCCGTTCCTCAGTCCAAAAGGGCTGAGAGCCTCTCTCTGCCCTGCCTTACTACTTCCTGTCTCCTCTCTGTCGACAGTCCTCCAAACCTCTATGGTTAATTTAAGTCAGTTAGTGGCTAGCTCTGCCCTCTGACTCCAAGCAAGCTTTATTTGTCAGAACACAGTCAAAATATCACACAACAGGAAGTCACATTTGCTGGCTAAAACACTACACTCTGGCCACCTTCCAGATTAAAAATGGTCACCTAGACCAACTTCACTACCAAAGCAATTTGTCATGCCTTCTCTGAGCCTGTGCAGCACGCAGTGGCTCAGAGATCATAAACACGTATGTTTCACTTCTCACACCTTCTTTCTACAGTGCCTCTTAAATGCCTTTCACACTCCTGGAGTTAAAATTAGAGAAAGAAAATGATGTTTGAAGGGAAACCAAATTAAACCCATTGATGGTGGTGAAGTGTTGAGTGGTAGATCCCAGAATTAGGCAAACAGACGTTCAATGGCAGTTGGCTTTTTGTTGGAAGGAAATCATTTCCCTACATTGATTTTCATGGAGAGAAGCTTTCCTGTCATCAGCACAGCATGGCCTATACTGCTTCTGATGGGGGGTGGGGAACGTTATTCCGAGGAGAAAGGTGACTGAGGAGAAGTGAGAGCTACCAGGTTTCTTCCCTAATTTATCGGTTACTCAAGGCACTCCACCTCTCAAGGGCTGGAGTGAGGAGTGAGGTTAAGGGGAAACTTATCAGAAGCTTGTTGTGGGGGAGATGTGGAGGAAATTACGTGGAAAAGTTTGAGGGAGACAGCAGGGTACCCTCAAGGGGGATAGACCCCAATAAAAGCCCCGAACTTGCCTTCCCATCTTTCCAGCACTTCTAAAAGGGACACAGGTCCAGGGTGAAAATCAAAGTATTTGCTTCTGAGACATTTCCTCCATCTCCCTCATCTCTGTTATGTATGTTGCTCTTCGGGTCTAAATGAAAAGATCAGAGAGGGTTTCAGAACCAAGCAGAGTGCATTCCTTCTTCATCTAAACAGCCGTCTTCTCTGCGTTGACTGTTTTCAGCTTTAAGTTTACTTTTAATTGTTCTTAGAAAGTCAGCACTTTCCTGAACAGTTCATTTCCTTTCTGAACACCGGGACCCAAGCAATTTTCTAGTTGCTATCTCCATAGCAGGCTTCGGATATGATATTCACCGTGTGAAAGGAAATGCTGCTGGAATCTTGCTTTGTGATATACTCATGCAGAAGGTTTCATTGGCCTTGATTTAAACGGTAGCTTTAAAGGTTGGATACAGGCTAGCCCATTAGTGCCTTTAACAGAAAGTTTTCTGAGGGAGGTCACTTTTGTAAGCCATGTTTTGGCCTTGTTTGAGCTTTTTATCTGGTGTTTACAAGTGCTCAGTCCTTAAGGGGTGTCTTTCAGGGCGCGGTGGGAAGTTTAATCTGCCAAGACGTCTTCCACAGCTTTCCTCGAGAGCAGGATGTCTGTCTGCTCAGACTGCTCTGTTTCAGCTGCACAGAGGAGTCGCATGTGGGAGTGGAGCTCCATGTGGAGCCATGCTTGGAGTTTCGATTTTATAGGAACGAGGAGAGGAGCACGTAGCTGCTCTGATAAGGTGGGGAAGTGGGCCAGCCAAAGTACGTAGCAGCAGATTGTGTTCATCGGAGTCGGGGAGGGCAGAGGGCTGTGGCATGCTCGGAGTAGCATCAGGATGAAGTATGCCCTCAAGAACTAAAGAAACGACACAGATTTAGGCAATGGCTCAGGCACAGATCCAAGCCCTCATGAAAGGGACTGTGAGGAATAAAAATGCATGGTCCTGGTCATAAGAGACACTGGGTGCTGGAGCCTGGGTTTGATGCTTGACAGCTCGACAGCTAAAAGAAAACGCATTTCTCCTGGACATGGTTTCCTTACATGTGCCTGAGTCAGGGCAGGTGACATTTCTGTGGCCTGTGTGGGTGTTATTACTCTGTCTGACTTAGAGTCTCATGGTCACGCTGTCTGGGTGCCTGCTTCCGTCAAGCGCTTTGAGCGCCTCAGTTGTCTTATTCTATGTTTAACATTGGTGGGGGCATGCCTCTCCAACACTTGCTTGAGTGCCATCGGATTAGGTAAGTAAAGAAGTTAATCTATGATTTGACTAGACTTGACTGGAAATGAGGGCGATGCTATGTTTACATGTCAGCAACACAGGTAGCTTCAAACGGAATGCTGCCTCCGGGAGTTTTCATCGTCTGTCCAGCTCATGCTGCATTCGCCGTGTGCCAGCACACTGGCACCTCCCCCTTTTCTTCTGGGCATTGCTCGGTTCTCTTTGCAGTACACAGTTCAACCTTCCTCAGGCTCCGCCTCTGATATTGGCTTCAGACCTTCACTCATAAATCCACTCAGGGTTCAGAGGACATGGCATTCCTTCCTTGGAGTGCCTGCCTAATCCAGAAGGTAACTCATTCGTTCACACAGAAAAACACTGTCACACCCCAGGAAAAGCCACACACGCTTTGGGCTCTAAAGATACCTTAGAGCGGTGGTTCTCAAACTGTGGGGTGTGACCTCCTTATGGGTCACATCTCATATATCCTGCATCTCAGATATTTGCATTATGATTCATAACAGAAGCAAAATTACAGCTATGAAGTAGCAATGAAAACAGTTTTATGGTTGGGGGGTCACCACAACATGAGGAACTGTATTAAAGGGTTACAGCACTGGCGAGGTTGAGAACCACTGCCTGAGAGAAAGAGACAAAATCTCTGCCTTTGCCTAGCTTACGCTGTAATGAGATAGATGAAAAACCAACAGTCATAAACATGCACATACTGGATGATAAAAGTGGCATGAGAAGAATAAACATGTGGCTTTTTTATATTAATGAAGGCTGGAAGCATGATGTAAATTTTTAATGTCACTGGCTGTATTTCAAGCACTTGCTGGGCTCTGCTTTCCACACCACACACTTAGAATGCTGTCATTGTTGTGGTAAGCTCTGTTGGCAACACTGATTAGAATGTGTAGCACTGATAAATTAAGGCAAATGTAATTGTTTCTAGAATAGGGGTGTGCTGGGTGTGCTTTGCCACCTTGGAATTTCAGTGCAAGCCTCAAAACTTTGGATAACAGGAGACAAGTGTCCCCCCACACTAGAGATGTCAGCTGAGTGTGGTGGTGTGCACCTACAATCCCAGTACCTGAGACATGGAGACAGGAGAATTGCCACAGGTTCCATGGCAGTCTGGACTACATAGAGAGTTCCAAGATAGCTTTGGTTACAGAATGAGACCGTATCTTAAATCAAAACAGAGAGAGAGAGAGAAAGGGAAGGAGAGGGCAGAGAGGGAGATGACAGACAGACAGACAGACACAGGAGAGACAGAGACAGGAAGAGAGAGAGAGAGAGAGAGAGAGAGAGAGAGAGAGAGAGAGAGAGAGAGAGAGAGAGACAGGCAGACAGACAGACAGACAGACAGAATCAACAATGATAAATACAGGACTTGAAACCAGTACTGAAATTCTTCATTTGGCTAGGTTGTTTCTGGTTCTAAGTCTATATAGGACCCTATGATTCATCAAGAATCCAGATTCTTTAAGTGGGTTCCTAGGAGTGGAGAGTACTGTGGAGTATTATCAAGTAGAGATACCTCCACGGAGCCCCTTATAGAGGTGGGCTTCTCAAGGGGCAGAAGAAACTGACATCTTACTCCTTTGTTAGACTTGTGTGAACTTTCTGCTCTTTGAGTGGTCCTTGGGTGAGGCTAATATGTGAGTCCTTTGGGGGTGTGTGGGCGTGGGTATGTGTGTGTTCATAAGCAAGGTGTGTATGTGCATATGAAAGTATGGTGTGTGCATCTGTGTGCATGTGCATGCTAGCTTGTGTGTATATCTGTGTGTGTTGTATACATGTACATATGCTCAGGCATGCATAAACGAAGACCAGAGAAGGACACAGAGTATCTTCCTCTCTTGTGTGAAGCCAAGGGAGGACGTAGGGTGTCTTCTTCCATGACCCTCCATTATTCTTTTGAGACATGACCTCTTGATGAACTGGAAGCTCAGGGTTTCAGATTGGCTGGCAAATGAGCTTTCAGGGTTCGCCTGTCTCTACCCTTCCTCCTCCTACAGGCATGCAGAGTTATGCCTAGTGTTTTATGTGAATGTTTGGGATTTGAACTCAGATTCTAATGCTTGCAGAGCAAGCCCTCTTACCTGCCGAACCATCTCCCTAGTTCCTCTGATATGTAATTTGGGATGTAGGTCTCTACCATGCCAGGAATTCTGCATCTCCTTGAAGAAATGTAATGTCAAAGAGGCTGGCAGAGCTGCCCGTGAGAACAGGTGGAGGAGAGAGAGGTGGAGAAGCAGCTTACCTTGTCATGCATCACACTCTGGAGGTGCCCACATAGGGGTGAACTGTAAGTATGCCACAGGGGTCAGCCAGTCTAAAGCCATATAAAGCACCTGCCTTCACGACAAGGGACAAAGTCTGTGTTTGTACAGGGAAGAGCCTGGGTGGAGCGGCCATTGCCCGATGTCGGTTACAAGATGCCTCTCCATGCTGCAGCAGAGGGTGTCATTTCATGGCTTGTCTCAACAGGAGGGATCCACAGCATAAAAAACTATGAGACCGGTGAAGGGGGTCTGTGGTGCTGGGATAGAAAGAAATAACCATGTGCCGTCCCTGGGGGCTGATCCCAGGGCCCTGAGACCAAGCAGGAGTGAACGAGATTCACAAAGTGAGACAAACAGAAATATGGAATGTGTTGCCAGGCTCCAGCTATCTGCTGTACTTCATGATTTTCAAAGGCAGCTGGAGTGCTGAGTTTCCGTGGGACACGGTCCAATTTCCCAAACTAGCGAATATTTTAAACATTCCGTTTTGTGTTTTTAACTGTTTGAAAACACAACTGTCCTTACCCTCTTAGCAAAAGCTGCTGCTGGGGTTCTGAGACTTGCCGAAGCCATACCCACCCCGAGAGTCAGGAAGGGACTGTCTACAAAAACACGACCTCATTGTATCGCCTGCATTTGGTTGCTCTTACCCACCAGGTATGTAGCATAAGCCAAAGTTGTTTTCAGTCACTGTTAGCCTGAGGCTGCTGCTAATAAAGTTGTGTTTCATCTCCTTCCGCCTGACCTTTCTCATAGGAAGCTGCTCTTTTCTTTCCCTCCTTCCCTCCCTTCTCCCCGCTGTCCTGTCTTGTTCAGCTCTTGCAGAACTGTGCCTGGAACCCTGGGTTTTGCTTGCTAAGCAAACACACTCCACTGAACTTTATCCCCAGTCTTCTTTCTAGCTTTCATTTTGAGATAGTGTCTCACTAAGTGGACTGGCTTGGCCTTGAACTCACCATGTAGCCCAGGCAGGCTTCAGATTTATGATCCTCCTGCCTCGGTAGCTTAAGTAGCTGGAGTTGTGGGCTGCACCTCCAGGCTGAGCATGAAGCAGGCCTCTTAAACTCAGAAACTCCTTCCCATTTTCTTTATCACATGCAGGGAAAGTCTAGATTCTTTTACCCGCTAAAGGGTTGCATGTAGCCCAGGCTGGCCTTCAACTCCTAGTCTTCTTGTCTGAACCTCACCAGCTTGATGTTTTCAAGTCTTTAGAGGCAATGGTGCCGTTCTCTCCCCTATAACCTGGGGATCTCACTCCTGCTTTGATCAGTAGGGTGCTATTCTATGGAAGTGATGGCACAGAGGTTATTTGTACTTTTGTTCGGCTCCAGAACAGTTGTTCTTGGAACTTTGAGTCATCATGAACAAGCAGGGATGTTCTGAGGTCATCATGCTATGAGAAAGCCCTGTGGAAAGGCCATGTGTGTGGACCCCACCCACTGACAATACCAGCTGAGCCTGGCTTCCAACTCAGAGCCTCTTATTTGAGTGAAAGCCTCCAGATAATTTTAACCCCGGTCACCATACCACGTTAGTCTTCCCAGCTGAAGCTTCAGGTACACAGGACAGAGACCAGTCACATAGGTCAGAGTCCATGAGCATTAACAAGTTAACCTTGTTGTTATAGGGCCATGTTTCAGGAATGATTTGATACATAGTAGTTGTCTGAGGTGTTAAGACATCACAACTTTGGACTCCAGGTGCCTTTTCTGCCTTTCTGCTTAGATGTGTAATAATCCCATCACTTAACCAAGACAGATTTTTTTTTTAAGATTTCCTGATGTAAATCCTGCATTTCTTTGAGTCATTTCCATTTTAGCAAATTGTACTACCATTCATTCATTCCTTTGCTGACTCAAAGCCTTGGAGTCATCTCTCGCATTACTTCCTCTCTCATCTCCAAAATACCAGCACTGTGTGTTGGTTCTACAACAAAACTGCTTTCATCTGCCTGCGTGCTCCTTATATGATGCCCAGATTCCCCTCTGAGCTTTTTCCGTCTCCCCACTGAGCCCAGAGGACTTCCTCATTGGACTCCTTGTCGCCTCTACATTCTGTTTCACATAGGGGGCTTCTGGGGAGTGAGGGAGCAGTGAAAGCAAGAAGCTGAGATTGACGTTCAAGTTTAGGACGGATGAGGGGTGCAAGTACATGGAATTCAAAGAGATGAGCAGAAAGTTGGGACTGGCTTTCAGAGCCCAGGCAAAGGCATATGCAGATGCTGAGAGAGGCAAGATGGTTTCACCAAGCACGGGGAGGAAAGGTGTTTGTTGTGGTTGTGTGCTGTGTATGTCGGATCGAGAGGAGGTATGCATGGCTTCAGAATGGAGGAGTGGGATGCATGAACCGAGGAAGGGGCACCACTGTTGAATTTTCTTAGGTATTGTGTAGACTCTGAATCTCTTTCATTCTAAGGGGAAACTTTCAAACTGTGTGACATGACCAGCTTTGAGTTTCTGAGCATTTCTTTGGCTATTTAGAGGGCAGTGGCTTGTACAATGAATGAATGGAATTAGGGAGACCCATGAGAGGCTTTGGCTAGGGTCAGGCCAAAGCTGTGGTAGGCTGGAGTAGAGATGTGCTTGCAAAGGAGGCTAGATTTATGAAATGTAGGAATGACAGATCTGAGGAATGGAGAAAAACTGGCTAGAAAATAAATAAATAAATAAAATAAAATAACAGAGGAGTCAGTGGGCAAGGATCCTCTTTGTTTCCTGACTAACAGAGTGGAGGATGTTGCTAGTGAGTGAGAGAATGCCATGGTGACTCACAAGGGCAAAGGTTCAGGGAACTCTGGTAGAACCAAGCGATGGGCATACAGCTATTGAGTTGTGGTTTTAGGGAGTTGATGGGATGGACTCCGCTGCGGGATCCCAGGAGAAAGCAAGTGAAACATGGACAGGATGATCTATGTATGTAGTAACTAGCTGAAATTCCAACAGAATCCTTTCTGTAGGGCTGGTTTGGCTCTCCGTGGGTCCAAGCTGCCGTAAAACTATCACATCGGAGAAACTTGTGTGGTTATGTGCGTGTCCACCATGTTAGCCGCCCTTTGAAGATTCAGAGCTGAGCTCTTTGCTTGGGGCTCCAAGATTTCTGTCACACACTGCAGTTCTTTTGTTTGAAGGGTCAACGTGTTTAAGTCATGACTAAATAACACAGTGGTCCTTTTGTGAGCTCTCTGTGCCCCTTTATGTGGCTGCATGAGGCACACTGCTTGGCAGTGGGAGGAGAGAGTTCAGAAGCGTGAAGAGTGGAAAAGCGCAGTGCTGCTCAGTGGGGCCGCTACGTGGCGATGGAGCCCCCTTTGTCCTTCTGCTCAGAAGTATGGAGATTTGACTGTTATGCCTGGCTACACGGAATGTTGAAGAACAATGTGTCTTAATGTTCTTTATGGTTTTAATTTTTCTCTCCCAGTCCTCATGACTAGTTTATTCTGAGTTTTTCTGTGCTGGGGATTGGACCCAGGCCTTGTGTGTTAGGAAAGTGCCCTACCACTGAGATTCATCACTAGCCCTTCTTCTCTTCCTTTTCTTTTGAGAGGGTATGCTGCTCGGGCTGGCTCTGAACTCACCCTGTAGCCCATCCGGGCATTAAACTTACAATCCTCCTGCCTCAGAGTCCTGAGTATTAGGATTATGGACCTGTCACACCAGACTTAGCCTCCTCTTTGCTGTTTTTTTTTTTAAGTAAGCATACAAAGTGATGTTTCCTCATGGCATTTTAATACACAAATATATTCATATATTTTTCTTTTACAGCTCCATTTTCCAATACACTTACTCTTGCTGGTCTTGGTTCTCCCTACAATCAGTCTGCGTCTATGTAATATTTATTCCAATATCTCCTTGAGATCTCTTCCTCCCCATGCATAGCCCTCTTTATACTTTTATAACACTCATGTGCACCCCTACACACACTTGCACACACAGATGCAAACACATACTGTTGCTTGAATCCTAAATGGTCTTATAATTAAAAACCCAGAGCCAGATATCAGGGTGAAAGCTGAAAGATCAGAGAAGCAGAGCAAACCAGAGTCACCACCTCTTACCTTACCAACTCCTCAGCTTGAAAGAGCCTCTGCAAGAGAGTGAATTCCTGTCTCCTCCTGCCTTATATTCCTTTCTCTGCCCAGCCATATCGCTTCCTGTCTCAACCTTCCTAATGCTGGGATTAAAGGTGTGTGCCACCTCTGCCTGGCTGTTTCTCTTTTAGACTGGATTAATCTCATGTAGCCCAGTGTGACCTTGAATTCACAGAAATCCAGATGGATCTCAGCCTCTGCCTCTGCCTCCGGAGTGTTAGGATTTAAGGTGTGTGCCACCACTGCCTGACCTCTGTGGCTAGCTCTGTGACTGGCTCTGTCCTCTGACCTTCAGGTAAGCTTTATTTCTTAGATTACAAATATATCACCACAACACACACTCCCACACACACATGCACCACACACACACTCCTCACAAATGCGCGCATGTGCACATATATATACGCACACACACTATTTAAATTTAGATTCTGCATATAAGAGAAAACACATGGGATTTGTCTTTCTGTATCTGGCATATTGCACGTAACATAATGATTTCCAGTTCTACCCATTCTCTTGCCAACACCATGATTTCATTTTTCCTAGCGGTTGAATACAGTTCCATCGTGTATATGTCCACAGTTTCATTATCCATTCCTCTGCTGGTGGAATCTGCTGGCATTTCCTAGCTATTATGAATACTACATCAG
Source organism: Peromyscus californicus insignis (assembly GCF_007827085.1). Lineage (NCBI taxonomy): Eukaryota > Metazoa > Chordata > Mammalia > Rodentia > Cricetidae > Peromyscus > Peromyscus californicus. The sequence continues at coordinate 68,915,585 of NW_026294458.1, forward strand.
TAATCATGGATGTGCAAGCATCTTTGAGATGCATTGACTTAGAATCCTTTAGGTAAGTTCCCCGGAGTGGTACAGCTGGTGAGTAGCACTTCCACTGAGTTTTTTGAGGGGCTTCCTCATTGACTTCCTCAGTGCAGTTTACACTCCCGCCAGTGGTAAGGGAGAGTCGCTCTTTCTCCACACAGTCACTGGCATTTGTTGTCATTTGCTTTCTTGATGATAGCAATTCTCAGTGATTATCAGAACAGTTTGAATGTGCGTGTTCCTGATGGCTAATCATGACATTTTTTTTCTTCAGTTTTTAAAGTATTTATTGTCTGTATTTCTTCTTTGGAGAACTTCCTATTTAGTTCATTAGCTCACTGATTGATTGGTTGGGGTTTTGTATGTTAACTTTTTGTAGCTCTCTTCCACTCTCTGTCTATACTCAGGTGAGTGTGTGGCTATGCATATGTGTGAATATGTGTGGAGGCATGAATGTGTGCTCATGTGAGGATGGAGGCCAGAAGTTGACACTGGGTGTCTTCCTCGGTTGCTCTCCACGTTGTCTTTTGAGGAAGTCTCACTGGACCCGGAGCCTATCAGTTTGGCTAGAGCAGCTGGCCAGCAAGGAAATCCTCCTGTCTTTTCCTGCCAGTGCCAGGACTACAAGATGCTGCAGCAGCTTGTTTTCATATGGGTGCTGGGGATCTGAACTCAGGTCTTTGGGCTTACATGGAGAACACTAACTGACTCTGCCATTTCCCACATCCTTGTAGTTCTGTATACATCTTAGACATGAATACCTTGTCGTATATGTACATTTGAAAAGACAATTTCCCATCTGTGGGCTCTACCTAATTCCAGTGATTATTCCTCCTCCCCCTCATGTGGAGCGTTTCAGATTCAGTAGAATTGATAATCCCATTTATCAGTTCTAGTGGAAGCCTGGAAGACAGTAGTCCTTAGAGCAGTGCAGAAAGTAGAGGCCAGGCTCATGGGGTTTCCAAAGGGAAAGAGGACTCTGGTAACGATGGTACTAGAGGCCATTGTGTGATACTTTGATGTGTTCTGCCCATGTCCTGAGAACCTGCCTGAGGCTAAATTTAAAGTACTGGAGTGATTTCTTTGGCAGAGAAAATTCCAGAACATCATGCCTCTGGCACTGTTTCAGGAGGCTGTGGGACCTTTAGGAGGTGAGCCTTGCTGGGGGAAGTGCATCATTGGGGGTGGGCTTCGAGGTACCTTCACCCCACTTCCTGTTCTCTCTCTGCTTCCAGTATGCATAGAAAAATGTAACCACCCTGCTTCCCTTTCCTACTGCAGTACCATGCCATCCCTGCCATAATAGACCCTAACCCTCTGCAACGGTAACATTTCCAAAACGTTTCCCAAAAGCAACCCTTTCCTCTCTGGTTGCTTTGGTCATGGTATTTTATCACAACCACAAAAAACGTGAACTAATATAACTACCACAACCCTTGACCCAGTAATCGTAATCCTCGGAGTTGTCTAATTGAAGAGTAGTCAGTAAAATGCCTTTCTACCAAGACTTTCATTATCACATCATTTTTCATAGCAGATGGCCATGAATGAACTTTTAGCATATCACTCTCCATCTACTTAGTGTGATAGCTTATCGAGTGCTCCTCTTGTACTGGACAACGTACTCAACTACTACTTGTTTTTTTCACTCAATCTTCACAATAACATCAAAGGCCAATGCCCCTCTTGAAGAGTCTTAGGCAACCAACAAAATGTTTATGACAAACACAAAATAGCATTGGAATGCTCATAAATGAGCGTGATAAATGCTAACTATAAAAGCCAGAGGCTTATGGATCCAGGGTGGTTTATAATCAGGTACATTCAAAGCAATCTATAAATCAAAATGTTGAAGTGAAGTCCACAAAAAGTGAAGTGACTTGTTAATATTTGCTCTGAGTGCTTGTGATTCTTGAGATATCATGATAAAATCAGCCACGTAGTTTAAAAAAAAAATGAGAAAAGGCTATAGGTGCCACATCTGCCTGTATCTGAAAGCAAGCTTCATTTCTCTAAGCCAGAAGCTGACACATTGACAGTAGCTTCCAAGGCCATGGGCTTCCTCCCTGCTCCTCAAGCCTGTGCCTCTAGGGACTCCAGGCTCTTCCAGCACTCTGGGTACCATCTCTCTATGGGACATTGGCCAGTGGCCTTCAGCTTTCCTGCAGATTCAACCCACTTGTTACCTTCCAGGTGACTTCTGCACATTGTCACTTTTAAGTAAAGCTTTCCTGGCTAGCTGCTTAGGACTCCATCCTGCATCCATTATGCTATCCTGTCTCCAGCCCCATACACTTCTTTCTGTGGCACCTGCCACCATTCTGCATGTTATAGAATCAGGGTGGGTTTTTTTTTTAATTTTTGGGGTTGTTTTATTTTGTACAGTTCACAGTATGTGTATTATCTATCTCACTACAGTTAAATATAAGCATCTCAGAGGCAAGATAATTGTTTCATCCACGTTACATCTCAGGTATCTAAGATTCCAGGAACTCAAGAAAGTCTCAAAAAAGTGCAGTAAATGTTTGTCTTGGGTAGGGTTTCTGTTGCTGTAATGAAACACCATGACCAAAAGAAACTTGGGGAGGAAAAGTTTATTTAGCTTACATGTCTACACCTTAATCCATCTTTGAAGGAAGTCAGGACAGGATCTCAAACAGGCAGGAACCTGGAGGTAGGAGCTGATGCAGAGGCCATGGAGGAGTGCTGCTTACTGGCTTGTTTCTCATGGCTTGCTCAGCCTGATTTCTCATAGAACACAGGACCACCAGCCCAGGCATGGAACTACTCACAGAGGGCTGGATGCTCCCTCATCAATCACTAATTAAGAAAATACCCTGCAGCGGATTTTATGCATTTCTCAATTGAGGTTCTCTCTGATGACTCTAGCTTTTGTCAAGTTGACATAACACTAGGTAGCACAATGTTGCTGATGGTGGCATCCTAGAATAGGAAAAAACAGTAAAGAGAGTGAGAAAAATCCCTGGCATGAATTCAGAGAAAACACAAGCAGGAGTTTACTTGAGAAACTCAAGCAGATCTTGTGCCATCAGTTATCAATGCTATGGTCCTTTTGCACCTGTCCCAACTGGGCATTGGGCTAAGACTTTGCAGCTGTAATACGATATTGCTTAGTTCAATTTCACGTGTAATTAGTCTCTTACACTGATTTTAATGTGGTGGAAGGACCACAGTTATGAACCTGGGATTGTATTTTTTATTTTATTTTTTTATCCTCATCTTCATCGGCAGCAGCATCCTGTACTGTATTCTTGTCGATAGCTGTGGCTCTCCGAACAGAAGGTGCAGTGCAGTGTCTTTCTCTTTATGACTATAGGTGGCAGTACATCACTACCTACGATCGTCTACAGAGGTTGGGTTGCTAAGTCAGAGCTGTTGGTCAGGGCAAAGCAGCTAATGAGCAATCAGTCCAAGCTGAATGGCAAATTGATGTCTTCATTAACTGAACAAACTAGCTTCCTTTATAAACAAGGTCAGGGTATTTATAACTCAGTGAATTTATTAAATTAAAGCCTGGCTATACTTACGTAGTTTCACTGTGGAACTGGTGATTTATCTGCAGGGAGCATATGCAAAATTGTCCTCTTCAGGACTGGTGCTCTTCTTATATAATTATTAATAAAGATTGCTTTCCATATGCTGCCTCAGTTTTTCCACACAAGATAAGTGAAAGTAATTATTGTAAAAAGAAGCCACTCTTTCAAGATGACATTGTGCCCTGTTCTAAGCTGAAGTAAGATCTTATCCATTAAATATGATTGGCTCTTAGGTGGAGGAAACTTTGCTCTGTTAAGGGTATGCAAGTGCAAAGTTTGGGATTTACTCTATCTGTATGCCACATTCTAGGTGAGCTGCAGAGTTAGTTTCGCCACTGTCAGAGAACCATGCAGAAAGCCCAGAAACCATTTTCATAAAATGAACAGGTGTCAAGGGCTCAGTGAACGTATGATTCTCAACAAGTTTTGTCCAGCAGAAATGTCAAGTGGGCCTCAAGTATGAGCTGCATGTTGTTATGGTTTGAATTTTCAAAACCCTAAAGGCCACTAGGGCTTGGTTGTAGCCTCAGAGAGTGACTGGGAGATACTGGAACCTTTAAAAGATATATATTGGTAAAAATACAAATGTAAATATTTGTATTTTTGAAGAGATCAGAGGACAGCCGCCAGCGTCAGTCCTCACCTTCTACCTCATTTGAGACAGGCTCTTTTGTTGTGTGCTGAGTATTCCAAGTTGTTGGACTGGAAGCCTCTGGGGATTCTCCTGTCTCCACTTCCCAGCTTCCTGTGAGTGCACTGGGATTAAAGGTACATCCACTACTCCGTTCAGCTTTTGTGTGGGTTCTGAGGATTCAGACTCGGGTGTCTGTGCAGTTCTTTATCTGTTGACCCATCTCTTCAGCACAAAGACTTTTCTTTCTCTTAACAAAGCAAAACTGTTTTTATTATTTTATGTATGGGGATATATACATATGTATGTATGTGTACCACATATGTGCAATGACCCATGAGGCCAGAAGAGGGCATCATATCCCTTAGGACTAGAATTATGGATGGGTGTGAGCTGGGATTGAACCTGGATCCTCTGGAAGATCAGCTAGTTCTTTTAACCACTGAGCCATCTCTTCAGGTCCTGATTTCAAGCTCTTTCTTTTTAATAAACTGATTATCTTAGGCATTTATGGCAGTAATGGAAAACTTTCTGGTAGAGTGGCCAAGCCTGACAGAGCTTCATTTCTCAAATAATATTTTTTCTCATTCAATATGCATTTTTGCACACTCTTTGCAGGTTTAAGCCTTCTATACACACAGGAACTTGCCTGTTGTTCTTACTAATTCAAAGAAAGTAGAATCACTTTGTCGTTGCCCTAAGTGCTTTTAACAGGACAAACAAGGGAAGATTTTTGACACTTAACCCCATTTCCTACTACAGATGTAAAAAGTTGGATCAACATATGCCCATAGTTATAAAGATGTAGCATTATTTCTTAGGAGCTAAATTTTAAAGGATTTTTCAGTCTTTGTTCTGTGATAAATCTAACCTAGCTGTTCCTACTCAGTTCTCAATTATCTTCAGGTTGATGTAAAATCATTCTGGGACCAGGAACAGGTTATAGGGACTGTGTATCAATAAAACACCCCTTGCCAGATAATGACATGCAGCAATGATTTTTGTTCGTTTTTTAACTGAAAGTTATGGATCTTCCGACTTTCTTCTCAGGGTGCCAGGGTAGTTACTGTACCAAGGCTCTTTCTACCTAGTCCTCTGGGGTGTTCAGATTTCACTGACATGCCCTCTCCTAAGGCGGGGGCTGGCATCTCATTCCCTCCTGGAACCTTCATTTCCGTGGGTTCTGTTCCCATTCACACTACATTGGTCTTGGTGTCAGCCTTGTATCTGCAGGTCTAGCGGTTTGTCAGCAGACTCCAGGATGAGTTAGCCTCAGCAATGCTGCTTACATGTGTCTAAGGTGACAGTAGGTTGGCTTAGCTGTATTGCAGAAGCCAGGCTGTCTGTGCCTGTAGTCTACACTAGAGGTTTGTGTATGTGTTGTCTAGTCCTCTTACCCTACAGCAGACTGGTTAGGGTGTGTTCCTTGAGAACCTGTGAAAACTTGCCAAGCCTACCATGACATATCATGACTTCTACATGTGTCATTGACATGAGTCATATAGACAAATTTAATGCCAAGGCAGACATTCATAGCACCCACACAAAGGCTCTGGCCAGGGTGTAGCCTTGTGGAAGGATGGAGGCATTGGTACCAGTCCTCCAAGTTTCTGTAGCTCCCTTCCTTAGACCCAGAGCTGTAAGGAATGAACTCTGTATATACATACTGTGTGCAGTTGGAGAACCTAAAGCTGAAGCTTGAGAGAAGCAGATGGAGGAGAGACTGTAATCCTGATAATCCTCCAATTCTGTGAACACTGTTGGTGAGTTCAGACAGCTTCACTTCTAAGGTCTAGTTGGTCAGCTCTACTTCTGAGGTATAAATTGATCACCGTTCTTTGCTTTGGGATGGGTGTCCTAGTTTGACTTCTATTCCTGTGTTAAACAACATGACCAAAAGAGACTGGAGAGGACAAGGTTTATTGCATTTTACAGGTTACCGTCCATCATGGAGGGAAGCCAAGACCGGAATGAGGCAGGAGCCTGGAGCAGAAACCATAGAAGGGCGGCTTTACTGGCTTGCTCTTTCTGTCTTGCTGAGGTAGCTTTCTTATGTAGCCCACTGCCTAGGGATGACACTGCTCATAGTACTCTGGGTTCTCCTTTATCAATTAGAAATTAAGAGAATACCTCACAGACACCCACAGGCCAATCTGATTGAGGAAATTCTTGAGTTTAGGTTCCCTCTTCTAGATGACTCTAGGTTTCTATCAATTTGACAGCTGAAGCTAATGATGAAAGGAGACTATTTTTTTCATAAATTGGCATAAATGCAGACAAAGGGTTATGACCCATGCATACTGTGCCTCTAGATAATAGCCCTTTGATATTAAAAGGAAGCTTCCTTATCCTAATGCAAAGCTTTTAAGTTTATTTGGGGAAATAATTTTTCATGTTAGAAGAAAACATCACCCATATTTTACCTATTAGTTATCAATTAAACTGGGTTAATATTTTACAATAAAAATGTTACATAATATTTAGTTATTATATATTTATAAATGATTGTTATAAATTGGGCTAGAGATATAAACTACATTAGTACAAGGTAAAAATAATCATAATTTTGACCCAGGAATTTTATCCTTAAGAATTTGCTTCCGTAAAATAATCTAATAGAGGCAAGATCCATATGCATGAAGTAGTTTCATAGCCTCATTCATTACAGTAAAGGGAAAACAGTCAATTGAAGAGAATGCTGTAACAAATTATGTCAGCAAACTAAGATGTCATCTTTAACTATGTTAATTAAGAAATTACATAAAATATTGAAGTCTCCCTATGGCATAATGTAAATTAGCACTTACCTGAATAGCCAAATTATATCTTGAGATTCTTCCTCAAACATACTCATTTTATATATATATATACACACACACACACACACACACACACACACACACACACACATAGAACACACATCACTCCCTTCTTTTTTGTGCGAAATAGAAAAATATTATTTTAGACCATTTCATAATTTGTTCTTTTTGAGATAGGAGGCACTCATTATCTTTCAGCAAAATTATCCTTCGTGCAATGAGTCCTTTGTTTACATGATGCCAAAGTCCCCGCCTAGAATCAAGCTAATCCATACATGTTAAATAACTGAAGAAAGCCTTCTAGGACTGAGCACATTCTGTGAAGAATTACACATCTCTATTGCTATGATGGAATTGCCTCTGGGTGAGAAAATGGTGGATTATTAGGAGGATTGGGGAGTGTGCAGTGGTGGCACATGGCCATGACTGGGCTAGAGGAAGTAATGGCTCTAAAGGCAGCAAAGGGGCATGGCCGATGGTTGTGCCGTATTTTATCTTGTTCTCTACTGTAATTCTCTTTGTTATAATCAAGCCCTTAGTTAACTGTTTTACATGACCATCCAAGTATTTTCTGTACTTTGAGAATAAAGGGAGGGACCAGTTATTCTTAGGTAGACCAGAACCTGGATTGTATAGACAGGTGGTAACAGTGATTTGGGGTGACCTGGTATCTCTGAAGCAATGGCTCAGACTAAGAATAACTAGTGGTATGGTGAACAATATCTGTACTTGCTGAGTATTTTATTGTAGCTGAAGTTTTCCTGGTCCGGCCTGGCTTCTGTGGTCCCACAGTCCCGAGGTCCCACAGCCACTCAGACCCAAATAAACACACAGAGGCTTATATTAATTAAAACTGCTCAGCCATTTGCTTAGGCTAACTACTGACTAGCTCTTACACTTAAACACAGCCCATTTCTGTTAATCTATATGTCACCACGTGTTCTGTGGCTTTACTTGTGGCTTTACATGGTGCTCCCTGGACGGCAGGCTGGCATCTCCTGATTCAGCCTTCTTCCTCCCAGAATTCTCCTTGTCTGCTTATCCCACCTGTCTTCATGCCTGGCTACTGGCCAATCAGCGTTTATTTATCAACCAATCAGAGCAACACATTCACAGCATACAGAGCGATATCCACAGCATTTTAATTTTCCAACATCTTTTGCTATAGGTTGGGTCATTCTTTCCTACTCTGCTAAACCCAACAAAGGCCATTTGACTAGAATTCGATAATGAAATGTAGGCAGGAAAAATCCTGGGCAGACACACCAAGAAGCACTACACTGTCCTTCTCTGTCCCCTCTTTCTCACCTATACAAGCCAGAGACACTTTAACTTGGCATGTGGTATGGATATGATGGTTAATTTTATGGGTCATTTACATTTGCTCAAGTTCTGACCATATCAGCAGCTGTGTTTTGTTTCTGTGTACGTCTGTGAGGACACTTACAGGTGACCTTAGCATTGGGATGAGTGACTCAGTAAACCTGACAGCTTTCTCTGGTTAAGTGGGTGTCATTCAGTCAGTCCACCAATGTTCTGAACTGAACCGGAAGTGGAGGAAGGAGAATTCACCTCCTTCCACTTCCATAGAGACGTTGTTTGCCTTTTGCTTTCAGTCAGACACAGCATTGGTTCCACTGGCTCACAGCCCTTTGGATTCAGACCCAGCTAGTTTCCCTGTGTTTCCAACTTGCATGTGGCAGATCAAAGGACTTCCCAGTTACCGTAGTCCTGTGAGCTATTTGCTCAGTTTTTGTGCTGATAACCGATAAAGCCTTCTGACTCTTTTTCTGGAACACCCTAGGACACTAGTAAACCTGTGCAGCTGTGAGCAACTGAGAGTTGGGCCCATTTGTTACTGTGGTGTAATTTGACCTGTCTTGATGTATACGTCATGATTTCCCAGCATACGAAGATACAGAGTACAGAAGACTAAACACTGTATTGACTGACACCCAGCAGGGAGTTCCTTAAGATCTGTGGACCCTTTGGATTGTTAAACTTGAACTTGCTCTTGGAGGTTTCATGCTGCTGCCAATTAGTTCATTTATGGTCCTCTGAAACGTCACTTCTGCCTTATAAATATCCGTTAACTCTCTCAACAGCCTCACTCTCAACTTTTGCCTCTTCATTTTTCAAACTATCATGTCCAGAGACTCTGGCGACATCTGCCCTTGGGCTTATGAACACCAATTTAGAGAGTTTATCTGATGAACTTTGGCTTGATTTATACACGGTTATCAAGAACTGTATTTGAGAGAAGAATTGTACCATTGGCGAATCCTGAAAACCTCTGTCTTAGAGACTCCCCAGTTTTTTTTTTTAAGATTTATTTATTTATTATGTATACAGTGCTCTGCTTGCATGTATCCCTGTAGGCCAGAAGAGGCACCAGATCTCATTACAGATGGTTGTGAGCCACCATGTGGTTGCTGGGAATCGAACTCAGGACCTCTGGAAGAGCAGCCAGTGCTCTTAACCGCTGAGCATCTCTCCAGCCCTAGAGACTCCCCAGTTTTTACATTAGGAAGCTAATCTGCTTATTGTATTTTTAAAAGAGGAGATCTGACCATTTAAAATGCATGAAAAACAATCCTTCCAATTCTACAAGGTCAGGAATCCAGATCAATTAGAAAGGCCTCATTAGTTTGCAGCCGACTGGGTGTTGATGGGCAGGAGCCACTGACAGATAACAGTTGCTGTAGGGGGTTGTGAGGTCAGCCTGAAGAAGCTGCTGCGCTGGAAAAGCAGCCTCCATAAATACCGTCCCTTCCTCTTCTGCCTCTTGGTAAAGGCAAGCAGAGGAACCAAGGCAGTTACCCAGATAATTAAAAACAAACAAACAAACAAACAAAATCGATGTGTAGCAGGTAACGTGGAGAACTTCCTCTAAATTTTCCAGGCAACCATTTTTATTCTTGGCCTGCCGGTGTCAGCGGGAATCTGATCTGGCTCGCAGAAGCGACTTCGACAAGTCAAATGCTCTCAGCTGGTGTGGAAGGCTTCATAGGAATTCCCCAACTTCATCAATCTAGATTTTGAAACCGCTCTGTCAGATCTCACAGCCACGTTGTTCCCACTGGTTCATGGCAAAACCCCAAAACTGCTACTGCTGTGAAATTGTTAAGCTGTTTGTGAAACTTCAGAAATCACAGGGTCTAGCAGCTCGTATTTACGATGCTGGTGTGAGATGAGGACTGTACCCTTACAGGGTGGGCAAAGGAGTCCAGTTGTGGCTGAGGACAAGGAAGAACATTGCTCTGCGTCCATTTCTGTAGAGGATACTCACTCCATTCTATATAATGCATTCCTTCAAGGCAGGTCCGACCCTCTCCTCCACCACTTTGCAAATGAGACCAGGGAGTCCCTGAAAAGCACACCACTGAAAATGTGGCTGTGAAACCTTAGTGTAAGCTGATGGGCTAGAGGAAGAGATTCAGTAATCCAGGAAGGCATTGGAAAGATGCTTCCATGTGGAGGGTCTGACGTGACACAGGGATGGGCTGAACCAGCAGATGATGGACTAGAGAGACTCAATAATCGAGGAAGGCAGCAGAAGGATGCTTCCATGTGGAGGGGATGGCACAGCACAGGGGTGGGCTGAGACAGCATCAGCTGTGCAGTGCCCGGGCAGGAAGGACAAACCAGGAGTCACTAGGTGATACATGAACTGTCTTGCCCTCAGAACAGTCCCACAGGCCTCAAATCTAGTTGCTGATCTGATAGATGGATCAGCAGTGGAGACAAATCCCTTTGTCATTCTATAAGCCTTGGAGGTCACTGGCTGTTCTGGTTGCCATCTTGAGAGATACCTTGTGAAAAACTGACCTAGCAGGGGTGATGGGAAGGGAGGCTGAGAAGAAAGAACAACCAGAGGGCAGCAGATCTCGTCTTAGCAGGCTGCAGCCTGAGTGTGAGCAGAAAGCCCACGGATAAGCTGAAGTTTGCAGGTGGCAGGAGGCTTGAAGTTTGCAGGTGGCAAGAGGCTTGACTCAGGCAAGGAAGTACACGGTTGGGCACAGGCTTCATCAACTGAGAAGAACCCTGGAGTGTGACATCTCTGAGCCTGAGTTCATTGGGAGGATCTGTAGTGGTATTGTGTTCCCCAAAATATTGTGTACCTTAATAAACTTATCTGGGGTCAGAGAACAGAAAAGCCACAAGATAGTTAGGCTAGAAAATGTTAGCATATGCCTTTAATTCTAGCATTCCAGACAGAAATCCCTCTGGATCTCTGTGAGTTCAAGGCCACATTGGAAACAGCCAGGCATGGTGACTCACACCTTTAATCCCAGAAAGCAGCCTTTAATCCCAGGGAGTGGTGGTAGAAAGCAGAAAGGTTTATAAGGCGTGAGGACCAGAAACTAGAGGCATTTGCCTGGTTAAGCATTTTGGCTGGTTAAGCATTCAGGCTTCTAGCAGCAGTTCAGCTGAGAGCCATTGGGATGAGGACACAGAAGCTTCCAGTCTGAGGAAACAGGACCAACTGAGGAATTGGCAAGGTGAGATAGCTGTGGCTTGTTCTGTCTCTCTGATCTTCCAGTGTTCACCCCAATAACTGGCTTCAGGTTTGATTTTATTAATAAGAACTTTTAAGACTCATGCTACAAGGATCAGTCTCTGAAACTACCAACCTGCCTTTCACCTCTATAGAACCTGAGAGTTCAAGTTCCGGTGATGGTAGACTCGGCGTCTATAGCTTCATCCCTCCTGCAGGGTGACCGACATTCAGCAAGTCTTCGGAATGAGTAGACAGGTTCTTCCGGTACCAATCTCAGTTACTTGGCTCCTTCTCACACTACCAACCCATGTGGAGGAGGCCTCCTCTCCCCGCCAGCCAAAACATGAGTTACCCCAAAGGAGTGTGACCAGGGAAGTCCGCCTAGCCCGCAGACTGCAACGCCAAGTGTGGATAGCAGAGGGAGCTGGTATGCAAAGAAGGAAAATACCAAAGTGAAGACAGTTGTGGTGGACATCAGCTAGTTCTCAATACAGACTCAACAATAGCAAAATGACCTCTGAAACAAGACTTGGAGATGTGCCTGGGGGCATTTACAGAGAGGTAGCTACAGCTATGCGTACCTCCAGTTTCAGGAGATCCATTTCCCTCTTCTGATCTCCTGACCTCTGTCAGTACCAGGCAGACGTGTGGTGCACAGACATATGTGGAGGTAACACAATCATCAGCACAAACTTACAAAAATCCAAAAGTAATTTAAAAATAACTAGACTATATAAAGAATTATAAAAAAATTAAACAACAAAACCATCAATAAATGGGCAGATGAATTTAATAAACAGTTCTCAAAAGAGGTACACATGGCCAATAAGTACATGAGATACGGTCAACATTTTCAGTCTATGAGAAAATGAAGATTAATACTGCTTTGTGGTGTCACCTCACCTCAGACAGAATGGCTGTCCTTGAGCAAACAAAGGACCATAAATGCCGGTGAATGGGGTGAGAGGGACAGCGAGAGGAAATGTAAACCAGTGAAGCCACTGTGGAAATCAGTGTGGAGGTTTCGAAAAGAATTAACAATAGAACTACCCTATGACTCAGCTAGATATCTCTTGGGAATATACCTGAAAGTTCCTAAGTCAACATAATATAGAAATATTTACATACCTGTCCTTATTGCTTCATTATTCACAGTAGGTAGGCGATGGGCCCCACATAGATGTCTGTAAACAGATGAATGGATGAAGAAAATGTGGTGCTTGTACTAATGGTATTTTATTATGTGATAAAAAAAATGAAATCATGATATTGACAGGAAAGTTGTTGCAACTGGAAGTCATGTTAAGTGAAAGAAGCATGACTCAGACACATGCATCACACTATTGGCCTTTCCTGTGGGTCCCAGATTTGAAATATGTATGTGTGTCCCTGAGTCTGGGTTATGGAGCTAGACAGAGGGCTATGAGGAGGAAGTAGGAGATTGAAAGGAGTCGGGGGAAGAGAAGGTAAGGGAATAGATGTGACATGAAAACAAGAATGGGAACTATTTGCGGGGAGGGAGGTAACGACTGGAGAATAGGGGAGGCAAGTTCACCAGGGAGGGCAGTGAGGGAAGACGAACGAGAAGAACCAGATGACACAAGCGAGTGAAATGCCACAGTGAAGGCCATTCCTTCGCATGCTCACCTAAAGATTAATGAGAAACGCGTAAAGACAACACAGCTCGTTTCATTCATTTAGAAGGAAGACCTGATGTGTTGGTTTCCAGCATGACCTTGAACTCCCCAGACACTCAGAACTCACAAACATTAATTCAAATAATTCTTTTTCTCTGGTGTCTGATATTGAGGTGTGCTAGATGGTTTGATGCATGACCGTTTTTCAGAGCCACCAACTTTGGCTAAACTGTACCATGTCATTGGTATTGAATGCCTTGTGCATGGTGCCCCCTGGTGGGATATAAAAGAATACCATTACTGTCCTACAGTTGTTACATTTACAAGATTTATGTCTTCCTCAAGACTACTTCATTCATATTAAACTAGCAAACCTGGCTACCAGGACTCCATACCAATGAGAACATGCTTTCTGAAAGGTCTTCCTTCAGCAATACTTCAGTTGACCCAAGATCTTAACTTCACGAGTCAAGCGAAAGTGGTAGGAGATAGTTAACAAATGCCCATGCCATCATGGGGTGTCTCTTCTAAGTTTTGTTAGATGATATTATTATTTTGGGAGGCTGTGGAACCTCTAGGATGTGATGGCCTGGCTGACAGAGGTGGGTTTCTGGTGGCTGGCCACTGAAGGGTGGATCCTACCACATTTCTTGCTTATTAGTCTACTGTGGTGAGACTAGCCACTGCCACACACCCCATCTGTGTGGTCTCAGCTTTTCCAGTGTGCTTTTTCTGCCATGATGGACTGGAACTTCTGAATCCGTGAGCCCAAAGAAATCTTTCCCTCTTGGCCGTGTTTTCGGGAAATGTTTTGGTCACAGTGGCATATGGGTAATTATAAAGACACCACTCCTCATGTAATTGTTAAATGGGTAGAGTTAGGAAGGTGTGCATGGGAGGTAGAGAAGATAAGCCATGCAGTATGAATTTTGGAGGTAATAACTCTTATGTCATGTAGGTTGTCAGGGATATATGATTCCCAGCTATGGAAAAGAAGGAACTGTGGGCACAGGGGTCATATTTCATAGAGAGAAGCCATGTTGTTAGTTCATATGAGACCCATGCTCCCTCCCTCTTATGGGTCATCTCCTTTTCATAAGAATTGTTTATCCTGCTGTTTGTAGACAGCTAGGGTCCAGAAATCAATTTATATGGGTCATGGACCAGCACTGAGAAAACAGAATATAAACTATCCATGTGGATTACACACCATAAGTAAATCCTGCTTTTTGAAACCTTAATAGATTGTACTTGTCCATGCCCACAGAGTCATGGCATGCCATATTTCTTACTATGGGTCTTGGTAGCAAGCACTTGGAAACCTAGATCCCGTGTCTTCATTATGATGGGGTTTTTCATGCTTGCTCTTGCTTGGCCTCTTGCTAGATGATTTTGCAAGCTGCCTTTCCTTCCTTTAGTTGGTTTGGGCTGCTATTATAAAGTAACCTAAACCAAGTATCTTATAAGCCACAGAAACTATTTCTCATAGCTCTAGAGGCTGGGAAGCCAAGGTCAGGGGACAGTATGGTAGTAGAGTCAGCTTCTGGACCAAACCAAAGGTGAACCAAAAAGCCTTCTTTTGGGTTGCAGACAGACATTTCTTTATTGTGTCTTTCCTTCACATGGAAAAAATGGGACAGAGTTCTCTCCTACCATAAGCCATCTACTCCAAGGACCCAATTACATCTCTAAGGATTCATCTCCAACCATCATTGCTGTGGGCATTAAGACTTCAAAATATGGATTTTGGAGAGACATGGTTGCTCTGTAACACTTAGCTGCCTATCCAGTGGGTGCTGTAGAGTCACAGAGGTGAGGATGGGAGTAGGGTGGCAGGTTGGATGTGGGAAAGCTTCTCTCTCTCTTATTTTGTAATTTATCTATTTTCAAGTTGATACAAATTATACTGGCATATCTGAGAAGCTACAAAAGAATGAATTCTGACAAATCTCCCTTGTTCAACTTCTTCTGAGCCTGAAGGGAAAACTGTCCTGGAATGTCACTCTTTACAAGACCTCCCTCCTAGGTGCTTTGGCTTTATGATTGTGCTTCCAGACCTGAGGACCACATCCTTTGTTGAAGAAAGTCTCTCCCAAATTTAGCGTGACAAATGTTTATTCATGGGGGAGGTTTTGTAGAAATTTTAGTTTCTATCTATAGAATTCAATAATGGAAATAATTAAAAAATGTACCACTGCATATTGAAAAAAAGCAAGCACTAGTCAAATTTGAGCTGGTGGCTCAGAGTCTGAGGCAGGAGGATTACAAGACCCTGCCTGGATTACAGAGTATCTGGGCAACTTAGACCATGCCTCAAAATAAAATGTGAAAAGAGTGCTGAGGATGTAGCTCAGAGGTACACCACTTCCCTAGGATGTGTGATGACCTAGATTGAATTCCCAGCAATGGAAGAGAAATCAGGTGGCTCCTCCTTGGAGTTCATTGTGAGCTCTTCATATGCCATTTGGGGTCAGAGTGTGGCTTATTCCCATTTCTATCCAGTTCCCTAACATGGGAGATCTACTCTGTCAACTCTTTGAAAAGCAGTTGACATCAGTAACATACCCTGCTGTTTCCTGTAGCTCAGGCTCCTGCCCTAGAGGTGACCTTGTTTCAGGTACAAGATAGCTCAAGCTTGCTGTGGTGTGTACTGTGCACCTGAGCCCAAGCTGTATTCCCAACTGCACGAACACCGGGAGGGTTGTCTTCCCCTCAGCTGTCCTTCCTGCCATCTAAGGTCTTATTCCCCCTGCTTGGAGCCATAAGGAGTGGGAAGATGAACACATGCCTGCTTCACAAGCAGATGGTTGTGTTACTGCACATAGGCTCAGTGGTCTCCCCACATGATGTGACCCCATTGTTCAAAAGGCAAGGCAGTGGTAGAGACTTTAGTACAACAAACTAGTTGGTGGGGACGTGGTGGGGACTCTCACTCTCAATGAATCTTCTTGCTGTAGCAGTGATTTAGGGAACAAGGGATAGCAGACTGGTAAGTGCCTTCTCATGGGGTGGAGGGAGGCTTGTGGCAAGATGGTGTAAATGGATATTAATCAACTATCCTTACGGTGTTTTCCAATTCTGCAAACCTCAGGACCAAGATTTCATTGGCCACTTTTCTCACGGAGGAGTGTTCTCACACGCAGCTGCTGACATATCACACAATGGACAGGCTGACAGTGACTGTCCGAGTCACTGAATGTAAAGCCATCACTTTAATAGTGTTAGGAAGCAGGACACAAGAGCGGGGCTCCACCCAGATGCCTCCTCCTCTTTCCTTACACCCCGAGGTCTGTGAAGTCCCTGTTCTCACTTGCTCTCCACCCCACTGATGATGCAGGCACACAGGCGGTCTTTCCTCTCTCTCCTAATCTCCAAGATAGCTTAGTAGACTGAACCCCGGCAGCTCTGTTGCCTCCAACAACTCTCATACAGTATTACTGCATATGGACAGGAGAGTTATATTCTCTATCTTCATCTAAACCTGGGAGATTTGGGTCAGAAGGCTCAGAAATGTCTGCAGACACACTGAGCACACTCTCAGGATGGACGACCCCAGTGGATGGGAGAGAGAGGTTCGATCTGGCCTAAAGCCCAGCTGTAAGACTGCTGCTCCCCAGCAGACACATCTTCAAGTTTAACAGGGGAAACTAAAGATGCACAGGATAGAGAGGAGCTGTCCTGCGGTGAAGGCAGCAAAAGGAGACATTTTGTTTGTAATGCTTCTCCATGAAGTGTCAAGGACAGTATCCCTGCTCTGAAATGGTCCCAGAGACCTCCTCTTCATGGCCTTTTAGCTGGGCTGTGGGGGAGCTCCGACACTGAATGAATAGCCCGTTTTCCTGAACTTACTAGAAATTAAGTTGATTCTCTTCTTTATCCCCCTGACCATCCTTTGAGCACCAAACATCACGGGCTGTCTCTGTCTTTCCTAGTCCCTCTGGAGAGTCTCCAACTCCCATGCTGAGGCAGTTCCTTCTGCCGTGGTTTGAATGTCCATGTCCCCTCCAGAATTCACCTTGAAGCTTAACCCCCAATGCAAGGGTGTTGGAAACTGAGGCTTTTCGGGGGTTATTAGGATGTGTGGGTGTTGCCCTTATGAAAGATAAAAGGGGGGATATTCTGCCTTCCATCCTGTTCTCTCCTCCCTTCCAGTGTGTGAGGACTAGGCGGGAGGCTCTGTTTTAGAAACAGGAAGGTGGCCCTCACCAGGTAGCATATCTGCCTGTAGCATGAATCTGAAAGAGTCTTATTAATAAAAACAAACCCAAGGCCAGTTATTGGGGTGAACGCTGAAAGATCAGAGAAGCAGAATAAGCCACAGCCACCTCACCTCGCCAATTCCTCAGCTGATCCTGTTCATCAGCCTGGATGCCTCTCAGCTGAACTGTGCTGCTCAAAAGTCTAAAAGCTTAACCAGGCTCTAGTTCCTCATCCTCACGCCTTGTATACATTCCTTCTTTCTGCCATCACTTCGTGGTATTAAAGGCGTGAGTCACCATGCCTGGCTGTTTCCAGTGTGACTTTAAACTTACAGAGATCCACATAGGATTAAAGGTGTGTGCGCCACCATTTTCTGGCCTCTATATCTAGTGGCTGTTCTGTTCTCTGACCCCAGATAAATTTATTAGGGTAACACAATATTTTGGGGGATGCAATATCACTACATCTGCCAGCACCTTGGACTTGGACTTCTCAGCCTTCAGAATGGTAACAAATAGATGTCTGTGGTTTGTACACGTACCGCTCCAGGTGGCATTTTGTTAGAGCAGAAGACATGCATTGAGAGACTTTCCTTCCTGAGGTCTGCCTGGGTGCCTGATGTGGACTAAGACTTGGAGCCACAGCTCCTTGATGATCTGTTTGTCAGGGAAAGCAGATCCTTGTCCCACCAGGAGCACTTTCACCTCTCTAAGGTTCTCATGCGCTCAGATAAAGCTTGACCCAGCTTAGCCAGTGACCATCCTGGAAGTAAATATCGGCATGTCTACAAAACTACATTTCAATCCCTCATTCTTGGCAGCCACGAATTGTGAGCATCCCAACTCTCCCAATTTAGAGTGAGGTGACGTCAAGAGAGCATATTTCACAAGTCTGTGCCTTGGGCATCACGATAAAATTGGTGACTCTCCGGCCGGTGTGGCCTGACCGTTGCTTACTGACTGAATGGCAGAGTGGCCGGGGCCATGAATATCCTGGCTCCCGGATCAGATTCCTTGGAAAACGTTTTCGTTTGGTGCTCACAGTGGTTTTGCCTCTGTGCCGGGATTCCTTCACAGTAAGAGCACTCTCTTGTCCCCAGCCCTGTTATCTTCTTTTCCTAGAGCTGGTGGACCTTGTTTGCTTGATCCCCTTGCTAGTGAAGACCATCTGTATGCTTAGTGGTTTACAGCCCCCCACCTCCCCTCACCTTTTTTTTTTCCTGTCCAGGGACTATCAGTCTCAGTTTTTTCAGCTTGTCTCCACTTGTACAGGTCCTCACACAAGGGGGATGATGTGAAAGGTTCTCTGGGTTTGGGACCTATGCCCACAGAGGTAAGTATCTTCCTCTGAGTTTAAAAATTCGGGAATTTATTGCTACTTCCAACTCTGGGCCACCAAAGAAAGTGGGGTGCCCAGTTGGTACCCAGTGGGGTGCCTCCAGCGTCCCCTGGACATGGCCTCCAATGAGAGTGTGCACAGGACTCATGTCCCCGCTCCGCAGCCCACCTCATGCCTGCGCCTGCCCTTGCCTCAGGAGGAACTCCGGTGAGGATGACTGGCTCCTTTGCAGCTGCGAAGGCTACACGTGCCACAAAAAGTATTTTCGTCCTGTGCAGATCATCCAAATAATAAAGGCCGTCGACAAAACGGTGAAAATAGAGGGGAAGAAAGAAGAAGAGTCCTTTGTATGCAGTAATGGGATAAGAGGGTGTGGGCAAGATGGCTCAGCAGGAAAGGCACCTGCCAGCAGGCCTGATGACCTGAGTTCTCTCCCCAGGATCCACATGACTGGCAGGAGAAAGCAGACTCCAGTAAGTTGTTCTCTGGCTGCCACATGTGTGCAGTGACACACATGTAAACAGACAGACAGACAGACAGTCACACACACACACACACACACACACACACACACACACACATACACACACACACACACACACGGACAAAAATGGTCAAGAGGGGTTGTTCTTGATTCTCTTCTGTTAATAATTTTTCCAGTTTTTTTTTCTGTTACCACAGACAGTAATAAAACAACCTACTTTCAAATGTTAAACTTCACTACTTTTAAACTGAAAACTCTTTTTTGAAGCTTAAGGCAGTTATTTCTGCAAAAAGATGGCTTGTGGGTTTATTAATTAAATAGAATGTAGGGAGTGTTTGAAATATTATTATCTGGGTGACTTTCCTCTACATTTATAAATACTCTGCAGTCTCACCATAATTAAGATAATATGAAAAGAGTTTGAAATATGATGATCGCTTAAAACCTGAAAATAACTCTTTTTAGTGAGAATCATTATCTCACTAGTTTTATAACCTAATAAAAATAAAAGTAAGAGAAAAACCCTAGGGATTTTAATTTTGTGAAATCATATGTATTCTGGGGAAATGACAGCATTTTCAAATTCCTACTTAAGAAGCCTCTTTCTGGACATCTTTTCCTCTGAGATGTTCCAAAGACATGAACCCTTCCATGCCCTTCTCAGCAGGATCAAGAAGATGCAAAGCTCTATACAAGGAGCACATAGTTTGGATTCCAAACAAGTGATGACCTACTTCACATCGGAACTGAGAGGCCTGATAGAAACCCATAGTCTTTGAATGCATTTTTTCATTTATCTCTCTAAAGACCCTTCCTCTTCTCTCTAGATGGAAAGAAAGAACGTTGTAGAAGCTGTCAGCCCTCCTAACTCTTCAGGAGTCATTTTAGAGTCTTCTACAGTGTCAGTTCTGCGCATGCATATTGCCTTGCAGTGTGATGCCAGTGTTATACATCCTTGGGAGAACTCTCCAAATACCCTCTTTCTGAGTGTCATCTATCTATCTATCTATCTATCTATCTATCTATCTATCTATCTATCTAGTTTGAAGAAACAGATACTGGACTTGTTTAATGAATACGTTCATTTGCCAGTGAGTATTGGCAAATTGGGGATTGCAAAATTAAACTCACTCTGAAGGATTAGTGTGGTTCTCAATCACTGGACACATATTTCTGACCCCTTCACTTTTACCTTGTCAATGGTTAATTCATATCGATGATGTCTTGATTTTTTAATGGCTCTGTTTTCACCCTGGGCTAAATGAGAATATCTTATTGTGTTCCGTCCCAGGTTCTCAAGAGTTAAACAGAATCACAGTATTTCCTCAAGTCTCATTTAGTTCCCCTGAATGTATGAATTTTCTCTTTTGTTTTTCATCAGAATTGTTTGGCTGAACCATAGGGTGCTAATCCCTGGCCTGAGTTTCTGGTTTTGTAGGTATGAAGTGGAGCTTACAGAATGTTCTCAGGGGATGTGAATGCTACTGGACTCAAGAACACTTCCTTAGACCTGCTGGTGTTGAAGCATATGCAAGTTTGTAAGAATTTCTCTCTCTCTC
Source organism: Peromyscus californicus insignis (assembly GCF_007827085.1). NCBI lineage: Eukaryota > Metazoa > Chordata > Mammalia > Rodentia > Cricetidae > Peromyscus > Peromyscus californicus. The sequence continues at coordinate 68,936,335 of NW_026294458.1, forward strand.
TCTCTCTCTCTCTCTCTCTCTCTCTCTCTCTCTCTCTCTCTCTGTGTGTGTGTGTGTGTGTGTGTGTGTGTGTGTGTGTGTGTGTATGTGTGTTGGATTTGGCCAAGATAGTATTTCCAGTGCAGACCATTGTGAGAAAGCCATGGAAGTTCTGTTAAGGTCCCAGGTCCTAACGGTGTAAAGGAGAGAGAAAGAAAGAATCAGAAGAACTGGTGTATTTTGACAGCCATATGCCTCTCCTATTTGGATGTATCTGAAATGAAATTTCGGGAAGGCTTCAGCCTCCTCTAGAGGCTTCTTAGCTGCCTCATGGTGTCCTGGTATCTACATGGCATGCTTTCAGATTGGGCACTAAATCTTAGAGCCTGGTGGGATACGGTAAGTCAATCTTTGTGCATTCAGCAGCACACAGCCACTTGCTCCTTAGGTTTCATTGGTCTTCTGTCATAAGGAACTCAAGTGAAGCCACTGGAACTACTTGCTATGAAGTAACTGGCTGTGAATTTTAATCCTATCACAGTCACTCACCTGCTGAAAGGTTGACTATTGGTAGATGTTTGAATGGATTCTAGAAATGTGTTCTTTTCTCTGAAAGGTTGAATTTTGGTAGATATTTGAATAGATTCTAGAAATGTGTTCTTTTCTCTGCCAAATGATAGAAACAAGAAGCCCTCGCAGGTGGCTGGGTGGCTCCATTTATTATAAATCTTGGAACAGAGAATGTCAGTGCAGACAAGTAACAACACAGTGACATTTGGAGCGTTGTGTGTAATATGAAGTTGAAGGTTGACTTAAGCTTCTGAAAGGGCTTTGTGTGCCCCAGGTCTCAAGTCTTAGGTTTTAATGCCACACTGTCTTTTTCACTTGATTTAATTTTTTCCACATTAATCATATTTTCAAATATATCTGAAGTAACAGAGAATAGGATGACACTTGATGATGCTATGAACCTCCTTCTAAAATCATCAATACTCCCAGTTGTGTTCGATCGGTCCACATGTACCACTATGTTAATGTCTCATCTGTGAATACTTCATATGAAACTACAGATAACAGGCTTCAAAAGAACATAATCACAACATTATTATAATATCTGATAACTTTCTTATTTTAAATATGTCTGTCTCCTATGTTTAAATTCCTTGATCTTATTCAAAATAGCATATTTATTCAAGTTAGGACAGCCAAAAGTTCCTAATTAAATTTGACTTACATATCTTTTAGTTTTAAAAGTAATTATTTTTTGCCGGGCGGTGGTGGCGCACGCCTTTAATCCCAGCACTCGGGAGGCAGAGGCAGGCGGATCTTTGTGAGTTCGAGGCCAGCCTGGTCTACAGAGCGAGCTCCAGGAACGGCGCAAAGCTACACAGAGAAACCCTGTCTCGGAAAAGAAAAAAAAAAAAAAAAAAAAAAAAAAAAAGTAATTATTTTTATTATTTTAAAGATTATAAAATTTTTAAATCTTGAGGTTGAATCTTGATGGTGACCCATATTTGAGTCTTACTACTTAACAATATCTCTCCCTCTTTCTTCCCAAGCCATTTGTCTTGGTTACTTTTTCATTGCTATGACAGAGCACATGGCCAAACCAAGGCAACTTATAAAATAAAGCATTTCATTTGGGGGCTCACAGTTTCAGAGGGTTATAGCCAATGACCATTATGGTGGGGAGCATGGCAGCAGGCAGGTAGACATGGTGGCTAAGAGCTTACATCTGACCCACAACCCTGTGACACACCTCCTCCAACAAGGCCATGCCCCGTAATCCTTCCCCAAACAGTTCCATCAATTATTGACCAAGCATTCAAACATAGGAATGTATGGAAGACATTCTCATTCAAACCATCATACCATTTATTTGTTTAACGGGTTGTTTTTGTTTTTCCTTTTTGATTTTGATTTCTTACATCTTGAGCTTCATTTTATCCTGTTGTGTTATTTGACTTGTTTATATTTATAGTTTTATTTGTATTTGTGTTTGTGTATATGTGCACATGCATGTGTGTGACAGGGTCTTGCTATACATTCCAGCTTGATCTTGAACTCACCATCCTCTTGCCTCAGCCTCTTCAGTTCTGGGATTATGGGAGTACACTACCATGTCCACTCAGCCTATGTTTTCTTCTTATAAACTGGTATAAGTCTAGAAGCTTTATTAAATTTTGGTTTATTTTTTTTGTAAGGGTCAAAAATATTTCATGACCATTATTGGGTATTCACTATTGTATCACATCATCAGCCATGATTCCTGTGTGTTCCACTCCAACTTTGGTTGTTGAGTCTAATGTGATTAGCATTTTCTATCCATTTTAAGATTTACATCTACAATCACCACTGACTATTGCCTAGGTTCATTCTTTCATAGGGAGTTGCAAGATGGTTGAGAAGACCGAGAAGATGCCATAACACACTGCTCAGTCTTCTCTCAGAGATCAGGCCTCAATTTCAGTTTCCTGAAACCGAACATCCAGTTTCTGAGAGAGTCACAAATGAAGGACAATCAATCTTCAACACCCCTGTCAGCTGGGCGGGGAGAACTGCACGTACTCAGGCCTAAGCCAGCCTGAGATAATAACCAAATAAGGACAAAGCCTGGGACTTGTCCAGGCCTGCCCCTGAGTGAAAAACTGTAGCCCTGACCAGCCCCTGACTAGCCCTATCCAATTAGAACATACTAATATGATTGCCATTTACTTAAGCCAATCGTATTCTAAAGTGACCTAACTGCCTTAGGACCTCCCCTTGCCTGTGCTTAATGGAGCCTTCAAGCTCCTCTCAGGGTCATTGCTATTTTGCCTTTGTGTGGTATGGTTGGCCCCAGTATACTAGAATCTTTCTTGAGATAATAAATGCTCTTGTTGATTGCATACATGGATGGTGGTCTTTTGTGGGACTTCTCCAGGACCCTAACAATGATATTTTTTTTAAATTCATCTCTCTTTCTGAATTGATTGGAATTCTTGTGTAGGGAAATACTTTCTTCACATCTATTTGTTTAACCTGAAGCATGGCTCATAAAGGAGAGAAGATAAATGCAGGATTCTAAACTATACTTCCCAAATTTCAGAATGAGTCCAGAAATATCTAATTATGACCAGCATGATTTTAAGTTGTCAAGATATGATTTGAATATAAAGCTTTCATATTTATTATCTATTTTGCTTGTTAATTTTAAGTATTTTCATATTTTAATACCTTTAAATATTTAATATATTTTAATCAGTGGGTTTCAACAAAGCAGCCCATTAAATTGAGTGTTCACTTCTTCCAACTGAATCTTAACATGATTATCTTAAGTATATGGCTACTTTAACTTTATGCTAGAAACTGTTAAAAGATAATCATACTTAGAAACTAAATATACCTATCACAGGAAATGTATGATGTAAATGTAACACATAATGATGAAAATGGAAATCCTTTGTGCTTTTTGTCCTCAACAAATCTTGTTACATTTTCTTTCATTTCTTACTTGCAGGTACATTATTAAATGCTTCCTACCACATTATTTTTGCTGTTCCTCATACATGCTTTCTGGTGCCCTTCTCCCTCATCTTCCCCATACATGTCTGGTGAAACTTGAATCTGTTTCTTCTGTACCTACATGTAGATTATTTACCTACATGGATGCCTATTACCAGAGACTCATGGGATTATTTCCTTCGTTTGGTGCCCTAAAGCACTAGGCGGATACCCACTGTGACAAAGAAACTCTTCAAAGAATGCTTTTAACGGAAGCACGAAGCCACACAAGTTGTGCACAGCGAGGAGGTGCCATGTGGGGCTTCACCATGACCACTGACTTTTTCCCTTGGCCAGCTTTCCACTGGACCATTTGGGTAGCCACTTCCATTATCTCCACCCATCTCAACACACTGGCGAACACAGTCCCTTTCTCAGTTCTCTGTCTCCCTTAAGGTCCTGAATGCGGCTCGATTACCTTGCATTCCAGCTTTCTCAAAGGTGGCTAGTGGTATCATTTCTACATCTTTAAGAAGACTTTTTTTTTCCTAACCCATTTCTGCCTGGGTTCTCCCCAGTCTCTCTCAGGATTGGCGGCGGCAGTTCACAGAGCCACAGCAGTGTCTGTACCTGTGTCTTCATCTCCCTGCTTCCGCAGCACTTGGTAGGTCTGGACTGTATGTCTTCAAGCTCTTGTCTACCACCAGGCTGTTGCTTCTTAGCTCCCTGCATTGTTTCCTTTTCTGCCGAGTTCCCACTCTTCCCCACGAGTGTTATCATCTCTTCATGCCTAGCATCCTCTTCTCTTTCCCTTTACTCTCTTTTTTCTCGGATGATTCCATTAATTCACAGCTTTTACAGTATCATTGCGACTCAAGACTCCAACACTGACCTCCAACCCAGGCAAGTTTGTTGAACACCATTGCCAATAGACAGTTCAACCCCAACAAATCAGTTACCATCTCATGTGGTTTTTCCTAATAAATAGCACAATTTCTTCCAGTTGTTCAACCCAGAAACCCAAGTCACTCTTGATTTTTTCCTTTTCTCATTAAACCTTTCTCTCTGGCCTCCAACAACTGCATTATACTCTGTTCCCTGAAGTATCTTGACCACATCACCTTTCTCTGGCTCTGCTGCTAGCTAGTCTTGATCATGGCCCTTCTCTCACCTGGCCTATGACAGCACCCCATGGATGTCTCCCAGTTCTCTGCTTGTTGGTCTAGGACCCATTTTCTACCCAGCACTTATAAGCGATCATCTTCTCTACATCATTAAGGGCATCCATCACACTTGCAAACCTTCAGTGGCTTTTCATTATACTTATAACAAATCTAAATTCACAAAAGCTGGCTGTGCCTCTGCATCGTTCTCTGACCTGAGGCTACAATAATCTCCCATTGTACCGGAGCCATTTTTGAAGACACATTCAAGCCTTGTTTACCTCAAGATGTTTGTGTAAGCTGTTCCCTGGACTCAGGATGCTTCTTTCTGGCACTGTTGTGTATGAATTCCCATTTGAAATCAGCTTCAGTATTGCTCCGGCACTGTGTTTTCTGACCAATGTAAGTAAAGCAGGCCTCTACCAGTTATTTTCTGTTTCATCTTCCTGAGACTATGCTCACAGCCCATTCCAGACTTTGTAGTTATTTTATGTGTTTGTTCATTTCTGTCTTCCCCTGTGAATGCATTCTTCATGACAGCAGAGAATATCTTTTTGACTCTTGAGCCCAGTGCCCAGTTCTGCCACTCAGTAGTTATTGTATGAGTGAAAGAATTCTACACTATTGTTTTTGGTGGGTTATATATACATTTTGTGAGAAGCCATTCTTAAATTTTTACTGTTTACAGAGTCAAGCAAGACTCTGGAGAGTTCACTATAGAACAAAACAACATGGTCTTGTTTTCAAGGCTCTTACATCTATCAGAAGGTACCAATGTGCATGCAGAAAAATATAATTTGAGCTATGCTTTTGTGCAATGTGATTCGAAATAACAAACTAGGCTTAATCTTACTGAAGAAGTGTAAAGTACCTTTGAATAAAGAAAGGGGCAGTTTTGGAAGTTGGTAGTTATTTCTATAAGCCTCCTTTTGTCTAGCAGGCTGGCTCCAGTTTCTTATCATTTTTGTACATCCTTGTAGGTGTTTTATGGATATGATGTACATGTGCCCTGGAGAGGGTTCTTGGAAGGGGGCTGGCTGGGTCAATGGGAAAGTGAAAATTTGAATTTTATTGCTGAGGTGCTCTTCTTCCATTATGGAGTGGGCCTTCATGTTTCAAAGTATCTTTGCAATTTCTTAGTACCATGATATCTGAAGATTTTATAATTTAATGTTAGAAAAAGTATCCCATTGTTTTAATTTTACTTTCATTCATTATTACTTAAATAAAATTTTTCTTGAATCTGTACTTGCCAACTAGTAGTTCTTTAAGATGAACCCTTCAAGTACTCAACTCATCTTTGTATGGAAGTATCATATCTTTCTTTTTGACTTATAACCTTTCTTTATATATTATGGAAATTAAATTACTCTTATATATATGATCAAAGTATAATTTCCAAGATTATCTTTGTGTTTAATCTTTGTTATCCTCATGGTTTTGATATTGAAATTGTAAATTCAATCCCTTAAGCATCAAATTAATTAAAACTTTCTTTTGCATACTCATTATACCAAAATTTTTATAAATTATAAAAAAGTCCATACTTACTTGTGGAATTTGTTTTCATTTTTCTCATGGTTAAAATTGACTTCAGTGTAAAAAAAATGAAGTGGAATGAAGTTAATAGATTTTTATAGTTTGCTTAGTCACAGGTTGCCCAATTAAAAGCCCAGTGCCAGGTGTGGGATTCCTCTTCCTGACTTGTTGGTCTAGGGGTCCCAGAGATGCCCCCTAAACAATTCAGGCTATGGCCCTTGCTCCTGGTTAGATACCGGCACTTGATGGTAAAAGCCTCTTGTTGAAGACATCACGCACATTGGTCACTGGATGTGAAGGAATCAAGCTGGTACCGACCTGGAAGCTTCCTCCCTGCTGGCTAGCTCTCAGTACCAGAAGGTGCTACACAGCCTGCTGGGGGAGAAAAGTCATCTGTAGTCTTACCCAGCTGTGAACCTTGTGAGCTGCAACAAAGGCTGGTTTGGCAAAGCTGTGCCCATGGGCACAATCTTGGCATGGGTGTTATGGGCGTCACCAGCTGGTTTCCGATTGGGTTTAAGACCCTATTGAGCCCTCTTGGTCGTGCTCAAATACTGCGCTTTAAAACCTTTTCTCCTTGATTTGATCTACCAAGATGATCCAAACCTAAAAAGAGCATCCTGGTGTTTGCAGGGGCAAAGGCCAAAGGGCTTCCCTGATGATCGTCATTCATTTTGCATCCTCTCTAGTGTGGGGCGTGTTTGGCCCGGGACGAAATTACAAATAAGGGGTGAAGGTGGAAGCGACAGGCGTAACTTGTGGAAAACGCTTTCAGAAGAACAGGAGTCATATTCCTTTCTCCTTGCTTCGAGGTAGAGTAAAAACACGGTGCTTTGAGTGGTAACCCCCACGGTAGACAGGGGCACCACTCCAGGAGAGCAAAGCGGAAGTACCTCACGATCTGGCCCCGGTGACTCGATGGAATGACCGAGCTCACCCGGAATGTCTGCTCTTGAACTTTTAGAGAAACGAATGAAGCCGCGGGTATTAAAGCCACTGCTATTCTCGTTGACCTCTGACCCAGCAGGAGGTTGTACTTGGTGTTGTCCCCCTTTTCACTGTCGCACTTGTGGTTCTGAGCTGTTCTGTATGCTTGCATTTCCTCAGCCACTGGGCCTTCCGCACCCACCTGCTGTCCCTAAAGTCACCGCACTGAAAATGTGAAGGTGCCTTCATGAACACATGCTCTTTAGCGGTCAAGGACACCCGATCATTTGTTTTCGTTCCCTGTAACACATTATGTTCAGAGCACCTTCACATTTGCTCCCTATTATACTTGACTCTGCTTTATTGTTGTGAAACTACTAAAACTTTACTTTTTTTCCTTTTCTACGCTTTTTATTACCTGGGTCTCACAGAGATCTGCCTGCCTCTGCCTCTGGAGTGCTGGGATTAAAGGTGTGGACCACCACCACCCTGGCTGTATCTGGATTTTTAATGATACTTGACCATTCAGACTAAATTCGCCTGTGGTATGGTTTAAAGTTCTTTGTTTGATTCATTTTCTAAAACAACGTTCTTGGGGTTGTGATCTAGCTTCTTCTGTCGTAATGACAGTTACCTTTAGGGTAGTTGTTTTCAGGAAGGTATTAATGAGATGTATGACCTTTAGTACTACTTTGTTTTCCTGTTGTTTGCATAACAATTCTTAGGTTTCAATATTTTCTTTTTAAAAGTCTATGCTGTTGACGTGGGGGTATTTGACCTCCTTGACGATGTCTCTTCGTCGGCACCAGACTTTCTCAAATGAGTATCTCTAAGATGCCCCTTTGTCCGAAGTTGTAAAGATAGAAAACGTTCTGTTCACCTTACTATTTATATGTTTATACTTATTTTATGGATTTGGGGGAGTGAGTCCTTTCGCTTACATACTTATGAGTTCATAAGCTCTCAAACATTGGAAATAGTCTATTTTGATTATTGTTTTGCTTCTCACACTGTGGCCTAGGCTAGCCTTCTCCTGTCTCAGTCACACAAATGCTGGTATTTACAGGCACCAGCTGCCACTCCAGCCTAACATTTTTGGGCAGTTTTCCCAACCCTGCCTCAAGATTGTACTGCTCATCTCCTCATTTTGCCTTTCTCCCACTTTAAGAGCTGCTGTGATTTCCCCTTCATAAGATGTATCGGGTTTGTCATGGTGACATCTGCTTCCTACAGCTTTTCTTTCCTGCTATTAATCTTTAAGTCTCTCCTGCAGCCTTCCCTGTGCCCATCATCTGTCTTTATACAGCAGCCGTTTTACTTCAAATTTGAGTTTGAAATTCAATTCAATTTCTAATTTCAATCTTTTCTTTGGTTCAGTTCAACCCATCTACCTTGTAGTTTTGTAGGAGTCTAGTATTCCTGTGATAATTTGAAAGCTACCCATTTCCTGGTAACTTTCTTTTAGCAGGTAGTTTTAAAAGGTGAGCTCTATCTCTGAGGCTACAGTTGGTATCCTCTTTTCCCTTTTTCTGATGTGTTGCAAAACTCCAAGTTCTTGTTCTTTTTCTTTAGTCATCAAGGAGAAAACCACTTAGATTTGATGTCTGCTGCAGACAAGAGGAGTGGGTACCTTGTGTTTTTTGTGATATGTTGCTGAAGGTAGGTCTTTGTAGGTGCTACCTATTCAGCATGTCTGCAACACTCACTGCTATTATGCTGGTGTGCTGAGGACACATCATTCTCCCAGTCCTTCTGCTTGACTTGGTGGTCTTCTGAGAGTGGGATGCTAAAAACTGTCACCTATAGAATATTCTGCCACTAAAGTTTTTTTATCTTTTTTTGTCTCTGTGTTTGTTTATTTATTTTATATACCGACCACAGTTTCCCCTCCCTCTTTTCCTTCCAGTCCCTCCAATCATCCCCCTCTATTCCAACCCCCCAGTCCACTCCTCTGTGTCTCTCGTTAAGAAAGGGCAGGTCTCCCACAAATATCAACAAAACACCAATGACAGCTCATGCTGGAGAGGATGTGGAGCAAGGGGAACACTCCTCCATTGCTGGTGGGAGTGCAGACTTGTACAGCCACGTTGGAAGTCAGTGTGACGGTTTCTCAGAAAACTGGAAATCAACCTACGGTAAGACCCAGCTATATCATTCTTGGGCATGTACCCAAAGGATGTTCAATCATATCACAAGGACATTTGGTCACCTATGTTCATAGCAGCTTTATTTGTAATAGGCCAGAACCTGGAAATAACCTAAATGTTCCTCAACTGAGGAATGGACAATGAAAATGTGGTACATTTTCACAATGGAGTATTACTCAGCTATTAAAAACAAGGACACCAGGAAGTTTGAGGCAAATGGATGGAACTAGAAAAATTATCCTGAGTGAGGTAACCCAGACCAAGAAAGACAAACATGGTATGTACTTACTCATAAATGGATATTAGCTGTAAAATGAAGGATGACTATGCTAAAGTCCACAGACCCAGAGAGACAAGGTAACAAGGAAGGTTCATGGGGGGACTCCCAGATCTCCCTGGGAAGGAGATACAGAACAGATTTCATGTGTGGACTGAGGATGGGTGGGGATGGGAACATGAGTGATCAGATTGTTGGGGGCAGAGTGGGGGAGAATACTGAAAGAGACTACTGGAAAGGGGGTAGGGAGATTTTAGGGTCAGGAAAAAACCTGGCACAAGGGAATCTTCCAGGAATCTGCAAGGAAGATCCCAGCTTAGACTCCTAATAATAGCAGATACATAGCCTGAATTGGCCATCTCCTATGACCACATAAGTGCCTAGCTCAATTGTCATCAGAGAGGTGTTATTTAGTACCTGATGGAAACAGATGCAGACCCACAGCCAAACAAGAGTCAGAGTTCTGGGAATCCTGCAGAAGAGGAGGAGAAAGGAGTGTAGGAGCCAGAGGGGTCAAGGACACCACAGAATCAACTAACCTGGGCTCATAGGGGCTCACAGAGAGTGAACTGACAACCAGGGATCATGCATGGGACTGACCTATGCACTCTGCATATATGTTACAGCTGTGTAGCTTGGTTCTGTTATGGGACTCCTAACAGTGGGAGCAGGGGCTATCTCAGACTTTTTTTTTTTTTTTTTTTTGGTTTTTCGAGACAGGGTTTCTCTGTGTAGCTTTGCGCCTTTCCTGGAACTCACTTGGTAGCCCAGGCTGGCCTCGAACTCACAGAGATCCGCCTGGCTCTGCCTCCCGAGTGCTGGGATTAAAGGCGAGCGCCACCACCGCCCGGCAATCTCAGACTCTTTTACAGGCTTTTGGGGCCCTACTCCTCATACTGGGTCACCTCGCCCAGCTTTAAAACACAGATAGGTGCTTAGTCTTACTGCAACAAGTTCTTTTTTTCTAGTTTTTTATGCTTTCTCTATTTGAGGGAGTAATAGATTTTGGAAACATCTAGGAAAATGGCAGCAGAGGAGAAGCATTCTGATAACATCAAAATGTGGTACTTGCTCTGTAGAGGAGTAGTAGTTTCAGGGTCTATAGCTGAACATCCATTGTACTTGTTACTTTTCTGTTGCTGTGATAAAACACCATGACCAAGACGACTTAGAGGAGTAAGAGTTTATTTGGACTTACAGTTTTGGGGGAGAAGAGCCCATCATGGTAAGAAGCATTGTGGTAAGCAGCAGATATGGCAGTAGGAACAGCAATTGGAGAATTCACATCTTGAACTACAAGCATATAGCAGAGAGAGTACTCTGTAAGAGGCAAGGCTTTGAATCTCAAAGCTTGTCCCTATTGACATACTTCTTCCAGAAAAGCTTTACCACCTAAACCTTCCCAAACAGTGTCACCAACTGGGACCAAATGTTCAAATGTTCAAGACTGTGGGGGACATTTCTTATTCAAAACACCACACCCTTTAAATAGGAAGTTCTCCATGATGTCATTCCTGGACTAACACATATGCATATATAGTTAAAATTGGTTTTCTTTTTGAATTTTCAAGGTTTTCCTGGTACTGTGCTCACTGTTTGGTAGATACTATATTATTTGATCTTAGTAATAGCCCTATGAAGTCAGTGTTTCCTGATCTTCATTTATGAATGACATAGTCATATTGGAGACTTGGATAATGTGCGTAAGGTCACTGAAGAAGGATGCCGCAGGTCAGGATTCTTAAGAAAGCCTTCTGGGAAGCCAGGAAGGAATTTCTAATGACTCTCTGTTGCCATTAATTTTGGGTGAATGAGTCTTCACCTTACTGTAATTTAAAAATATGCATTATTGGGCAGATGTCCCATTTATACTATGTCTTTTTAAGGAAAGAATAAAACTTGCTTTTATCATGGTATTATGGGATAGTTATTTTTTCCTGGACTCTATGGTAGCCTCTGACCCAAGAGAAACCATCTAAGCACAAACACTCATCTTTCCCTACTTCATTTAAATTCCATCACCTGTAAGTGAAGTGGTCCAACTCTCTCTCAAAGGTGAATTGTTTCTTTTTAATCTTATCTCCCAGGAAAACAATTTCTTTCCCTATTATAAATTCTGGTGATGTACTCTTAGAAAACTCGAACAAATATACTGAATCTGATAACAGCACCTTAAGAGTGGTTTAGGATTCACATTTAAGTTTTGACCCAGTAATTTAGAGTCAGCCTTTTCCTTCTGTATTTATTTATTAGCAGGCTGTTTGCCAAGTACGGGTTGAATGCTTGCAACTGGAATTTGTTCAGGTTTCAAAGATTTTAAATTTGCATAGACTAAACTAATTGCACATTCCTCATTGGAAAAATCTGAAATCTGAAATGCTTCAAAATCCAATACCTTTTGAGCATTAGAAAGTTTTTATTTTGTATGGTATGTTAACGTGTCTCTGCATAATTTCTATCCACTGTCCCTACATCTCTCCCTTACAGCCACAGAGACTATGATGAGTCTCTACCATAAGCATGGGAAGTTGACCATCAGGTGGAATTTGTAAATCATGAAGCAACATTAATTCAACTTCTTGAGTATTTATCAAGCATACTCTAGCCCTCCATGAATGTCTTCTTCCAAGACCTGTGGGTTCATAAGCAGCTGCCTGGGTGCTAAGGGCTGAGATTGGCAGCTCAACTAATCATCCCTTCCTTAGGCTGGGCATCTAACACTGCTGTCAAGATTAGGGTTTCCCAGTGTGTGGCCTTTAACTTCCACATTAGTGCTGATATATGGAGTCAGTCTCTGGAGGTAGTCCTGAAACCTTCATTCTTCACACTCCCATAGGGGACTGGTTAGCATTTGAGGATTGCAGTAACTTGCTGTACAGGATGTCCATGTTGGAACAACTGGGTGCAGGGATGTTGAATCCCTTCATGAAAGCAGTGAGTGAGATGAGTGAGATGTTTGAGTGGAGACTAGAAGTTTCAATTAAAGCCCAGGGTCTTGAGAAGGTTGTGTTTTCTACCTGCTTAAAATGGAAGAAGTCCTAACCCACAGAAGCTCAGACTGTGACCTGATTTGGAAACAGGGACAGTATGTATGTAATTGGCTGAGATGAGGTCATCCTGGAATGCAGTGGTGTCTACAAAGAGATCTATGTTGGGAATACAGAGAAGACACCCTGAGAAGATGGGGAGTTGGAGTGATGCAACCACAAGCCAAGGGACAAAGATTGCCAATAGATCACCAGTAGCCAGGAGGATACAAGGTAGGAATTTTCTTCAGGTTTCAGAGGAAGCATCGCTCAGCTGACACCTTGCTTTTTGACTTCCGGTTTCCAAAACTATGAGAATAAGTCCCTGTTGTTTGAAGCCACCTAATTCATGGGAGCTTGTTGCTTCAACGATAAGAAACCACTACCACCCTTCCCTTTAGACTTCTCTAATAGACAGAGTGATAGTGCTGAAGGGGAATGTGGATGAAAGAAGAGACAAGACCCGCAGCTTCAGGGAGTGCTAGATGTTGGCTTGAAGTTCCCTGGAGAATAAATAGGTCAATGGAGGGACAGGAAACAGAACAGTGCTTACATCCACAAAACTGACGTAGGACAGAATGACATTGTTAGGCCAGTGAGGAAGAGGCAGGGTGGGAGAGGTGACAGAGGAGTGGGGAAACTGACTACTCACAGGCAGAATTCATGTAACATGATGATGGTAATGAACACAACAATAGCATTAACAATTGCATCTGTGAGCTTGGTAGGTGTTCTGAGTACCTTTGTGTGTTCTAAGTAGGGTTTGCTTCTTGCCTGTGTGCTGTGGGATGGTCTGTATGTCAAGTGTGTTGCTGATTGGTCAATAAATAAATCACTGATTGGCCAGTGGCCAGGCAGGAAGTATAGGCGGGACAAGGAGGAGAATAAAGCTGGGAAGTGGAAGGCTGAGTCAGAGAGACACTGCCAGCCGCCACGATGACAAACAGCATGTGAAGATGCCAGTAAGCCACGAGCCATGTGGCAAGGTATAGATTTATAGAAATGGATTAATTTAAGCTGTAAGAACAGTTAGCAAGAATCCTGCCACGGCCATACAGTTTGTAAGCAATATAAGTCTCTGTGTTTAATTGGTTGGGTCTGAGCGGCTGTGGGACTGGCGGGTGACAGAGATTTGTCCTGACTGTGGGCAGGCAGGAAAACTCTAGCTACATCTGTGTACGTGTTAGTGTTATTTTACCCATTTTAGCAATGTTCAAACAGGTTAAATGACAGATTGAAAAATTCTGATGCTAAGTCCGGCTTCAGACTCCATGTTCTTAGTCACTGTTCTGTATTCTTTTGTACCATGTATGGAAGTGAAGCTAAGGTCTGACCCTGAAATATACTGAGAAAAGATAAACTTGAAATATAAGCTTAACAAAATTTTAATGCGCCTGAATAAATATTAAATAAAATAGGAAAATACAAGTTATTGTGTACATAGTATAAACTGTAGTAATATTTTGTTACTTCATTTCGTATAAAAGCATATCATAAGAGCAAAACCAGACAAATCATATGTGTATAATCAATAGAGGATTACTATCCATCCTTTGTAAAAGCTCTACATGCCAATGGGGAGAAAAAGTAAAGAAAGTGCACCCAAAAAGAAAGACAATGGAATATCACAGACAAAAGAATATAAAAGACTATTAGTAATTCACTGGAAGTTAGGAAGAAAGTGAAATCAGGAGAAATCATGTCTTACTTACTATAGTGGCAGAAATTGTGAAATCTGACAGCATTAGGTGTTGACAAGGATGTAAAGCTATGGCTGCCACTGTGTGGAACACAAAAGTGTCTATTGGTAGCCACTCTGAGACCAGTTTGCAATACTTAGTACAGTTGAAGCTTCACTGAGTGTACCACGGCTCAGTATGTCCAGTCCTCTAAACACTCCCCCAGGAAATCTTTCCCATCTACAGAAAAGCCACATGACTTGTGAGCAAATGTATAGAAGGAACTCTGTGCCCATCAGTAGCAAAGTGAAGTAATTTAATGTAGTGTTTCACGCAGTGACGTACTATGCAGCTAGCAACGACCTTGAGTCAACTGTGCTCATGAAAGAACTACATAAATATAGCACTGCTTGAGAAAGCAGCTTACAAGAGAATACATAATAATCAAAAAACACACAAAATCAACCGTGTAAAGATGAAAAGGAATTGTACATGGGGGCTAAAAACATAAAAGACAACATATAATTATTTAGGGGTACTTTTGTGGAGTAAAAGTATAAGAACTACTTAGGAGGTTGGCTTTGGAACTGAGGCTAAGGCTGAATTTGAGATGGGAAAATGGCTTTGACTATGATTGGCTGGCAGTATCTTCTTAAACAAGATGATGGGGACATAAAAACACATGTGGATGACTTCTTATTTCCTCTTTTGCGTCTCAAATATTTCAAAGTGTTATTTTTCTTTTAGAAAGGAAAGGGACTGTCTGGGAGCAGCTGCGTTTTGTGTAGGGAGACACACACCTGAAAGTAGAGTGTTGGGCTCCAGGTTAGCAGAGGTGGGAAGTGGCTGTGGTCTTTGCACCGGGTCTTCCCTTCTATTTGCTATACTAGAATGAAAGGGA
Organism: Peromyscus californicus insignis; assembly: GCF_007827085.1. NCBI lineage: Eukaryota > Metazoa > Chordata > Mammalia > Rodentia > Cricetidae > Peromyscus > Peromyscus californicus. The sequence continues at coordinate 68,951,456 of NW_026294458.1, forward strand.
AAATGAAGCACCCTGAGGATTTTCATTGCTTTCTGTTCAGATCAAGGGCCTCCATGCCTGCATCTGTAGTCAGAAATTTTCCTGTATCCTGGCTGGCTGGGAGTCAGGACAAATCTCTCCCACTCGCATCCCCCAAGTAAACACACAGAGGCTTATATTAATTATAACTGCCTGGCCATTAGCTCAGGCTTATTACTGACTAGCTCTTACACTTAAATTAACCCATAATTCTTATTTATGTTTAGCCAGGTGGCTTGGTACCTTTTCTCAGTTCTGCCTTGTCATCCTGCTTCCTCTGTGTCTGGCTGGTGACTTTTGACTCAGCCTTCCTGTTCCCAGAATTCTCCTCTCTGCTTGCCCTGCCTATACTTCCTGCCTGGCTACTGGCCAGTCAGTGTTTTATTTATCAACCAATCAGAGCAACACATTCACAGCATATGGAACGACATCCCACAGCATAGTCCTGTGGTTCATCCCTCCTCATGGCTGGATTGGCTACAGTGTGGTCAGTCAGGTTCTTTTTCTGAGTGAGTCCCTCCTGATAGTCACAGTAGAGGGCCTGCACACCAGAGTCTTTGTGTTTGTTGCCTTTTTTTTTTTTTTTTTTGAGGCAGGGTCTCATGTAGCTCAGGCTGGCCCTAAACTCTCTATGTAGCTGAAGGTCACCTTGACCTTATGAGTCTTGTGTTTCCACCTCCTGAATTCTGGGATTACAGATGTTCTACCTGGTCTATGTTAGGTCTTAAAGGTGAGACCAGCTGCTAATTGAGGTGCCCATTTAGCATATCAAAGAGGACCTGGCTGCTCTCTCAGCATCCCTCTCTGTTCCTCTGGCCTGGCTGGCCTACTCACCCTTTACCTTGAACTCTCCAGCCCAAGGGCTAGGCTGCCCTTTTCCCAGCAGTTCTTCCCCATATAATTCAGACATCTTTGCTTTGCTGGTCCTTTTTTACCCTTTACCCTCCTGGCCTCTTGGTCTCCTGGCTCTCCTTTCTCCCTCTCCCATCTCCTCACATGACCCAGTTCAGGGTCATGTTCCCTCTGGACTCTCCTAGCTATCCCTGTCTCTGGCTATGCTCTCTCCCTCATATCTACAATAAACCCCTCCATCATACCTAGAAACAATCCTATCCTTTTTTATTTCTATATTTTTCTTTTCAATTTCATTCTATGCGGTGCTGGGGATTGAACCCAGGGCTTTGTGCATGCTAGGTAAGCGCTCTATCAACTGAGCTATATACCAGCCCTGCCAAGTCAGTCTCTATTCAGTGTTTCTATTTCCCATTCAAAATAAAAAAAAAATACTTGTATGTGTGGGCATGTGCATACCACAGCCCACCTATGGAGGTCAGAGGACAGCTTGTGGAAGTCAGTTCTCTCCTTCCTCCATGCAGGTCCCAGGGATCCAACTCAGGGTGTTAGGCTTGGCCGCAGGCACCTTTACCAGCTGAGCTACCTTGCTTGCTCTAGTATTTGTTATGTTTACATGTTCTTTGCACACAAAATCTTTTCACAAATAAGGTGCAATTGACAGATAACTAATAGTCCCTTTCTCTGAACCATAGGGTCTTTGAGATAAATAGTAAATATAAATGAAGGAGTGTGGTGTCTGGTGCCTCCCACTGGCTTTCAGCATACCTCTGGTGATCTATTTGGTCTTAACCAAAAAGAACAGCTAAGAGAGGGAAGTGTTTTTCACTCTGGTTAATAAACCGTCTGGGAAGTGCTTACACTCTTGCATACACCAATGTCAACAGAAAATATTATTTCCATTGTGGAACTTGTCACTTAATTTTTTGCCACAGTGAGCTTTGCCCAATATCTTAGGATGATGGATACAATAAATCTGAGAGCAGAATATTACTTTTTTCTTTTAAATTTCAATATACTGTCCTCTTACCAGCATCCCGTGAATCAGATTCATTCATTCTCAAAGAAGGAACAATGGAGGAATAAATAGAGGCCCGCCATGCCTCTCTTTGCACTTTTAGAAAGATCTGACATAGAAAACACTTTCAAAAACAAAAGCATGTTTCTTGCTTCAGAAGATCTGTATTTTATAGTAACAATTATTTTGACCACAGTTGAGATAAATACTTTCTAGTTAATTGATTAACTCTATTGTGGCCTTTTGGATTGTGTGGTCAATTGTTGATCATTTAAATCTGGATCCTCTACCTGAATTGATTTTGGAGACTGAAAAATGAAAAAAAAAATGTTAGTCACATTTCTAAAACAGATTGCTTTAAATGGTAGTAGGAGGGAGGTGTTACCTGGACTCAGCAGGATGTGGTATGGTTAAGGGAAATAATGTCACAGGATGACACCACACTGTCTTTTCCAGGGATTCTCCTGCTTGCTTCTGGACTTGTTTGTTATTCAGGAGAGCTGCTTGAGGCACTGCTGGGACCTTTGTCTAGCTGCCCACATCATCCAGCTAGGTGATGAATTGTGCCTGCAGGCTCCCAGTCTTTTAAAAGGATACGGACTCTTTTACCAGCTATGAAAGAGTCACACGGTGAAGTGTTCATACCTCACCATCTCTGAGACAGGAGAAAGTTCTGTGGTGTTCTTCACCCCTATAAAAACATATTCATTTTCCAGAATCCCCTGCATTAACAAAGAAAGGGCGATAAAGTCCTTATTAGAATCTAAAATGCGTTCTGTAGAAATAGATGTGTCCATCTTGTTCATGCTTCACATTAACATGTAAAACGGTGACTGACTGATGAGAAGTAGGTGCTCATTAACCATGGAAACAAGAACTAATAGATGAATAGATGCAAGACTGACACGAATTATTAACTATCGTGTTCTTCATATTCATGCTCCTCAAATTTCAGAATATGTTTTTTCTGTAACGGAGGCTTCTGGGGGATAAGAGCAGTGGCAAGTGTCCAGCAAACAGGGAAGGGGAAGCAGCTGGGAAGCAGGCAGGCCAGTGCCCTAACCGTCTCCTGTTTTTATTTGTACAAGATTAAAGGTTCCCTCTGAGTTTTGATTAAGGATGCATGGTTACAAGATTAAATGCTGGTGAGTCAGATTAGAGAAGATTTAACTCCAATCTCAGGATTCATCAGAGCGCTGCCTGCCAGTCCCTCTCTCCATTAAGCTGCCTTTACAACATGGGATTAGAGAGAAGCCAATAGAGACTCCCTGTCCCAGGAGCACACAGCTCCCTCTTCTATTCAGCCGTCCTCATTCAGATCACAAACGGGTCTCTTGTCAAGAATCAAAGCTCATTTCCCCTTGAAGTTCCTGTTTATACCCACTTCTGAATTCACGCCAGCCTCTCTGCACTTATTTATTTATTTTGGCGACCCGAGGGGTCCTCTATCAGATGCGGCACACACTCCTGTCTTATGCATTATCACGAAACAGATTATAACTTAGTACACTCCTCTGTTTCAGAGAAACACCGCCTTAATCATTCCAGTAATTATGCACACTCTCCCACAGGGCTGGCGATAAACATGCACTTCCCTTCTCTAGAAGCTTCCCCTTGTCTTGTGCCTTGGAAGCCACACCGAAGGGATGTGGGCAGAATGTGCAATTCATAACTCCGCTGAGGAGAGGTTAATATGGTCATCCTGCTTCTGAGACATAAAACTGTCATTGCTTTATTAAGGCTGTAATTCAGGCACAAGCTTGCATTATAACAATATGGCAATTTAAAAAACATTTTAAAAAAAAGGGCCAGGGGAAGAAAAATATTTAATTTTGATTCTAGACTGGATCCTAGATTCTGAAAATGTATTTTCTTTATTTCCTTTTTTTGTATGTGTGGTTTGAGGGACTGAAACTAGAGCTTCTTCTATGCTAGGCTGGTACTCTGCCATTAAACTATAGCTTCACCCCTTTTAGGAATTTATTTGGAGAGAGGGTCTCATAGTGTAGTCTAGGCTGGGTTCAAACTTTGTGGTCCAGGATAGCCTCTAACTTGCGATATCCCTTTCTCTGCCTCTGAGCAGCTGGGATGACAGGTAGGTGCCACTCACCAGGTCTGTCTTGCAATTGTATTTTCTTGACTGTTAATGCAAAGGACCAGGCATGGTGGCAATGGCCTTAACCCTTTACGCTCCTGCACTCAGGTGGCAGAGGCTGGTAGATCTCTGAGTTCTAGGCCAGCCAGGGATACACAGAGAGAACCATCTCAGAATAAACAAACAAATAAACACAAAACAGCAACAACAAAGCATATGACTAATATTGGTTACCAAATAAATATGAAAATGAAAACAAACAAACAACAACAACAACAACAAAAAACAACAACAAAGAAGGAGAACTTGGCTGAAGGAGGAAGTTCAGAATTGGAAATGTCTGAATAAAATCTCCTTCCTCATGTTCAGCTCTGAGCTTCTGCTCTTCGATGTGGAGACCTCTGGTCTAGGAAAGAGCTGTGGTCTTTTTTAATGCTGTTCTTTCCTTTTCTTTCTTCCTTGTCTCTAGCTCCTGGCTCTTCTGGGGTTGGGACATGGGGAAGCAGAGGCTAGGATGAAAGAGAAGAGGAACTTCTACTTGGCTCGGGTTGTTTGTTCCTCTTGGTTGTTGATATTTCAAGCTCCCAGATGCTGGCTCACGGTGTCTGTGCGTGGGTTCTTGTGAGGAATGATATGGCAGGAGATGTAATATCATCGACCTCTCCCATCTCTCCCCATACTCTGTCATTGTGACTGAGTAGCTCCTCACATTCCATGAAGATATCTCATGCCTGGGCTTCCAGAGCTCCCAGAACCCATGGGAAATGTATGCATCCTTGACATTCCAAACACCGGCTGTTTCTACAGCTCCGTTCTTCCCCACATTGAACACCATCTTTTATATTCTCCAGTGGCAGGCAAGTACAGGCTCTGTATTTACATACATTCCTCAACTCCAGTTCCTTTACATCAGGCTCAGATCCTCATGCTTGCATAGCAAGTATTCTTAGCCACCAACCCAGCTGTCCAGCCCTGGAATGTTAGCCCTGGAATTTGATATTCTCCAGAGAACTAAGAGTTTCTCAGTTTAGCCCTCCATTTGAGGAGGGAAATACTGTTATGGGCCGAACTAACTCCACTCCTCACCTCTGCGAGTCATATCCTTCCCACCTTGAAATGCTTCGGTCAGTTTTTCCCCCCCAATAGCAATGAGAAAAGTAATGAAGACAGCAGTCCTTGCAGATGAACACAGATGGCCATTTCCATTTGGTTTCAGAACCTCACTTCCACCAACTGAGAAGGGTCAGATGGCTTCTTGGTTGCACTCTTTTGGATGCTTACCCTGACAAAGCAGCTTTAAAAGGAAAAGAGTTTATTTAGCTTACAATTCCAGGTTATCCTCCATCAGTACAGGGAGGGCAAGGCAGGAACTTGAAAGAACTTGTCACACCCACTCTGGGAGGAGAGAGAGAATGAATGTGTGCATTCATTCCCATGGTCGGCTTACTTTCTCCGCTCTCATCCAATTCAGGGCCCAAACCTGGAGGAAGGTGCTGCCCACTTGTAGGCTGGGTCTTTCCTCATCCATTAACAGAGTCAGGACAGTCTCCACCAGACATACCCAGAGGCCAACCTGATCTAGGAAATCTATCCAGGTGATTCTAGGTGGTGTCAAGTTGGCAAAACCGTCACAGTTATCGTCTCTACCCCCACCCGCCCACCCCCCCATCTTACTTTTTCCAGTTCTTTATCTCTGATTTTGGAGATTCATTCCTGACATAACTGTTTGCACTCTGACTTTATCTTAGGGATTGTTACTTTGACAGCCCACAGTAAGACACACTGTGCTTTGACCGGGGTAACTTCGCTTGAGGTTTGAAGTGGTATATATTTTTAAGTTTCATTTGGCAGTGGATAGATAGATTGTTGCTTAGTCTTTTTACCTTTCACTTAATTAAAAAATCGTGTGTGTATGTGTTACAAACCTCGGACAGCACCCCCACTTTTGAAAAGTTTACACGTTGAGAAGTTTGTATCCTACAGAAATTCATTGTCACAGACATCACGGCAAAGTTCTTTAAAATTCTTTTGTAGTTCTTCATATGTTAGGTGGAAGGGCATGGGCACTAGACAGTTTCCTGTAGAGAGAGACTGTGAGTAATTTGACATTGCCTTCCCTACTGCAGGTCCAATATTGCACAGATAAAACTTCTTTACCCTCTCCCCTTACGCTATTTTTGAATTCCAGCCTGGGTGTCTGAGGCAGTACCCTCACAGTTACTGCACTGGCTGGAATGCATTTTTGTTTTGTTTTGTTCTGAGCAGAAGGTTTGCATCTATGAGAGCAGACTCAGAAAGTGCACAAAGCTATTATCTCATGCGTGGAGGGAAGTCTGTGGTTAAGAGTAGATAGTTCAAATCCTGACCCTGCCACCCTTTGGGTTTGTGATCTTCAGTTGTTTTTCAGAATCTCTGGCTGTGGCTGGCTTTATTTTATAAATGGGACTGTGTTTTCATACCTACTGGTGGAAGCTGTTAGGACCAGATAAGGCAGTACATGCAGAGTTCTTAGCAGAGTTTCTGGGACATGGATTAAAACTTAAGAGTATTAGTAATTATTAGTAATGGATAATAATGATGCAAAGGCATTTGGACTTTCTGTGTGGTTCCAGAAGATGAAGTAGCTGGTATTGGGGTGAATGGGGAGATAGCTGAGAACAAAATACTTTCTTTTAAACCTCTATTTACTCTTTGAAAATGTCATACACATACACAGTGTGTCATTGTCCCTCTTTCATCCCACCCAGGACCTTTCATCACATCTCCTTGATAGGATAAAAGGGTAGATTATCGAATCTACTTTTAAAAAGCAACAGCTCATTTGAAATATTTTAAATTGCTATGGATTTTAGTTTATTGATACAAATTTAATTTTGTTATACTGTATATGTACTTCTTCTCTTATTTGAGATATTATGTTTATGCAGCACATTTAAAATTGTAATGTATAATTAAGAAATACAGATTAATAATTAGTCATCTATGATAATCAAGCTTATACTCATGTTTGTTAAGTTTTCTAGGTATATGTAGATATGCTTCAATTAGGTAGGTAATCTTCAAACACTTCAAAGACATACAGAATATGGCATTTAAAATGTTTTAAAGACAGACTTTTCTGGGCAATGAGACATATCTGCTCTTGGCAGCACTGAATTATTTCAAAGAGGATGATGGGCATTGAAGAAACTCCATATGTATTTTGCTTTCTTTATGGCAAAAGTTAATCATTTGGGCAAGAAACTGTTCTTGGCTGGACTGCTTGGCAAAATGTTATATCTACTGGACATACACAGTACCCATGGAAACATGGCCAGTAAAATTTGCCAAAACAAGGCAAGATGGTCCTTCAGGTTCCTGCTTCACAGAGGAGACTGCCAGATATTCTACAGGACACTGGGAGAAGTCACTAAAAAAACTCTAGGCCTATCAGCTGAAGATGGATGCCCCAACATGGCAGAGGAACTTTGGGTGACTGACCAGGCAGCCAACTGTCTCTTGCTGTGGATATTGCTTTGTGTAAATAAAATGCTGATTGGCCAGTAGCCAGGCAGGAAGTATAGGTGGGACAAGCAGAGAAGAGAATTCTGGGAACAGGAAGGCTGAGTCAGAGAGACACTGCCAGCTGCCACCATGAAAAGATCTTAAGATACTGATAAGCCATGAGGACATGGCAACTTATAGATTAATAGAAATGGGTTGATTTAAGATAGAAGAACTAAATAGCAAGAAGCCTGCCGTGGTCATACAGTTTATAAGTAATATAAGTCTCTGTGTGTTTACTTGGTTGGGTCTGAGCAGCTGCAGGACTGGCAGGTGAGAGAGATTTGTCCTGACCATGGGCCAGGCAAGACCAGGAAAACACTAGGTACAAATGGCACCCAATGGGTTGACAAGAGTTTCCACCTAAAACCTGAGAAAAAAAGATTCTAAAACAGAGTTAAAAACAGCTTCCTAGTTGTCTTTCTCAAGTTGGCAGGTTCCTGGTGTGCATGTTTGACCGTCAGTTATGGCAGGAATGAAGCATCTACAAGTGGCACATTACACTGCATGGTAGATTTAGTCTTTGCTAGTAAAAAAAAAAAAAAAAAAAAGAGATTTCTGGGTTACACGCTGCTTTGACAGAAGCATAGAAGCACTGTTTCTAAGAGTTGATGGCTCCCAGAGCTGGCGGTAAACATACCACCGCCATGTTGGGAAGCTGCTATTTTAGCCCTAGTAATGCTGCAGTTTAAAATAATAGATTCACAATAAGACAGATTCAGATGGAACAAGACTTTAAATGCTTTACAATGTGTGTAAAAATGTATGTAGGCTTGGAAGAGAGAAAAAAAGAAATATATACAGTTATATAAAGAAATAGTTTTTAAAAATAAAGTCTTAAAGAGACAGTAAAGGTAGTATAAAAAATAAGCCACATAAAGATGGATATTACACAGAGAATCTGGATTGTGTTGTCTTTGGGATTTTTAACTGCAGAAAAACATTTGATTGTAAAAGCTGTTAAGTTAAGCCAATATGTATATTTTAAAGGTACCTTGACTTCAAAATTTGGATCTAAGGATATGTTGCTTTGGAAAGGAGGCTCTGCTTTTGTTTCCACAGAAAGCCAGAGGCTATGGATTTGTTCCAGATTAAGATACATCAGGTTTGACCAGCCAAGACCCCCTGAAAGGTCTCCGATGACACCAAGACCCAGATGATCCAACATCCAGAATGGATTCAAGGCAACTGGCTCAGACAATATACCTCATGGACTACTCCATAATCCTAAAATTTTCTTTGTGTTCTTGTAAGATACAGTGCCCCCCTCCAGCAGGAAGTAGTAAGAGAAGCTACGCCCAAATTCCCAAATATACCAAGCTGGCTTTGGAGATGGAATTGGCTCACTCCTTCTCTAAACCCAAGCATATTCCTAAGAGAAAAGATTAAGAGATTCTTATGTCCCATATCAGAAGAGCCCTCTGGTGTGGGACAGAGAAAAACCAATATTTTTATTTAAAGCAGGTTGATTATAAATGTGATCTCTTTCTAAGGAAGAAAAGGGGATATGATATAGATATGATAGGATGGAAGGGTAGATTATTGAATCTACTTTTAAAGAGCAACTTGTTAAAAATGTTTTACATTGCTATAAATTTTAGTTTATTGATACAAGTTTAAACTTAATTTTGTTATATGGTATATATATTTCTATTCTTGTTTGAGGTATTATGTTTATGTAACTCATTTAAATTGTAATGGATAATTAAGAAATACAGATTAATAATTAGTCTTCTATGATAGTCAAACTTATAATCATGTTGTTTTTTAGGTATACATAGATATAATTCAATTAGGTAGGTAATCTTCAAACACTTCAAAGACCTACAGAATATGGCATTTAAAATGTTTTAAAAAAATTTAGACTTTCTGGACAATGAGACATGTCTGCTCCTGGCAGCACCAATTTACTTCAGAGAGGAGGATGGGCATTGAAGACACTCCATATGGTGTTTATCTTCACCTTGGCAAAAATAGTCATTTGGGCAAGAAACTGTTCTTGCCTGGACTGCTTGATTGACTGGACATGCAGGACCTATAGAAAGGTGACCACTGAACTTTGCTTGGTGAAATGGTCCTTCAGGTTCCTGCTTCACAGAGGAAACTGCCAGACATTCTACAGGACACAGAGAGAAATGACTGAGAGACTCTAGGCCTGTGGGCTGAAGACTGATGCCCCACTTTACAAAGGAACATTAGGTGACTGTCCAGGCTGCCAGCTGTTTCTGTCGACCCTGCAAGACTCCCGAAAGTTGCTTGCGTCCTTCTCCCATTTCTCAGGTGATATTATATCCTTCTGCGGTCTTTGAGGGAGTTGAAGACTAGATAGTTACAATTTTCCTTAGTTATGATAAAAGATAAGTTAGATATGAAACTTTAGACTCACAAATATAGGATAGATAGGGTTTCTTCTTTAATTTTGCCAAATACAAATAGACTAGATATTATAAATAGACTAGATAGTGTAACTGTTTATTCTTGCTTGATAATTGTTTTGTTATCTGTAATTTTAATATGTGAAAGTTAAAAACTTTCCTTTTTGAAAAAAAAGAAAAGGGGAAGTGCTGTGGATATTGCTTTGTATAAATAAAATGATGATTGGCCAGTAGCCAGGCAGGAAGTATAGGCGGGACAAGCAGAGAAGAGAATTCTGGGAACAGGAAGGCTGAGTCAGAGAGACACTGCCAGCTGCCACCATGAAAAGATCTTAAGATACTGATAAGCCATGAGCCACATGGCAACTTACAGATTAATAGAAATGGGTTGATTTAAGATAGAAGAACTAAATAGCAAGAAGCCTGCCGTGGTCATACAGTTTATAAGTAATATAAGTCTCTGTGTGTTTACTTGGTTGGGTCTGAGCAGCTGCAGGACTGGTGGGTGAGAGAGATTTGTCCTGACCATGGGCCAGGCAAGACCAGGAAAACACTAGCTACAGTCTCTGTCATTCTAGAATTTTGGAAGTTGCTTACAATGCACTTCTTATTTACTTAGGCAGTGGTATATCCTTCTGGGGTCTTTGATGTAGTTGAAGACTAGATAGTTATAATTATAGTTTTCCTTGGTTATGATAAAAGATAAGTTAGATATGAAACTTAAGACTCAAAAATATAGGATAGATGATAGAATATTTTCTTTAATTTTGCCAAATACAAATAGACTAGATATTGTAACTGTAATTCTTGCTTGATAACTATTCTATTATATGTAATTTTACTATGTTAAAGTTAAAATCTTCCTTTTTGATTAGACAGAAAGGGGGAATTGCTGTGGGATGTCTTTCTATTTGATGTGAATATGTGTTGCTCTCATTGGCTAATAAAGAAAGCTGTTTTGACCTATGGCAAGGCAGCTTAGAGGCAGGCAGGAAATCCAAGAGAGAGACAGGAAGAAGAAAGGAGAGTGGGAAGAGATACCAGCTGCTGCCAAAGGAGCAGCAAGATGCCAGCAGACTGGTAATTCCACAGCCATGTGGCAGCTTATAGATTAATAGAAATGGGCTAAGTTATAAGAGTTAGCTAGCAAGAAGCCTGCCATAGGCCATACAATTGATAATATTAAGCCTCTGGATGATTATTTTATAAGCAGTTGAGGGATTGTGGGGCAGGCAGGACCAGAGGAACATGGGACCATGGGGCTTGGCGGGACCTGAGAAAACTTATGGCTACATCTCCTCCCCAAATCCATCACCCAAATTCATGTCCTCCTTATTAATTAATTGAGTAAACCCATTGAGTCCAATTAGTGCTATCCATATGGCAAAGGAGTTCTTACTAGCAGATTCCAGAAAAATTTGCTGATCACTCTTCTAACTGTGACTGAGCTGGGGCATTGGAAGAAATTGAGAAAATGCCCTTAAGTCTTTAAGGTGGTGGCTTGCCTAGGGTCTACCACCTTATTCTGGGGAAGGTAGGAAATATCAAGTAAAATAGACATTCATTGAGTCCTAAAGGGAAGGATGCAGTATTGGTCCTCTTGGCATGTCTGTCCTTGAACTCAATAGCAACAACCAGTGGATATCAGGCCTTCTAAGGGCTGTGACCTGAAGTCCAGAAGTTTGAAGGTTTGGACTCAGACTTGCTTCTTAATTGACCACAGTTCTCTGGGAACAGGGCTCAGGTTTATGCTTGTCTGTATTTTTCATTCTATTCCACCCTGTCTATCATGTGTATATTTGTTTTATCCTTCCAACTAAGACCTCTGTGTTTGTGTTTCTTTCTGTTTCAGAAACAGCAGTGGACAGGACTTTGCTATGACTATCAGGTGGTAAGGAGAATTTTCTCTTGTTGCATTTATGAATTTTCTCTTTCTCATTTCTGTAATTCTAGCTTAAAAAGATGTGGGGGAAGGGAAACATTGATTTGAATTTCAACTCACTATAGTCTTCCTTTTGATTGTGAGCCTATCTTGAAATTACAATTTGGATGGTATTTGTTTCATGACTTAAAATAATTTAGGATTATTTCAGCTGAAAATGTGAAATCAATGCCTTTTTGATGAATAGAAGCATTACATCTGAATAATAAATAAGCTGTTCTTTGTTTTCATAAATAGCTGGAGAAAAATCATAGACCGTTGTTATCTCTTGTCATTAAACTCATCCTGGAGATATGCTGGGCCTCTTTTAGAAATACTTACAAAAAATAAGTTCATAAATGCAGATTATCCAAAGGGAAAAATGAAGTATAAATATAGAGCGTATGAATAATTTATCTGTTATATAGAACAGCAATGAAGCTCATGGGATGTGAAGAAGGGAAGAGAGCTTAGAGTAATTACCAAGTAGAAGATACTTCAATAAAGCCCTTAACCCTTATGCTTATCTCAGGATAATTTTCTAGTTATCACATGGGTGGTTCATCCTATGTGTGTCATATGGGTAGTTTATATTAAGTATGAGTGACAAATGCTGCCCGATGGTTACCAAAGGTAAGCAAGGACAGCCCAAGGAAATCAATAATATAGCTTGAGTCAGTATCAAAATAGTGTATCTGATTTAAATGTTACAGCCACAGTATTAAGTAGACTCATTAATAAAAGGTATATTTCACTGAAGTAGAGCTCTTCTCCCCAAAGCTGGATTCTACCTGATTTTGATTTTCCCTTCTTTCTTGGAGAGAGGGGGCACATTGATTGTCTCGGGGGATTACTTTCATTTCAGCAGCTCCTTTCTGGATCATTAATTCCAGCAGAGCATGCTTCACTTGCTGTCCTCAAGTAGAGTCCTTCTGGCGAGATACAAGGGAACAGAATGCCAGTTATAGAATTAGTGTGTTGGCATTGCAGGAGCTATGAAAAGCACATGAAAGAAACAGCACTCAACTTTTGCTTCATGTATGGACAGGGCCACACCAATAGGATGTTGTTCTTTTTAGTAACTTTTGGTATGTAAGTGTTCACTTTTTTGTACTTACATTCAATATGTGGCTTATACCATGAATATATTATTAGATACTATTTTAATCTTTTTCTTTTTAAATAATTACTGATTTACAGGTAGTAGATGGAAGTCCCATGCATCCTTCATCCTATTTATCCCTAAGGCAACGTCGTGTATAACTATAGTATAAAGCCAAAGCCAGGAAATTAACACCAGTACGGTGAATGTACACACAGGAACTTAGGCACAGATTTGTGAAGATCCATCACTACTCAGATGCGCAACTCTTCCATTGCCTTAGGGACTTCACTCATGCTAACCCTTCACTTGATTCATTGTCCCTTCTTCCCTCACCCTGGAAAGCAGGGTGGATGACATTTTGAGAATGTTCTATAACTGCAATCAATCATACTGTACTTCCAGGATTGGCATTTTCACTCATGCTCCTGGGAGTCATCCAAATTGCTGCACAAATCCATAACTCATCCCTTTTCATGGCTGTGTAGCATTTCACTGAATGTACAGTTTACTGTCCACTCACTGGAGGACATATGAGTCTCAGTTCTTTGCTATCACAAATAAAGATGAACATTATATATAATTTCAGAGGGTTGGTCCATAATCATTGTGGTGTGGAGTATGGCGGCAACAGCATGGTGTGGCAGAGACAGAGAGAGACAGAGAGACAAAGAGGGAGCTACCTGGGATGGCATGGGGTTTTGAAACCTCAAATCCCACCCCCAGTGTCACACTGCCTCCAACAAGGCTGCACTTCCTAATCCTTCCTAAATAGTTCCACTAACTGAAGATCAACCAGTGAAACATATGAACCTGTGGGGGCCATTGTTATTCAGACTACCACACTGGGTCATATGGAGAGTAAATTTCTTTTAACTGATAAGCTGAAATGCTCAGTATTATGCCAGGATTGCTGTATTGTTTTGCATCCTATCAGGAAGTATAAGAGTTCTTCTCTGCACCAGTCTAAGCATTTGTTGTTGTCGTCACTTTTTAAAATTTATTTTTTGGTGTGTATGAATGTTGTGTGTGTGGGGGGGGGAGGCAAGTGAGCCCATGTGCATGCAGAGTCCAGAGAATGATAATGGATGTCCTTCTCTGTCACGTTGTACCTTACTCTACTGCGACACGGTCACTCAGTGAACTGGGGTGACTAGCAAGCCCCAGTGATCTCCACAATGGTGGGCTATAGGCACACTTGTAACCACACCTTGAATTTTTTGAGGATTCTGGGGATTTGAACTCAGGTCTTAGTGCTTGCACAGCAAACACTCTTATTTGCTGCCATCTCCCAGTCCACCATTCTTTCACTCTAACTGCTCTGATAGAGATTACATTAACATCTACTGTATTAACGTCTCACTGTGGTCTCATAAATATTTCTTTAAAGTATGACTTTTATATTGGCTGTATCCCACCAGCCTTTACTGGAGACCTACACAGATGAATTTCCTTCTACATTACCATAAGCAATAACTAACTGAAGGATTCTGTATTCACTGTTCTCACTTATTGAGCTATTAACTGGCTGTGGAGAACAGCCTATAGTCTCCTTTAGTTAAAGCAAATCGTCTGTATTTTGCTTCTGAAGAGAGAGAGAGGGAGGGAGGAAGGGAAGGAGAGAGAGGGGGAGTGAGGGAGAGAGGGAGAGAGGGAGGGAGGGAGAGAGAGAGGGAGAGAGAGAGAGAGAGAGAGAGAGAGAGAGAGAGAGAGAGAGAGAGAGAAAGAGAGACAGAGAGAGAGACAGAGACAGAGAGACAGAGACAGAGAGAGATACTGATTTTTTAAGCCCAGGCATTGTATCCTCACACACGGTCTCCAGTGCTGCACCCAATGTATTCTTGTCATCATTCCTCAGAGGTGAGGCTGTGAGTGAGGCATCTGCCTTTGCCCTTCAGGATGCTACTGCAGCTCACCATCCACACTGCCTTTCTCTGGGGAGGGCCTCAGAGAGGAGTGTTCAGGAATGCTGAAGCAGGTGACTTTCTATCAGTGATTAATGTAGCTATGTGTAAAGGGTTTCTGTATGAGAACAAAGTGCTGCTTCACGTATAGAAGACAATTGAAGAGGAACGCTCAGTGTATTTATTAAGCAAGAGGAGATCGATAGATACCTTTGCAAAGCTCCCTTCCTAAGAAGAAACAAGTTGAACAAACCTAATGGTATGGCAGTCAATTTGAAAGAGGGCACCAGAGCTGAAGAAAATGCTATGGCCACTAAACTGTAGGGGTTGCAAAAGAAAGGTGAATAATTAGAGCATAAATCTGGCTGTGACAGCACGTGGTCCTGGGGAGATGGACTCACTGGCCTGGGGCTGAACCCAACAGCTGGGCAAACAGAACAGGGTACCTCCCCCTGCTACTACAGATTCTCCTCCTGATGTATGGGACCTGAGTGTGACTGCACAAGGCTACACTGGAGACCTAATGATGTCATAAATCCCTGGGAGAGCCAGTCCTTCTAATTGACCAGTTACTTAGTAAGTGCGTTTATTGAAGATGAGCTGTGTTGTTAGAAGTCAATTGCTAATTAGTGAAACAGACAAGAAAATGATTCGACAGTACTGCCCAACTGTAGGAAAAGGTGTGGAAAAATAAGTAGATGTTACTGGATAAAGAAACCAACTGAAGGGTGGGTAAGAGCTGAATAACAAGCAAGCCAGCTATAGAAATCCCGTTTAGATCAGATGGAGGGGTGTGAAAGGTTGTTCCACCGTCAATGTGGGACTGTGAGCCAATCTGAATGCCTCCATCTTCTCCATGGCC
Source organism: Peromyscus californicus insignis (assembly GCF_007827085.1). Classification (NCBI taxonomy): domain Eukaryota; kingdom Metazoa; phylum Chordata; class Mammalia; order Rodentia; family Cricetidae; genus Peromyscus; species Peromyscus californicus. The sequence goes on from NW_026294458.1 coordinate 68,967,146, forward strand.
ACTCTCCTTCCCCTGACCTTCTCCGTGTTCTCTCTCGTTCCCCCTGCCTTCTTTATATCTAACATCTCTTCTCTCACCTTCTCCATGTCCACTCTCTCTTACCTCACTTTCTCTGTGTCCAGTCTAGAAGCCCCACCTTCTTCATGTCCAATCTAGATGCCCCCAACTTCTCCATGTCCACTCTCTTCCCCCTCACATTTTCCATGCTCAGTCCAGATGCCCCCATCTTGTCAATGTCCAGTCTAGCCACCTTCAGCTTTACGCTAAAATTCCCTTAAACAGAACCAAGTGACATGAGGGGGTGTGATGCATGGTGGGCTGAGGTTATTCACCATTTTTAAAATTGGCATACTTTTTAGAGCAGTTTTAGGTTTACAGAAAATGAACTTACATAGTTTTCATAGACCCCACCCTTTCTGCCTCAGTTTCCTTTATTAAATCTTGCACTGTTGTAGTGCACCGGTCACAACTGATGACCTAATCTTGATACATGACATCCTGGTTAGATTTTTGTCAACTTGACACAAGCTAGAGTCATTTGAGAAGAAGGAACCTCAATTGAGTAAATATTCCCATCAGGTTGGTCTATCGACGTGTCCTTGTTGGCATTTTCTTGATTAATAAATGATGTGGGAGGGCCCAGCTCACTCTGGGGTTGCCACTCTAGACAGGTGCTCCTGAGTTCTATAAGAAAGCAGGTTGAGCAGCTGTGGGGATCAAGCCAATAAGTGGCACTCCTCCATGGGCCCTGCTTCAGTTCCTGCCTCCAGACTCTTTTTTGTTTTTTGAGACAGGGTTTCTCTGTGTAGCTTTGAAACCTGTCCTGGACTTTGTTCACTCTGTAGACCAGGTTGGCCTTGAACTCACAGAGGTCTGCCTGCCTATGCCTCCCAAGTGCTGAGATTAAAGGTGTGTGCCACCACTGCCCAGCACTTCCAGACTCTTGCTTTGAGAACTGTGATCTTCAAGGTGAAACAAATCCTTTCCTCCCCAGGTTGCTCTTGGTTGTGGTATTTTTTTTGTTTGTTTGTTTGTTTGTTTTTTGTTTTTTTCGAGACAGGGTTTCTCTGTGTAGCTTTGCGCCTTTTCCTGGAACTGACTTGGTAGCCCAGGCTGGCCTCGAACTCACAGAGATCCGCCTGCCTCTGCCTCCCGAGTGCTGGGATTAAAGGCGTGCGCCACCACCGCCCGGCGGTTGTGGTATTTTATCACAGCAATAGAAATCCTAACTAAGACACAAGGCTATTAACTTAAATCTAATCTAAGGTCTTCCTTAGAGGGTCACTTTTTGTGAGTGCTTTGAGTGCTTTGTCCAGCCCCATAGGTTTGGCAAATGTGTGACATTCTGCATCCACCAGAATGTATCACATAGAGCACGTGCTTTGTTTCCATAAGGCCCCATCTAACTAACTACTCCTCTCTGTTTCCTTTCCCAAGGTTTCTGCCATCCACTGACTTTTTTCTCTTTCTCTCTCTCCTTTTAAAAAAAAATTATTTATTTAAGAATCATATAACCCAAGTTGGCTTTGAACTCAGTATGTATCTGAGGATGACCTTGAACCTTCTGCCTCTACCTGCCAGATAGTTTTGCATTTTCCAGAATGCCATATACTTTTGATCATACAATCTGTGGCCTTTCTGAATTGGCTTCTTATGCTCAGCAAAACACATATAAGTTTCCCTTTTGTAGTGTCTTTTTGTAGTGTGGTAGTACAATTTTATGACTAAGAATTTTATCTTTAGTTATTAGAAATGCATGGGCTACTTTTCTCATTGTGATTGAGTACCCTATTGAAGGATTTACTTGTTTTGTTATATAGTCTCAGAGACATTTTGTCCATCATGGCAGAGGAGGCCTGGACTCTGCAGCCTCCACCACGGTAAACAGGAAACAGAGAACAAGACAGGAGGAGTCAGGGACAGATAATCCCATAGTCCCACCCTCAGGGCCCACCTCCTCTAGATAGGTCCCATCTTCCAAAGTTTCCAGAGCTTCCCCAAGTGGAGACCTAGGCTTTTAATACAATAGCCTCTGGGGACATTTCATATGTAAGCCATAGTGGGATGCATGCTTATGGTAGGTTCTGGGAAGGCCCAGAAACAAGAGCTACTTTGTTGCATGCGATTCACAAGAAAAAAGTAGAAGAGAATGACAGAATAGTGGCAATGCTGTGCAAAGTTTCCCACAGTTCCTGGAGAAAAAACTTGTATCACTGCAAAAGTTAGCCTATCAAGGGGGAGTGTGAAAAAGGCTGGAAGACAAAAGGAGGATCTATTTTGGCTACAGTGCTTCTGACTGACTACCTGGTATGACTGTTGTTTGCAAATTTTCTCTTGAAATATAGAAGTTTATTACTGTACTTGAAACAAAGTTAATTTCTGTGGCTTAATAATCCCAGTTTAGCTACACAATGAGAATAGTGACATTTTACAGTGGGAAGAAACCATCATGGCAACAGCTTGACTCATTTATTGTACGACAAAAAGCTTTTCCAGAACAGAAGTAAAGACTGAAAGTAACTCTCTGAAGTTTGCTTCAATGGTCTTGTTCTCACAGTTTTTCTAAAGATACAGGAAACACAAGCAATAAAATTGCTAAACAGCTGGTTGTGAATGATTCTAAGGAAGAGAGGATGATAGATGAGTTTGTTTGACCAGATGAGAGCTGGTCCGTATGGTATGAGCATCTTATGCACAGTGGTCTGAAGGAACCCTGAATAAAATAAGAAGACCAGTTAATGTAGGGGAGGAAGAAAGGAACAGAATCAAGAAAGAGAAGAGGAGGTGGGCAGAGGGAAAGGTCTTTAGAGCATAAGTGGGGTCTGATCCCGTTAGAAGAGGTTGCCTGTCTTTGGGGGTAAAAGAAAATGGGTGTGGACAATTTGGATAGTCCATACAGCCTGAGGGACACCTAGAAATGACATCAATTCAAGGAGGGATGTTGAATTCCTGCTGTCATCATCTAAGAAAAATCATAATTTGAGGTTAACACTCACAGATGGTTCCAGTTTGGTCCTTATTTCTCCAGTATTCCATGTTGAGCTTCCATACTCTTCTAAGGCATTTGACATTTTACTGTGAGTGTTGTAGGGAAGTGTACCTACTTGTGCTCGGCCTGGTCAGTGGCCTGCAGGACAGATCTCCCCGGAGGTTATGTGTGACTCTACGAAAATGACTGCAGGGAACTCATATCTTTCATTTTTGTTCCATTACTTTTCTTCTCTTTTTTTTTTTTTTTTTTTTTTTTTGGTTTTTCGAGACAGGGTTTCTCTGTGTAGCTTTGCGCCTTTCCTGGAACTCACTTGGTAGCCCAGGTTGGCCTCGAACTCACAGAGATCCGCCTGGCTCTGCCTCCCGAGTGCTGGGATTAAAGGCGTGCGCCACCACCGCCCGGCCTTTTCTTCTCTTTTGATTTGCACTCAACACTGGTTTTTAAATTTTTCTTTGTGAAACTCATCCTTTGAGTGATGGTTTAAATTGCTCTACTAAACCATTGTGTTTCTGTAACAAAATAATTGAGGCTAAGTATTTTATAAGTAAAGACATTTATTTGCCTCCTCAACTTAAGAATATTTATTTTTATTTTATGTATATGAATATTTTTGCCTGTGTGTATGTCTGTGTACAATATGTTTGCAGTGCCTGTGGAGGCCAGAAGAGGGTGTCAGATTCCCTGGAACTAGAGTTACAGATAGTTGTTAGCTATCATGTAAATGCTGAGGACAAAACTTGATGCTCTTTACCACTGAGCCACCGCTTCTGCCCTGGGTTTCTCTTTTGTGTGTGTGTGTGTGTGTGTGTGTGTGTGTGTGTGTGTGTGTGTGTGTGTGTGTGTGTGCAGTGGGTGGGGGGGTCTGACTTGCATATCCAGACAACATGGCATTTGCATCCTTCATCCATGGCATTTACATTCCAGTTAAAACACCATTAATTGCATCACAACATGGAGAGAAGTAGAAAGGGAAAAGACCCATGCCTGTGGAGTCTCACCCCATGTTTGCAAAGATGAACTCATACCTTTGAGGCCCAACCCACTTGGAGAGATAAGCATCGGACATGAGTCTGTGCCTGGTTCTTGGAATGCGGCCCCACACCCCTCATTACCCCATCAACACTGCTACACCATGGAGCAAGCTTCTCGCACATGGACTTTGGAAGAGACAACCACATTCAACTCATGGCACTTGCTTTGCATCCTTTACCCATCTCTTGTAGGCAGGGGATTCTGTCACCACTGGGGATGAGGGCTGGTCGTATGGGGGGATGGTAACAGGGAAAAGAAAGCCTTTTACAAGTAAAGGCTTACAGGTATCTCCATATTTTTTTTTCTGTGTTTTAATGACAAACACACAGAATACGGTTTCTGCTCACTAGCCGGGTGAACACAAATGTGAGGATGGACAAATGAAGAATAACCAAAAGCTAATACTTCACAATATCATCCCTATGTGCATATGTGGTAATGTTGATTGTGATTGACAACTTGATGGGATTTAGAATCATCATGGATACAAACCTCTGGACATGTCTGTAAGGGAGGGTCTAGTTTGGGTTAATTGTGATGAGAAGACCCACCAGTGGGTGGCACCATCCCATAGGCTGGTGATCTGGTTGACTTTTGTTAGGTTGGCACAAAGTCATGTTATCTGGGAATAGGGACCCTCAGTGGAGGGACTGCCTCCATTAGATTGGCCTGTAGGCAAGTGTGTGGGGGCATTTTCTTGATTAATGATTCATATAGGAGGTCCCAGCTCACTGTGGACAGTGCTACTCCTGGGTAGGTGGTTCTGGGTTGTATAAGAAAGCAAACTGAGCAAGCTATGGAGAGCAAGCCATAGCATTAAGTGGTGTTCCTCCATGGTCTCTAATCCAGCTCTTGTCTCCAGGTTCCTGCTTGAATTCCTGCCCTGACTTCCCTCAAGATCAACTGAACAAACCATTCTCTTCCTCAAGTTGCTTTTGGTCATGGTTGGAGTTTATCACAGCAACAGAAGCCTAACTAGAGCATTTGGGGTCCCAGACTGAATAAAAAGAGACAATAAAGAAGGCACTGCATCCATCTCTCTGTGCTTCCTGACTGTGGGAGCATTGGGACCAGCCATCTCAGGCTCTAGCTGCTGTGCCATCCCCCCTTGAACTGTGAAACAGAATCATCCTGTTCTTCCTTAAGGTGCTGCTGTCAGATGTTCTGTTGCAGCAATGTGCAAAGTAACTTGTGCACACGATCTTCTTAATTTCTGAGAAAATCCAGCACTACTAAGAAATTTCACAATATTTCTGAATATATGACTGATTCCAGTGTTGTCCAGAGGGGAAGTTTATGGCTTCTTTGTGGATTGCAGTTGCTTTCATACTGAAGCCTTTTAGTTTAAACCCAGTAAAATGGTATCTTTTCTTGACTTTCAACTTCATCATATAAATATATCTGTCTGCACGTTACCAGTGCTAGATTCTCAGTCTTTAGTTAAGAAAGTGACACTAGAGGATATCAGTCTCCCCCACAGGGAGTAATTGAAATATGGATTGCTGGGTACCCCTCCTTGGCAGGGATCTTGATTTAGCAAATTAGAGTGTGCATGAAAAATATATATATATTTATCGAGTTCCCAGCTGATGCTTATGCTGCTGGGGTCAAATCACCAGTTTTATGAAGTAGCATCTGTGGAAAAATTCTATAAATGTATACCATAAGATTATTGTACTTAAGTCTCTATGTCCATATGGCATAAACACCTCGTGTTGACCCATCTAAAGCCTGAACATATGTGAGATAATATACAGGAGAAGTGGGAAGACAGTTCATTTGGAAATTGATACCATGATCATCTATATGGCTTAAGTTAGCCTCAGCATCCCAATTTCAAATTATTTAACTCTTTTCAGTAAAAACTGGACAGTACAATTTTTTTTTTATTTTTGGTTTTTCGAGACAGGGTTTCTCTGTGTAGCTTTGGTGCCTGTCCTGGCTCTTGCTCTGTAGACCAGGCTGGCCTTGAACTCACGGAGATCTGCCTCTGCCTCCTGAGTGCTGGGATTGAAGGCGTGCACCACCGATGCCCAGCACAAAACTGGACAGAACATACATAATTAAGCAGAATTTAACATTTGTACTCCTAGCAGAGATTTCATATAAGCACACTCACAGAACAATAAAAAAATAAATCTGTACTTACACACAGGTTTAGTCTTCTGGGGAAAGAAACACCGTCTCTGCAATAGACGTGTGGGAGGGGAACAGGGCAATCCTGATCAAGGACCTTTAAGACGGACATTCCCGTGGGTATGTGTGTGGTGGGCCCGGGGTGAGGATCAGTATTTACAGTGAATTTGTGTCTCGTGGACTAGGAGCGGGATCAGTTAGTGCTTCCTTTGCAGAAATGGGGATGGCAGGAGAGGTAGACAGGTCAGCGAGGAGCTCTTCACACGGCTCACACATGCCTTTTTGCATTCATAAACCAAGTAATTAATTGATTGATTTTTTTTTTTTTAATTTTTGAGACAGGGTATGGAATTCACACTGCAGTTTAGGCGGCGATCTTTCTGACCCAGAGTTCCCAGCGCTGACTGAAGACCTGGGCCACTATGCTCATCCTGGCTTTCTCCTCTCGGAGGAGGAGCTTTCTCTAAGCTCCGCAGGGCCTTCCTGCTGGGTTAGCCAGGCCCACCCAAGCTGCAGGATGATCTTCCTTAATTAAAGTCAACTGAGCGAGGACTTACACTGAATCTGCCAAATCCTTCCACAGCCACACTCAGATTAGTGTCTGATTGAAAAAACCGGGAACTCCAGCTCAGCCAGGTTGACACAGTCAAGCGCCACCACAGAGAGCATGGCCCTGCCGATGGGAAGGTACAACAGTGGTTTTGAGGGTCAGGAGCATGAATCTACCCGTTTTACATTTAAGTCTACTGTGTGCTCAAGGATTGTCTTTTAATAGGCTTGGGGAGAAAAAGAGAGGATAGACGTCTTTAGTGGTGGTTTCTAAAAGCGTGGGAAGCTGGATGTGAGCAGAGTTGTTTTGAGGAACCGAGGGCTAGCTCACCTTTGGAAAGAAAGTTGCCTCTGGAAGAGTGAACCTGGAGCCCTCGGTTGGCTGATCATTTGCACTAGTAAATGTATCACTGAGCTGGCAGCGGAGACATTGAAGACTAAAGCCGCCTTGGTTGGCGGGTTGGGGGTGTAGTCTTCCATGGAAACTGCCTGCCTTTTGGCAGTCAAAGCATGTGATGGGAGGTGGATAGGTAGGCGGCTGTTTATTTAGTGAATCTTGAAAATGATGATGGGTCTGAAAGAAGTTCTTGTGGGTTAGTGATTAAAGATCCAGCCTTCATTTAAAATTTCAGGATCACTAGGGATTCCATCATGCAGCAATGTCAGATATACTAATAAGGATGTTGGACAAAGCTTCATCTCCTTTGCAGAGTGAGAAGTGGGTGTGGTATTCATGGGCACCAGACTAGAGTCTTCCACTTTCCACAGCCTGCTGTGAGCAGAGTGGTCTATAGACAGGAGAAAACTCCATTTTAGGTAATGTTCACTTTTCAGAATGGAATTGCCTGAGAAAGGAATCTACATGACACCCTCCAGTTTCAGCATATGTAAGAGTAACCCAGCAGGGATGGAATAAGGGAAACACAAGGCTTTATCTTCTCTTTCATCTGGTCCCTTACCACAGCGCCTCCTCAAATCACTTAGATGGATCTGGGTTCCTGAAGGTCCTCAAGTTTTACTTCTCAAGTTTTTGGTCATTGATCATTTCCTTCCCAGATTTCTTCCTTTGAAAGTGCCCGGCCCTGTGATGAACACTCCCATAGCCTGTTTTCAGTTCTCAGCTTCTGAGGTGTGAGCTCACAGTGGTGCTCCTGTCATGCTAGTACCCAGTTCTGGCGTGCTATGAAGACTTAGCTCTATCCGCACCACTTCATTTCTTTCCTTGAGAACAAGGATGGGCTAGAGATACTTTCACATTTAGGGCTGGGAGATGGCTCAGTGGGTGCCCGGTGAGTGTGAGGACTTGAGTTCAGGTCCTCATTGAGCAGATAAAAAGCTGAGTGTGGCCCTGTGTGTAGCTCCAGTGTTGGTGAGGGTGGGGAGCAAAATCAGATGGATTCCTGGGGTTTGTTGGCTGGCCAGTCTAGCTGAATCCATGAGCTTCAGGGTTAAATAAGAGACCTTATCTCAAAATGTAATGATGGAGAACAATAGAGGCAAGACACCCGACATCCACCTCTGACTCCTACTTGTGCATGTGTGCACACCCACACTGACAAGTACATACACACACACACACACACACACACACACACACACACACACGTAAACGCACCATATACAGGCACACACACTACACACTATCACACACACACACACACACACACACACACACACACACACACACACACGATAGAGAGAGAGAGAGAGAGAGACAGAGAGAGAGAGACAGACAGACAGACAGAACAAACTAACCGAATAAATTAGCAAAAGGATACTTCACTCCCAGAGGAAGAAAAAGCCATTCTTGGCTGTTTGTGTTGGAGTTTCATGGCTGTTCTAGAACAGTCACTGTTGATGTGTGTGTGTGTGTGTGTGTGTGTGTGTGTGTGTGTGTGTGTGTGTGTTTTCCTTTCCATTACATTTATAACTAGGAGCTAGCTTAAAGGTCTGTTTTTGACATTTGAAGAATGATGCTAATGCCAAGGCTCATGACATTTATGTGAGTTTCCCAGGATCACACAGTCCTGAGAGACGTGATCTATATTACCTAGAAGCATAAGGAGTATGAGGGAATGAATGGCTCCCAGCAGTGGGGTGCGTGGCTGTAGCACCTGAGGGACCTTTCTGAAATACTGAGAGTCGTATAAATAAATACACAGCACTCATCCTTCTCACGGCAGACTTGCTCTGTGGTCACCACACAAAAGGAAAATAGGGCGCAGCTACTCTCAATATAAGATTCTCTTTCACCAGTCCTTGAATTAGCCAAGCGCTGCATGCTCACTGGAGGTATAGGCCAGCGGAATTCTGCTCATCCGTCTCCTCTTCAATGAGTCGCTTAGTTTGTGTTGAGTCACAGGTAAAGGAGGTGAAATGAAAACATCTTTCAATCCTCAGGGTCTGTGATGATTGTCTAGCTCCTCATGGTTCAAGATCTAATACCGGGGGCTGCAGAAATGACTCTGTCAGTAAAGAGCTTGTTGCATAAGCGTGGAAGCCTGAGTTCTATCCCTCCCACTCACAGAAAAGCTGAGTGTGCTGTTACATGTCTGTTATATGTCTAGCGCTGGAGAGGTAGAGACGGGGACCCCTGGGGCTCACTGACCAGCTAGCCTAGCCAAATCAGTGAGCTCTAGTTTTATTGAGAGATCATATTAAAAAAAAAAAGGTGTGGGGCTGAAGGGATGGCTCAGTGGATAAGAACACTTAACTGCTCTAGCAGGCGATCTGGGTTCAATTCTTAGCACTCACATGGTGACTCAGAACTGTAACTCCAGTTTTAGGGATCTGACTCCTTGTTCTGGCTTCTTTTGAACTGCTAGTTATGTGGAACTCATCAAGCTTCTACATGGTACCCACATAAACATGCAGGCAAAACACTCAAACACATTAAAAAAAGAAAAGAAAGTTGACCACGGTTGAGGAAAGCATCTGCTTCCACACATGTATATTACACACGTGCACATATATGTGTGTATGCAAAATACATACTATCTGTGGGAAAGAAGACTTAAGTTGGATGGTTTGCCTTTGCTGGGAAGTATTGAGTCAACTGTTATTATTTATATCCCAGAAAGATTTATTTATGTGCAAACAAAGGGCCTTTCAGCTACTCTTAACAGTGATGGTTACTATCTTGAATTGTATTAATATCACCCCAGACAGAACTATAGCTTTTTGTCTTTCTGGGATATATTTGAATCAATTCAACAGAGCTTGTAATTCCACATCAAATCCTGACTAACAATAAAAAGGAGTTCAGTGGATGAGGATTATCATAAGAGCAGAGAAAGGAATCGGTAGCAAATCCTCAAGTTAATGAGGTACCCATGCAGGAGTGTGTATGAAAACTGTCTCTGTGAACCAGTCTGATCCTGCGCTTGAGAAATGATGAGAGTCTCTAAAGCTGAGCCCACCAGCTGATTAGGCCCAGCCTCACCCCTCTCTCAGATATGTGGTCCTACTGCTGTTCTCCCAGGCTCCCCCTTAGGCATCTATCTGCCTTGACTTGTTGCCTCCATCCTGATGTGTTTGAGGCAAGACTAACAGCTTTCCTTTATTGCTGTTTGTCCGTATTGCTAAAGACTGTGGGAAAATATATGGATTGACAAAAGTAATAAGTCTCAGAGAATGAATCTCGAATTACACGAATGTGAGCATGCTTGGAATCCTCCAAACTGTAAGCGAGACTGAGTGTACACCGGGGCAGGCTTCTTTGCTGACTCTGTGAATACTCTGGTGTGGTGGTTTTGCTTCTTCCCACCGGGCTATTCATGTGAAGAACTTGCTGGGAGAAAACAACACCGAAAAGCAAACCACCCAGATTCACACAGAGAAGAAACAATGGCAAGACCAGCTCCAATAATATGTAAAGACCTTGTGGCTACTGGGTCTTCAGTCAGCAGATTCGGGCAAGTGGCCTCCATAGTCCCTTTCTGTGTGGTGGAAGCGTATTGAAAGTTTTTTTTTTTTTTTAAATGTGTGTGTGTGTGTGTGTGTGTGTATGTGTTGTGTGCACCCCTGTGACTAAACATAGATACCGTTTCAGATGAAAAAAGAGTGGGAAAGTAGAACTTGAGCTTGAAACAGAGAAGTGGAACCCCTTCTTCCAACACACACACACACACACACACACACACACACACACACACACACATACACCATGGCTATAAGCCTGGCACAGACTATGTCTTCATCTCTTGGTGGAGACATGTCTTAGGCCCAAGGTTCATTCTCACAGGCTGAGCACTGAGGTTGCCTTCATCACTATATCTCCTTTTGATTGTTCTGTTTAGAAGCCCCCCCCCCCCCCCCCCCCCCCCAGTTCCCTGCAACAGGATCAAAGCAATCCATACTCAGTAGGAACTGTACTGTGAGAGTCTTTCACAAGGCTAGCGATAAGCTTTTGAATTCTTTGTCATGATGCTGGGCGGAGCAGCTAGCTGAAGCTCTATCCGCTTCCTAGTAATGGGAAAGAAGCAGTCAGGATTCTACTACGCTCTGTGTTGCTGACCCACAGCCTTCAGTAGGAGAGGTGTTTTCCTGTCTTTTGTGTGTACAGGGAGTTAATGGAACAGGGCTTCACAGAAAGTCAAGGACATCTGTGTTTCTTTACCGTGCTTTTCACTCCTATATCCCTACCCAGGATGCCTTTGTTTCCGTCAGCGTGAAAAGTCAGTGGTGGAGGATAATGGGAAGTGGAAGCGAGGGTCCCATCCTCTCGTCTTGAACAGAGATGGCAGACACTTCCAGCTGCCTCTTTGTCCTGGAAGAGAGACTTATGGCTGCAAATGCCTATTTGTACCTGAAGACCATAGTTCCATTTTTCCTAGCAAGTTCCATTTCCTCTACCAACTGGATGTTGGTACCTCTCACCTCCCCGTTTAGATACTAGACACAATGCCTCACATCTGACTTCTTCATTAACTTTTGTCCTACTTAACTCTGGATATCACTGCCAGTCAAGTCCTGCATTTGTGATGCTGCCTCCCAGCCGGCTACTGTAACCAGACTGTTCCCTTTGGATGTTCTGTGAGTGAAAAGGGCCAGGTGTTCAAAGACTGGTTTCCCTCAAAGCCACCCTCCCCTCACTGCAGGCCGACGACCAGCAAAGTACCAGAGTAGAGAAAGTCGGGAGCATTTTTATTATCCAGTTTCCTCAGCCTCCTCATGTGGATCACTTGTCGCATCTGTCTTTGTGGTGGTTCGAATGAAAATGGACCCCACAGGCTCATAGGGAGTGGCATTATTTAGAAGGATTAGGATATGTGGCCTTTTTGGAGGAAGTGTGTCATGGAGGGTGGGCTTTGAGGTTTCAGAAGCTGAAACTAGGCCCAGTGACTTACTCTCTTCCTGCTGCCTGCTGATCCAGATGTAGAACTCTCAGGTACCTCTCCAGCACCATGTCTGCCTGTGAGCTGCCATGGTTCCCACCCTGACATGAATGGACTAAACCTCTGAAACTGTAAGCCAGCCCCAGTTAAATGTTTTCCTTTATAAGAGTTTCTGTGGTCATGGTGTCTCTTCACACCAACACAACAGTGAGATAGTTTTCCTTTTAAATTAATAAATTTTGTTACAGGGAAATCAATCCTATATAACTAGGTCCAAACAATGACAAAACTTTATGCTCAAAAATACTCTTCTATCCTCCTTTGAATATCCGATAGCATGATAGAGAGAGAGAGTGACTGGCAGAGGTTTAGGGACTGGCTGTAGGCACATCTTGGCAAATCTTACATAGATGTCATTCAGAAATCATGAGAGTGCTTGATCTGGATCTTACCACGATCTCTTTATTACATCTCCATCCTCTGCGTTCTTATCATACTGACTCCTTTGTGAGTTTTTGTGTTCCCATAGTTGTCTTGCAGCAGCCTTCTGGTCTCTGCACCACATTGTCTGTTAATCCTTTGTTCTGAGTTCCTGGTTGAGGTAAAAATGCTCCCTTCTTTCCATTTTGGCTCATATTTGGGGTTTGCCCAAATATTTTATTTTATTGTTTCGTAAGTTAGCATTCATGCCAAATTTATTAAAATTAATCTTGACATAATTAGCTATTATTCTATATAGTTTATGTTTTCTATAATTGATAACAAAGTAATTTTTTTTTTTTTGCAACCCTCCTTCCACAGCATTGTGACTCTGGGAAAATGTTGCAAAGCCCTTCTGAACATCTGCAGGCTCCTTTTGCCACTCTGCTCAACACATGGCTCTGGAGGCTGGCTCCCTCCCCCCTCAGATCCAGGAGAGCCAATGGGCATTCAATAGGCCCATGGGCATCAGGAGAAGCTGTGTTTACCTGCCCCAGCTTTGGAAAGTTGTTGATCCCATGCCGCCACAGGCGTTTCTATTTAGTCCCCAGTCAGATAGCACACTATCTGCCCTACACTTGGATATGTGTGTCCCATGTTGGGCCCTGAATATTATCAGACTTTCTTTGTCCCACCAGCTCCTAAGTAATGACACCGAGACTTATTAGTAAGTATGAAAGTTTGGCTTTAGTTTAGGCTTATTTACAACTAATTCTTAAAACAAATTATCCCCGCTGGGCAGTGGTGGCACACGCCTTTAATCCCAGCACTTGGGAAGCAGAGGCAAGTGGATCTCTGTGAGTTGGAGGCCAGCCTGGGCTACAGAGTGAGCTCCAGGAAAGGCGCAAAGCTACACAGAGAAACCCTGTCTCGAAAAAAACCAAAAAAACCAAACGAAAACAAAACAAAACAAAACAAAAAAACTCTTAAACTATCCCATTTATATTAATCTATGTTGTGCCACTTGGCTTGTAACCTCTGCTCAGTATCATGAGTCCTACTTCCTCTCTGTCTGTCTGGCAAATTCCACCTCTTCTCAGAGTTCCTATTTCTTCCCAGAAGTCCCGCCTATCCTTTCCTGCTTAGCTATTGGCCATTCAGCTCTTTATTAAATCAACTAGAAGGTACCTTTTACACCATGTGATCAAATATCCTGCAACAAATTACCAGACTTCAAAACAGTGATGGGAGAGGTTTGGCACTGTTCCCATTGTCTGCATGTAGATGCACAGTTTTCCCAGCACCATTTATGAAGAGGCCCTTTCCCCAACATCTGTTTCTGGCATTTTTTGGTTTTTGTTTGGTTTTTTTTTTTTGGAGACAGGGTTTCTCTGTGTAGTTTTGGTGCCTGTCTTGGATCTCGCTCTATAGACCAGGCTGGCCTCAAACTCACAGAGATCCGCCTGACTCTGCCTCTGGAATGCTGGGATTAAAGGTGTGCACCTCCCCACCCCTCCCCATCCCGCCCTGGCATTTTTGTTCTTTAGGCTGCAGATGATTTGGTTTACTTTTAGGACCCTTATTCTGTTTCACAGGCCTCTGTACCTGTTTTATGCCAGCATCCTACTTTTCTTTGTTAATGTGGCTCTGTAATTGGGAGGTGTGTCCCACGGTCTTTTTCCAAGGAGGCTTTGGCTGTTCAGGCTCTTTTGTGTTTTTTTGCGTGTATTTTAGGACTTTTGTCTCATTTTAAGAAAGAATGACACTGGCATCCTGATGGGGAATTTGACTGAGACTTATCACTCAGAGAACTGTAAACATTAGCAGTATCGTTTCCAGGCCCTACATGGACACCGCCCTCCGTCGGGCGTTTTCAGTTGCTTTCGTCAGTATTTTGGTATTTTCAGTGCAGAAGTCTTTCATTTCCTTCGCTAAAATTCTGGTTTTGTTTCATGATTCACCCCCACTCATCAATGGTCTTAGATGTATAGAAAGGCTTCTGAATTTTTATGTTGATTTTGTATTCTGAAACTTTACTGAATACATTGTTATTATTATTTTTTTGTAGAACCTTGAGGTTTTTTTTCTACATGGAGAATGTATGATTTGTAAACTGAGTTATCTACTTCCTCTCTTCCTGTTTGTATGTCTTTTCTTTCTCTTTGCCTGACTACTCTAGCCAAACTTTCTAGTGAAATAAATATATAGCACATACATAAATGCATAATACACACACACACATATATATATACATACATACATACACATATGTAGTAAGTCTATACATATACTTACTTCTTACATATATATGTCTATGTAAGAAGTAATATATATATGCCGGGTGGTGGTGGCGCACGCCTTTAATCCCAGCACTCGGGAGGTAGAGCCAGGTGGATCTCTGTGAGTTCGAGGCCAGCCTGGGCTACCAAGTGAGTTCCAGGAAAGGCGCAAAGCTACACAGAGAAACCCTGTCTCAAAAAACCAAAAAAAAAAAAAGAAGTAATATATGTAATAAGTAAGTAATACATATGTACATACACACGCACACACACATATATATATATATGTATATGTATGTATAAAGAACAATGTGGGTAAAAGACATAAATGACTTAATACTCTCCAACTACTTGAAGAAAACCTACTAGGAATCTTAAAGATATTAGTACAGAAATAATTTTCTGGTATGGGATCTCAAAAGTAAAACCTGGCTACTGGATTTGCACCAAGAAGCTTCTGTATAGCAAAGGAACGGGTCAACAGTTTGAGCTGTTTGGCATACAAAATCGGAGAAAATATTTGTCCGTTATTCATCAAACAGGGAACCAGTGATTTGTAGCAGAATGCGTGGAACTGGAAGCCGTGGTTAGGCCAGATAATCCACACAGATAAACCAGCATTATGCATTCCCTCCTGTATCTGGAAGCTGAAATGATTGACCTGAAAATAGAGGCGTGATTAGTAGATATTGGGAACAGTAAGGGGAGGTGTGTGGAGAGAGGGAGGCTGATGTTAATCAATGCATGGTATATGCATGCATCGAAATGTTACACTGCACCTTATTGATATGTACAGTTACTACATGCTAATTTTTAAAATGCAATGATAAGGGCAAAGACAGATTTCAGTAATATAAGAATAAAAATTTAGAGGCCTGGAGAGGCATCAGATACCCTGGGGCTGTAGTTATGGTGCTTGTGAGCTACATGATGTGGGTGCCAGGAACCAAACTCAGGTTCTCTGGAAGGGCAGCAAGTGCTTATAGCTGTTCTGCTTTGTCCCCAACAAAGAAACTTCCTGCTTAGAGATAGTAGTTTCAGTTTTTAATTTTAACATATCATATAGTAAAGTAGTTTAAAAGGCAAGTTTTGCCACTTGATGAGATATAATTGTTTCAAAATGGTTTTCTGGGAATATGTAATAGAGGTAGTACTTAATGCTAATATTTACATTTTTATTGTATCTGTGTCTTTAAGGAGGGGGCACTGCATGTGTCGTTTGTCATGTGTGTGTAGAGGTCAGAGGACAGACCGAGGGAGTGGGTTCTCCTTCTACCACATGGTTCCTGGGGATCAAACTCAGGTCATTAAGCTTAGGGAGATGAGGGCTTTTATCTGTTGAGCCTGTTCACCAGCCCTCATACAGATATATGAATCTTCATATACATTCTATATACATATATATGCATATATATGCCATATACAGAAAATCAGAATTATGTAAAAAAAAAGTAAAAAAGAAGAAAATAAAACCCCCGATTCCATTTAGACAAGTGAAAAAGAAAATCAATTTTGCAGATGTTAACAATGATATTGTTTGGGTTAGTGGGAGTATGTTTGATTTATTCCTAATTTTTTATTTTTGTTATTTTCCATACTTAACATACATTACTTCTAAAATGGACAATGTTAAAAAAAATTTTAAAATAGGACACCCACACATAATGGTTCCCCTGCGCTGATTTACATAAATGTGTGATTTTAAGCAGAAGCCCATTTGTGCAAACCCCACTTTCCATTACAGTTTGTCACTCTGGGCGGTTATTAAGAAGCCTTCCCACCTTCAGGAATATAAACCTATTTCTTTAGTTCTGCAGCCCGAGTTAAAAGGTGGAGTGAGTCCTAACATTTCTTTTCTAAGAAAGAACATCAATTTCTGCACAGACTCTCTACCCAGCACTGAAAATGTCACAGGGAAATTGTAGTCCTTAACCTAAAAGCTTAAAATCTAAATTATATGGATGAATCAGTCAGACTCATGAATAATATGAAAAGGTCTTTTAATCGTAAAAACGCTGGACAATGAAATGAATCATTTTGAGGTTGGCTCTTTCAGTGGAAAAATGAGATCCCCCCACCCTCCTCAGAAATATTTGAAACAGGAAATGTTGCGGTTGGAAATCTTTCAGACGGTGTGGAGGGAAATAGAGCTACACACAGGATGGAGACACAGTGAGCACTTTTAGGAGGTGGAGGGTCAGCTCCAGGCGACAGGAGCGGCTGGTGAAGTGTAAGCGGAGTTCTGATCGCCAACCTGTATACAGACTCTGTAACACAAGGACCAAACTTCAGAGGTTTATAAGTTAGGGCCTTTGGAAGGCAGCTGTGCTCACTACTCTACCACCAATGCGGATAGTTAAGGCATTTGGAAAGAAAGAATCCACCCTATTCAGGGACAACATACTCATGAACAGGAGGGGTTAATTATCTTTATGCCTGTTGTAATCATTCATCTCAAAAGAGGGTGCTTGCCACTGGTGCTGAGTGCTCTGCAGTGCTGGACAGTAATTAATGCAAAGGAGGGAAAGTAATTAATGCATTTAAGGAGTCCATCTAAAAGTATTAGGTCAAACAAACAAACAAACAAATAAACAAACCCTCATCTCCAAATCACAAACCAACTAATTGTGTCTTTTTGATTCTGGAAAAAAAGACCTTTCACAAACAGCATCCAGACCTTGGAATTGATGCTGCAATTTAGACATGTAGAGGAAACTATTTTTCCCATAACAGATTATTTCCTTCCCTTAGAGACCTTATTTACTGGCTAGTGAGGAACGTGGTCTAAGTGTGCAGTCCAATTTAAGCCACTGCATGATAATTTCAAAGGTCTTATGAAGTCCTTTTGTCCTAGACTCTGCCCTGAGATGCAGTCCAGTCATCTGTGGTCTTTGTAAGAGTGATCATCGTGCTGTGGTCCAGTCCAGTCCTGGATTCTGCCCTGGATGCTCTCTGTATTATGCCCTGTGTGCTCCCTGAATTCTGCCCTGGGTGCTCCCTGGATTCTGCCTTGAGTGCTCCCTGGATTCTGCCCTGGGTGCTCCTTGGATTCTGCCCTAGATAGTCTCTGGTTTCTGCCCTGCGTGTTTTCTCTCTGCTGGCTTTGGAGCAGATTTTCCTCTTCTCTTGAGTCTCTTTGGATCTTGTGTCTTTTTCACATGGTTACGTTTGACCTGAGGAAGAATTGGTACTCTCCAGGGCTTAAGTAGTATTATGGGAATGGCCCCATTTCCCTTTAATGCTCAACAGCACAAGGGAGATTCGTTACATTATTTACTTGAACTAAATTTCCATGTGCCCATTTATGTGTGTTGTATATGTGAATATGTGCATGTATTTATGTGTTTCTATGTCTGTGTGTGTGTGTGTGTGTGTGTGTGTGTGTGTGTGTGTGTGTGTGTTTTGTGGTGGTAAAAAAAAGGTGAGGAGAGAAAACAAGTTAATAAAAGCAGTGTCTGCTCAGTGCTAGGCTTACATAGCCTTCATAATCATACTCAATCTCCAGAAAATTCAGTGTTAATTGTTATGATCACTTCCAATTGTTCTTTAAAGGATTTATTTTTATTAGTTTTGTTTATGTGTGTGTGTGTGTGTGTGTGTGTGTGTGTGTGTGTGTGTGTGTGTCTGTGTCTGTATGAGTAAATGCCATGTATGTGTAGCTGCTTGTGGAGGCCAGAAGAGGGTGTCAGATCCCCTGGGCTAGGGTTACAGGTAGTGGTGGTTGCTAGGAATCAAACTCACGACCTCTGGAAGAACAGCAATCATGCTTAACCACTGAGCCATCTCTCTAGCCCCCTTCATAAAAAATCTGGCCTGTGTATGTGTGTGCATGTATGCATGTTTGCATGTGTGTATGCACGTGTGTGTGGAATCCTGAGGTTGACATCCAGTGTCTTTTTTTACTTGTTCTCTTCTTTATTAGGGCAGACTCTCTTGATAAACTTGAAGCTCAGTGTTTTGGCTAGCCTGGCTACCCAGGTTGCACCAGAGGTTTCCCATCTTTGGCTCTTACAGTCGAGGAGTGCATCAGGGTGAGGGGCACTGTGCACAACCAGCTTTTACAAGGGTCTGGTGTTCTGAACTCCAGTCCTCAGGCTTGCCGGCTTGCCTGCTGAGCCATCTCCGGAGCCCTACCCTGTGATCAGTGAAGAAAGATACAATGTTAGGACCAGAGCCCATGTCAGTTCACACTCATCCTATCATCTCTTGGAAGTGGTAAAAACTAGAAAATATTATAACCCAGGGATTCATTTTCTAGTATGGATGCAGCATCTATAACAAGTTATTCTCATTTTTTTTTTTTGCAGAAGAGGTCTAGAATGATATTGGGTAATATCTTCATGCTGTTTCTAAAATGTTTTCAAGTTTGCAAGAGCGCACTGGTGTTTAACTTTGCTCTAATATGCTTCTCTTTGATGTTTAGTAAGAATAAACATGCTTCCACTTTTACTTAAATGTAGCTGTATTTTTTTTCCTCACACAGATTTCCATCTAATTTCCATTTCAATAGTGGGGTATTGTTGCTGCTTTTATACATTTTAATGAGAGATAATATGTTATAAGAAAAGTCATATTTAATATAAAATATTGGTTGTGGTCAGCTGATTTTCTTTCCAATTGAATTTTTTGAAAATAAATTCATTACTCAGATTGATGAGTTTCTCAAAGATGTTTTCCTTCAAGTATATCATGCTTTTTGCCCATATTGACCCCCTATAGCCTCTACTTACTTCCCCATTTCTCTCCAGATAGTTTTGTTTCTACTTGCATGAATTTTTGTATCAAATGTTTTGTAATCTTTCTATTCCTCCACATTGGGACTTTGAATAGAACTGTAACACTTTCAGAAAGTAACTTTGGGGTTGATGAGATCACTCAGTGGCTAAAGGCACTTGCTGCCAAGTCTGAGTTCAGTCCTCAGGAACCACCTTGTGGAAGACAAGAACTGACTCACATGAGTTGTCCCTTGACATCCATATTCATCCTGTGGCAGTGTAGACAGACAGACAGACAGACAGACAGACAGATACACACACACACACACAAATGTAATAAGTAAGATATTAACAAGATAAAAAGCTAACTTGAAGGAAATATTTATCAAGTCTAAATTATACTTCATTTTTTAAAGCTTTTCTTTATATTCCCCATTTAAAATTATTATTATTATTATTATTATTATTATTATTATTATTTTGAGACGAGATTTCTCTGTGTAGCCCTGGCTATCCTGGATCTCTCTCTGTAGACCAGGCTGGCCTCAAACTCACAGAGCTCCACCTACCTCTGCCTCCCTCCCACTTAAAATTTTTATAAAATTTCTGTGCTGCTTTTCCAAGAATGTTTTCTAATTTTATCTTATTGAGAATGGATCTCTCTTATCATGCTCTAGCTAGCTACCTTTTACAGAATATATGACTTCTATGAATTCTTAAAGTTATTTTATTACCTCTAGTACATTTTCTTTAATGGATTCATTTGGCCCTTTTGATTATGCAATTATTCTAGTTACTTATAATGGATTTTTCAGTCCCTGATATTGTTTTTGCATCTTATGTGAATCTTAATATTTACTCCTACAGCTGTATTAGAAAAACAATTGTAGAAGAGGCATCAATTAATTTGCCTGTTCTGTGCAACTTCCTTTCCTAGCAGTTCCTTCCTAATGGCAGAGTATATAGACACTGCTGAGGGATGAAAAACACAAGCACTTGCTCAAGGGAAGCCGGAATGCTGAGAACAGACAGTTCTCAAAAGATGTAGCCCAGAGGTTTCCTTAGTTTTTGTAGGACCATACCGTAAATTTATTAAGAATGGCATATGATATATGTGCATGCAAATGTATACACACTCCTATTACTGGTAGTGTAATGACCACTCGAATGTTCCCTTCTCACAGACCCGATTTTGTCATATATTCTCAATTTTCTATTTTATCACAACTGGCCTTTCTATAATTTCAGAATCTATATTAAATATCTGCTTGCATGATGGTGAGATGGGGTGTTACTGACAGACACTTCTTCCGGTACTCCTGCATTCAGTATCACAGCTGAAGCAGTAGGATTGGATACTTTTCCAGTGACACAGACACCACCATCCAATAAGTCAGCTCAACCATCTCTACAAAGCACATCATTACATGTGTTAGCTTACTTAATTGTTTCCCTCTAGATTTTAATATAAATGCTTTCAACATACAAGAAGGTTTGAAAAATTGTGCCATATATTTGATAATTAACACCAAACTCATATTCTAACACCAGTAGCACAGACACTGAGAGCAACAATTAATAAATGGGACCTCTTGAAACTGAGAAGCTTTTGTAGGGCAAAAGACATAGTTAATAAGACAAAAAGACAGCCTACAGAATGGGAAAAGATCTTTACTAACCCCACATCTGACAGAGGACTGATCTCCAAGCTATATAAAGAACTCAAGAAACTAGACATCAAAATACTGAACAATCCAATTAAAAAATGGGCTACATAGTTCATGTGTTTCCATTCATTTGGCTATTTGTCCCTGTGCTTTATCCAACCTTGGTCTCAACAATTCTCGCTCATATAAACCCTCCTCATTCTCGTTGATTGGACTCCCAGAGATCCACCCAGGGCCTAGTCATGGATCTCTGCATCCAGATCCCTCAGTAGTTGGATGAGGTTTCTAGCACAACAATTAGGGTGTTTGGCCATCCCATCACCAGAGTAGGTCAGTTCGGGCTGTCTCTCGACCATTGCCGGCAGTCTGTTGAATGGAAACACATGAACTATGAACCAATGGCTGAGGGGTCCACACTGGATCAGGCCCTCCGAATGGGTGAGACAGTTGATTGGCTTGATCTGTTTGGGAGGCATCCAGGCAATGGGACCAGATCTTGTGCTCATTGCATGAGTTGGCTGTTTGAAACCTGGGGCCTATGCAGGATTGTTTGGCTTGGCCTGGGAGGAGGGGACTAGACCTACCTGGACTGAGTCTACCAGGTTGACCTCAGTCTGTGGGGAAGGCTTTGCCCTGGAGGAGATAGGAATGGGGGGGGGGGGGGCATTGGGGGGAAGGTGAGGGGGACGGGAGGGGGGAGAACAAGGGAATCCGTGACCGATATGTAGAACTGAATTGTATTGCAAAATAAATTAAAATAAATTTAAAAAAAAAAAAATGGGCTACAGAGCTAAACAGAGAATTCTCAAAAGAAGAATCTCAAATGGCTGAAAGACATTTAAGGAAATGCTCAACATCATTAGTCATCAGAGAAATGCAAATCAAAATGATTCTGAGATACCACCTTATATCTGTCAGAATGGCTATGATCAAAACCACTAATGACAGTCTATGTTGGAGAGGATGTGGAGCAAGGGGAACACTTCTCCACTGTTGGTGGGAGTGCAAACTTGTACAACCACTGTGGAAATCTAGCTTTAAATTTTAATTTGCCTGTGATGTGGCTAGATTTTCTCTCAATAAAACATCCATGGATGCACTTAGGCCTCCATGTAGTTTCTTTTGGGGAACATCTGCCTGATTCAGGCATCAGCACTTTTTTGATGGAACGAGTTCTTTTGGAAGATCATTCTTTTCATTGGACCCAAATAATCCCAGCATTCCTTAGTATGGTGGGTACAGCTAAAACCTGTATCATTTTTCCTTTTTGTGGGTAATTTGTTTTGTTCACTGGATGCCTGGATTCTTTATTCTTCATGTTGTATAGTCTACGATGGGTCCATCAAGACTGATGTGTTCAGCCATGGAAAGCTCTATTACTATCACACGTCCATTTAGCTTTCAATATGGGTCTATATTTTTCTTGTGCTTTAATTTGTACTATATTTTCAGCTCTACTTGTTGGATTCCGTGTCTCAAGACACCAAATTTCTTTTAAAGTGTGTTACCTTTTGCTCCCTGTAATTAATGGCCTTGAAAAATCTACATTCACAGTCTTTCTTCTTAACTTTTCATATTGTTGACTTTTACTTGTGAAATGATGTTGATTTAAGCATGAGTTGATTGCCTCAGCTGTACAATTTTTTTCCTTTCACCCTACCCTATCTGTTTTATCATGGTACTGTGCCTGTTCTTTGTTGTTGTCTGTTTGCTTGCTTTATTTTCTGTTTTGTTTTGTTAAGAAAAGTGTGTTGTAGAATAGCACAGTTGAAGAAGAACTTCTGTCTCTCAGAGCTGTTTTTCTTTCAGGCATAACTGTCCTTTTGATAGTCTGCTTCTTAGACCACTCTCCTTGCCCTTTCTTCTGACACATATTGACAGAGTTGTTGCCATCCTGTCTTCCCATCCTGCCCATGGTTGGATGTGTCTGTCCTGACATTCTCTTTGGTCTGATGTGGAGCTGGTGAGTTCTAAACCCTTGCTCTGTCACATATATGAAGAGTGTGTTTCCTGTGTATTCTCTTGCTTGAAACCACATTTTTTTCTTGTTTGTTTCTGTCTATACAAATTTTAAGGAGTAAAAATGCCAGCTGAGCAGGTTTGTTTTAGATATTCACTACGTATTCCACCTTCAAGATTTTGTTAAAGTATATATTCAACAATCCAGCTAGGGGAGCTGTAATATTTCCCCAGGAAGGCCAAAGGGGCCTTAAACTTTTTTATTTTTCAGTAAAATTTATTTGGGGCTCTGGGGAGATGAATCAGTCAGTAAAATGCTTTCTGTGCAAGTGTAAGAATCTGAGTTTAATCCCTGGCATTCACATAAGAAACTGAGTGTAATAGCACCTTTAAACCCAGTGCCACCAAGGCAGGTATATCCTGGGGCTTGCTTAGCCTAATGGGGAGCCCAGGTCCCAGTGAGAAGCCTTGTCTCACTAGGAAGGTTTGTGGGGAACAACTGAAGTTGACATCCAACAGATCATTCTCTCTCTCTCTCTCAATCTCTCTCTCTGAAATGTGCACTTCATTAGAGAGAATTACTTTTGTTTTCTCCATTTAAAATGTTGGGATTTCATGAGGTGGGTAAGGCCAAAGGACTGGGCCATGCCGTAATCAAACAATGAGCTGTGACATGTTCAGCGAGCACTCTGGCCAGAGGAAACCTGATCCATAAACTTCAAACCAAAAAGTGATGATGTGCAGCCCAGAGCCAACCAATAAATGCCACAGCAGCTAGGAGCAAAGCCTGCCAAAATGCCACATATATAAACCTCAGCCCTTTGTTTACTAAGTGAGAGATTGCTTGCAAACCTCCCAGAGTCTGTGTCGTTGACTCTGCGTCTACCCACCCTCTGCCACTGGGATCAGAGACAGCTAGAACACAGCTGTATAGCCAGCAACACTCCCAGGAATAAATTACTTTTCAGTTAATTGAGGAGAAGAGTGATACAAATATATATTCAGTCTCCTTCTGTTCAGGTTTGGAGGACTTGGGTGCCGCGGACTGGGTCTCAGTAGGAACACCAGACCGAGGGAGAACGGGTTGAAGGTACTCAGGATAAGTGGGATTCGGCGAATGACAGACAGACACAGACACCAGAGTATGCTGTGAACTGCTGCAATTTTACTCAGATCAAGCAGTGTTTTTTATACATTCATTTGAGGAAACATGGCAATCGGCCAGTGGGGCGATAGACATAGAATTAACAATGTGGTCACACAATTTTCTCAGAATGATTAATAGATCTCATGAGTACAGGTGTTATTTCCTCTTTTGTGGTCCCTCATCCAGACAGAGAACATTACGCACTAGTTGAAGTTTTTCCTTCTACGTAATTATTAGACCTTTGTTTTGTATCAAAATTAAACCCTTCCCACCATCGTTCTAATCATGGTTTCATTTGTGTGAAAATATTTAACCTTTGCTTGCAAGTGAGAAGGCACCAGGGGGGTTGGGACCTAGCTATTCTTTCCATGAACTGTAACTTATGCCATTCTGTTTTCATGCTATTATGATTCACCCATTGGTTCCCATGTTTATCATAAGCTCCCGTAAAGGGCAATGGCTCCAAATTATTATATCTAGGATTAAAGTTAGGGGGTTGCCACCACCGACCCTTGATGAGAAACTCTATTTGTCCCTTGATAATTCTTGTAGGACTGGTTAGTTCCTGTAACTGCTTCCTTACAGCTGCTGTTGGCTGCGCGTATGGATTGCTTATGAGTTCCTGGACTTTTACTTTCATCTCTCCTCGCTAGACTCTTTGTCCCTCTGAGTCATAAGTTCTTTTTGTTCTAAGTCATTCATAAATTCCCCCAAACTTCTAGGACCCTCTTTAACTGTTTGCCTAAAAGCTTGAATTATAGGTGGGGGTATTGAGGCCACTTTTGAGGAATCATTATTCTCTTTATGGGGCACATCAGGAACATTGAGAGCTAACTCCCTGAAATCAATACACAAGGAAACAGCAATAGTCACAGCTGCAAAGAGAAAAAGGCAGAGTGCCAGCCAGCTTCTGTAAGCAGATTTTGTGTGGTTCCGTGTAGCCTGGCACCATGATTCGGGCAGATTGATAAGGGGTCGCCGGGGGCATAGACCCGAGGGCCGCGAGCCCCCCTTTCCCACGTAACCACCTCATCCAAGGCATTTGTCACGCGGGCGACACCGTCGTGGGCGTGGCACTTGGGGAAGATTTTCCAGACTTTGTGAGCCCATGGATATTTCTGGGATAGAGTGGTACTCAGTAGGAGGGGATCCATTAGGAAAAACTATGCTGCAGCCCTCCTCTCCACTCTGGAATATTCTGTCCCCTATACCTTTCTTTCCCCCTGCTGCCTTGAAAATGCACAAACTTACCTGTTCTTTTTCATTATTGTGGGTTGCTGTAGTTATCTTTTTTTTGGTTTTTGGTTTATCAAGTCAGGGTTTCTCTGTGTAGCCTTGGCTGTCCTGTGCCAGTGGCCATGTCAGAGGAGCTACAGATGGCAATTGACTTCAGGGGATTGGCCTACCAGGAAACAAAACCCTGATGAGTGACTCTCGGATAGGGAAGGCCCCAAGAGCCTCAGCCCCAGACTGTTTCTTGCTACTGCTGTATCTTTGCATGTTTGCAACTGCCATTATTCTCTGGTATCTGGCTTTGTGTGAATAGGTGTGTGGGGGGGAATCCCCACTGCCTTTCTTGTAGTGTGATCATCTCATGGAAATTTCCAGTTCTATTGGGCATTTATGCCTATGGATTGTTATGAAGATGATTTCCTCATAAACTGTACTGTTTAACTGAAACAATGATTTTATATAACAATAGTGTTAGTTTAAATAGGATTTTGATGATTAAGGGTCTTTAATAAATATAGTAAGGAATTATGATAGAGGTTAGTTTAGTGGAAAAATTAACATAGGTAAAGGTAGGATAAAATGTTGCCCATGCCTCTGATAAAGCAGAGGCCACAGAGGATAAAAAATAAAACAAAGAAGTGTCACACAGCTGGAACACACGAGACATGAATTTCTATTGAGGAGCCATATAGACTGTGGCTTAGGTTAATGAGTTAAGAAAAACAGTTGAGTCCCAGTAGCCCAGCTAGCCTTAATTCTTTCATCTTAATGTTGGGAGATGTTTTCACAGGTTTCAGGGTGCATCACAGGTGAAATAAAGCTTTGAAAATAACTTAAAGTCAGAATAAGATGTTTTTGTCAAATAGCTTTGAGGTAAAAAAAAACCCAGGAAGACAATCTAAAGTTCAAAAGGACACATAGCTGAGTGATAGATTTATTAAGGTCAGGGATAAAAAACAAAGCAGTCCAATTATTATTAGCTGATGTGCCTTTATTGCTAGGATTGGTTGGTGATCAAAGATGATGATTAATTCCTTGTACCCATTTCTGCCCTCAACTTCCTGATATAAAAAAAACTGTTGCTGAGTGTGTATGTACCCTAAAGATTTAAAGTAGAGTTGACTAGTTCTTTTTCATATATAAAAGTTAGATTTGTGATTCTTCTAAGATTTCCTATAAGGTTACCTTTTGAGATAAGTAAAATGATTGGTCCTTTCTTTGTAACTGTAAAATGCAGCCTGCCAGCAAAAGAACTGGCTGATAAAAATGCCTTGCTTGCTTAGACTCTGTTAATCTATAACAAGTTGCTTGGGTATGAATGTATATGGGTTCTTGGGACAACTTGTTTTCCACCTATAATACATAAAATGTTTAATCATGTAAGGAATATGGAAAAATATGCTGTTTTGCTTATATTCATTGTAATCATTCATTTGAAAAATAGAATGTAACCACATTGCAATTCTTCTATTGCTTGAAAGATTTTGCTGGGATATATAAACTGTAAGGGGAAAAAATAGAGAGAAGGAAAATATCAAGAGAGTTAGAAGGAAAACATCTAGAATGAAAGAAGGAATAAACCAGGAAAGATGTGGAGGAAAAAGAATAATAAAAAGAATAAAGAAAAAGTCAGAAGGAAACCATCAAGAGAGTGTGTATGACTTTCCCTTACAGATATGAAAGCCTTAGTTTGCCAACTCTGTGGATCCCCATCGAGCCCTGTGCTGCTGGAGGCTGGTCCTCAAGGCAGAGGTAGTCCTGGAACTTGCTCTGTAGACCAGTCTAGCCTTGAACTTTCAACTCATAGAGATCTGCCTGCCCCTGCCTCCCTAGTTCTGGGATTAAAGGCATGCACTACTGCCACCCAGTTGCTATAGTTTGTAAATACTTTACATTGGATTGGATTGTTTTATATTGTATACAAATTATATATATTGAAATTGATATTGTTAGAAAATGTTATATATATTTTTCTAATTGTACCGTTCATCTAACAATGTAATGCAATTTTCTGATCCTTGAATGTTATTACCAACTATTAGGATATAAAGAAATGAAAGTTAGTAGTTAGATATTATAATAGAACTTGTAGTTATATTAGGTATGTTTTCAAGATTGAGTAGATATATTTTAGATAGACAGGTTATCTTCAAACCCTTCAGAGATCTACAGAATATGGCATTTAAAATGTTTTAATAACTTAGAAAATTTTTCTTTTTTGTTATGACTATGAGACATGTCGGCTCCTGGCAGTACCAATCTACTTCAGAGAAAATATGGGCATTGAAGAAACTGCATATGGAGTTAACTTTCATTGTGGCAAAAGTTAGCCACTGGACAACAAAGTATCCTCGAATCAACAGGACAAAATGAACAGACAGGACATAAAACAAAGGATTACTGATTCTTGCCAAAACAAGTGTGGTTATGGCTTTATCAAAAGGCATCTTCAGAGGCCAGGACAATATGGCACCATCCCTGAAGTGGCCTTCGCAATTCGGAAAAGGTACAGGGCCCTTTTCTTCGAAGGCAGCTGAACAGGCAGTGGGCCGATGGCCTCTGATGTGCAATGGAACAGCAGCTGAAACAGTTATTCTTGAAGAGTAACTAAGCTCACGCCTCTCAATAGTAGACTGGCATTTGATAGAGGGATATGGAGAAGAATGGGATGCTGAGATGAAGCCATATATACACAGCCAAGAAGAATGGACAGCTGAATTAAAAAACCATCAACAATTTCCAGAATTTAAAATCCTGAATCATGACATGACACTAGTGAAATTCAGGTGTTTCTGGTACATGGACTACTCTCACTCAATGTGAGGTTGAACTGTTGATCTTGTGTACATCCTACTTCACAAATGAGTCTGTCAGATATGCTAAGCCTATAGGCTGAAGATGATGCCCCAGCACTTCGGAGAAACCTCAGGTGACTGTCCAGACAGCTGTCTGTTTCTGTCAACTCACAAATTTTTTGGAAGTTGCTTATGTGCACTTCCTGTTTTTGTTAGCTAATATTATTTCCTTCTTGGGTCTCTGAGGGAGTTGAAGATTAGTTAGTTATAGTTGAAGGTTAGTTAGTTATAGTTGAAGATTAATTAGGATACATTTTGGACTTACCAAAATAGGATAGATAATGAAATTATTTTCTCTGAATTTGTCAAATACAAATGGACTAGACATTGTTTAGGTATTTATTACTTGTATATATTGTATATAGTTATTGTCCTTTTGTATATAGTTTTTCTTATATTAGTTATAAGCTTTTTCTTTTTTTCCTTTTTATTAAAATAGAAAAGGGGAAATATGGTGATATTTTATTTGTATTAAAATGTTATTTGTATGTTAATAAATAAAGTTGCCCGGGGGTCAGAGCTATTAGCAAGCATAGGAAAGCAGGGCAGTGGTAGCGTACGCTTGTAATTCCAGCACTTGGTAGGCAGAGCTGGGTAAGTCTCTGTGTGTTCAGGGATACAGCCATTATTGGATACACATGCCTTTAATCTTAATACTAATCATGGAAAACCTGGAGGCCTATACAGACAGGCTGTGAGGAGGCGGTCATGTGGTTGGGTTTACAACCAATGAGAAGGCAGGACAGGAACTCTATATAAAGACTTTAACACAGGGGTAGCTCTGGTTCGGAGAGGTAGGACCACCGCAGGAGGAAGGTAAGGTTTTAGCTCTTAGCTCTGACCTCTTGGCTCTCTTCTTTGCATTGGTTCTGTGTTTCTTATTTAATAAGAAGGTTGGATACATCTACAATAGTTCTTGGTTTGCTCGCTTGCTTTGATATCAGGGAAAGGAATTTTGTTTCATTAAATCAGAAACCTTCTTATACATGCCAGAAAAGATTCTGGAGATGTGAGAAAAGCTTACATGGCAGGGAGTCATGGATGGGGCAATGGTCAGCCTCCTCATTTTGGTATTCCCGCTTTATTTTACAGACATTGAGACAAACTACAAGTCCTTCTCAAGTCAGAAAGGAAGCTGGTTAGGCCTTCCAAGGTCTGCTGTCTGGTTCTTTAGAATCATCACCAGCACAAAATTCCTGAGCATGTGCTCTGCACTGTGTCCAGATGATTGATCTATGAGCTTCTACAGACAAGACTCCACAACTAAGGAAAAGACTGGCCCCATTGCACATGCTTACAGCTTCAAGTCTTACTTGGGAGTAATACAAGCTCCCAAGCCATGGTTAAATTATTTATTATATAGCTTAATTATTGTGACAAGTTAAATAATCCCCAGTACCACCCACCACCATCTCTGAATTCATGAAATGTCATGCCCCCACTCTCTCCACATCCTCACTCCGAAGGCCATGTTGATATCCAGTGCATATTCTTTTGCTTCCTCCTCTAAATATGAATCTTACTTGGTGGCCTTGTGTGTGTGTCTGTAAAATTTTTGATTGATAAGAACAAGAGCCTGGACCAAAGCTTTGGCCTTATGGGTCACTCTTTCCTACAATAGAGAAACCAAAAATCAAGCCATTCTCTTTCTATTCTAGACCATTGCTTTTTGTTTTTTAAATTTTAATTCTTTAAGGAGCTTTTTATTCATTTTACATACCAACCACAGATCCTCCTCTCTTCCCTCCTCCTGCCCCTCCAGCCTCCCTCCCAACCCATGTCCCATTCCTTCCTCCAACAAGGTAAAGCCTCCCATGGAAAGTTAGCAGAGCCTGGTCCATTCAGTAGAGGTAGGTCCAAGCCTCTCCCCTTGCATAAAGGCTGTGAAAGGTGTCCCACCATAGGTAATGGGCTCCAACAAAGCCAGTTCATGCACCAGGGATGGATCCTGATCCTACTGCCAGGGGCCCCTTAAGCAGATAAAGCTACACAACTGTCGTGCTTATGCAGCGGACCTAGTCCACAGACCATTGCTTTTTATATGAGCTCCCTAAACTCAGTGTTAATTAGCTCATGAAATATTTATTTATTTGAGACAAGGTCTCTCTATCCATTCCTGACTCTCCTGCAGCTCACTATATAGACCAAGCTGGTCTTGAACTCAAGGAGATCTGCTTGCCTCTGCCTCCCAAGAACTGGGAATTAGCTCATTAGATAAACACACACCCCACAGACATGAACACATAGGCACACACATACATTTTTTACTGTGTTTGATATGTTTTAAAAGCTATAAGATGAAAGATACTTTGGAAAAGACCTATAAACATACTTCTTTTTGTTTAACAGATACTTTCTTGGATAGCTGTGTATAAAATCACATCTTATAGATGGTATAGTATTTAAAATGCATACTCATGTTCACTATGCATAAAGCATGCCAAATATTGATATATGAATATTATATTAATATATGATTTTCCCCAGGTAGAATAAAATTTTAGTTATTTAGTTTTTAAAGTGTGCTTTTTGTGTTTGATTTTCAAGTGAAGCAGACCCGTGCTTGAGGTTACTGAGAGGCTGTGTAAAAACTCCTTTGTAGAAAGTTAAGCCAGAATGAAATGTCATCTTGTTGTGATGGTTTATTGGGACTCTGTGAACCAGGAAAATAGGCTTGACAATACTGGTGCCGTCTAGATCTACAAGTTCATTTGAAAGCCCATTTCTCAAGCTTTTGGAATTTTACTTTTCAGAGTAGTACTGCTCATTCCCTCTTATATTTATTCACTTAACTCATGTAGCTTCCAGTTGAGAAAAATGGTCTTCCAAATACAGAGCACTTGATGGAGTGCCCTGAGCCCCCCACAGAGGAGTACCATGGATAGTGCAATTCTCTTACCGTTGACAGCCCTTAGTGATCATTTTGGATTACGGATGTGCTCCCTCTTCCCCAAAGTCATCTTCTATAGACACCTCATGTGCCTGTTTCCCACTTTTGCCAGGTACTGGGCATTTATTTGTGTGACTACAACAAGTCTTAGTATCTTTGTTTTTGTATTTTTTTTTTTTTGTCATATCTAGTGAGCTTT
The DNA here is from genome assembly GCF_007827085.1 of Peromyscus californicus insignis. Classification (NCBI taxonomy): domain Eukaryota; kingdom Metazoa; phylum Chordata; class Mammalia; order Rodentia; family Cricetidae; genus Peromyscus; species Peromyscus californicus. Next base: position 68,998,555 of record NW_026294458.1, read on the forward strand.
ATTTTTGTTTCTCTTCTTGATGTGTGTTCTTCAGTTCCTGGTATGATACACAGTGCAGTAGCGTTAGCTCCTGAGTCTCACTTTGATCAGTAAGAGGCACTTCCCCAGTCTGGTTATCAGGATGTAACTATTCTTTGCACAGACATGAATTCTGACACAAAATGGTACTATGTGCCATGTGAGAAAAGGATGCAGAATTTACAGTTTGTGATGTTAGATGTTTGAATGGCATTGTGGTTTAGTTGTGGAATGTCACTATTGGCTCTTGACTGTGACTACCTGGCCCCCAAGTGATGGCACTATTTGGGAAGGTTATTGAGCCTTCAGGAGGCAGAACTGCACCAGAAGAAGGAGGCAGGACTTCAGATTTTTTTAGTTCGACCCCGCTTCCTGCTCACTCGTAGCAGCTTCCTGGCTGTGGATGCCATGCCTTTCCTGCCATTATAGACTGTGTTCCCTTGAACTGTGAGCTTAAAGTAAACCCTTCCTTCCCTGAGTTGTTTTATCAAGTACTTTAGTATAGCAACAAGAAAGGTAAGCAATAAGAGTGAGTGCACACTTTATCTCATTAGCTTTTAATTTGGCTAACTTATGCTAAAAAGTATGCAAATGTGGATGTTAGAAGCTGTTTCTGGTTGAAAAGACCAAATTTGTTGTTGTTTCCTGTTCTGTCTGGACCCATAGAAGAAGGATACATTTGAAGAAGTCAACCACCACTGATATTTCCCACCATGATGCAGGCAATATGAAATAGCCGGGCACTCTTGGAGTCACTCCAGTGACTGGTAGTGCGGGGCTCCCTGTGTCAATTTTGCATGTAATCTTTATTTCGTGCCTGTGTCTCTTTTCCTTCTATTACATTCAGTAAATCAGAAGCCACTTTGAGGTTTACCACCCTGACTCAGGTATTGGCAGGGTCTGAAGAATATTTTCTTTCTCTGTCCTCCACAGGGAATGTTCTTGGTCATCATTCTCTGAAGCCCGCATTTATTCACACATTATTTTCCTATGTGGACTTTATAAGATGGAGCCAGATCTTTTTTTCGGTAGTTACAGCTAAAAGGCAGCTTGGCAATTTTCTTCAGCAATTCATCACTAGAAATGCATTCTGGAAGGAGCCCATTTTTGCTCACTTCATTGGTTGCTGTGACCTCTGTTTTCCGTCCAGAATTTGACTTATTAATACCATTTAGAAGCACTAGGAAGCCACACTCTGCATATTCATCAGGAGATACAGGGCATACATACTCATAACCCAGCACAGAGCATCTCTAGTTTGGATTGAGCTCGAGTGGTTTTAATGATTAGTCCTAGTAGCTTAGCTTCTGATTAATAGGTAGATCATTATGGCTGCACTGCAGGGAATTGGCCTTCTTTCTACTTCTGCTTTCCTTAAGTGGAAACAAACAGTAAATGATCCTAGGTGTGTAAGCATACTACTTCTAATCCTACGCCAAAGCCCCTGTAGATTGAGATTTAGATTGCCAAGCATTTGACTAACTTGCATTTATTTATCTCTGGAGATATGTAGAAACCAGGAAAGAATGAACATACAATCAATATAAGGCAATTTGGGGACCTGGTAGATTGGTTGAAATTATATTTGTCAGGAGGAGGCTGCTATTTAATTCACAGGCACAGATGCCCACATTCATCTGTGACACTGAGTCCATCCCTAATAAGTGTTGTCTTCCCTGAGGCTTTTCTTGTTAGTCTGGTCTCCTTGCTCAAATTTCAAAGTTGTCATCTTCAATTCTGGAAAAGCTGATGCTTCATGTGCCTCATTCAATAAAGGTGGAGTGTGAGGGGCATGAGTTATGGGCCCAGCATCTAATGCTTTATCAAGTATACCTGGAAGAAAGTGTAAGAGTTTTATTTAACTTCATAGCCATCAGATACATTAAATCCCATGAGTCTTGGTAAATTATTAAACAGTTATTGATTTTGTTGTGGTGAACATAGAGATGTATTGACTTTCACCTTAGTCAATAGTTTCCAACAGCATAATAAATCTTGATGTTTACTGAAACATGCATTTTAATCTCAGTGTGTTGTATACATACATTTCAATTCACAGACATTTATTTTATGCTTCCTTTGAACATTTCTGCAAAGGCTATTTCCCCCTGAAGATCCTATTCATTTTGGTTTTGTTTGTTCATTCCCTATCCCTTTGTTGTTGTTGTTTAACTACTTGATTTTATTTTTTCCTTCCTTGCTTGATAATGGGGGGAGATAACAAGGCCTTGGAAGAAATCTATTTGCCTTTAATGAGCAAATTGGGGATCTGTCTTCCTGATGAACTTGTGATCAATTGTGAAGTGTGACTGCCTGTCTGCATCTATATTAAGCTTCAGTGGAGGAAGAAACTTGAAGACTTTCACTCTCCAACTCTTTGCGATAATGCTTCATTCTGATATACACTAGACTAAATACATGATGAGGACCCATGTCTGAGAATCTGCCACTCTTCCTTGTAATCATTTTTCAGTTATGTGGTACTATAACTAAACAGAAAGTCGAGCTCACATTTGGACAACATTAAATAATACACTATAGAATATAATGTAATGGGTATAAAAAAGAAACCCTACTACTTTCCCCTTTGCTAGTTAAGTTTCTACTAATAATATAAGTAGTAAAGAAGAAATGCAGTAACCTAGAATATTTTTCAAAGATGGTGACTGTGGTTATCACACAGAAGAGCATCTCAATGAAGCATCATCCAGATCTGATGGGCTTGAGGGCATATCTGTATGAGATTATCCTGATTATAGTAATTGATGTGGGAAGAGTAGAACTACAGGTATCATCCATGTTAGGTCACTCTGTTTAAGTGTGGAGAAGCCAAGCTGAGCAGTGGGCATGCTACTCTTTCTTGACTGTGGGTGTGGCCAGCTGCCTCAAGTTCCTGCATGGCCTTCCCCATGTTGATGGACTGTCACATTGGATTGTAAAGCAGAATAGACCCTTTCTCCCTTCAGAAACTTTTGTCAGGGTAGTTTATTATGACAACTAGAGGTAAGACTAGGCCAGTGACCTTCAAATGCTTACACAGCATCTATGACCAACATGGATAAGTAACAGCTCCCACCCCGTTGATGGATATTTAAAGCTAAGAACTTAAATATGAGAATTTATGTTCAAGTTGTTTTTGTTTGTGTGCTTTGGATCAATGTGAGTCTTTAAAATATACATCAATAAGACTTTTTAAACCAAACATGGGAATGAAAGAAAAGTCATTCTGAACTTAAATATATAGATCTTTGTATATCTTATATGGTCAAGGTGGCCTTGATATAAAATTTTGACTTCTAATACAAAGAGGAATTATGCCATGTGGGCAAAGAAACTGCTCTTGCCTCAATTGCTGACAGTTACTGTCCAAACCAGCAGGATGCAAAAAAGATGACTGCTGAACTTTGCCAAGACAAGGTAGGACAGTCCTTCAAAATTTCCTGCTTCACAGGAAAGTCTATCAGATATGCTAGGCCTGTAGGCCAGAGTTGGATGCTCCAATGTTGCAAAGGAACTTTGGATGACTGTCCAGACAGACTGATGTTCCTGTTATTAGTTAACATTTCATCCTTCTGGGGTCTTTGATGGAGTTGAAGACCAAATGGTTATAATTATAGCTTTCTTTAGTTATAATAGAAAGTAAATTAGATACAAAACTTTCGACTACCAAGATAAAGTATATTCTCTAATGTTGCCAAGTACAAATGGATTGGATATTGTTACTGTAATTTTTACTTAATAACTGCTTTTATTGTGCATAATTTTACTATGATAAAGTTAAAACCTTCCTTTTTTATTTAGACAAAAAGGAGGAAATGCTGTGGAACAATGTTTTCCTACACTATGAATATGTATTACTCTCATTGGCTAATAAAAAGCTAATTTGCTGATAGCTGGGCAGGAAGAGATTGAGTGCAAGAGCCAGACTAGGAGAATTCTGGGAAGAGGAAGGGTGAAATAAAAGAGTTGTTGCCAAAACTCAGAGAAATAAAATGAGAATGCTGTACTGAGAAAGGGTACCAAGCCACGTGGCTAAATATAGATAAGAATTATGGGTTGATTTAAGTGTAAGAGATAGCTAGTAATAAGCCTGAGCTATTGGCCGAGCATTTATAAGTAATATTAAGCCTATGATTGGTTATTTGGAAACTGGCAGGTGAGAGAGAAAAGTCCGATTACATGTGTTCTAATATGTTTTAAGGTCATCCAGTAAACATGATTATAATTCATACATAGGTCTTGTACCAAAAATTTCTATCCACCCATCCATTCACTTATTTTGAATATTCACTTAGGAATAAATCTACCTTGGCTAGTCTCCAACTTTAGATTCTTAAATGATGGCTGCTTACAGAAATGGCAATTATAACCTATTGGAAGGTGAGAGATATTCTACCCCATCATTTCCAATTGCTATTGTCATAATCTAAACTTTTATTTGAGGAGAGAGAGGAAAATAAGAATGAAAAGAATGACAGGATGTATTAGTTTCTTTTCTTGTTGCTTGACAAACTTGCACACACATGCACATACACACATACACACACACACACACACACACACACACTCACACACATACTCACATACACTAAAACAAAATGAAACCCCAAAAAACTTAGGAAAATAGGGTCTACTTCTATGATGGCAGGGAAATCATAGTGGCAGGAGTTGAAGTGCCTAAACACATTTCATCCACAGTCAGAAAGTCAAGGGAGAAGAATGCTTAGCTAACTTTCTATTTTTTATTCAGTCCAGGGCTGCAGCCCATAGACTGGTACCACCCACATTTTATGTGGGTCTTCTCACCTTGGTTAATCTAATCTAGAAAATACCTCACAGACGCACCCAGAGAACTGTTTCCATGGTGAGCACAAGTCCCATCAGGTTGATAGTAAGGGTTATCCATCACACAAGATAATTAACTAAAGTCCTGATGATGTATAATACTTTGAATATTACATTGAATATTTGAATATTCAATACATTTTTATTTGAACAATACATGACACATTTAAATTATCTTCTCTGAGAAACAATAGGGGCTGTATCAATCTGATCTTGTTTATGTTTTGTTTATTCCTGGCATGTTATTTACAGGTTTAATTTCACTCCTTCTTCCATTGTCTCTATTGTACGGCCTACCATCATGTAACCTGGTAACCACTTCTGTGTGAACTCTCCACACACAAGCCTTGTTGTATGATGTGCCACCATCTCTGTTCCTGTAGCATCTCATGAGTCAGACATTCCCTTTTAATGGGTCCATGTGTTGTTGAAATGTTTCCTTCTGGGGAATGGAGGATTCAGGTCCATGCAGGGTGGGTTGCTGTAACAGCCAGCTCTGCTTACTAAGAATCTTGGCTTTCTTTTCATGCTGCAGCTATGGACATGCTGAAATCACTTACTGATGCAATGGTTCCCTGCCAGTGTTCCTGGAGCCATCTGTGGAAAGTCCTTGAAAGGGAGAGGTCTAAACATTGATGGCTTATATTCTACCTTCAGTGAACTGTGAATGCCTCTGCATCTGAGAGTTGCAGTTAATCATTTGAAAACATGCTAAGAAACTTGGAATTTTGAGTGTGCAATGATTGTTTGCATGAATGTACATATTTTGATAACAGGAGGAACTAAGTGCAGCATCTTGAGAAAGCTGTTGATTTATCTATGAAGAGAGACCAGGACAAAAGTTCAAGTTGGCAGTGCCTTGAAGTTGTAAACATTTACGAAAATGGCTGGGCAGCCCATTCAGATCTTGCTTCATAGCATTTGGAAACAATATCAGAGGGAAAGGCTTCCAAATTATTCCATTTAAGTATAATTTATGGCAATAAACCCAGTGGTTTATTCTTCCTACAGGACACAGGGAGTAAGCATGAAAGCCTAGGGAGGAAATCACATAGAAAGAACTTGAGTCTGTTGAATAAGAAGACGGACCAACAATACTTAGGTGGTACATGGTGTTTAGAGCTGTAATGGTCATATGGTAACCAGTAGTTCCCTCTGACTCTTTACATTTAACTTATTAAAATAGTACATACTTAAAAACTTAGCTGCCTCCTCATGCCATCCACAGTGGAAGTGAGCAGTAGCTACATATACTGGGTACAATGTTGAAGAAGGAAAACGAAGAACATTTGTTATTTCAGAAAGTTCTCTGAGGTGGATTTGTTTTGAGTTACAGCATTAACCTCTAGAAAATGAACCATCTCTAATCCATTAGGAAGTAAGGGTCACCTGGGTCATTGATCCACTATGACAAGTCAGTAAGTAGACTCTACCTGTGGCAACAGCAAGGCAATTTCTGTGGTTTAGACCCTAAATGCCCGCCCCCATCCCCACCCCAGACTCAGTTACTAAAGGTTTGGTTGGTTTCCAGGCTTGGGTGTTTGTTACTGGAGCTCATGGAACCTCTAGGGGCAGGGTCAAAGAAAGTTAAGTCACTAGGCCATGTTCTTGAAGGAGATGATGGGACTTGAACCTCTGACTCCCTCTTTGCTTCCTGGTGTCCAGGAGATGAACACTCTCCTCTAGCACACATTCCTCCATGATGTGTGATGCTGCCACAGGCCCAAGGTGACCTGGACAGACTTAAACCTCTGAAACCATCAGCTGAAACCAGACTTTCCTCCTTCCTTGGGTATGTTGTCCCCATTGAAGAAGCTGACTAACATAACCTGGACATGTTCAGGGGGATTATTCCTTCTGGCATAGTTGCTAACCTTTTGGAGGGGGTAGATGGGAGGTTTGACACCCTTGTCTTTCACCTTCATATGGCATGCTCTCTTGACTCTAATATGAAGTTTAAAGATTTGAGTGCTTCCCTTGTCTTCTGTATTTTGGTTTAATATGTTGCCACTTTCTTTAGGGGGTGCATATCTGACCGTAAGGATTGGTCTCATGCTTTGAGGACCTCACTAGCAACCTTTAGGCAAATGCCTTAGACTTTTTTCATGCCTTTGTAGATGTCCCTGTCAGCCTCTCCCTGAGGATTTCTTTCATTGCAGATAAGGATGGCCAGCGTTGCCCTATGGTGTAAAATGGTTATTATATAAATGTATAAAAAAAGACTCAGAAGAGAGGGGGCTGCCACAAGTTACATTCAAGTGCTCATATAAAAAGTAAAGCACATGGGAGGGGCTTACATTAAGGAAGATTCTTGAAAATTCTGGAAACGTTGAATGGCTTGTAACATTTTTTGCCTGGGGGAAGTTTTTAAAAATTCTTTTTGACAATTTCATGCATATGTACAATGCATTGTGATTATATTCAGCCCCCTCCCCCTTTGCCCTTCTCCTTCTTCTTAGCTAGTCTCTCTCCTACTTCATGTCCTGTTGTCTGTCTGTCTGTCTGTTCATCTGTTTGTCTCTTCTCTGCCTTCCCCTTTTTCTGTTCTTCCTCCTCCTCCTCCTCTTCCATCTCTACACTGAGTTTAATTACAGTTGCTTGTGTGTCTTGGGTAAGGAATTACTCATTGGTATTCAGGCAAGTACCAGTGGTTGCACCACTTAAGAAAATGGTGCCCCCTTCCCTCACACCTCTTTCCCTGTCAAAAGCCCCTCTCTGAGGAGTGATGCCTCAGAGGTGCCTTCCCGATCTATGATGGAGCATTGTTGTTTTATTCAGAAAAGCTGGGTACTTACTGATCGGGTCCCATCTTGTCACTGGTAATGACCTTTCAAAGAGACTGTGTTTAGCACTGAGCCTGGTACAGACTTGTGGTCTGGATTTCTGGCTTCCAGAACTATGAGAGAACAGATTTCAGTTATTTTTAACCATTAATTTTGTGATAATTTGCTATAGCAGCCAGAGAAAACTAATGTAGACTTTCTCTGGCATGTTCCCCAAGCCACTTGAAGAAATAGTAAATTATAACAGCAACTAACTATATTAGTAAAAATACAAATGTACAATAGTGTATAACATCTTTCCTTGTGAGATATCCATTCACAGCTATGAGTTATTTTTTTTTTTTTTCGTTTTTCGAGACAGGGTTTCTCTGTGCAGCTTTGCGCCTTTCCTGGGACTCGCTTGGTAGCCCAGGCTGGCCTCGAACTCACAGAGATCCACCTGGCTCTGCCTCCCGAGTGCTGGGATTATATTCACAGCTATGAAATGCTATGAGATAATGCTCTTGTACACTGTAAAGATGTCACATGAATTTGTTTAATAAAATGCTGATTGGTCAGTAGCCAGTCAGGAAGTATAGGTGGGGTGACCAGACTAAGAGAATTCTGGGAAGAGGAAGGGTAGAGTCAGGAGTCACCAGCCAGACAAGAGGAAGCAAGATGAGAATGTCGTTTTGAGAAAAAGTACCAAGCCACATGGCTAAACATAGATAAGAATTATGGGTTAATTTAAGTGCAAGAGCTAATTAGCAAAAAGCCTGAGCTATCAGCTGAACATTTATAAGTAATACTAAACCTCAGAGTCAGTTATTTAAGACGTGGCTGCTGGGTATTTGGGAACAGGCAGGCAGGAGAGAAACTTCCACCTACAATGAAATGTATTTTGTTATTTTTCTTTTAAATTTCTAGATTTTCTTCATTGAGTGTGACACTCTTGCTGTTTTGATAATTACACATATTTTCTTGCCGCGTTTCCTTAGATGTTTTTAATGCAGAGTTTAGTAGTCTTATATGACTTAATCCAACAATCTTTTTCTTTTAGCAGTTTCTCATTTGTGAGTCTTGCTGTTGATATCTCTTCTAAGTCAATAAAGGAATTCAGCTATTATTTCCTTTACATCTAAATCCTAAATCCACTTAGAGATGTCCTTTGATATGATGCATGAATCCAAAAATATCTTATTTTCACATGACTGTTCAACTGTCCCTACTTTATATTGTCCCCCCCTCTTCTTCCTCCTCCTCTTCCTCCTTCTTTCTTCTTCTTCTTCTGATGTTTTGTCTCCATGTATGTGAGTGCACTGTGTGCATGCAGTGCCTGAAGAAGTCAGAAGGGCGTACTGAATCCCATTAATCTTGAATTATAGAGCTGTAAGCTGCCACATAGGTGCTCGGAATCAAACCTGGGTCCTCTGAAAGAGCTACAAGTGTTTTTAACCACCGAGCCATCCTGAAGCAGCCCATGTTTTACAATCAGCTTAAATATTCCACTTCTGTGCTGTATTATCACAATAATGGTCTATGAAGTGTCTGGAAAATGGCGGTCATGACTTTCATCCAGAGCATCCTTGCATGTCTCAACCCCTGAACAAGGTAAGCTTCTGGGTGCTCTGTAGCAGCCCTGTGGATACAGGTGAGCTGAGTCAATGTTCCCTTTTTAAAATTTTGACTGAAGTCCCAAAGTTAAACTTAGGTTATTAAGTCTACTTTCAGCTCATGTTCTTCTGGGGGTGGGTGTTAAGATTTACCTCTTTAATAACACCAAGGAAGCAAGAGGACACTATAATGGAGAAAATTCTATGTATAGGATTTTTAGTAAAAATTAAATAAAAAATTGAGGGTTTTATTCTGTTTTTATATATTTATAGCCTATGTAGCTCTGGAGAGAGTTTAGGTCCATTTATAGGACTATATAATATGCAGCAAAGTTGTTAACCACGGAAGAGGATGGGAAGAAACATGGCACAGAGCAAAGCTGGAGTCAGTGGCAGACTGCCGGTGAGGAGGCTCAGGTTTAGTCTCTCATCTGTCGTAAAACATATTGAGTATTAATATACTTTGCAGTACAAGTGTTTTAAAAATTCTAACAATGGCACATATATATTTCATGTTCATTCTGTTGCAGGAATCTACTTAAGCTTTAATTTAATCTTTGTAACAAGTTGAGAAGATGGGTAGTGGTGCTATTCAGTTTTATAGAACAGTTGTTACTAATGTTGAGACATGTAGACAAATTACTCAGAGGATTCTTTTAAAGACAACACTGTGCTAAAGAGCCTTCTTGGAATCTAAACAGTGAATACTGCGGTGAATATCACATGTGTTATATTTTGTATCATCTATGGATCTGATGGCCCCAGGCCAAGCTCAGAATGACTCTATCAGGTCAATACCACAAAGAGCTATGCTGGCATAGCATCATTTGGGGTGGGTTTTAGAATAGAATATAAAATTTGCAAGCCTTTATAGAATTAAAACAAACGAACAAAAAAGTTACAACTTCTAATAGCAACTGGTGACTTGGGGACAGTTTCAAATTTTGAGTTAGGAAGCATAGCCAGTGTGCGGCTTGTAAGCCAGGGAGCTTTTGACATGTAAGAATAACTGCTAACTCCCTCATCCTGTAATGATAGTCCTTGGTGGATGAAGTGAGGTATGTCAGTCAGGTGGTGCTGTGCTGTGCTTTCGAAACAAGTCCCTGAAAGGCATTGACTTTGCACCTCCTCCAAGTGCTTTTTCACGTTCATTTAAAGGCTGACATTTCTGATAGCTACTCTTCATTATCCAGTCATGGCCTGTGGCAAGAGACTTCCAATGTCAGTAGCAGGGAAAAGAACAGTTTTGGTCGTGGAAACCTACTCTCACATCTCTCAAATGGGAATGGAGAAGGGACAGACCGTCCCTGCTCATGTTCTGTGGCTAGGCATCCATCACTTAAATACTGAGCGCTTCCCATCTAAGCCCCACAGAGAATATGGTCTTTCTGTTTCTACTGGGAATTTATCCCCTTCTACCCTTTCTCTTTTCTTTTTGTTCCTTCAGGCCCCTTACCTCCTGAAACTCTATCTTCCTGGTACCAAATTACCCCTCCTCAGGCAGGTCAGTCTTTACAGTGAGTCTTCTCAGAGAGTAAGTGATGGGGTGGAATAGAAGGAAAGAACAGAGAAGGCACATCCTTTTGACCATCACTTCTTGCTTATCTACTACTAGTTCTCCTTGCGTCTCACAGCCCAGACATGGCTGGAGGTTGCAAATGAGAAAGAAAGTAAAGGGTAGAGAACTAACCCATTTTCCTTCTCCTAGGGGATGTTCACACTTTCTCCTCCACTGACAGCTTTCCCTCTTTCTTTATTTATCAGTCATGTTAGAAAACTGTTTTGAGTCCATCAGCAGCAGGCTTGGATCCCTACAAATGTATACTCTAATGACATTTGCACTTCAAGGTCCACGATGAACACCAACGTGGCAGAGTGTGTAATGCAGAAACAAAAGGGAGAGTGATCATCAGGATGAGGGATTTGAAGCATGAGTAAATCGAGAGCTCAGGCTTCTACTCATGTAAAGAGGCGGATCCCTGAATGCACAGCTGGCTTTCTCAGGGCAGGACCGAGTTCTGTGTTTGGGGTCTGAAGGCTCTATGGTTGGAATCTGTAATCTCTCCAAAGGCCATGTGTCCAAGGCCTAGATGGCAGCCTGTGAATGCTATTGGTGGTTGATGCAACCTTGGAGCAGTGGGGTCTAATGGGAGGAAGTAGGTCATTGACGTAATTGAGGGGGTATTTAGTACTCTGACCCTCCTTCCTTCGTCTTTGTATACTTCCAGCTGGATGTGTTGAGCAGCTTTTAAAAATAATATTTATCATTGTTGTTGTTTTTTTCAATCACTCCTACCTGCTGTGATACACTACTTCACCACAGGTCCAGAACAGTGAACCTGTCACCATGGAAGCTCGGAAGCCATGAGCCCAAATAAATATTTCATTCCTTAAGTTGTTTTCCTCAGGTGTTCTGTCACTCAGGTGTTCTGTCACTCAGGTGTTCTGTCACAGCCGTAGAAAGCTGACTAACATGGAAGGTAAACAAACAAACAAGAAACCACAAATGTAAGAGAGGGGATGCAGAAGTTAGAATTCCCATCACTCCATCTCTCGTACCTCTCCCACCCCTTTCCTAAACATTGACTGTCTCATACCTTACGATATGAATTCCGATCCCGTTCTTCACAGCCTTCACTTAACTTCTTTCTTTAGCCCTCTGGTGCCAGCATGGAGTGGAGGTGTAGAATGTCCCTAATTTGGGTCTGTGGCTGCAGAAATATGTCTGTGTAGATGGCACCCCAAATTCATATTAGTTTATAATCTCGTGTTTTTTTTATAGAAACATAATAGAGTTGGAAAATACTGTGCTTCTATGTGCTTAGTACATGTTAGGTGCCTCATATGTAAATACACTTGTGTGGTGTGGTTTGGAGGCTTAATCTTCTCCTCTCACTATTTACATGGAAGGGATGACACAAGGCATGATTAAATCTCAGATCAGCTGTTGACCTAAATGATCACTGAGACTCTTTCCACCCCAGAGCTTTTATGATCCTGTTGGAATATTTGCTCTACATTTTAAACAGATGACTCCAAAATGATATCTTTGAGCAAGGAATTGCCTGTGATGTGGCAGACGCTGACTCCTTTCATCTCTCTTCATTCTGAAAATTTCATCTCTAATCCATTCTATCATCTTCCACTCTTTCTGCATATTAACATAGGAGTCTCTCGTAATGTCACATTGCTGGCTTTTTCCATTATACGTAGTTAAGGAGTATTCATTCCTTATTTCATGAGGCTAAATAAATATAGATAACTCCAACAGGGCAGAATGTACTGCTCAATGGTTGACAAGGGAATGTTTTATTAATTTGCCTTTAAATCATTGCAATCATGTCCATTCGAATGTCTGATTCTTTTCTCCCGGTAAAATGGGAAATGGTTGTTAAATTTTTTTTATGTCTCTTGTAAATAAACTGCAACATCCTAATGGATGTGCAGCCAGAATTAATCTCAAACGGAAATCATCAGTGACATACAAAGAAGATGACGCAAGTTTCCCATAGCATTTTGTCAGGAAGTACATTTTCATGAAGACAATTTACATTTGCATTCAATTGCTCTTGTGCTCTCTGCCACAGATTTTGATTCTTAAAAAAAAAAGAAAGGAAAAACAAAACCAACTTGTATGCCACTTGGGCATAATAGTGTCAGATAGGATGAGGCTTGCAGAAGCCATTAAAGTCACCTCCTGCTTCCTCCCAGGCACATACGAATTCATCTTGCAATTTCATCCACTCAAGGGCACGAGCTTCTAAATCTCCTCTGGTAACTAATTTGACTATCTGACAACGCTTTCTGTCGTGATGTTTTCTCTTACCAACAGTGGAACTGAGCCGCTTCCTGTCTTTGTTTTCAAACCTCTAGGAACCAGGTGAACAGTCCCTTACAGTTCTTTGTAAAACCATTAGCATTTTACCAAACTCATCAAACCAAGGGTGCCTTTTGTTCTTTTTGTTTGCAATCACTGTCATTAAAAGGATCCCCTCTCAGCCGGGCGGTGGTGGCGCACGCCTTTAATCCCAGCACTCGGGAGGCAGAGCCAGGCGGATCTCTGTGAGTTTGAGGCCAGCCTGGTCTCCAAAGCGAGTTCCAGGAAAGGCGCAAAGCTACACAGAGAAACCCTGTCTTGAAAAACCAAAAAAAAAAAAAAAAAAAAAAAAAAGGATCCCCACTTTATCAGATTTTTTTTTTCAACCAGGGCCAAATTTATTATTCCACATATTTAGAAAAATATTTTTTTTGCAAAGAGACGAATGCAAAATAACATGCATTTGAGAACATTCCTGGAGAATATTAATGGCCGTGATTACAGAGAGGATGAGGAATTGGTCCAGGGCACAAGCAAATAAGAGGAAAAGGGACCAAAGGAGCTAACTGAGCAATCAAATGTATCTCAAGATTCATGTCATTCAGATATTATGGGACTTACGTTAAAAGTGGATTTTGTATGAAAATGAAAGCCACTTTGACTCTGGGCAAAGAGAGGTGTGTGGAGGCAAAAAGCCATACTGCCTACAGCCTGTGGATTAATGACCTATCTCTTTCATGTGCTGAAAGAGGTGCAGGTGCAGGTAGGCTCCCAAGATCCCTTGTAATGAGCTGAATTTATGGTACTGTGCAGGAGTAGGACAGTTATTAGTAAGTAACAGAGATGGTGGGGTAATGACCTGATCACTGGCCTATAATCAATCAGAGGTTGATTTCTGTGCACAGTTCTCCTGGGAGATTATTAGACGCAATACACAGCCAAGACCAGTCACTGGCTCACTGGGGGCCCATTAGTGGCTTGCAGAGGCCAAGTATTCTATCCCTGTACACAGAGAAATTCTGTTTACTGGAAAAGCAAAGAGAAATGACTGAGAGATCTTTGTCCTTTTCTTGTGGTCTGTCTCCTCAACCCAATACATCTCTGAAGCAAACCTCGTTTAACTGCAAATAACTGGAGAGAAACTAATAGATGGTATAGGACTCATTTATCAAAGGCTTTAATGGTAATATATGTCACCAAATGCATAAGTAGACTCCTACCTTATGTATTAAATATATTTTCAAAGAGGCTCAAAACATGGAGAATTCTGACTTAGATGTTACGTGTAGGCGCCAATGTATTAAGGAATATTTAAAATGTGATTTTTTTTCCTTCCTGGCCCTGCAGCCTCAGCATTTAATACATTTTACTACCTCATACTTGTGATTTCTTGGTTGTGTTTTCATGTAAAGTTTCTTGTCATAGTTAGGGTTTCTAATGGCTGTGAAGAAACACCGTGGCCACTGCAACTTTTATAAAGGAAAACATTTAATTGGAGCTGGCTTACAGTTCACAGGTTAAGTCCATTGTCATCATGGCAGGAAACATGGCAGCATGCAGGCAGATATGGTGCTGGAGAGTAGCTAAGAGTTCTTTCTTCACCTGGATCAGCGGGCAGCAGGAACAGAGAGAGGTGACACTGGTCTTGGCTTGAGCATTTGAAGCCTCAAAGTCCACCCCCATTGATATACTTCTTCCAACAAGGCCACACCTCTTCATCAAGGCCACACCTCCTAAGAGTGCCAGTCCTATGAGTGTATGGGAGCTATTTTTATTCAAACCACCACAGTTCTGTATCCAGTAGGAGGATAACTGAAGGCTAACTTCTTTTTATGGAAATACTTATTTTACTTTTAATGATGTCTATGTCCATGCATATGTGTATGTGGACTTGTTCATGTGAGTGTGAGTGCCTGAGGAGGCCAGGAGAGGATGTCAGATCATCTGGGGTTGGAGTTATAGGTGGTTGTGACCTACTGGATGTGGTAGCAGAGAGATGAACTTAGGTTTTCTGCAAAAGCAGCAAGTCCTCTTAAATTTTGAGCCGCCTCTCCAGCATGAGGCAAAGTTTATAAATGCTGTTTTCTTTCATGAAGTAAGTCACTTGGTTTCATTATGCTCAATAGAAGTAGCCTGGGCATTTTTAGTGTTGGAATTCCTATCGCCTTCACTCACTTTATAGTGTAGCAATGCTATGATATGGGATTCAAGTTGCTTTAACCAGCTCAGCAGCTTGGATCAGATCATGTTGTTGGAAGAACTAACCTGCCCATGAGAGCACACAATGTGCTGTATGTGTTCCCTCTGACTAGCAGAGGCAGGAGAGAACCAATCTGTCCTATGAAAGCTGATTTAGTGGGATCAGTACATACACACAAAACAAAGCTTATGACAAAGTCCCGGGGGTAAAAGACCGAGTCCTTAACCGTAGTGAAAGTAGGTTAGTCAGGGCTCACCATGAAAACAAAATAAACCAAATCAAACCAATGGGACAAAATATCCACAGCTTCCAGAAAGCGGCCCTTTCTCCTCCTCATTGGGGGATTTGTAACTCAGAGGTATTCTTAATTCTTTTATTATCTGGTACTTGGCTGCACCTCCCTCCCCTTCCTTTCCCACAGTTAAGCACAAATGACAACCCATCACCCCTTTCTGTCAGAGGACGACACCCCTCTTCAAGGTTATTTGCAAGAGAAGTCACTGCTGCTAAGTTGTCTACCTTGTCTTTCCGGAAGGGGTCCAGGAGGCATGGAGATGCAATGAAGAATGGCCAGATTTAGAACAACACTCTGGGGCCAAGGGTTTCTTTGGTTTAACTTCATGCATGACAGGGCTTGGAACTGTTTCCGTGCATAATCCTTGTTTAATTTTTTATGTCTTCCATGCACATCCTGACTGTTCCTTTTCAGTGTAAGAATGTAATCCCACCACCCACAAAAAACCCCAACAACTATGAGGTAATGCACTTGCTAATGAGTTACAATCACTCGTTCCGTACAATATTCTATACTGTGAAATATTACATTGTACTTGATGGAATTGTACAGTGCTGTTAATTTTAAAAATGCAAAAATAAAATTCTTCTTTGAAAGGTCGGTATGCTGAGGACGATGAACTGGAAGCCTGAAGACAGGCTGTCCCGGCCGATGTAGCTGAGCTGCACGTCTGGAATGTTTGGGGGGAGATCACAGTGTATCCTCATTAATTCGGTCTGCAGTTACTTGCCAGGAAATCTCACACACATTGGATGGGACAAGCAAGCTGCTCTGACCACAGTGTGGCAAGGTGGCTGTAATTAGTGATGGCATGCTACATTTTTGAATAATGTCAAGAGACTGGCTGAGCCTATACAAAGACTCTTGAACCCACCACATCTTTGTTGCACAAGGCTGCTGTTGTGCTGTGGGCGTCAAGTTGGTACTCAAGTGCAAGAAGTGGGAGAGAAGGAGAAAGAGCCTTTCAAGACACTATTCGAGGGGAAAGGAAAACCACAGGTGATTCCTCCTCTGTGAGGCTGTCTACTTTCATCAGGGACGATACATCTCTCCAAAGCCTCTTTTAGCCGCTGCAGTGATGTGACTCGATCTGTCTGCCAACTTTACAGGAGAGACCAGAGCAAGAAGTGTGTGAACAGAGTGGGGGGGTTGGTTAATTACTGTGACTTGATCCCTCTGAGGTGGACACCTGCATCAGGGCACCATCTTGTGCCCTGTCCATATGCAGTATGCCCCAGTGTGCATTTGACTGTTGACTTCTAACTGATGTGTGGAGGTGACGCACTGATGGCCAAAACTTCGTCTTCAAACTTTGACTTCTGAGCTTTTCCTAGCAGTGTGCAGTGTGACGTTTGTGGAGGTGGGTAGTGAAGGTAAGCTTCTACTCCTAGTCAGCTATGAGACCATGGATAAAAGAAGCCAGTACCAAAGAGGTGGTTTCAGTCTTGATGTGGTTTCACTGTTTTTCAACTATCTGATGGTGTGGAGGTGATGTACTGCCCTTTAAACTACAGTAGCCATATGCTAATGGTAAGCACAGAGACCTAATAAATAAAAAAAAAAACACTTTGTGTAGTATACAATAATGTACGTGAGATAGTCAGCATTTTTATGTTCTAAATAGCCTCTATGTTAGGTGGTTTCCTGACCCAAGACTTGTGTAAGTGGTCTGCACAGAAACTGAACTGAACTGTGATGTTTGATAGCTTAGGTGCGTTAAATACATCTTTAACTTAAGACGTTTTTGCTGTGGGATGTTCTGTATGGCAAATGTGTTGCTGATTAGTCAATAAATAAAACACTGATTGGCCATTGACTAGGCAGGAAGTGTAGGCGGGACAAGGAGGAGAATAAAGCTGGGAAGTGGAAGGCTGAGTCAGAGAGACACTGCCAGCCGCCACGATGAGAAACAGCATGTGAAGATGCCGGTAAGCCACGAGCCACGTGGCAAGGTATAGATTTATAGAAATGGATTAATTTAAGCTGTAAGAAAAGTTAGCAAGAAGCCTGCCACGGCCATACAGTTTGTAAGCAATATAAGTCTCTGTGTTTACTTGGTTGGGTCTGACGACTGTGGGACTGGCAGGTGATAGAGATTTGTCCTGACTGTGGGCCAGGCAGGAAAACTCTAGCTACACGTTTTCAACTTGTGATGGGTGTTTTGGGGCATAACTGTTGTATGTAAGTTGCGCAATATGTATATGCAGCTGCTGTTTGTCAATGAAATAAAACTAAAAGAAATCCTCCAGTAAGAAGTTGTGTTGTATTGAAACATCAGCTAATTTAAAAACAATCAGTCAATCAAACAAAAGAACCATGACCAGCCTTATCAATTGCACCTGTCTGCAAACAGCCCAAGAGAGCAGAGCTGGAAGTATGTGAACAGAGTCCGGGGTTACCGCACTGTGACTTGATCAGTCTGTAGTGGACGTGTGCATCATGCCCTGTAAATGTATGTACAGCATGTCTCTGACGTTTGATGGTTGAGCTTCTAAGAGTTCACAGAAGGATACTGTGAGCATTGCTGCTCTACCCTCCTGCTTTCTGCTGGTCAGGGCAGCTTGCTGCCCCTGCTAGTGTGGACTAGGTCCTTTGCAATTGCTCCAGCTGTTCTATGACAAGGAGCTGGCCTCCATGGCCTCTCCACCCCACTGTATTGTCCCAGACACATCTTGACAATGTTTCTTGAGCACTGATGCTTGGGGACTTCCCTGACGCCACTATGTCAGGAGATGTTACCAGGTTCCCATTTGGAGCTCCCAGGTTCTACCTAGAAGTTTCAGGGAGAAGACTAACCCCTGACTTTGACTGATGAGGGAGCAGAGATTTTTAGGGCCTCTCTGGACACAACTGAGAGATCAGCAGGCCCTGTGTTAGCTGCTGAGCAAGAGCCAGTTTGGCCATGTCCCAGTGTTGACCACATTTCTTTCCCAGCATTCGCTGCTTGGTTTCTTCCTGTCTTCTCGGGACTGTCTCCCTCAACAGCATAGCAGCACATGAACTCTTGTCCCAGGCTGTGTTTAATACAGTCTGACTCCACGAACGATGTTTGGCTGCTGACATCTTTTAGATCTCACACCTTTTGTATATGACCAGGGACATTCCAGTCCTACCCTCTGTCCACCATAAAAACCACAAGCTGGTCTTTTCTGTCTCTCCTTAGCTGTTTTCACCAGGAGATACATCATTCTCCCCAGAAGGTCTCATTATGTGAACAATAAACACACACATCTCCTCTTGATGTGTGTGTGTGCATGTTGCCAGAAGTCTCTGCATTAGAACTAAGTTTTGGATGGCATCCATTCTACTACTACTGCATAGTATCTGCAGCTCTATGGCACCGGACAGTGTCTGCTCTTTGGGACTGGGCCTGTTGCCACCACAAGAAGCCATCAGCACTCATTCAATGAAGATGAAGTGGGAAGATTGGCCACTGCCAATGGCTGGGCCCCAACGTACAGAGCAGGTGGCCCAACCCCTGGAGATAACATGTAGTGTAGACCTTGTATACACAGATCCCTAAAGGCTAGAGGGGGAAAATGCTTTAGGGATTTCATGGAGTAAATTGAAAAGATGAGGGCATGGATGGCCAGTCAATCTCCAAATAGAATTTAAGCAGCCTTAGAGCTGGCCTCTGCCTCTTTGTCTTAGAACAAAGACTGCCCAGGTGTTGTTTCTCATGAGCCATATGTTGCATGGGGTTCTTCTAGCATCTTGTCCAAGAAGGCTGCCCAGATAGGCAACAAGATCTCAATAGAGAGAGCTTTAGGTATGGGTGCATGCCTGGGGCTGAAGAGAGTGTAACAAAACTAGCTAGGATAAGGTGTACTCTCCAAGTGTCTTAGTCACTTTGGGCTATTATCAGAGACTGTTATAGACTAGAGGGAATAAACAATATAAATTTATGTTCTACCACTTCTGAAGGCTGAGAACTCAGAGTTGGGTGCTAATGAGATTGTCCTTTCGATCCACAGAAGATACCTATTTTCTCCCTGTCAGGGCTGGTCCTTGCTGTGTGTGCAAGGAGGGGAGTGGTGTTGCTGTCTTTGTATAAGGGCAGGGATCACATTCCACCATCATGATCCCAGCTAACACTAAGGACTTCCCGGTGATTCATCTCGAAATAACATCATATTGAGGGGTAGGATTTCCATCTAGGAATTCTGAGGTGACAAAGGACTCTGCAGCACCCAGCCTGAGAAAACATGCAGAGATCCCCACAGGGAGTATGTCCCCAGAATCCACACAGGCACACAGGACAGACTACAGACCAAGCTTTTGTGCCTCCATTACTCTCCTGGAATTCAGCTGTGGAGGGCTTAGAAACTGGAGCTAGTGAGTGAGATGGAAGGAATTTAAAATGCCACGCATGGGCAGAGAAAATATTCCCTTCTTCCAGCCAGCAGCTCCCTGCTGGATCCTGGTCCCGCTAGGCTGAAGTTCCAACCAGCATAGAAGAGAATTTGATATTCCCAGAAAACATCAAGATCCTAAACTCTTATCTTAGAGGAGGGGATGAAATGGCTTCACTGAATAACACATTCTAAGAGACAGTGAGAATGAACTGTAAAATTCAGTGCCGTAAGATATGCTCATTCAACCTAACCATTAGGTCTATTTTCCCATTCAATCCAATGTTAATGGGAAACTTTAATTTTCCCAGAGTATTTTTTGTGTGTGTGTGTGAGTAAATTAATGAGACATCCCAGAACACAATCTAGATTTGGGAGATTTTATGGCTGGCTTTCTCTGGGCAAATATTTGAAATGTTGGAGGATCCTGTAATGCCTAAGGTGGCCGCTTGGTGGCAGCCGAACACGAGAGGTGAGGACTACTTGCCTGGAAGCCCAGAGGTTTGACATGAGAAGCATTTTTTATTCAACTTCCCAGGGCAGCGCTTATTCCCGCTATGGTGGAAGATCTGTTTTCTCCAACAGTGCTTGTTTTGTGGCTGAGGCCTTGTCGGTTCCACGAGGCCAACTTTCACGCAGCTTTCCGAATACTATACACCCACCCCGGCTGTCTTCGTATTAAAGCAGCTAGGCTCTGATGGTGTGGAGAGTTTACCATCTCTGCGTAGTTCCTCCTTCTGGCCTCTCTTTCCATTCCTTCATTTCTTCTTTCCTTCCTTTCCTCCTTTTGTTTTATTCAGACACTGACACATTGAGGATGAAAAGCTGTTCTTGCTTTTCCCTGGCTAAGTTTTTTGCATTAATGCAGATTTTTCTGAAAATTCCTGCACACGTCAGAGAGAGAATATGATGTCTTCCAACCCTTTAGTGTTTACATGTCATTATTCATGTTTACATATGTCGTTAGCAGGGTGAGTTCTCTCTCAATTTTTATCAGATTGTGTTTTTGTTTTTGTATTGGAGTGAGAGTAAAAGTGTTTTTCATCAAAATCTGCCCCAAATGAACCTCTTGTAATGGGTCCATTTCTTTAAAATTTCATTTTTGAGGATCTAATAACACCTAGAACAAATTATGATCTTGTGGAACTATAGTTCTATTAGGTTCTTACATTTATTTATTGCGCGCGCGTGTGTGTGTGTGTGTGTGTGTGTGTGTGTGTGTGTGTGTGTGCAGATGCTACAACAGGACTTGTGTGGGTGAGAGCACAGCTTGTGGGAGTTGGTTCTCTCCTTCTGCCATGTAGGTCCTCAGAATTAAACTCTGGTCCTCGTGCTCGGCAGCCAGCATCTTTATCCAGAGCCATGTCACGGCCTCTTCTCTCTGCTTTGCTAGAGATGAACATTAGCTATCATGTGGGTGGATAGTGAGCTGTGGATTTAGAACTTGTGGTGCTGCAGTGATCAAGATTTGACAATTGTGGGAAAACTTGCTTTGTATCCTCAGGCCAAGCAACAATGAAATGTCTTCTGAGTTTTAGATTTGTTTACTCAGGCTTTGAATGTTGTGTATGTGACAGTCACTGCGCTGGACCTGCTGGGTACTGTGGTAAGTGCCACCAAACGGGGCTCCTGCATTTGCTTCATGTTTGGATGTATTGCACAAGTGTGATTTCAAACACACATCCAAAGGAAGACATGCATAGTGTGGGGAGGCTTGTAGAGAAAAGACTGTCTATAGATGGACTAATTAGAAACATCTAGTGCAGGAGGGCTGGCTCAGCCAGGTCACATGAAAAATGCACATATGATGAGAAGTCTGACAGGGGAGCTGATGCTAACTTGGGAAAGAGCAGAAGGGTAGCTCGCCTGTTTTATGTCGCTATAACAGTAACTGAGACCAGGTAATATGTTGTGGTGGCTAATTTTGTCAACTTGACACAGTTACAATCACTTAGGAAAAGTCTCAGTGAGGGTTTGCCTAGATCACATTAGCCTATAGGGGGTGGTCTCGATCATGCTAATTAATTCAGGTAGACTCAGCCTAGAAGTGGGTGGTACCCTTTCCTGGGTTTGGGTCTTGAGTTGCGTTAAGTGTAGAGAATTATAGCAGACAGGCTGAGCTTGTGGGTCAAAGCAGGGTGCAGAACTGTGAGTGATGCATGTCTGTGACGGCATGGACGTGTGCCTGTGGAAGAAGCCATGAAGCATCGAAGGGAAGGGGTGGAAAAGAAGAGAAGGGAAGGGGTGTCCTGGATTCCACAGGAGCACGAAGACAACAGCGCCAAGCTCTGGCCTGAGAATGGGAGCTGGGAAGAAGATAGGAAGCCAGGGAGAAGAGGCCAAACTTAAGAGACAGTGCCGCACTAACAAACTGCCATCTTCAGGAGACTAGCTTTGTCTGCCTTGTAGAAGATCACCCAAGACGCGGGTGGGGAGAGTCACTGGACCCTTGCTTGGGCAGCCAGCCACTCTATTCAGCCAGTTCTGTGCAGTTCCTTCCTACTTGCACATGGCCTTTGGGTCTCAGGGAGGGGCTAGAGTACCCAGGTTGGGGAAGCATAGAGGAAAGGGGTTCAGGTATGCAGCTGTGGGGAAGTCATCATCCACACTTCGTATAGACCTTCCAGTGTGACGGCTTTAGGACCACCCAGGCTCCTGTCAATAAGTCACTGGTTCCCCAGGAGGAACTTAAGTGGAATTGAACTTTGGTTTGTTATTGGGACCTTAGAAGGATGGGGGAAGTTGTCCAATTTCCCTGTCATTCCCACAGAGGAAGAAAATTCTCACAGTAGACCTTAAGTGGATTGAACCTGAAGACTGGGCATATAGGATGGTTCAGGGAGGGAACATCTTGGGTCATTTTTTTTCCCTGTGTGATTACATGCTTGTATCTGTGAACATGTGTGTGCATGCATGTGGAGGTCAGAGGTCAACAGCAGGGTGTCCTCTTCAGTGGCTTCTCCAACTTTATTTATTTAGTTACTTATTTACTTATTTATTCATTATAAGCAAAAGATCTATAAGGTAGAAAAAAATTCTCAGATGAAGCATTGCGAGACAGAGAACTCCAAAATCTCCATTGAATTCATATTGTGTTGGCCATCTACTGTTGGGCATGGGGCCTGCAATTAAGGGTAGGTTGTATACCCAGTGAGATTCTGTTGGAGAAAATTGATTTATATATTGGAGCTAGCTCTGGGTTATGGATGGGGGCTCCTGAATTTTTCCTGTGTCCCAGTCCAGACAAATCTCTCCCACTCGCGTCCCCCAAGTAAACACACAGTGGCTTATATTAATTATAGCTGCATGGCCATGGCTCAAACTTTTAGCTAGCTCTCTCTATATCTTAAATTAGCCCATAACTATTAATCTATGTATTGCCACATGGTCCGTGGCTTTACCTGCATCCCATTACATGTTGCTCCATGGGCTGCAGGCTGGCGTCTCCTGACTCAGGCTTCCACTTCCCAGAATTCTCCTTGTCTGCTTATCCCACCTATACTTCCTGCCTGACTACTGGCCAATCAGCTTTTTATTTATCAACCAATCAAAGCAACACATATTCACAGCATACAAAGTGATATGCACAGCACCTCCCCTTTTCTGTCTAATCAAAAAGGAAGGGTTTAACTTTAACATAGTAAAATTACATGTAACAAAACAGTTATCAAGCAAGAATTAGTTATAGTATCAAGTCTACTTGTATTTGACAAAATTAAAGAAAATATTCTATCTATCCTATACTTATGAGTCAAAAGTTTCATATCTAATTCATCTTTTATCATAACTAAGGAAAATTATAATTATAACTATCTAGTCTTCAACTACATCAAAGACCTCAGAAGGATATAATATTATCTAAGTAAACAGGAAGTATCTACTTCCCCTCTCAGTACAGGGACCCCATCTGGCTTAGACCTGGGCAGACCCTGTGCATGCTGCCTCAGTCTCTGTGTGCTCATGTGTACATCCGTCCTGTTGTATTTAGAAAGCCTTGCTTCCTTGGTGTCTTTCATCCCCATTGGTTCTTACAACCTTTCCACATCATCTTCCTCAGAGTTCCCTGAGCCCCGAGGAGAGGGATTGATGGAGACATCCCATTCAGGACCGAGTGTTCCAAGGTCTCTCACTCTCTGTACATTATCCAGCTGTGGATCTCTATATTTATTTCCATCTACTGCAGGAGGAAGCTTCTCTGATGATGCCTGGGCAAGACTGATCTATGAGGTAGCAGAGTGTTGTTAGAAGTCATTTTTATTGTTGTGTTCCTTTTGCAGAACAGTAGTATTTGGTTTTCCTCTAGGTCCATGGCTTTTCTAGTCTCAGGTTCTTAGCAATGTGGGCAGTGTGAGGCATGGGTTCAATCTCATGGAGTGGGCCACAATTCCAATTAGATAATGATTGGTTACTCCCATAACTTCTGTGATATAATTATACCAGTGTATCTGGAAGGCAGGTCAACATTGTCAATCACAGGGTTCATAGCTGGGTTGTTTACCTTTCTCCTCTGGTAGTTTGTAGAGTGCCTTACAGGACCATGGACACTAGTCAATAGGGGTGAAGGCTAGGTAGGCACCAGCTTGACTTCTTTATGTTCAGTGAGTGATGTAGGGTTTTTTTTTTTTTTTTAAATCAATAGGGCCCTACCATCAGTTTCTCCTAACCTTATTTTGAATCTGGATTTCTTTGTTTCTGCTAGATTGTCTGACCAGCAAAGCCCTGGTGATCAACCTGTTTTCTCCCCAGTGCTGAGATACAGGGGCATGTCACCACACCCAGTTTTTTATGTAGGTACTGGAATTCTGAACTCAGTCTTCATGCTTATACAGTAAACACTTTACCCAGGGAACCATCTCTCTGCTTGTGGACCGAATTGTTTTTGTTTGTTTGTTTTAACTGTCAATAAGAAAACTCCATGAGCCTCAACATTCAGAATTTTTATTAGTCCTTCATTATGCAGGCTTGATTGATTGATGGCCTACATGGTCAATCTCAATATATAAGTAAAATAATACTATGTGATTCAAATCTTGCACCCTTAAGTTACACAGATGCTTGTATAAGGGTTCTCTAGAGGATCAAAAGGGATGAATGGATGTATATTATAAAAGATTGGCTTACATAATGTGGGATGAATAGTCCAACAGTAGCTATTAGCATGATTGAAAGGCTGAGAATTTGGGAGCTGTTCAATCCATGATGCTCAGTCATTCCAGTCTGGTCGTGAAGGCATAGAAGAATCCTGGAATGCTGCTGATCCTTAGTGTATGTTGAAAGGTCAACAAAGCTGGGTTCTGGATAAGCAGAGCAAAACCAACAATAGTATCAGCAGCAATAGGGTAGTTACACTCTCTAGCAAGACATAAAGGGAGGCAAGCAAGCAGCACTAGTTTTTCATTGGATCTCTTTGTCTCAGAGCGTTGTGTAACGATTGCCTGGGGAGGTTTATCTATCTATCTATCTATCTATCTATCTATCTATCTATCTATCTATCCATCCATCCATCCATCTATCTATCTATCTATCCATCCATCTATTTATCTATCTATCTACCATCTATTTTTATATTAAGAGATTTTCTATTCATTTTACATACCAACCACAGAATCCCCTGTCCTGTGGAGGCAGGTCCAAACCCCTCCTCTGCCTGGGGAGGTTTTTAAGACACAGAAGCTTCTAAAAGGAAGCTCTTTAAGATCCAAGAAGGGTGTAAAGTGAGGCTAGAAATAAAGAATTAAGAAGTCTCAGAAAGTGCCTGAAGTTTACCAGATTCCCCAGATTCCCAAGTTCCCAAAGGTCTTTTTTTTATTATTTTAATTTTTAAATTTTTTTAATAAGTGTTAAGGACTTCTGAGGACTCACATCAGCTGAGCTGTCTGAGAAGAGGAGACTCTCCATCCTGTCAAGCCACCTTCAAATCTTGCAGAGAGCTCTAGTGTGCCAGCTGTCAAGAGCTGTTACCCATGAAAGTGTGAGCTTTACGTGGTACAGTTGCCTTTGAGTCATCCCTCCTCATGTAAGTGACCTAATAAACTGACTGGTTCACCAAATTGGACTTTGGTGGTATTGTTACTTTGGTCTGTTGCTGGCTTCCTGTCTGGGGTGAGTAGACATTTGTTCATGTCTTCTCAGGAAAAGGGTCACACAACACTAAGTCACCTTATGGAAGGTGCTTCTCACTCCGGAGGAGAGTCTCCGATAATGCTCCTGGAAATGTCTTCCCAGACATCAAGATGTATGTTCCCTAGTTGACTCCAGATCGAATCAAGTTGATAATCAAGATTATCCATCACAGTTCCATCCTTTGTCAACTTGAAATCCATCCCTGTCCTTATGTTATGCTTAGTTTCCAAAAGAAGACAATTAAGGCCACAATTTCACCTACCATGATGTAACTATCCTGTGCACAACTTGAATGCACAACTCCCTGAAAATAAGTTCCCTGAGGGATGTTTAGACTTGTAATACTGCATAATTTAAATATAATAATATATTTAATAACATTTAACTGCTGATATGGTCTCAATTATTATTATATTACATGACAAAGAAATAGAGAAACTAAAACACTCATATTGATCAATGTTGAGTAAAAATGACTGATGGTCTCCTCACTAGGTAGGAGAACAGAGGTTGAGACCAGATGAACCCACAACTTTATTGCTAAAGGCAGCATTGGAGAAAGCTTGAAGTCCTGCCCAATGAATACAATGTGAAGCAGAAGACTGAAGAGTTTAGGGAACCAATAGGTCACACACAGAGGATGTTTCTAGGATGATACTTTGCTCTCAATAAGTTTGTTGATGTTTATTCCCATCCTTTCTTTACTTTCTCTAGTTTTCCTATCTCTTCTTGTCTCATGATTTTGATTTCTCTTTCCATGTCTCACTCTCTTTTATCCTTTACTCCATTGTAATAATATTTTATTTAAATTTATTTTCTATGGTTTGGATACAGTTCTATATCCTACTGATTTTTGTGCTGATCCTGAGTGAGGAAGCCTTTAAGAGAAAAGATCTTGTGAAAGAGCTAGTTGAAGGAGCTCCTCTCTAGAGAATGGATCAGGTCTGGTGGGCAAATGTGAGTTCTCTTGAAACAACCCCTTTGGCATGTGTCAGGGCCCCTTGCCTGTTTTTCCTCCATGCTGTGATGTAGCTAAGGGCCACTTGCCTAGGATGCTGATGTCCTGCAGTTTGAACCTTCCAGCCATCAGACCAAGTCTAGCAAACCTCTTTCCTTTATCACCTAGCCTCTAATATTTTGTAAGAGCAAAACAAAATGCACCACAACATGGCTCATGATGAGTCATGCACTTTTGGTTTTCTGCTATCTGTGATCTTTCTCAGACTGTTCCCAAAGGGTTGACCCAGGTTTTGGTGAAAGAATCTACCTAGACTAGTTGATAAAATGATACAATTTGGAGATTTTTTTTTCTTTTGCTCCATGTTCTTGTAATTGTAACATTACACAATTCATGGTGTCTCTTTGGGTGATGTAACTTAACTATCCTTTGCTTCCTAATTTGAAAAACATATAATTTTATGTATAATAATGGGTTGCTCTGTAGATGAAATAAGTTAAAATCTTGTAAAGTGAATCATAAGCAATTTGTAAATCCTAGTATTATTGGAACTATTATTATAGGATGGACATGAATTCAGACAGTGAGACCCACCATAGAGCTAGAACTTAGGCAATGGAGGGTATAATTATACTGAAGTTACTCACTGGATAAAGCTAGTGTTTCCTGGGGTTTATGGTACAATTTGCACTGTACCTGGGGTGTCTTTGTGGAGTAGTAGGTGAAAAGTAAGGTGTGGGTGTTCATGATTGTATAGTGAGGTGAAAGAATAATGCAGCCCCTTTTGTCTCCTTGAATGGTCCTTCCATGTGTGACATGAGACATGTTTATATAACTTAATAACAGTAATAAAGACTGATATTGAATGCTTACTAGGTGGGAGCTGGCCATTACCAGCCTTTCACACATGTTACTCTCTCAAACTCTATATTAGTCTGATATCAGTTGTTATCTATTTTCACCTCCATCTGAGGCTGAGATTGTGAAGTGACACTAGGTTCCAGGGATCACTAAGTGGTGAAGCTTTGGTTGGAATCTGGCATTCTACCCTCAGACTACAAATAACTTTAAATTCCAAGTCACACTTGTGCTTTCAATTCCT
This sequence comes from Peromyscus californicus insignis, assembly GCF_007827085.1. NCBI lineage: Eukaryota > Metazoa > Chordata > Mammalia > Rodentia > Cricetidae > Peromyscus > Peromyscus californicus. Next base: position 69,026,640 of record NW_026294458.1, read on the forward strand.
GCAAATGTCTGTTTTTGACCCTGAAACATTACTAAGAAAGCAACTACAAAGAGGAATTTTGCTTCCTCTTCCTTTGAGGAGGAGAGCTTAAGCCGTGAAGCTCAACAGAGGTAGAAACCACCCTTGAGGACACTCCTAATCCTGAGTGTTCATAATTTTTTGAGTGAGGAAACTGATAAATTTGAAGAAACTAATATCTATGGGAATAATATACAAAAGTGCAATGAAGCCACTGTCTCCCAGTGTCTATTCAGTAGGAGCAGGAAGGCTATCTAATAAAGACAGGGAGATCAGACTTCCACCTTTCATAGTTTCAAATGCACTCAATGCTTGTTAAGCACCTGCAGCAGTCTAGGTGTTGTGGTTTGGCATCTTTGTCCTCCAGATCTTACAACTTCATGGAGGTGGGATGTTGGAGAAAGACTAAGCACACTGATGACAGATTTTTATAGAAATTCATAAAAGTGTAAAGGTGTTGTGGGGACAAATAATTCAGGCAGGGAGAAGTCTGGTTAGTATAAAATGAATGAGCCAATCGTGCAGAGGATATGAGAAGGTACAGGTGGGTTAGAAAACATGAATACAGAGGGACCAGTTTCTAGCTGAGAACAAAGAAGGTGGTTTTGAAGGGAAAGAAGAGAGGAGCTGAGTAAACATCCTTCCTATATTGAATTAGAGTGCAGAGCTAGGATTTCTCTCTCTTTCAGAACTTCTAAGACTAGGTAGGTATGGGATCACGGCAGAAACCCTGAAACAGAAGCTTTATCATACTACCAAGCAGCAGTTCTGATTAAGTCAAAGGTGAACACATGAAGTTAGAAGATGCCTTATTTCTCCAGTAATGATTTCTAACTCTATTTTGGCCCTGGCAGCAACAACTTTCCCTTTTCATGTCCCATTTTGGTCACTGCACTGTTCCTTGTGAGAAGGGTTCATACACATGCGAGGGTGTGGTTAGAAATACAATACTAGCCTTCGGTCTGCAGGAGGGAGCGTAGACATATTTCATGCTCAAACACAAGAATTGAAATGACATTAAAGCCTAACATTTCCTTCATGAAAATGTTCTTCATTTTGCCATGCTCTTTTGGCCGTGTGGGTTTATGTTGAACTGTTTTCTACACAAAACTCAGGGCTTTGCTCCCATCCGTCACGATTCCTGAAGATGTGACTGTTGTTGAGCAATGCCTACGCTTGTACGCTCTGGTGTGGTCTCGGAGATGTGTCTTCAGAGTCATCTGCTGTGGGACATGTTAAAGGAGCTCGGTTGATGATGAGACAATCATCCTAATTAGCTCAGCCTGCAGAAGTAATTATCTTAGTCCACAGAGCCGGCTTACCTTTGCCCTCACTGGAAGGACCTGGCAGATGGTAGGTTCCGGGAGGGTCCAGAGTGACTGTTTTTGGAGCCTCAAGTTTGTTGAAAGCAAAGAGTCACTTTCAGTGTGTTGGTTTCGGTGTGTTGCTTAGTAGCTGGTGGCCTTCAGGCTTCATTTGGAGCAGTGGTAGGAGAAGGCGCTATGTCTGAGGGGCGGTGCTCCCCTCTCTCAGTGCCGACTGTGTGTTTGATGTTTTCCCGCTGACAGGTCCACCCGTTTGTCCTCAGAGGAAAGAGTATTTACCCGGAGTGTTGCACTCCGGCCTCCTCGGTCCTCTCGTCACCCCTGGGATCTGTGTTCACTTCTTCGTCTCCCAGATGCCCCTTCCTTTCGTCATTGTTGGATCTGATTGTTCCGTGAGACACAGAGAAAGACCCTGTGCAAAACGCAAGGCCCAGGCCTCTGGACACCATGGTGCTTGTGTGCCTTCATTAGTATTCCAGCAACATTTTAGAACATCACCAAGAAAACAAAAGCCAAATGTATATGTTGACAGTCCTTTGAACCTGACTGGTGTCTGGCTCAGACTTTAAGCACACAAACAGATAAAACAAACCAGCCTGCTTTTTAGGCAGGAGTTCGGTAAATTGTCAAATAAATAAAGTCAAATAGCTTAAATAATCTCCTGGAATAAATTGATTTTCTTCCCCTGTAGCAAGTGACTGTGTATATAGCTGCCTAAATATGGAATAGCCACGTGATAGGCACTGGCTGTAGGCATCACCATTATTGTCTCCTTAAACTCCTTTGTTGAACTGACATATGAAAAAGAAAATGTAATAGAAGCCTCAAAGCTAGTCTAATGAGAGTGACCTAGTTGGAAAAAAATGCTAAAGTATCTTCAGTGTAAAACCTTTTTAATTCTCACCAATGATAAGACGAATCATTTGGAGTTCTGAGCACTTTCAATTAGCGAGAGAGAGAGAGAGAGAGAGAGAGAGAGAGAGAGAGAGAGAGAGAGAGAGAGAGACTCTGATTAAAAAAATCAGACCTGCTGACTAGCAGAGTGTGCTTTAGCTTTTTATTTTGATAAGTGGTTTTAAGTATTTATTATAATAATCCAGTCTGTAGACTAATGGGCTGCAGTGTGTCTTTTAACTGTGATAAAGTCTTTGGGAAATGAGACCTCGTCATAAGCATTTGCCGTTAAATCTTGGTTGGGAGGTAAAATGAAGCCACTTTCTGATCGCAACGATCATGTTTTCTGATTAATGAAGTGAAAAATAGATCATCTTACTATATAGAAATTACAATGCCCATGCACAATACAATGCACGAAGACATTAACTGCTGTTAATGGCTCTGATATCTATCCTGAAACATCACATTTAACTTTTTTCCCCCTTGCCTGATCAAGTTCTTGGATTTTTCTCTCATTATGGAAGAATAGTTTCCTACATTTTACGCCTAGGTTGCCTAGCGTCAGAACTGGAGCTTGGTTTTCAGTGCAGCTTCTCAGAGCTGCCTTGTTTTGTGATCTTGGAGAATCTTCTGCTATTTACTTCCCAGCTCACGGCTGGCTGTATGTTGTGTTTATTGTGACAACATACTAACATGTTCATGGTTTTGTCCCAATAATTTCATTTTACTTTGTTTTAATTTGTATGTGTGCATGTGTGTGTGGGGGGTAAATGCATGTGTGTACAAGTGTGTGTGTGTGTGTGTGTGTGTGTGTGTGTGTGTACGCATGTACATGCCCATACACACACATGCAGAGTGTAGAGGAGGTCATGGGGTGCCCTGCTGTTCCAGTCTCTGTCCAATTCCCTTGAAATGAGATCTCTCACTAAACATAAAGCTCACTGTTTGGCTAGGCTGCCTCAAGAGCAAGCTCCCAGGATCATCCTTTTTCCCTTGGCTATGCTTGGCTTTTACATGGGTAGTAGGGATCTAAGTTCAGGTCCCCATGCTTGCGCAGAAAGCCATCTAAGTTGTCTTTGCCGCTCGTCCCCCCCCCCCCCCCACTCCCTCCCTGAGTAGTGTTGCTTCATCCAGTGTTATTTCATCTGTCACCTTGGCATTGACACTACAGTTTCTGGATGACAGGTGCTGAAGAACTCCTTGGTGGATGGCAACAATCTGCTAATGACTTACTTAATTTGTAGAGACCAGCAAAACAAACAGAAGCAGATCTCTTGGCCTTCGTGCGTCTGCTTGGACTGTGGGAGAGCCTTTGTAATTGATGTTATTCATTTCTTGTCTAGAACGATAAAACAGTTAAGTGTCTCTCCTCTCTGAAGCTCACCTTCAAGGGTGCGAGGCCATTTTGGATGCAGAAAGCTCTTCAATGACATTTTGCAATTCATTTGGGCTATGAAGGTCCTTACCAGATTTTTTTTTTTTTTTTTTTGAGTCTTCATAAATTCCCATGGGCTCTGCAAGATCTGGAGGCTGGTTTTATTAAGGGACTCTTGTTGAGAGCTTCCCAGAATAGTGATATTGTCATTAGGCACAGCTCAGGCTTTGAATATAAACTGTCTCCTTGGCTTCTGTCCCTCTGTGTCCTGTATACTCATCTTGATTTGGTGGGTCTCTGCAACAACTGTTCTCCCTGACTTTGGCTGCTGTGCTTAACTCTCTTTTTATTTTTGTAAATAATGTATTTGCCATTACCTGTATGTTTTGAATCTTCTAGGGTGAGGCTCCTATCTATGCACACACTCACAGAGTTATTCTTTGTGGTGTCTTATCAAACATGGCCAATGTTTCCCTTGCCTCATGCCTGACTCCTACCTTGTCTTATATCTATTCTAGATTTCAAGGAAATTTTATCCAAGAGACAGTCTTTGCTGCTGATATGGCTTTATTTTTATTATCATTATTGTTCCAGTGAGAGTCATTTCATCTGTCACCTTTGGCTTTGACAGTACAGCTGGTGGATGAAAATATTCTTGTATTAAGGGCTGAAGGACTCCTAAGTGAATTTTAATAATCTGATAATGACATATTTAATATTTAGAAGCAAATTAAGTAGATTCCCCCCCAGATCGCTATTATAGCCCCAGCTAGTGCATAGGATCATACTGTGCACAAATACAAGTGGTCCCTCTGTGATCTCATAACTTAGAGAGAGTGTAGCCCAGGTTTTTCCTCTTCTTCACTTGTGCCTCTGAGCCTTCTGGACTGTGGACTTGTGGGTTCATAATCCCAACCAAACTATATTGTAAAACTCCTGAGGTAGTTTTAAGAAAGCCATTTACTCTTTTTTTTTTTTTTTTTTTTTTTTTTTTTTGGTTTTTCGAGACAGGGTTTCTCTGTGTAGCTTTGCGCCTCTCCTGGAACTCACTTGGTAGCCCAGGCTGGCCTCGAACTCACAGAGATCCGCCTGCCTCTGCCTCCCGAGTGCTGAGATTAAAGGCCTGCGCCACCACCGCCCGTGCCGTTTACTCTTTAAGACTCATATCTATGACACTCACCTGTGGTTAGTTAACAATGCTGTGGGTTGGCAGCATTTGAAGTTCTGCTTCATACCTTGAGTGTTCCCTGTCCAACAAGTTCCCCGGTCTTGTGATTTGATCTTTTTTTTTTTTTTTCTCCCTGTTATATAGACAGTTGTACCTTTGACGGTTTCCACTCACTCTTGGGATTCACAATCTGCCTTTAAAACCTGACCAACTAGAAAACTAAGTGCTATCTCTGACCATGAAACAGAGCTGTAGAAATCCTGACCATGGCCACATTAGAACAGGACTCATCATTTGAACTGCCCAATATATATTCTATACAAATACCCACATGAATATATATGCATATGTATACACATATCTGAACAGAGTGACATTTAAAAAGAACTAGAAGAAAAGCAAATACATTTGATGGCCAATGAAACCAGGACTTCAGCTGCTCTTCACTGCATATTTGCTGACATCTGACTTTCCTTTCTAGAGAAGTGTGTAAATCCCAAGACAGGAAAGAAGTATGAATGATTATTCTTCTCATGATTTATACAAGTGAAAACTCCTAGAATTGTGCTCTTACCAGTCTCCCACACAAATGGTCCCTTGTGACCAATCTAGAATATGTATTTAGTAGCAGCTGCTGGAGGACATTGGCTTTTTTAGTTCAATGGACAAGAACCTCCTCACACTTAACCATTTGCATCTTGTGCCCTGAGAGCAGCATCAGATCTGCCTTGAATCTGGGAAAGGTTCATTTCAATTTCAACAATAAGATATTTTGAATTTCTTTACAGTTTCTTTCAGGAGCTTTGTAGGAGGTTTCAATATGCTGTTTGGTTAGTGGGAATGGATATGGATGCAGTTTTATGCATTATAATGTAGATATCCTTTTATTGCACGTTAATATTGGCAGTATAGAATTACCTTGCCTTTACAATTATGTTCTTAGTAAAAGTGTTTTTAGCAGCCTTTTGCATTGTTTTTGGTAGGAAGTTTCTAATTGTTATAGGGCTTCATTTTCCAAATAAAAACAAAGAGAAACAAAGACTTTAATGGATTTTCTTATCCTTAGATGATATCATTCTTCCCACCAATGCCCACCGACTGGAAACTTGTCTATCTCGTTCAATGACATTTCCTCATGTCAGTGTTCTGTTCCATGACAGTGTGTAGAGAAGCTAATAGATAATTTTCTTTTTGTTTACAAAATAATTCAGTTGCCCAGCGTAAAACTGTGCTATGGCTGAGGTGATTAGCAGGCAGGATGGATAAAGCTTAGAACTTTATTCTACGCCTAGATCAAGGTCACATTCTGAGAGTCGGTTTAAGTGTGCATGCAAATGACAGCTATTGCCTGTCTTTCACTTTCACACAGAAAAAGGCTTTGTTAAATATGGTAATCAGACAGCTGGGAAGGTAACATTTCCCTGCAAGTAATATTGAAATCTTTTAAAGGTTTGTTAAGGAAAGAGTTCACTGTCACTCAATTAAATGGTGTTTATCTGCAACAAAGTGAAACAAGCCTAACAATGAATGTAAAGAAATCAGGCAAAATTTTATTTTTATTAATAGTAATGAAGGCTCCACTTATTGAATACCTTAGCTTAACCCAGAAATAGCTTTGAGGTTTCAACAACAAAATAAAAAAAAAGACTTACAAATTATATTTATGGCAATATATTTTGAATTGAAATTCAAATATTGAAACAATATTGAAACAGTGTCTTAGTAGCAATGGGTTGTGAAGTCAGGGGAGAAGAGGCTGGGATTTTAGCAGTGTGGTTCTTTAGGCACAATGAGGAGACTCTTCCTTAGTCAACATAAGGGCAGCTGTCCTCAGGCCATCTTGATGACATTGTACCCAATTTGCAGTTGCTCTATGTTTGAAAAATAAAAACCAGTCAAATATTCAAACTGATGTCATGTCATTAGTGACAGAGGGGAGATCTCTGACAGGAAACTGGGTGGGATTTAATTGTTCACAAAGCTGACAGGATGTTTTCTGTTTGGACTGCTTATGTGAGCACTCTCTTAGAAACTTTAATCAATTGAATTGTATTTAAGGTAATGGGGGGTGTTGTACATTCCTGTTTATTCTTTATTAGAAATGTAAAGACTTCTCAAAGTTGTTTACTCTGTATTTACATACCGAATAAAGTGAATTCAATCTTTGCACAACACCTCATACCTCCCCCAAACAACTCAGAACTATTAACTAAAGGCGAACATAGTGAAGTCTCAAACATCTCACAGGTTACATAGCGTTTTAAGGACCCAAAGAGGTGACGGTACAAGAGATGTGTGTTGGGTACTCGTCGGGACAGCACCAGACTGCTAAAACCTGTGGACAAAGATGCTTTACTCTTCCATTTTCTGTTTGCACACACTAGCAGAGTACATTTCTTTCTTTTTTTTTAAAATTTATTTATTTTATTTTTTAACATAATTTTCCATTGATTCTTAGGGAATTTCACATCCTGTACCCCAGTCCCACTCATTTCCAAGTCTTTCCATGTTCACCCCCACCCCTGTAACCTTGCCCCAAAAAGAAAATAAAAAATAAAAATTAAAAGTAAAAACCAACAGACCATCTCACTGAACCCTCTGGGCATGATCTGCTCCTCTGTCAACTGCAGCCTTCTCTTGTGCCCATCACACCTGTCTCTAGTTCTGCCTTGCATGTACCACTTTGCTCCTTGGTCTTTACCACCTCTCCATCACATATTCATTTGTCATAGTAGCATTGGAAGCTGCCATGTGTCCCACAGTATACCCTTTCCCCAAACAGCTGTACTTGTAAATGCTTATTGCAATGAGTTGTTGATCTGGTTCAAGGCCTCTTTTGCTACACCATCAATAGTGGACCCTCACTGTATTGGCTGTTTTTGTGTGTCAACTTGACACAAGCTAGAGTCGTCAGAGAGGAAGGAGCCTCAGTTGAGGAAATGCTTCCATGAGATCCAGCTGTAAGGCATTTTCTCAGTTAGTGATCAGTGTGGGAGGGTGTAGCACGAATCTCAATTGGTCTTCACAATAATAACCTGGAGCCAGATATTGGGGTAAATGCTGAAAGATCAGAGAGACAAAGGAACAAGCTACAGCCACCTCTTACCTCCAGGACATCTCAGCCCAAAGGGGCCCGAGCTCCTGTCTGCACCCTGCCTTATCATTTCCTCTCTCCATTCAGCCATATCACTTCCTGTTTTCTCCTCCCAAGTGCTGGGATTAGAGGTGTGTGCCACCACTACCTGGCCTCTAATGGCTAGGTCTACACTCTGATCTCCAGGCAATCTTTATTTGTGAGAGCACAAACAAAATATCACTACAGGAGGGCCCAGCCTATGGTGGGTGGTGTCATCCCTGGGTGGTGGTTCTGGGTTCTATAAGAAAGCAGGCTGAGCAAGCCATGGGAAGCAAGCCAATAAGCAGCTCCCTTTCATGGCCTCTGCATCAGCTCCTGCTTCCAGGATCCTGCCCTGTTTGAGTTCCTGACTTGACTTCCTTCAGTTCTGAACAACAATGTGGAAGTGTAAGTTGAATAAATCTTTTCCTCCCCAACTTGCTTAATGGTCATGGTATTTTGTTGCAGCAATAGAAACCCTAACTAAGATACTCACCAAAACTCCATTCAGGTATCCTATTCTTGCCTAGAGTCCTGGAGATCCTATGGCCATGGTTCTGCAGGACTGGTCCCTTCACATACTCCAGAAGCTCATAGATGGGGTAGATGTTGGGGTGGGCCAACTAAAAGGTCTGGATCTAGGCCTGGGTAGTTGCTAAAGTTGGTCAGCCTGGACCTCCAGCTGGGACACTGCCACACCTACCCATGAGAGTATATGTTAAAAGAATGTGTGCATCTTACTTAAGCTTTATGAATGATGGAGTTCCAGGAGGTGTCTAAGGGCAGAGGAGGAGACATTTTAGAGTATCTCAGATGGTCACTGAATACTCACTCAAAAATGGAGACAACAGCATCTCCTTCACAGAGGGTCGTGAAGGATAAAGGCTTAGAAAGGATAATTTTTATCATTCCATCAACAGAATAATATCTGCCATAATTTGAAGTTCCTGGTCCTAGGCACATACTTTCTGTCATAGAAGACCTCTGACTCTGATGAAAACATTTAGACTACTTTTATCACCATGGGTATATTGTTTTTATATTCATACTTTTAATTTATGCATTCATCTGGGCCCCTAGAAGTTTCATGACCTCTTGGCCCCACACAGAGTCCCTCATGGGTAACTGGGCCCTGGGATCTTGAGTGAGATTTGGAGTAAGGGTGCAGGAGAGAGAGGTAGATCAACAAGATTGGTGCTCCAGCCTGGCAATATGCTCCTTGGTGCAACAGTGGTATGAATGTTATAGGGGTAACTGACCACTTTCTTACCGGGTTTAAGGCCTTTTCCACAGGGGAGACTCATGCCTGCTACTGCACACTGGATGAGGAACCTGTACCGGGGGAGAATCAGGCCCTAGGGGGAGAATCTACGATTATTTTGCTAAATCGCCTTCTAAATACTTTCCTTAATAACCGTAGATCTGTGCGGGTCTCAACCCTCGTCAGACACGCTCCTTATTGTAGTGGATGACGGTGAGTGCAGAGACACGTAATTGGTCCAAGTACAGAGAGTAAGTGGCTGTGTAGCCCTCAGTTCTAGATGAGACATCTATGTTACACCTCCTCCCCCTGCGAGGCTCAGGGATCATAGAGGAGGATGAGGCAGAAGGACTGTAAGAGGCAGAGGTTGAGAAGGACTGCTGTGAAACGGTGTTTTCCAGACATGACAGGGCTCTCATACACACGGACTCACAGTGCTGTTACTGCACTATTGAGACCTGCACACAATAAAGCTATTAAAATTTCCAGCGTGGATGGGAGAAGAGCTCATGAGTCCTCACGTCTAGAGGAGGAATTATTTTTTTCCTTTTTTTAATTAAGATTTTTTTAAATTCATTTTACATACCAATCAAAGATTCCCCTCTTCCCTCCTCCTGCCCCCCAACTTCCCCCTCCCAACCCATCCCCCATTCCCTCCTATTAAAAGGTAAGGCCTCCCACGGGGAGGTACACTTAGTAGTGGCAGGTCCAAGCCCTTCCTCCTGCCTCAAGGCTGTGTGAGGTGTCCTATCATAAGTAGTGGGCTCCAAAAAGCTCGTTCATGCACCATGGATGGATTCTGATCCTACTGCCAGGGGACCCCTTAAGCGGATTAAGCTACACAACTGTCTTGCTATGTAGAGGGCCTAGCCCGGTCTCATGCAGGCTCCACAACTACATCTACTGTTGTAGATGAGGAATTATTGTTAGTTTATGGCTGCTTAAGGAGGGATGGCCACATTTTTTCAGGGATGTGGTCCCTCCATGCTTTAGCAGTTGGTCCTACAGCCATGTGCATACCAGTATCACCAACTGGATGGACTCAGTGGGCTAAAATAGAAGGGCATGAAGTTGGGAGGAAGGAATGATGGGTGGTCTGGAAGGAGTTGGAAGGAAGTTAGTTCAAAATACATGGTGTACATGTACAAAACTCTCAAAGAATAAATGCATTTTAAAAGGAAGACAGTAGTTTTGTTCTATTCAAATGCTTAGAATCCAGCTCTAGGTTCAGTTCTACCATCCTGCCACTTACCAGCTTTGTGACTTGGCGTTTAATTTCCTCATGTATAAGACTGGGTAAGATATTCATATATGCTCAGAATGGCTTATCCAATTAGAATGAGATTGATATCTAAAGAACTTAGTGTAGTTACAGGCATGCAGTGGACTTTCAAAGACAGTAAGCTGTAAAATTCTCATATTTATGGACGTCAGTCTCCTCCCACTCTGCTCACCTGCACATCTCCTGGAGTTACCTTTCAGTCTTCTGTGAATTCAGAGGCATGGCCAGGTTTCCCATGCTTTAGCAATGATTTTAGAATTCTTTTAAGCTGTTATTATCGAGGTTTTGAAGGTTGATTTTGATGGTTCAAAGAGGCTGGTGGCTTTGATTTCTGAGCTCAAAGTGTTTAAACATCTTTCTGGGGGTTCTCCACCCCTTCATCTTTGCATATCATCTATCACCCACAGAATTCTGCCCTGAGATTATATCTAGGGGATGCTTAATCAATGTTTGCTGATTTGAAGAGAGCTGGGTAAAAAGAACCTTTAAAAAATATAGAAAGAAATAATGTTAGGCAGTTTTGGTGACTCAGTCCTGCAATCTCAGCACCAGGGAGGCTAGAACATGAGAATCACCATGAGTTTGAAGCCAGCCTGGATTACAAAATGAATTTTAGGCCTGTCTAAGGTCATGACCTTGTTTCAAAAGACTAAAAAGTAGTGGTGTGAAGAGGTGGCTAGGTAGCTAAGAGTAATTGCATTTCTCAAGAAGACCCAGGCGCGGTTCCCAGCACCTACATTGCATCTTACAACAACTTGTAACTCCTGTTCTCGGATTTCTGACATCCCTTTCCAGCTTCTGTGGATACTAGGCATGCCATGCACATGGCAGTGCACATACATACATGCAGGCAAGCACTCATACACATACAATAAAAATAAATAATCTAAAAAGTAAAAAACAAAAGGCAACAAAGAGAACACAAGTTTGTCTCCCAAAATTTAATGTCAAAATTTAGGGTAACATTCTTGATCACTCTAGGGAGACCCTATCCAGAAATAGTATTTTGGTCTTAGGGTCTCATGGTTAGGGTAGTCTTCAACTTGCTATATAGCCAATGATAACCTTGAAATTTGGACCTTACTGCCTCTTCCTTTTATGTGCTGGAATTACATACATGTAGATCACACCAGTTTATGGGGTTCTGGTGGTCAGATCCAAGGGTTACACATTCCAGACAAATACTTTATCAACTGAGTGATGTCTTCTGCCTACAGTTTGGCATTTTGTATTAAAATGCAATTGAAACAGAACAGAACAAAGGAAGTGGAATATTCACAGATCCTGGTTTTGAGGTAGAGGTAGAAATACAGAAATTGTGCCAATGAGTTCAAGGCTATTCCAGACTTTCTCTACATTCAGGTTTGATGTATCTGACCTGATGTTGAGGTCTTTGATAAATTTGCATTTGAGTTTGTACAGGGTGATAAGTATGGATCTATTTGGATTCTTCTACATGCAGCCATCCAGTTTGACTAGCACCTGTTTTTGAAGATGTTTTCTTTTTTTCCAGTGTGTATTTTTGGCTTCTTTACTTAAAGTCAGTTGTGTCCATGGATGTGTGGATTTATGTTTGCATTTTCAACTTTATTCCATTGATCATCATATCTACTTTTGGGTCAATACCATGCTGTTTCTAGTACTATAGCTCGGTAGTACAATTTCAGATCAGGAATGCTGATACCTTCAACAGTGACTTTTATCATTCAGGAATGTTTTAGTTATTGTAGATTCTGTGTTTCCATATGAAGCTGAAAATTATCCTTTCAAGTTCTGTGAAGAACTGGGTTGAAATTTTGACTGGGGATTGCATTGAATCTGTAGATTACTTTTGGTAGGATGGCTATTTTTGCGATGTTAATCTTACCAATCCATGAGCATGGGAGATCTTTCTATATTCTGATATCTTCTTCAGTTTCTTTCTTCATATATTGAAGCTGGATTTGTAGATAGATATTATTTAAATTTGGGTTTATCATAGAATTTCTTTCTCTTCCATCGATTGTGATGGAGAATTTTGCTGGGTATAGTAGTCTGGGCTGGCATCTGTGGTCTCAGAGTCTGTAGCACATCTTTTCATGCTCTTCCGGCTTTGACAGTCTCCACTGAGTAGTAGGTGTTACTCTAATAGGTCTGCCTCTATATGCTACTTGGCCTTTTCCCCTAGAAGTGCTTAGATTTTTTTCTGTACATTTAGGGTTTGATTATTATGTGCTAAGGAGTATTTCTTTTCTGGTCCAGTCTATTTGCTCTTCTGTATGCTTTTTATACCTTGATAGGCATCTGCCTCTTTAGGTTAGGGAAATTGTCTTCTATGATTTTGTTGAAGATATTTTCTGTGCCTTTGACCTGAGTTTCCTCCTTCCCTTATTTATATTATCCTTAGGTTTGGTCTTTTCATGCTGTCCCAGATTATTTCCTGGATGTTTTCTGCCTGGAGGGTTTTTTTTTTTTTAATTTAACATTTTCTTTGACCAAGGTATCCATTTCTTCTATTACGTCTTCAATGCCTGAGACTTTCTCGTCTATCTCTTGTATTCTGCTGTTGAGGCTTTCCTCTGAGGTTCCTAAATTTTTCATTTTCAGATTTCCCGAGTTTGGGTTTTCTTTATTGATATTTCTTCTTTCAGGTTTGGAACTTTTTAAAATTCATTTCCTTCCACTCTGTGTTTTCATAGATTTCTTTGATTATTCATTTCTTCTTTAAGGTCCTCTAACATATTCACGAAAGCTATTACGAGGTCCTCATCTTGTGCTTCAGTCCTGTTACAATTCTCAGGCCTAATGTAGAAGGGTTGCTTGGCTCTAGTAGAGACATGTTTTCCTGGTTGTTGTTGATTGTGCTTTTATATTGGCATCTAGGCATCTGGGTTTGGAATGACTGTAATTCTAGTGCTGATATCTGGTCTTGTCTTTGTTGGCTGGATGCTTTGTTCTTTGGTTTCTGTCACTCTCTCTTGTTCTTGGGAGAGGATGGTGGCTGTGTGTTGCCCCGTAGGAAATGCTTCTGGGATCCTGCTAGTTTGGGGGTTCTGGATACAATGTGTTTCTAGGTATTGGCAGCTGATACTCAGGAATGAGGGTGGCCTGGAGGGAGGAAAACAGAGAGTTCCCCAGTCTCTGCTTAGTTCCTGGAGGCAGAGAGAGGAGAGGCCACAGAAGGTAGTCTGCTACATAGGTAGGGATGATCCTGGGGGATTGTCTTTCAAGGAGAGGGAAAGTGAAGGTCTGAAGCTGATTGGATTTGGAGGAAACTGAAGAAGTTACGGCCTGAAGTTATTCTAACTGCTTTCTGGGCTGTCATTGCCTATGGGTTCCCAGAAAACGACCATTTTTATCTTTAGAACTTAAAACAAACCCCAGTATATGGCAATAACTCAGTAAATGTCGGAGTAGAAGGGTAAATGAACGGAGTGAGTTTTGGGGGAAGCAGAGGACACTAAGCAGAAGGCCACCTGATGTTAACGTAATGTTAATATAATTCTTCACTCTAATCATTTTCAAAATAACAATTTCCATTTAGGGCAAAATAGGAAAATAAAAGATTGCAAGCAAGTAAAATGTAGTGGAATGAATGTTTGACCCTCTGTTGGGAGGCCTCTGGGACCCAATGCCTCTGACTAGTGATGACCATTGTTGAGCCACACAATTTCTTCTTACACTTTATGGTTTCAAGCGGTGATAAAAATAATTGACACCTTAGTATCTGAAGTAAAATAACAGTTATGACAGTCCTTTAAACATCTAAAGATAACCTATGTTAAAATTATCATGGAGTGAGCCAATCTCAGCTAACAGTGTCTCTTTACGTCTCAGGCTATAAAGGAAAGTGGAGTTGTTTGCCTTTCTTAGGCCAGTGTTGTTCTGACTATGGGTTTGTGTTCCTTTTCATCCTTGGAGTGTGCAAGTGATAGATTGTTTGTGGGAGCCCGTTCTCAGGTTCCTCGTGGCTTTACCCAGCAGGTCCGTATAGAGGATGATTAGGACCACGGGCCTGAGTGCAGGTGTCTGAGATGGTGTGCACTTGGCTGTGCTGGGGGAGGAGGTCTTTTGCTCCATCCCTTGGCGTCTCTATAAAAACCCTGGGGCAGAGACAGTCGGGGCCGTTGGAATAGGTTCCAGGCCCTCTCGAGGCTATCCTTTATTTTCTATTTGTTTATCTCCGCGATAGTCTTCGCAATAAATCCTTCTATCTAATATTTCCTGCTGCTTGCACTCAAGAAAACTCTGGGGAACTGTGGGGGTGGTGGGTAAACACCCCACAATTGTTTTAAGCTTAGATGTTTGGAAGGCTTCTGAAGATCCAAATTAGAATCCCTCATTGCAGGTTCAAGGTAAGTAAAGCTCAATCTCTCTCTTCATTTTTCTGTTTCTCTCTTCCTTTCTCTCCTTTGTTATCCCCTCTCCCTCCTCTTTCTCTCCCACTTTCTCTTCCCCCATTCTCTCCATCTCTCTCCTCTTTTTCTCTTTCTTTCTGTGTCCTTTTCTCCCAGTCCCTTTCTGTTCCCCTCTCCAATTCTCCTTGTTGTCCCCCCCTTCCCACTTCTGTCTTTTCTCTCTTCCCTTTCTCCTCCCCACTGTAGTATAATCTGAGAACCACTGTCTGTCTTCCTTTGTACTGTTCCCTTTATGTGAGAGTTACTGTTTGCCCTCTGTCAAGGGATCTCTCCTTGGGAGGCTCATCTTACATCCCCCACTCCTTGAAGCTGGTATCGGTTATTCCAGAAGTTTCCATTGAACTTCCTTTTGATGATATTTTAAGGCACTTTAAATCCATGAGAGCTATTACTTAACTATAGGCTCTGGTAGGTTTTGAGAACTGTATCCTATGCTAGTCCTCCTTCTCCAAATAGATTTCCAGTTCCCTGAAGTGCAGAGGAAATCTGGAATGTTTCATTGCCAGAGCAATGTGTCTGGCAATGTTTAGCTCAGGGTTGATGAATGAAAAGGGAGGAGAGAGGTCTGGAAGGGACAGACATTCCAGGAGATTGAGCAGCTACAAAAAAAAGTTCTTGTTTATTCTCCTTTTGGAGATTGTCCTTGTTTTCATTGATATTTTACTTCATTAGGCTTTCCCATTACATTGGAAACTCTCCACTTAGCTCTTGTAAATCCAATGAAATGCTCAGCAGCACATAAATGTGGCTGCTGGTGGAAGGTCTCCAAATGCAGATTGATGGTGCATAAGTTGCCTTTCAGGAGCTTTAGCAGAAGGCACCAAATGGTGGGCATTAGATTTGGATACTGACTATAAAAGCTATTTTCTGGTTGTGACTTTGCAATTTTGCTTTCAGCTGACATGTGGTCATTTCTGACAGTCGGGCTGTTGTAGTACAGTCAAATCCTGGTGTCATTCGTCATCAATCCTGAGCTATTTAAAAACATATTGAGCTAGATGGTGGTGGTGCATGCCTTTAATTCCAGCACTCTGGAGGCAGGGGAAGGTGGATCTCTGTGAATTTAAGGCCAGTCTGGTCCGCAAAGTGAGTTCCAGGACAGCCAAGGCTATTACATAGAGAAACACGGTCTTGAGAAACCAAACTAAACAAACTAACAAAAACATATTTAAAAGAAAAAATAGCATATGATTCATACAATTTGATGAACAGATTAAAAGATATCTTCAAAAATCCATTCATAAAGGATTGTGATAAGAAGACAAAGGGCCAGGGAGATTGATCAGTAGCTAAAGTGTCTGATGTGCATACCCCAAGCCCATGGAAAAAGCAAGACTAACAGTCTGCCCTGTAATCCCAGCACCAGGACGTGATGGATGGAGGAAGAAGGATTCTGAGGACCTGCTGGCCACAAAGACTATCAGAATCAAATTGTTAAGATCCAGATCCAGTGAGAGACTTAGTTTCAACAACAAGGTGGAGAGTGAAGGAAGAGGAAGACAATCCACACTGACCTTTGACCTCCATATAGCACCCTTCACACACCACACACACACACACACACACACACACACACACACACACACACACACACACACGAATATATACTAATGAGACAAAAAGTCTTCCCCCTTTCTGCTGCAAAATGCCCAGTTTAGGGCTGGTGTAGTCAAAAATGAAGATCCAGGGACACCTGTGGAATCTGTGTGAAGTTGTGTGTGCCTGTTGAAAATGGGGAGCAGGGACCTGGACCAGGAAACCTGGTACTCAGTAACAGTCAACAGTCACAGTCACTTGTTATTTGGCTGTTCAAGAAATCCCTTACCTGTGAAAGCTGGTATTGAAATTTTAATTAAAATTTTTTTGTGCACCTGAGGGGCCAGTCAGGGTTTGCAGCCAAAGCAGAAGTACATAGTTTGCATATAAATGGTTTTGAATTGGGATAATGATTGTCTTACTTTAGTTTCTGAGATCATGTTACCCCAGCACCCCCACCCCACCCTCCCACCCCCCCCACCCCCACCCCTGCAACTGAATCTCATTTTGCTTCAGAGGTGAGCATTCCTAATGTTAGGTAAACTTTGAAACACTCCCAGGTGACTTACCTTATAGCGTGTCATCAGGATCAGTCCCTCTTTCCTACCCCTGTGGGGAAGTACTGGGAATGTATGCGAAGTTTCACATCTTCGTAACAACACTGTTACGTTTTAAAGTTCAATTACTGTAAAAGACTGTGTTTTTCAAACAGCAAGTTTAGTTTGAGGTCTCCCCTGTCAGTTTTTGGGGAAGTTTATTCTAATGTAGCCTGCCATACATTCACCTAGGAAACTCAAAGGGTTCTTTTCAGACTGATTCAAGGTAACTGTCTGTCCCTGTCCATTTTAGAGACCCTAGAAATGCTTTTGGTAGACAGTAGGAGACACTAATTTCCTATAGGACACCCAGTTAGAGCAGTGTGATGGCTCTATGTGTACAAGGAGGATTCTCAGAGACCCCTTGTTTATCTACTCACTACCACCCAGAAAATGCCGAGGTGGTAATGCTCTATGGAGCCATTGTTCTGTTGTTACAGAGTGCTCTGAATCAGCCATTTTGGTTTGGGTTGTTGGTCTCTCAAATAAATGCTGAGTATCTGCCTTGCCCTTGGAGACTGTGCACTCTGCTTCCTAGATCTTGGAAGTAGGCCATATCTGAGACCTACTAATTTTCTGGTGTTGTCAGCTTCTGGGGTTCTGAGTAGTTGGGCTGAGATATGAGAACTTTATAGAAGCCAAGACAAAGCCTACATCCAACGTTGCTCAGTCACATGTTTTCTTTAAATCTAGAGGATTCTCTCAGCATCCCTTTTCTGGGCTTCATGCCTTGTCCTCTTTCACCCTCTCCAGTCCACATTTAGACCTGCCAGCTCATTTTAGTGTGTTCTTGTACTGTACCTATACAGCACGAATCTTAAAAGTTCTTATTAATAAAGTCAAACCTGAGCCAGGTTTGGGTTGAATGCTGGAAGATCAGAGAAGCAGAATAAGCCACAGCTACCTCACCTCGCCAGTTCCTCAGCTGGTCTTGTTTCCTGAGACTGGAAGCCTCTGAATCTCAGATGAATTGCTTCTCAAAAGCCTGAAAGTTTAATCAGCCAAATGCTGCTAGTTCCTGGTCTTCACGCCTTATATACCTTTTTGCTATCTGCCATCACTCCCTGGGATTAAAGGCTCTGTTTCCTGATTCACTTCTTGGGATTAAAGGCCTGTGTCACCATGCCTGGCTGTTTCCAATGTGGCCTTGAACTCACAGAGATCCAGAAAGATTTCTACCTCTTGAAAGCTAAGATTAAAGGTGTGAGTGCCACCATTTTCTAGCCTTTGTATCTAGTGGCTGTTCTGTCTCTGACCCCAGATAAGTTTTTTAGGGTGCACAATATTTTGGGGAACACAATACCACCACATACCTGTGACCTCACCTAATGAGTAAATAAGAAACATATTAAATGATGGAGCTTGGACTTTATGTAGGTCCACCAAAAGCCAAATTTATGCTTTTTAACCATAACTTTGAAAGTATACTTCAGTTTTAGAAAGATTGTCTTATAAGTACAGGGCAAAGGTTCAGGATTGGAGGAAGAATATGGAAAAAGGAGAGAAAGTTGTTTGGAGTTTTCACGATGGGAAGAATTCCAATATATTTTTGCTTGAAAGAAGAATCTGAGGACAAGAGGCTTGGTGTCACTTGGATACCAAGCAAAGCAGTGTGGGAAGACACTGAGACATAAACCAGGAATGCAGATCTTAGAATTCTTCATTGTGATGGATTCTTTTGCTTGTTGACATGCAGGCAGAATGAGCTGGGCTATAATATGTGGGGCAGAGAAAAAGTCAATTGTATATAAATTTAGCAGAAAGAAACCCAGGAAATACAGTTTTTGAGCTCAATAAATGCCAGCAAATTGGTTTTAAGTAGATATTATCTGTTTCCTGATTCACGTTCAGTTAGGACCCATTCCATTATGGAGTCAGGTAATGCCTGTTTTTCTGGAACCTATTTGTCTCAATTTTTGTTAAGTGGAATCAATGGAATAAGAGGCATGGATTCTGGATTAGGATGGGGCATCATTGGTTTCCCAGAACTGCCAAAAGTTAACACAGATTTGATGGTTTAGGATGACAGAAATGCTTTCTCATGGTTCTGGGGACCAGGAATCCTAAACTATGGTCTCTTCAAGACCATAAGCCCGTAAGGACACCAGGGAAGACTCTTTCTTGTCCCCCAGTTTCTGAGGGCTTTCGGTGTTTCTTGCCTGTGGCATCATCGCTCTAGTACTTACCATCACTTTCACGATGCTTTCTTCTCCCTCTCATATCCAAAGCGATTCCCTTCCCTTTCTCCTAAAAATAACAACACTCACTGAGTTTAGAATCCATTCTAACTCCAAGATGTTTTCATTCTAAGATCCTAAACGCAATTAGATTTTTCAGAGAGCTGCAGAGGAGTTATTTCCAAAAAAGGTCCCAGCACAGTTGTAAAGGTTACAACTTGGGATGCATCTTTTTATAGGACACCACTTGTTGTAGGTTCATTTCTGTTGCTGTGATAAAATAGCGAGACAAAAAAACAACTTTGAGGAGAACAGGTTTAGTTTGGATCACAGTTTTGGGTTACTGTCCCTTATCACAGAGAAGTGGAGACCACAAGCAGCGAGTCACCTAACTTCACAATCAATAACAGAAAGGGAATCCACGGACCCATGCTTAGTGCTCAGCCAGCTTTCTCTGTGTACAGTCAAGGGTTCAAACTCAGGGAAGGTGACACCCACAGTTAAGAAACTTTCTCATAGGCATACCAATAGATATACCTGATCTAAATAAACCTTCATCAAGACTCTCTTCTGAGGTAAATCTAGGTTGTAGCAAGCTGATAATTATGCTAACCACCATACCATTAATTCCATTGTAATGGCAAAAATACTTGGAAAATGAAGAATATAGGAATATACAAGGAATGAGTAGCATGTGGGTCTCATTCCTGTTCTAGTTTCTGACAGAGCCAATTGTCTATTGTAAAAAGACCAGAGTATGTTAACTAAGAATCTTAAGGTTTATCCTGGTTGATTTTTATCTTCAACTGACACAACCAAGAGTCACCTGGGAAAAGAGAACCTTAGTTGAAGAATTGCTTGGCTCAGATTGGCCTCTGGGCATGTCTGTGGGCACTGCTTTGATTACTAATTGTTACAGGAGGGCCTAGCCCTCTGTGGGCAGCACTAACCCTAGGCAGATGGTCTGAGATAAATAAGAAAGATAGATATGCATGAAGCAACCAGTGAGCAAGCCAGTAAGCAGTGTTCATCCACGGTTTCTGCTCCCGTTTTTGCTTGAGTTCCTGCCCTGACTTCCCTCAGTGATGGATTGAGACCTGGAAGTACAAGCCAAATCAGCCCTTTCTTTCCCCAAGTTTCTTTTGATCATAGTGTTTATCATATTAGAACAGGGCCTGTGTGTGTGTGTGTGTGTGAATGTGAGCACAAGCAGAACAGCTTTGGGGTGATGTAAACTGTCATCTTAGGATCATTTCAGCAATATGGAACCTTAGAATGGTTACTAGGTAAGACATGTGTTAACAGGGTTTGAAGCAGAATAGACCTAAGACCTCTGTTCTCTCAGCAGGTAAGAAGCCAATGGTTCAATCCATTCTTGAGATACCTTTATCCACACAGGTAGTCAGCAGAGTGCATGCAAGGCTGAAGGAGAAGTCCAAGAGCAGACTTCATCTCAGTTACGTATGAAATGCCAAAAAATAGTCAAGAGATTTTGGAGTGTGTCTATTGATGCTGCCATTAAGCTGATGGGAACTAAGAACTATTATCATTTTGTTATGTACATTAACAAATCTTCTCCCATACTTCAGGAGCCTAGGAAGGTCTACTATTAAAGTTCTCAGAAAATGTAAAGATCTGTCTCCAGAATGTATGGAGAAACGTGTATGAATGCTGCTCACTTGTGAGCTTGAAGCTAGCAATTGCCTTGTTTAGAAAGCAACCTCCAGAACTGTTGTTGAGAGATGGTCATAGTGTCAGGGGCTCTGAAAGGCTTTGGCAGGTAGGAGAATCTGAGGGGATGATTAGGGGAAAACACAGTAATGGAAAAGGAAAATGGAAAGCTTTTTTTTTTTTTTTTTTTTTTTTTTTTTTTTTTAGAAATAATAACAGTGCATGGTCTAACAGCTAACAGAGGCACAGATTCCTGCAAGCCAATGTGCTTATGAATTGGTGAGAGAGATGAGAAGGAAATACTTCAGGGTACAGTGCACCTTGGGCAGCTAGTCAAGAAGAGGAAGTGCCAGGAGTTTATGGCTCACTAGCAAGCTTTACCACTGCAGGGTTCTTCTCAAGGCCACGAGGAAAGGGCAGTGCCTGTGGGAAAACCTTCTGCAGTAGGCATTAAACATCCACTACAGATACTCAGTCCTGACTTGGGTACTGTGCTCTGTCCCAATTTTGTGTCTTCAGCGTCCTCTCTTCTGAAGGATTCATTCCTCCATCCCTGCTGTGAGCTGTGACACTTAGGCTTCTGGTTTTATTCCTTACTCCTTTTTATTCCAAGCAGGAAAAAGACAAAGAAGTCACTGGCTCATTCAGTTGAAAAAAAATAGAAAACACCAGCACAGCATTCTTTTATTTTTACCCCGCTGTCACTTTATAGGAGACATGAACAAAAGGTCAGTGGGTCCTAAGAGAGGTTGTTGGTGAGGTTCAGAAAAATGTTTCCCCCTGGAGACTTGAGAAATTGGCTTGGTTGCTTGTCAATGACCCCTGTTTATACAGAAGGAAAAGAGGTGAGTCAGTGGCCATGCACCCATGGCTAGTTCTTCAAGCCATGTGAGGTTCCCACAGATGCATTCTCTGCTTTACTCCCAAGCAAGTTGGTTGTGTTTAGCAATTGCTTTTTAAATGGTGGAAGATGAAGAGGCATTTATAGGTCAAAGGAAAAGTTCTTGGGACTAAATGATGCCTGGGAGCCCTGTAGGGAGCAGTAGGCAGTGGACAGGGTGTTTCTGGGTAACTCTGGGCCACCACATTCCCCAGTTCTACTCTAGAAGGCAGGAGACTGAACGTGATTCAACAGGAAGAGTGGAGGGTAGAACAGAGCAGAAGGGTCACGGTAGCTTGGGAGGTTTGTATAGACCCATCATCCTTCAGCCGCCTCTGGAATCTTTTGCAGACTCCAAAAGTGATGCCAAGAAAACTTATCTCCAGTGCGTGGGTTGCTGTCACAATAGCTTATGTACAGGGTGTCTCCTGCACTTGGCATTATCCAGGGCAAGGCTGTATTCCTTAACTTTGTGTTTCTAGGCCCAAACACAATTATAGGCACAAATATGTAGCTTAAAATATTTATGGTGTGAAGAAAAAAATGAATGAATTTGGCAGCCCATTTTGAGTTTTTCCATCATTTGTAATCAGAAATTCTTTCAGCTGTCAAAAAACAACACAGTCAAGTTAGAAGAAGGAATAAAAATGTCCATACCAAGGTATCACGAGAAAGGAGTGTTTTAGATCTGAGATTTTTCAGGCTAAACAGCTGGCCTGGTATTGTATTTTGGCTCTTGTTATATTACTGACCAGAAGTAAATTTACTAAATGGAGAAAAAAGGAGAGAAGATACAGTAGTATTAACTCAGATTCTAACCATTTTTTGTGTAACCTGATAAAAGGTTGCCTGCCCAAGCTGCCAATACTGTCTTGGAGTTGCTGTCACAGGGTTGGAATAGTCTTGGACTATCACGTATCAGGAGATACTTTAGACTATGATGGGAACCCTTTGCTAAAAGTCAAAAAAATACAATGAAATACTATGAAAAAACTTTGTGGGCTTAATTGTTGTTCTAGAATCCAGTTAGAATCTGCACCTATAATGATTTGGAAAGCTCCATTGACCAACACGAGCCAGTTATGCTCACAGATGGAGGAAAAGAAGTGACATACAAAAATAGGAAATAAGGGAGGATCAACCGCATTGCTTGAAGTTGTGTCTGTCCTGTCAACATAAACAGTTGGTGCTTGCAATTAGAGTTGGCTTAGCTTTTTCTTTTTTCTCTTTTTTACAAAAGTGGAGTACACTGTGTATACACATCAAGTTAGGTTACTGTCCACTATAAACAGAAGAGCCTTTAGGCTAAACAATATATGTAGGAAGGTGGCTTGAGATCAAAATTTTTTTTTTAATTAAAACTGTATGGCCTAATGGCTCAGGCTTCTTGCTAGCTAGACCTTACATCTTAAATTAACCCATAATTCTTATTTATGTTTAGCCACGTGGCTTGGTACCTTTTCCCAGTTCTGCCTTCACATCTTGCTTCCTCTGTGTCTGGCTGGCAGTATCTCCTGACTCAGCCTTCCTGTTCCCAGAATTCTCCCCTCTCTTTGAATGTGTTGCTCTGATTGGTTAATAAATAAAGAGCTGATTGGCCAGTAGCCAGGCAGGAAGTATAGGCGGGACAAAGAGAGATCAAATTTAACTTGGGAAAGAACAGTAAGAAATTAGCAGCATGTTAAGCCACAGAACTACTTGGATTACTTTGGTGCCATCTAATACAAAACCAGTACTAACTGTGTTTGTGACAAACAGCCCTGGCAGGTGGCTTGAGATACTCAGAGTGTCCAGGATAACATTACGGGGCATCCTATGTTCTCTACACAACTAATTTTTCTCTTTGTATTTCACCTCAACATCAATATTTCCAATATGAATGTAAGCTCTTTGGTTCTTTATTCACAAGTAAGCCTGGCTCTCAGTTTGAAGTTTTTCTTGCTTTTTTCCCCTTGAATTTGCTTTCCTGAGCAGAGGCCATTAGCACAGGACAGGAGTATGTTCTGTCTAACTTGTCATTTGTAGTAAGAAGCCTCCTGAACACCTCTGCTGCATTAAATCCACACTCCGTTTGAGGGCTCAGCTTGAGAGACTCTCCTACCCCTTTCCTGTCTAATACCAGTTCATTTGTCTCTTATCACCATTTTTACTTGTTTAACCTAGAGTTGAATTTAGTAACATAGAGATACTACACATGTAAATCATATTCAAAACCAGGGATAAATAGCTTTTTACGTGAGGGGTGAAGTAGAAATTCCCTTGACTTAATGTCTTCAAAGGAGAAAAATAAGGGGTAAGTTACACAATGCAGCCATTTTATTAAGCGAATGGTAAAAGTAAAATTAGACTTAATGTTCATAATAGTCTTTCCAGCATGCTGAAAAGGGGAGGCTTGGGAGTTTCCCAAGCCCTTGACGTATCTCGCATTTAGGCTTTATTTGTCAGCCATTTACTGTGTCTATTTATATAGATTTTTATTTTTTGCTTTGCAGTCCAACAGTTAGCATCACCAGAGAGCATTTTCTTCAGGACACCAGCTGGTTCTTTTTCTCCTAAATGGGCACAGTGTTCCTGAAGACGAGGCAGCTAGCATGGAAGGGTGCCCTCTTCCTTTGTGAAGACTGTCTAAAATTGAAAATAACTTTTTTTTTCAAGTAGCAATTTGTCATAGCAGGGGCCATGGCTCACCAACACTTATTGAGGATTGGGAATAGGGGAAAAGTAGGAGGTATTTTCTGAAGAGACCAGAAGATGGGAAACTTTCATAGACTGGTTATACTCTTGCCCTCATTTGCAAAGGGAAAAGACAATCTTATTTAGTGGAGAAAGGACTATAATGCTGTAATGTTCCTGTCCTGTGAATGTCCCATAGCACCTTCATGTGACTTCAGTGGACACTTCTCAGCTTCACACAGCTACTTTAGGGTAGGGTTGTCTCCTTCAGGAGCAGATCCATGCTGACAATATTGTACATGTGACATAGATTTATAGAACAAGAGAGTAATATAACTAATACGTAGCACAAAGACAGAATAACCCTTCAGTAATCTAGGTAGAAATGATTTTGTTTTATTGTTAATGAGTTAGAAATTGTATACACCATAGTGGTGTAGCCAAAGAAGAAGGGAGTCTTCCCAATTCTTTAGACAGATAACTACTCTTTTAGGGTGGATATTGCTAGCAATTTTAGTTCATGGAGGTAAAAATATACAACTCATGGAGTTGAATGCCTTCTCCAAGGAAATCTGTAGATGGGACACATATCTCTTTAAACAGAGAACTATTTGTTACATGTGAATCTTGGAGAAAATGCTCACATTTGGACTTGTTGCCTTGAGATTCTGCTGTTTGATCCTATAAATGGGTATTTTTTATGATCTGTATTATGAAGGAGGCTTGTAATAGTTGTTTTCCCCCAATAAACTTATTTGTTTACTTTCTGTGGGGGAAGGGCAGTGGGTGGGTGGGGAGGCAGGGCTAAAAATGAAATAGCAATGAAGAAAGCATGCTCAGTGAGTGACTGAATGGCAGGGCTGAGATCAAGTATTTTCCTTAAGGAGGCAATGCCCTGAGAGTCCCCGAGGCTGTGTTTCTGAATCATTTTGTGTCTTTCAGGAACATTAAGAGGAACTGTCTCTAAGCCTAGAGATTTATACTGGGGAAGTAGTGGTTTTCAGCTCAACATGTAAAGCTTCACCCTGTAATGGCCCACCACCAGAGTGAACAGGCATTGATAAGGAAATGCACATTCTGGGTCACGTGTGGTTTGTGTGTATATATGTGTAAATGTTTAGTATACGTTTATAATTGTGTATATGTGTTCAAATGTATATACATATGCATATGCTGTAAGTATAGGTATATGTCTGTATATATGTGTACAGTATATGCATATGCATAAGTATATATATATATGCACATATATACACACATTAGCAAGTTTTGTGTGTGTGTGTGTGTGTGTGTGTGTGTGTGTGTGTGTGTGTGTGTGTGTATGTTTGGAGGGGGATGTTATGAGTCACCTTGGGAAATTGATCTTACTTTCTGGCAGTATCAACCTATAAGGACCTGTTAGATTATATCAGCCAGAATCAATATTCCTTGCAAATATCTGGGAGGGAACACCTTTCTAAATTTGGAGCTGGGGCTGTAACCAGGTTGTAAGAGCATATATACATGGGAGACAAGGGAATTAAAAAGTATGTGTTCCAGAAGTAAACTGTGATGACTTGAAATTGACAAGCTTTCTGTGGGCCTAAGTCCCTGGCAGAAAGAGTGCATTTAGGAAAATATTTAGGGACAAAATACCAGTTTTGTTTGTTTATTTTTCTCCTCTTATTTCCTTTTCCCCCTACTGCCTGTAATTCAATCATATCCTTGGACCTGGGTGTATTGCCTAAGGGGAGAGAAGAACAGCAAGTGTTTCAAAAGTCTAAACCTTAGGGAAATGCAGAGGATTTGAGGCGAAGAAAATGTTATGAGAAAATGCTTTCAGTTAGCCTTTGCCGCATGACAGACTTCTCCAGAATTTCACAGCTAACACAAACACCATTTATTGTTGCTTGAACCGTGCTGATATGAATCAACCTAGGATGACTGTGGCTGGGAGAGATTCTGGGTAGGCAGTCAACTTACACAGGGTTGCATGACCTCTGTCCATGTCTAAGGACTGGCTGGTAGGTGGGGGATGATGAGGATGTCCTTGAGTCTCCATCATTGTGCATCCTGGCTTTGACTTCTTCCCACCTTAGCAGTGGGCATCCTCCCACCTGTCAATCACCGGCCTCCTTAGGTCTGTTCCAGAGCTGTCACAGCTTCCCTTTTCATTGGCCAGAGAAAGACACAATGGCATTCTGAATTTAAGGAGTGGAGAGGCAGCTTCTATTCTGATAGGAGGAGCCAATAAGATGTATCACAAGAAAGATGCTCCTGGGAAGGGAGGGAGAATCGCAGCCATCTGTCCACTCTGCTACATGTATCATGAAAGACCGTGGTGCCTTGAAATGAGAGCTGGATGAAGTCCTTGTCTATGGCTGCTGACAGGAAAAAAAAAGATAGGTGCTCCCTTTACCATTTGGGGAAAAGTGAGAAACCAGAGGATGAGTGATGGTGACAGTGCTTGGAACAATGCTTTTGGGAAAGAGTTGTGAAAAATACGTAGAATCCCACTTCAGTTTGCGGGATCAGAGAAAGATGCACGTGGGACTCAGATGCTCCCAGAGAAAGGATGATGGGATTTGCAGAGAGATAAATGAACCATAGACACCATCACAGATCTCCTTCCTTCCAGTCAGTGATGACAGTAATGGATAGTTTGAGCCACTGAAGCAAGACAAGTGTGACCAGGCATGGATGCCACCAAGAAAGCCCTTTAGGGACTGGGAAGATGGTTCAGTGGGTAAACATTTGTCATGCAAGCATGAGGACCTTAGTTTAATTCTAAAATCTCACCTAAAAAGCCAGGTGGGGTGGCAAGCAATTGGGATCCCAGTGCTACAGAGGTAGAGAAAGGTGGACCCTTGGGGTACACTGGCCATCTAGCCTAGCCTAAGCTGTGAGCTCCAGATCCCATCGAGAGAGCTGATGTTGCCCTCTGGTCTCCTCATGCTCATGTTCTTGAATAAGCACATGCTCTCACAATGTGGACATGCATTGCTTCCCCCACAACACAAAGTTATTGAGTGGATTGGCTACTAGAGACGGAGACATCTCCTGTGCACTTGTCATACTAATACTTCAGCACAAGGAAGTCATGCATACAACAAAGAAACATCTGTAGGTATGGGGCATTGAGGACAAAAGACATGCTGAGATTATACCTTTGCCATCTCATCAGAATAAGGCTTGAAAAATGGTAGCTGAGAGTCAGCCTATCTTCTGTTGGAAGTAAGAGAACGCATACGTAAGTTTTTTTTTAATTGACTCTATTATTTGCTTTAAGATATTAGAAAGGGGCAATATATAGAAAGCATCATCTCTGGGGCTCTGGACAGTTGCAGTGGACAGTATGATAGGAACAGTTTCCTTGGTCTCGAGTCTGATCATTCTCCTACAGGTCAACATTATGACTTCATAGAAGGCACTTCTTCCTATCATAGAAATATTCAATGTGACAACACCATTGCTCTAGCCTTAGAATGAGACCTTTGAATCACAGCTACAGCCGACTGTGGCCAATGGGGAAGGAGTGACGTGTGCCAAGTGGGACAAGTGAGAAGTCTATGAGCAGTCTCAGAAGTGCTGTGCTAGAAGTGATTTGTATTCAAGATGAGCAATGCTTCTGACACTAAGGCCAAGTGTTTGCAGGATGTGGAACCAGCATGGGGAATGGTGGGAATTTCTAGTTATTTTTCATTATGAGGGAGCCAAAGTGTCTGAGCTTATGTTAAATCTAAAGATATGGTTTCTGGAAATGGGAGGAAATGAAACAGTCCATCAAACAAACATTGATCGGACGCACCTAAGGAAGGTGGAAAGTGGGGCCACACTAAAAGAAATGCGGCTTATGGAGCCCAGGTTTTGTAGAGTCTTCCAGTTATTAGTCTGGCAAGGCGGAGCCTGGGGCAATGAGTTGAGTAAGTGGGAAGAGTTACTGGGCTGAAAGCAAGCTGCTTTATCCTTGGGAAGATGCAGAGCTTTG
Source organism: Peromyscus californicus insignis (assembly GCF_007827085.1). Lineage (NCBI taxonomy): Eukaryota > Metazoa > Chordata > Mammalia > Rodentia > Cricetidae > Peromyscus > Peromyscus californicus. The sequence goes on from NW_026294458.1 coordinate 69,054,978, forward strand.
GTGAACAATAAAAGTCCTCAGTGCAGCCCCACAGGAATGAAAAGAGCCAGATCCTTGGGCAAGGGGCTGACTGAAGAAAAGAACAAAGAAGAATTCTTGTAGGAACCGGGCAAACGGGCCGGTGGGAAGGGTTTGCAGACACAGTGAAAACCAGCTTCAGGTTATCATTTGGCAGCTGTGAATGTCTTCACCTCTCAAGTCCTCTCCTCCCTGCCGCCATTTCCATTATGTATAAAATGGAGGTAAACAACGGTACAAACGCCCAGCCCCTTGTTCGTCTCTGCCGTCTGTCTGGGAGGCTGACCGTCTGAGGTGGAGGTCTTGAGAGGAGGAGACAGTAGTAAGAGTTGTGCTGACATGGTATGTGTGGCCCTCCCTGTGAGAGTCCTTCATGTGGGCCCCACTGAGGGGAATCAAGGACTTGCCTCAGGCACAACATGAAAGTGGTACCCAAACCTCAGTCTTCAAGGTAAATACTATTTTAATGTAATTTTTTTTTAAACAGGAAAAATCAGTACAAAAACCAGCGGGATGAACAAACTGCTTGAGTTGTAAGTAAAGATAGAAGGGATCATGAAAAGTACCACACTGAGCTACGTTAGAGCCCGAGGCAGAAGGAAAGCCAGTAACACTGACTCTTCTTTATTTAAAAACTTGGTATTTTGTTTGCCAGGGCTTTTTGTATGATGGTGATTTTAAAGCAGTCTGTGTTCCTGTTTACTTCCTTTGGTCACCGGGCTTGAGCATCTGTTTACATTTTATACCTTCACTTTGGATTCCCTGGTCTTGCTGCTTTGTTTTGCTTGTTTGTTTTGTTTTTGTTTGTTTGCTTTGTTTTTGTTTTTAATTCTAGCACTCTCAAATCCACCTTTGCAGCTCCTACTGTAAGCTACATTTTTTTTTTCATATCTGAAAACACCTAGGCCTAGAAAGAATATGTATTTGTTTTGAATGCTGCTGTTACAAATTGTCACAAACTTGGGGCTTAAAAATGACTCATATTTACTCTTACAGTTATGGAAATCATAAATCTCAAGGCGGTTTCCTTGGGCTAGAATCCAGGTGTTGACAGGGTGATATTCACTCTGGAACTTTTGAGAGAGTTCTCTTTTCCTGTTTTTCTAGCATCTAGGACCTGTATCCAATACGTTCCTTGGCTTTGGACTCATTTCAGTATCAAAGCCTTCATGGTCACATGGTCTTCTGTGGTCATCACCTCTCCCTCCGCATTTCTTTGGCAGGAACAAGCTAGATTATATTAGGATAGTTACCCAGATAACCCAGAATAATACTCCCATCTCAATATATGTCCCTTAAATGTATTGATAAAATCTCTTTTTTGTGTGTATAGTGCAGGCTGTGGTGACTGTGACTTAGATGTTCTTGAGGACAATTGGTCAGCTTCTCATCAGCTGGATAGTGCAGGTTGGTTACACTGATGTAGATCAGCTTCTGTGCCCTGTTGGTGGAGACTACTGATGTCTTATTAGGAGAGGAGGAGGGGACAGTAAGGAGCATAACTTTCTACTTTCTTTATGGGCCTGCCTAGTACTGTGGTCGTAATCAGGGACAAAGTAGGGGAGAGGGGTCGTAACTGTTATCCTTGTCCTTCATATAGAGCCCTGCTTGAAAGATAAGGCAGAATAAAGCTCAGTGTTTGGAAACATACATATCTGATTCTTTTTGACTGAAGTTCCAAGGACAACAGCCATCCATATGGGACAGTTTTTTTTGAGGTGGATTGACTGATTAAACGTTTGTGATTGTGGAGAATTGGAATGTTGTAGAAATAGAGCCAAATTATATTGGATTATCTTTAGTTCTTTCCGTAACCATTCATTGCCCACTTCTGTGTCTGATCTAACATCCTTGTGACTATTGAGTAAAACCCTTTTGAATGTGTTAATAGACCACTAGCTCCTACAAACCCCAAAGCAAAGAATGTCATCAGTTAAGATCTGAGACTTACAGTGGGGATTTCTCTACATTTCTGTAACACACTTCTGTGATATTCCCACCAGCACTTGAAAAGTGCCTTGATTTATGACTTTCTTTTGATTTGTAACTATAAAAACTCCATGAACTGTTTCCATATTGGATTGTATTATTTAGGAGCAGACTTACCAGATGTGAACCCTGCAAGGCACAATAATAACTTTCTTGACATGATATGCCCACTGGTGTGATAATGGCATGTACATTACAGGAATAACCAACCACTATCTGATTGGTCCGTTCCACAAGAGGGAACTCATGATTAGTACCACTGTTGGGGACAACAACCTATGGTCCTCAGTGAGGACAGCCTACTATCCTTGTGCTAAACCAACATAGGACTAGACCAACTTGTAATGACTTGTTACTACACCCCTAGACTGGTTCATCTCTCAACCCTCAACAGAGAAGCTTCTTCTTATAGTAGGTGATTAACATACACACTCACAACTGGTCAATTGCGAGAATAAGAGACTTCAGAGTGCTTAGCCTTAAATGGGACATCTACAACATCTCTCCTCCTCCAAAGGCTCAGGGATCATTATGGAAGAGTGGGAAGAAAGATTATAAGAGCCAGAAGGTGTGAAAGTGTACAGTGAAACTGTTTCCAAGGACAGGTGCACATATGAGCTCACACTGGTTGTAAAACATGCACAAGACTTGTGCAAGATCAAGACAGTCAAAAATTCTAGCATGGGGAAGGGACATGATCACAAATCCCTATGTCTAGCTGAGGAGCTATTGGCAACAGATAATGGTAGCTGGGAGAGAGGCACTTATTTTCAGATATGAAGGCCCCCAAGAAGCTATGTGTTCTCCATACCTAAACACATAATGGCGGTGCTGAGTGGGTTAAAAGCAACAGTGATGACTACCACCACCACCACCACCACCACCACCAAGACCAAAACCAAAATCAAAACCAAAATAAGAATATCGAGAACACATGAAGTTGGGAGAGAACAGTGGTAGGGATGATGAGGGAAGAATTTGAACTGAGGGAATGGAGAGTGGATTTGGTCAAAGTCCTTTGTATGTGTGCACAACATTCTCAAACAAACAAAAGACCATGTTGGTTTCTGGAAAAGATGGTTGTATTTGCTGTTTGGCCTTGATATAGATAGTGAGGATTACCTTTCCTTCACACCTCCCTCCCCCTTTTCTGGGATATACCACTTAAGACAAGGTGCAGTGTGTAGAGGGAGAGATGGTCTTTCAGGCTTCGCAGGCCACACAATCTCTGTTGCAATGTGTGTCTGCTGTTATATCACATAGTTAAATAATACGTAAAGAAATTAACTATACACTAATAAAACTTTATGGACAAAGAACTTCTCATTTATATATATATTTTGCACATGTAATGAAATATTTTTGACGTTTTTAATTATTTGTGAATGTTAACACATAGAATGCATCAACCAATTTTAGTATGTTGAAAATGTATGGACAGGTGGGCTGCGTCTTCTGGGCCCTTACCTGCTGAGGTCACATTTCATAGCTTATTCAGGGATGATGTCTTGAGGAATGAGGTGAGATGGCACAATGTTATCCTATTTGGAGGTCTAGTTATATATACAGTATCCTACCCAAAAGCTCATCTAATTTATCCTAACATCTTTGAATAATTCTAAAAGAAATTGCTGAGAATAGATGCTAATGTAGCTTGGTGGCTACTGGTCTATTAAGTTAATACATTTGAGAAGATTACTCGATAGTTAAAAGGAATGTTAGGTCAGACACAGGTGTGGGCAATGAATGGTAATTGACAGGCTAACAGTTTTATCCTTCTGCCTTGAAGTCTTTGGTTAGATCTAAAATATTAGTCTTGGCCTGAACCCTCTGTTATCTTTATCCTTTTATTTTCTCATACTTCAATTACATGTATATTTCTTCCTCTCTTTTTCCCCCAACAGAATGTAAATTCTTTGCTTATTATTGGTCCTCCAGCATCTTCTCACAGAGGTCCTCAGAGCTTCATGTGTTCACATATTAACAGCTATCTAAAATTACATATTGAAATGAAATACACTTAAAAATAGACATATAGTATGATCTATTGTGCTCTCACATACCACATACTTCTGATTCAATGAATAAGAAGGAGCAGTTAGAGTGTCTGCAATGGAAGATCCTGCTTTTGGGGAATAGGTCTTTCCTCACTCATCTATCATGTTGACTCTATACTCTGCTAATCTGAAAATAAAGCAAAACAAAACATCATGGCCTGGAGACAAAACAGAGTATGAGTGAAACCCTGGCAGTGACCAGGCAAAGGTGAGCACCCCAGGCTGAGTCATGCACAGGTAAATTAATGGCACCTTTGCCTTCAGATTGCAAAGTGTAACTCCCAAAGGGCCTCCTCTTGAAAAAACAGCCCCAGTTCACTGAAGAGGAAATGAGACCTCAGAATATTTAAAACAACTTTTTTTTTATTTAAAGAATTTTTTTTTCTAGATTGATGACCTCTAATATCAGCAAAACAAAGAATTTATTCAGAATCATGGGAGGATTTAGAATTTCTCTAGCAGTACTTCCATTATGTTTAAGGCGGGGGCCCCATCTCTAAAGAATCTCTGTCTATTCCATTGTTATGGAGGAAGGTTAATAGGATGTGAGAGCGGTTGCTAGAGCTTTGAGAGACCCAGATGTCATCAGCACTTGGTTTGGATGATTGTGGCAGTGGGATGTGTGCACAAAATACTGTGTTGATGTTAGGCCAAAGATGTCAATGAACAATTGAGCAACTTGGCTTCTGTGTCAAGGGGAGTCACTCCTGCCGTGCGAGCAGTAGTGCATGAAGGCCGGGAAATTAAAAGGCCTAGCCACACGTCCACAACCATCCAAGCTACTTTATTTTTTCTAGTGAAGTGAAACCCAAACACAAATAGCCAGGAGGGTGAAATTTAAATTAAACTTCAGAATCGTTTTGTGTTTGAACCATCTATAGGGTTTCTAAGCCTGCTGATAATGCTGCTTTCTCTGGGAGCTTAAAAAAATAACCCAATACAAGAATCTCTCCAGTTACTATAGTCTCAGTTTACATGCTGTGCACACATTGCCTTGGAAACACAAGAGTATGATGTAACCTTCTAGAAGGAGTCTCCTAGCTGGAACAGCCACATATGAGTTACTCCATGATGCTGACCTGGTATGCAATAAGATCTCAGGCTGGGTTAACTTGGGCTTTCTTATTAGGTAGCTGCACTTAGAAATGCCACATTAAACACACACACAGACACAGACACAGACACAGACACACACACACACACACAGACACACACACAGACACACACCGAGACACAGAGACACACACACAGAGACACAGACACACACACAGACACACACACACAGACACACACACACACACACTTGAGTATGTAGGAAGTTGTTTGCAATTCTAGTGCTGGTGAGATGGAGACAGGTTGTGCATTGTGGGACAACAAACCTGGCCTACTTGGGATATTCCAGGCCAAGGAGAGACTTTGTCTTAAACAAGAACAAACAAAGGAACACATGGCTAGAACAAAATGAGACCTAGGATGCCATCCTGATGATGGATGAGCATCCAGTTCCCTGTATCTTGCTTTATGCGTTGTATAGCATTCCCAGACTGTCTTTTCTTCCAATTAGGCCTCCTATCTGGAGATGGTCTTAAAAGGGAAGAGTGTTTCTTTGCACAATTTAGATTAAAATCTTTGAGAATTTTTTATTCTTGAGTCACAGACCATCAGCAGAAACTTGACTTTCAGGGGAGGTTGGAAGTCTACCTTGGTACCATGCTAGCAGTAGTATTGGTGCTTGGGTAATTGCAATTATGAGCTGGGTAATTTCAATTATGAGCGTTCTCTTTGAGTCCATGAATATCTCTCTCTGGTTTGGGGGTCATTCTAACCAAAATGATCTAATACCTAACATTCTAAATTTAAGGTAAGAAACTAAAGGGAAAATACTAAGTAAAATATATCCAAAAATCAACTCCTTGTGGGAGAAAATAGCAATGTCACTGATGTTTAAGGGTGCAAAGTAAAAGTCTCAAGTTGCTTGTCCCCTTTAGTCTATGTAGAAATACATTTTTGTTTCAAAAACATCTATCAGGTTTGCTGCATAGATATATTTTTATTTCCTTAAGAAGATTTGAGAAAGATATTCATACAGAATTCTATATAGAGGTTTGAAGTAGGAGGACAAGTAGGAAAAAAGGAAGAAAATGGAATCAAAGTTTTAAGAACAATTGCTGTTCCTTCAGGCAATTCTAGTGACAGGGATCTCCCAGGCCCTTTTGGAGAGCACACCAAATGCTTCACCCACAGCAGATGACAATGCTAAGTCACTCAAAACTTCTCCTCAGGCCAATGGAAATTTCCATGTTTGAGCCTCAACTTTGAGTTTTTACCTTGAAAGAAAAACTCTGTTTATTTCTTTTGACCGGAAATTGTTTTCTCTCTAGAGAGAAGCAAGGATGAAAAGAAAAAGTCCTTATTCCAAGTTATGAGAGACAGAAAGAACTTCCTAGATGTTGGCCATCATCTATGATGACTTTAAATCTTTCTATGAATGTTTATACATCCCCCTTATTGTGAAATGGTTTCCCAATTCTAACTATGAGCAGAATTTACATTTGATTAATGAATAAGTGGGAACAGTGTTGTGCTGAATGACTTCCAAGCCTTGGTCAAACAGTACTGTGCAGGGTTTTCCATGGTGGGAATCATTAAGTGAGTCTTTGACCACAGTGTTGGGAGTCTGTCTACTCTTAGATAATGTGTCTAGACATTGGATCTAAGCTGCTAAAAATCTGTGTCTTCCAAAGAAAAGCTTGTATTATCTTTAGCTCCAGGCAGGGACCTCTGAATTCTTAAAATACACTTCTTGCTAAGTATGTCTTCCTTTGCTCAAAGCCCTGAGCTGTGTCAGATAGTTAATGTATCAATGTGATTTTTAACCAAGACTTTGAACTATGGTACCAGCCAACCTTTGGAGGGATTGGAGAGTTAAGGTCAGGTGTATGAGTGGTCTACAGTGTTCATGTGACTGACTCTCAGTAGAAATGTTGGATTTCAGGGTTTGGGTGATTGTTCTTTGTTGGCAATACTTGCTGCATATTGCAAAATGTTGCTAACAGAATTAAACACTATCTGTGTGACACCACTGAGAAAGGTCAAGTAGAAACATTTACTTGGTACCTCCTGGGGTCTTGTCTGAATACATTTTCCATTGTTTGATGGGTGATGTCGCACAGTATACTATGAATGTGTTGCTCTGATTGGTTGATAAATAAAATGCTGATTGGCCAGTAGCCAGGCAGGAAGTATAGGTGGGCTAAGCAGACAAGGAGATTCTGGGAAGAGGAAGGCTGAGTCAGGAGTTGCCAGCCTGCTGTCCAGGGAGCAGCATGTAATGGCACACAGGTAAAGCCATGGAACACGTTGTAACATATAGATTAACAGAAATGGGCTGAGTTTAAATGTAAGATTTAGTCAGTGGTATGCCTGAGCTAATGGCCTAGCAGTTTTAATTAATATAAGCCTCTGTGTGTTTACTTGGGTCTGAGTGGCTGTGGACTGGGTGGGACACAGCTACAGTTGTTGATTTAATTTCTGTACATATAATGACCATGGGTGTCATATCTTGCCTGACTTCTGTGAGAACTGAACCTCTGGATGACTTTGGGCATCAATAAACAAAACTAGAAAGGAGAAGAGAAAGGATAGAGGGAGAGGGATTTGTATCTAACCTTCTTTCTCTGACAAATTGCAAAGTTCCTGATTTGGTTTGAGTCTTACTTATTACTGGTTCCAGACCTGTAGATGAAGAGACCTCCAAGATGAGCCCAGTCTCAGCCACTGTTTAATTTCAAGTACATGAGGGATTCTGAGCAACAGCTATGTAGCTGATTCCAGCCATCCCCAGATTTGTGAGCAAAATAAATGATTGTCTTTTTGGGCCACTGCTTAGGCATAATTCATCATTCTGCAATAGATTCCCAGAACAGGTTAATAGACTAGGAATGGAAAGGTATAGTCTTATCTCTGAAGACATGATTAGCAGAAGCTAGATAGCCCTTGAGGGCATGTTTGGTGATGACACAAAGGACTCCCAGAAAAAGTTGTTGGATGTTGGAGGACTTATGTGCAGTGAAGTTTGCAAAAATATTTGCTTAGAGACTCTAGTAAGCTCACAGATTTGAATTACTAGATTTCTAGGTAGGGTATTGAAACTGTCAACTTTTGGCTAGTCATCAGGATAAAAAGAAATGAGTCACAAGTGTACATGTTCAATTTTTCAAATTTTAGAGATCTAGTAATACTGACAGGACTTTCTTATTTGAAAATAAAACTGTTTCTCCTAACAGAACACTGATAGCACAGGCACTAAGATCAACAATTAATAAATGGTACCCCATGAAACTGAAAAGTGTCTGAAAGACAGAGGACACCATCAATGAGACAAAAAGGCAGCTTACAAAATGGGAAAAGATTTTGCCAATCCCACATCTGGTAGAGGTCTAATATCCAAAATATATAAAGAACTCAAGAAATTAGATATAAAAGCCAATTAATAATAGTAATAATCCAATTAAAGTGGGTTACAGATCTAAACAGAATTATCAATAGAGAAATCTCAAATGTTTGAGAAACATTTAAAGAAATGCTCAGCATCCTTAGTCATCAGGGAAATGCAAATCAAACCTACTTTAAGATTCCATCTTATACCTATCAGAATAGCTAAGATCAATAACACAAGTGACAGCTCATGCTGGCAAGGATGTAGAGCAAGAGGAACACTCCTTCATTGCTGGTGAGGGTGCAAACTTGTACATAGTGATCACAGAAATCAGTATGGTGGTTCCTCAGAAAATTTGAAATTGATCTACCTTAAGACCCAGCTGCACCATTCTTGGGCATATATCCAAAGGAAGCTCCATCTGACCACAAGGACACTTGCTCAACTCTGCTCATTGAGGCTTTATTCACAATAGCTAGAAAATGGAAACAACTTAGATGTCCCTCAACTGAAGAATGAATAAAGAAAATGTGGTGCATTTACACAATGGAGTATTACTCAGCTGTTAAAAAATGACATCATGGAATTTGCAGGCAAATGGATACAAATAGAAAAAAATCATCCTGAGTGAGGTAACCCAGACCCAGAAAGACAAATATGGTATGTATTCACTTATAGGTAGATATTAGCTGTCAAGTAAATGATAATCAAGTTACAATCTACAGACCCAGAGAGATTAGCTAAGAGGAGGGCTCTAGGGGGGAAACATGGAACTCCCTGGGAAGGGAAAGTGGAATAGATTTTGCTGGTGGGCTTGGGGCAGGTGGGGACTGGAGCAGGAGGGATTAGGTATTTTGGGGTGTATGGAGGGGGAGATTTCAGGGAGAGACAGCTGGAATTGTGTGTCATTTGGGTGACAGTGTGGAAATCTAGTACGGTGGAAACTTCCTAGAATCTATGAGGGTGACCCTAGTGAGGAATCCTAGCAATGGAGAATGACTGGAGTCTCAACTGGCCATCTTTTGTAGCCAGGCAGGACTTCCAGTGGTGAGACAGGATTGCAATTCGGTTGAGTTGTTGAAGGAGAGGTTCTTGTGGAGATCCATAAACAATCCAGGCTGATGCTAGGACAGAAGGTTGCTCTATGGGGTCCCGTTGCTGAGGACAACATCCTTACAGCTCACTGAAAGTAGAGAGGTCAAGCTGGTGCCTGCGTGGAGCCTTCACCCCTCTGTTCTAATCTCTTTGGTGAAAGAAGATACCCTGCAGGCTATGGAAAGAGAAACCTGGACACAAAGCCAGCCACAAAACCCTTGACCTACCTGTAAAATGTGCTGCAGCAATGGTGGAGCAGAACTTGTGGGAGTGATCAATGAATGCTTGGTTTAACTTGAGGCCCATGCCACAAGAGGAAGCCCATGCTCTACACTGCCTGGATGGCTAGGCACAGAGACTGGATATTCCAGACACCTAGGATAGAACCACACAACTAGCTAAAAAAGAAAAAAAAAAGAAAAATAAATAAATAAATAAATGAAGGAAGGAAGGAAGGAAGGACGGACGGACTCCTAATGATACTCTGTTGTACTCATAGATTGGCACTTTGTCCAGTCATTAGCAGACAGGCTTCCTCTGATACCAGATGATAGCAGGCGCAGAGGACCCACAGCCAAATATTATGCACAGTTAGTCTAAATTGGAGGTCTCCATTGGGTCCTTCCCCTTGGAGACCTGGGAACCCTTTGGAAGAAGGGGAGGAAAGACTGTAGGAGTCAGAGGGTATGGAGGACACCAAGAGAACAGGGCCCACCAAATCAACTAATCAGGGCTCACCTGGGTTCAAAGAGACTAAAGTGGCAAGCACAGTGTATTAGTCTGCACCAGGTCCATTTTTTATATATATATATATATATATTTTATATATATAATATATATATATAAAATGGCTGTTAGCTTGGTGTTTTTGTGGGACTCCTAACAGTGGGAGCAGGTATGTCTCTGACTCTTTGGCCTGCGCTTGAGACTCTTTCTCTCCTATTGGGTTGCCTTGTCCAGCCTCAGTATGAGGGCTTTTGCCTTGTCTTCTTGTGTCATGTTTTGCTCTATTTTGCTGTCATCTCTTGGAGGTCTGCTCTTTCTGAAGAGGAAAAGGAGGGGGAGTGGATCTGCGGGAGAAGAAGGTGTGTGTGTGGAAGCTGGGAAGAGTTTAGGGAGGGGAAACTGTGGTCAGGAGGTATTGTACAAGAGAATTATCTATTTTCAAAATAAAAGTAAATTAATTAAAAAGCAAGAAAAAGAAAATAAAACTGTCTGTCTTTACTAGGGCAAAGGATTCTAAAATTGAGATACAACTTGGACCAACAATTATTTGCAGACTGAGTCTTTAAATTCTTTGTAAGTCTGTACAACAGAAAATCTTTTATGCCAGCAAAAGGCTTCTGAAGATTTTAAGGCTGCCCTATTTGTTCTTCTCTAGTAAAAAAAAAAAAAAACTTTGAAGAATCTTATTGTCTCACTATGGTCTCATTGGTGACCTAGGATGGAGACGTCCTAATCTGAGGGAAGATATGTGTCTAGCGACTTTTATCTCACAGTATGAATGCCAATAAGATCATAAGAGACAGAGTTTTCAAAGGGAGCTTTTACTAATAGGAACACTGTCATCTCGGATTAAAAAGGAGAGGAATAGTTCAAAATATCAGCACATGTTTTCCTTTACTGCTTTCTGGTTGTTACAAAACAGAGGTATCAAACCCAGGACCCAGGATTACAGAAGGCAAGTGAAACATATCCTCAGCCTCTAAATAGTTCAAAAGGAAAAGAATTGTCTTTTTCCTAAGCACATCAAGGCGACTTCTCAGTTGGATGAGCAATGATTTCTTATGGGAAAGGAAAGAGCAGTCAACTTGAAGAACCAAGAGTAAGGGGCAGGGAAGGATTGGCACAGTACAGAAAGACTGCATTCTAACCTAGAGATTGACAGTGGTACCATCTGGATGTCAGAACAGCTGTGGGCCACTGTCTGCTGTGCACAGGACATTTTCATCTTCTGACTGTATATATTGGGATCTCTGTCCTATATTTGTACTAGTGTTAAATATATTGAGTATAGAGTGAGGAATTTGAGAATTTGTTTCTGCAGTTCACAGTTGTTCCCATTTGGAGAAATAGTAGTCAGAGTACCGTTCCCAAGGACACATAACCCTCAGTAGTCTTACATGTGCATCTGTCTAGGATTCTGGGATCCTGAACCTGGGGACTGAATGTTAAGGATATGAGTGAGGATTCTGAGAGTGCCATGGTGGACTGAAGAGGTGAGTGCATTTTGAACAAACAGACTGTACCCCGAGTTTTCTTTAGTTGAATTTCTAAAGATTGAGGTGAAGATAAATGAGTGACAAGTACTGAATATATATTTTTGAGGAGACAGATCAATAGCCCAGGCTAGCCTTGAGTACTCTATGTAGCTGAGGATGACCTAGAACTTCTCATCTTCTGCCTCTACTTCCTGAGTCCAGGATTGCAGACATTCACTGTCATGTTTCCTTCCTGTGGTATTGGGACTCTAACCCAGGGCCCTTTGCATTCAAGCAAATACTCCATGCCAACTGAGGTATACCTACAGTGCACAAGCAGAATGGACAAGTAAAAATTATATATGGTATGTAATGTCATGTTTTAAAATGTGAATGCACTGCACTAGAATAGCTTAATTGATCCAATTAGCACCTGCACTACATCACACTGACTGTGCTTTGTGGTGGAAACAAGGGGAGGCCATATTCTTAGTCTTTTTCCAGATACAACAGATTGCTGTTGACCATAGTCATGTTGTATGGTGGAGCTCTTATACTTGTGCTAATAAAATTTTGTCTTTGACCAGCGTCCTACCAAACTGGCACTCCTTCCGTTCTTGCTTCCTTTGTCTTCTCCCTCACTACTCATTTCCAATCAACGAGATTGGGTACCATTAGTATACAGAAACTTAAGCTTTCTTTCCTGGTGTTCAGTCTAAGAGCATCTGTAGACAGTTGAGACATCTGGTGGTGGAGGCGGAGCTTAAACCTCTGATAAGTGCCCCGCCCACACCAATCCTCATGTTTCACCTGTAGAAGCCTATGGGTCTGCTTCAAAATAACATTGAACAGACTGACATTGGCTAGTTAGTTCTTGGTGGGAGTTTGGAGACGTAGACACTGATGTCTGAGTCTTTCTGTTGATGTCCAAAAGTAAGAGGCTTGTGTGGGGCAAGGCGTGCAGAAAAGATGTCAAAACTACCTGCTGATTAATTGGCTTCTGTTGCAGTTCAGGTTTCCTAGGAAAGTGACTATAAGGACCAGTTTGCAGTTTATCGGGGAGCATTCTTGGGATTAGCTATGTAGGGGAAGGAAAGAGAGTTGAACAAGGTGTAAGGTACATCATATGGTTAAATTGTTAAGTGTTATGTCCAAGATGGCTCTGGAAGTGTGGTTGACTTTCACATTTCAGACCCAAGTATGTTTGTTGTTCTTTGTCTCAGTCTCTATCATTCTATTTTACCAATAAAGACTCCGGAGACAGATGCCAGGTGAAAACCTGCTGTCTCAGAGAGGAAGAGAAAGCAGTCAGCTGACTTTCCTCCTCCACTGTCATCCCAGAAAGAGACTTTTCCTTAATCCATCTCAGTGAGAAACTCCTCCAACTGGATCTCCCCCTCTTCTACTTCCTGTGCGTCTCTCTCGCTGACCTCTTGGCTTCCCCTCACTGTCTGTGGTTACTGGCTGTTCGCTCTGCCTCTTCACCTATGGGTTGTTTGTATTTTATCCTGTTTACAATAAGCAGAAAGCTCTCAGATTAAAGGTGTGTGCTTAGGTTCCTCCAGCTAACACCACCATCTTGGGGTTGACAGTGTGATCAAATATCCCACAACATATGCTTGTCTCAAAGTGTCCTTGAAGGTCCCTTGTCTATTGCTGGAACATCACCCCAACTCTGAGACAGAGAAAGAGAATAGCCAATCAGCCTAAGAGTAAGAACATGTCCTGGAGGAGAGCCAGAAGGTGAACTATTTCCAGTAGTTGTTACTATTGCTCATCCTGTGCTCTAAAGATGCCTGCAGTTGGAATGAGGAGAGAAGGCTCAGCTCTAGGAAACTCATCCAGGGAGAGAAAGCTCAGTTAGGAACTCCAGCTGATGCCTTAGCTTCCCAAGTTGGTTTTGGATGGATGTTATGAGCACTCAACTTGCTGATGTCATTTCTATCTGTTGCTATTTGTTCCTTCACTTGGAAGCCTCACCTGAGGGAACATTTTGCTTTTCTCTGGACCTTTTCTCTTGGAACCTTTAATTGACTATTTCAATGGGGGTTTCCTCAGTCAATTTATGCTATATATTTTGATTACCAGATCTGATGTTTTGTGATGTGCTCTCCTCTATCTATCTATCTATCTATCTATCTATCTATCTATCTATCTATCTATCTATCTATCTATCTATCTATCCTTTTACTTTTGCTTACAATATACTTCATAAACTCACTCAAAACAAATATGTGACTCTCATAGATGATTCTCTGGACAATACAGAACACAAGTAGAGAAACTAGCTGTAGCACAGTGGGAGCTGTGAAGCTCAGATAGCTTTTCAGTGGTAGCCTTAGTTGGGATGACAAAGCTGATCTTTCATACGCAGTTTGTTTATTGGATGAAGACAGGATTTCTTCACTTAAAGCTGCTCTTTTTTAAATTTTATAATTTGATTTAATTTTACATATCAGACACGGATTCCCCTGTCCTCCCTCCTCCCCCCCTCCCCGACCTCCTCTCAGCCCACCCTCCACCAGGTCCCAGGTGGAGCTCCAGGAATCCAATCGTTGAGAGAGAGGAGGGATTGTATGAGCAAGAGATGTTGAGACCGTGATTAGAAAAAGCACAGGGACAAATAGCCAAACTAGTGGAAACACATGAACTATGAACCAATAACTGAGGAGTCCCCAACTGGATCATGCCCTCTGGATAAGTGAGACAGTTGATCAGCTTGAACTGTTTGGGAGGCACCCAGGCAGTGGGACCAGGACCTGTCCTTAGTGCATGAGCTGGCGGTGTGGAACCTGGGGCCTATGTAGGAACACTTTGCTTAGCCTAGGAGGAGGGGACTGGACCTGCCTGGACTGAATCTACCAGGTAAAGCCACTCTTAAAGAACCCCTGAGAGCTGAGGCCATCACTGCTCCCACCAGCTGTGGAAGTAAATCATTCAGTCTTGAAAGAGACATGCAAGTAACATACTACAGCATCCACTACAGGTGCTTTGGATGGTAGCTGGGACAGGGGGACTTCCTTTCAGCGTGAAGCAGCTGCAGAGGGTGAAACTGGCAGGTTGTGCATGGAATAGAGCCTCTATTTGCTAATGAAATAGGAGGGTCCGGTCCACTCTGGGTAGCACCATCCTGGAGCTATATAAGAAATATTGCTGAATGTGAGGGATTCTGGAAGTAAGCCAGTAAGCAGTGTTCCTTCATGGTTTTTGCTTTGGGCTCTTTTATTGGTTTCCCTTGGTGACAGTTTGTAACCTGTACGATGAGATAAACCCTTTTCACTCCAAGTTGCTTTCGGTCACAGTGTTTGTTACAGTAACAGAGAGCAAACTAGAATGGTACCGTCCCCTGTGCCTCATTCGGAGCCCTCTTGCCATTCTTTTCTGAAATGTTCCTCTTTGGTTTTGTCTGTCAAGGGATCGACCTATTGGACAGTTCTCGAAGAATAGCTTGAACTCCAGAAGGAACAATTCATATGATCTATTAGAGGCCTAGAACTGCTTTGGCAAGTAAGTATCTGTGTTTGTCAGTGATGGGGAGAGGTTTGTTGTTAGAGAGATAAATGCACAGGGAGACATTTCATAGACTGACAATTTCCTCAACTCCTCTTTTCTCTTTCTATAAAATATAAAGCTTCCCATATAAATTAGGAATCTAATCAGAATGGTATGCTCCACTCAACTGGGAAAGGTTTAATTGGGAAATCCGCTTAATCAGGACATCTCCCAGGGAACTGATTTAAGCCAGATGATACATAATGGCTATGATTGCAGCTTTAAAGGGGGTGGTAATTCTCTTTAATTGAGCACTTTCGGATAGTTTAATGCTAGGTGTATGCGAATGTGTATGCACATGTGGCCACTATAGTTTGACTTGTTTTCTTCTTTAGTGTATATACACTGACCCCTGACACCTGTTCACATTTCCAAGACAAAGGGACTTAGGTCCTTGGAAAAGGCCCACTGGTTCCTTTCAGCAATCTGGAATTTGGCTGTAACAACCCATTTCAGAGTACAGTTCTGGACTGCTTAGCATTGTTTTAGAGAAATGTTTTCAGGTAGCAGAAGAGATCTCATTTCTGATTTTTGATTCTTGGCCCTCCTTAACTTCTGAGTGAACTTCTGCTAGGACCTGATGTGACATATTATAGGTTGACCTAGTTTCTGGGAGTTGAGCAGCATTTTAGAAGGATCAATTACAGTGTAATGATAAATATGTCATGTTTTTGAGATATCCATTTGTCAGATAAATTAAAATGAAGAACCAGATGCTATCAACATCTACTGTAGTTGTCTCTAGTCTCTCCTATTCATTTTAGGATGTTCAATTCTATGTATTTATGGGTAGACAATTGATCATAGCTCTCACTTTATGTTACACTGCACTGTTGACCAAAGCATGCCACTTTCGAAATTTATTCTTTATTTCTTCAGTCACAAGTTTATTTCTTCTCATCCTATACCCACTAGCATCTTCTTTCTGCCATTATAATTAACATGTTTCACATATGTGATGATTAGCATTGATTATCATCCTGATCTGTGGAGTACTGGGTGCATCAGTGGGCACTCCATGTGGGTGCTGGGAAGTGAAGCCAGGTCCTATGCAAGAACACTACCAGGAAAACACTGTTTGCTGATGTTTCATTAAAACCATAGGTGCTAGCAATGAGCCTTTTCTGAAGTTAGGTTTGGAATCAACTTCAGTTTACATGTATCTCAAGTGCTTTAATGGAGGACACAAGAAACATGAAGCCTAGCTTATCAGAATGCTTTGAAATATCTACTAAAGAGGTGAAACATTTTTTTTTTTCGAGACAGGGTTTCTCTGTGTAGCTTTGCGCCTTTCCTGGAACTTGTTTTGGAGACCAGGCTGGCCTCGAACTCACAGAGATCCACCTGGCTCTGCCTCCCGAGTGCTGGGATTAAAGGCGTGCGCCACCACCGCCCGGCAAGGTGAAACATTTTGAAGTCTATTCTGCTCTTTGACACAACAGCTCAATCAGTTCTATTAAGACACCATCCCTCTGCCTCTCTGTCTCCTCCCCCTTCTCTCTCCATTTCTGTATTTTTTTTAATTTTTTTTTTTTTTTTAATGACAGGATCCCACTTTGTAGTTTTGGCTGGCTTGGAACTCACTGTGTAAACCAGGCTGGCCTTGAACTCAGAGAGATCTGCCTGCCTTGTAATTCTTGGAGTTGAATATGCCTTACATCTTTTTTTTTTTTTTTAAATCTTTGTGTGGCAAGGTTCCTAGTTTTAATTTGATTCCATGGAACGTTCTCTGTTTCTCCGTAATATTTCTAGATGTGGGCTATGTACTTCCTTGTTCTGTTTGTCTACTAAAAGGAAGTGGCTTCTTTTCCTATACCACTCCTCCAGGACTCAAGATCTTAGCCCTCTAGATGGGTGTGCCCAATGGGAGGCCAAGTTGAATAGCATTCCACAGTATGTCCCCTTCCCTGCTCACAAAGATGATAGCAGAGGATGTGTTCCTTTACCTGCAGCCACAGTTCCCAGCTGGTATTTTCTTTCCTATGATCCAAGCCATCTCTTTGTTTTGGTGATATTTTTCTTTCCTGATGCTCCTTTTGGAGGATTGTAGCATGAATCTTAAAAGGTCTTATTAATAAAACAAACCTGAAGCCAGGTATTGAGGTGAACGCTGGAAGATCAGAGAAGCAGAACAAGCCACAGCCACCTCACCTTGCCAATTCCTCAGCTGATCCTGTTTCCTCAGACTGGAAGCTTCTGTGTCCTCATCTGAATGGATGCTGTGGGATGGTCTGTATGTCAAATGAGTTGCTCTGATTGGTCAATAAATAAATCACTGTTTGGCCAGTGGCCAGGCAAGACGTATAGGCGGGACAAGGAGGAGAATAAAGCTGGGAAGTGGAAGGCTGAGTCAGAGACACTGCCAGCCACCACAATGACAAACAGCATGTGAAGATACCGGTAAGCCACGAGCCACGTGGCAAGGTATAGATTTATAGAAATAGATTAATTTAAACTCTGAGAACAGTTAGCAAGAAGCCTGCCACAGCCATACAGTTTGTAAGCAATATTGTGTTTACTTGGTTGGGTCTGAGTGGCTGTGGGACTGGCAGGTGAGAGAGATTTGTCCTGTCTGTGGGCCAGGCAGGAAAACTTTAGCTACAAATGGATCTCAGCTGAACTGCTGCTAAAAGCCAAAAAGCTTAACCAGCTCTAGTTCCTCATCCTCACACCTTGTATACCTTTCTGCTTCCTGCCATCACTTCCTGGGATTAAAGGCGTGTGTTACCATGCCTGCCTGTCTCCAGTGTGGCTTTAAACTCACAGATATCCAGACGGATCTCTGCCACCCAAGTGACAGTATTAAAGGTGTGTGTGCCACCATTTTCTGGCCTCTATATCTAGTGGCTGTTCTGTTCTCTGACCCCAGATATGTTTATTAGGGTGCACAATATCTTGGGGGAACACAATATCACCACAGAGGATGGAGGACAATGCCAGCTTTTTGGCTTTTACCCAGGTTCGCCTCACCTCTGTGAACACTCTTTTCAGTAAATCCTTTCTCTAATTTCTTGGGTGTAACACCTATTTCATGTTAAGACCATGGCTAATAAACCTGCTAAATAGTCTGGTTACAGATTATTTGGCTTTGGTCAGTCTCAGACATGAGTATTATGATTTAAAGATGACAGTGAACGAACATGAGGACTCCTCCTGAGAGCTTGGAGGAGGGGACATTGCATTCTGATTCTAGGGGTGTGTAGATCCTTGGCCACAGAAGACTTCAGCCAAAGTGAGCCACACAGGAGAATCTCATGGGCACCATGGTATTTTTCTAGGACTTGTTTTGAAACCAACTGAGGACTTTCTAGTGGAGTTTCATTCTCTGCCTCTTAACCTCAGACTTAAAAATCATAACAGCATGACTACTACCACTAAATATATGACTTTGTGTCAGACATGGCATTTGTACTATTGATAGTCTCATTACTGATGTTAGAAAACTGAAGCTCCAAGAGAGACACAACTAAGGCTCACAAACAGACTCCACCTTGGGTTTATCTAGCCCCAAGTCCTGAACTTGAAGACAGTTCCTTTCTCATGAATTCTAGACTTCCTACACTGACCTTATGTCACTCTATTTTTTATTCCATAGAAGCAACTTACAACATCAAGAACTCCACAGGAGCTAGAGTAGATTTCAGATGACATAGTAGACTTTTGTTTTCATGATTTTCTAGTTTTGAATGACACTTATTATATATTTACCTGCACAGATTCTAATATCGAAGAAAAACATTGTTAGATATGATGTAAGACAATCTGTCTTTACCTCCACATCTCTTTTCTTTTTCTAATGTGTTCTAGGAGAGTGACCTTCAGAGTGATGATCACTGCACAGTGGCCAAATACAGTTCTGGTTGGTTGGAGTCTGTGTTAGGCATGTGCAGAGATCAGAGAGTTGGGCAGAAGTAAAATCTGTGGTCCTGTTACATTTCTCTTATCTGAACCTCATGTTTACAGTGAATGTGTTTCCCCTCCTGGGGCTGAGCTCCTTAGAAGGCCTCCTTTTGCAGGAGACTGAAGATCCTGGTAACTGTGTCTTCCCCGTCTCCAAGTCTAGATTCCCTGGTTCCCCTCCCTGACCCCACTCACTGCTCAAGGACTAATCCTCCACATACCCCTCTCCTACTGCATTCGTCTGTGCCACTGAGATTCTGCCATGACACTTAGGTTAGGAGATTTTATGATCTACTTGGAGTTGAACAATGAACACACAAGATAATAAAATCTACACTAAAGAATTATCTTTGGCTTTCTAAAGGAAAACTGGAGAGATCTATCCAACCAGAAAGAGAGATGTTCACTCAGAGGAGTAAAGGCAAAATCTTATCTGTGGTAGCCTAGCCAGCTTCCAAAATAAGTGCTGTCTGGTGCCTCTAAAAAATCACAGAGGCCCCTGGCAGTAGGATCAGAGTCTATCCTTGGTGCATGAGCAGGACTTTTGGAGACCACTTCTATGATGGGACACCTTGCACAACCTTGGGGTAGTGGTAGGGGTTTGGACCTGCCTCTACTAAATGTATTTCCCCATGGGAAGCCTTACCTTCTTGTAGAAGGGAATGGGGGGTGGGTTGGGAGGAGGAGGCTAGGGGGTGTGGGAGAAGGAAAGAGGAGGATCTTTGGTATGTAAAATGAATAAAAATTTTTTTTCTTAAAAAAAAATCACAGAGCCAGACAGTCAGCCCTGAAAACATACATACAAGAAACACGCAGATGGAACAGGTTATATTTATAGGTATTTATGTACATACATATGCATACGTGCATTCAATAACAATTAGTGGGAGAGAAAGCCATGAATTTTAAGGAAAGTGGGGAGGGGTGTATGAGAGGGTTTGGAGAGAGGAAAGGGAAGGGAGAAATGCTATAATCTCAAAAACCAGCTGCTGGGAACCACCAAAGTGAGCTCATCAGTGAGCTCTTAAACTGTTTAAAATGGCCACCTGTAAAGTTGACACTGACTCATACTGTAGGAGAAGCGTTTCAATGTTATTTTGATGGTAAATCGATGCCACCTGTTCTCATAACTCTCCAATATTGTAGTTATCGTAAAACAAGAAATGATCCATTCATTTATCATTGACTCAGCAAAGTTATCTCATTTTCATGAGTCATAGCTACATAAAATAATTTTTAAGAGCAAGACCAATACAATGTGAATTGATTTTAGGGCATAGTTGAATAGTGGCAAAAGGCTTTTTGTCTTAGAGCCATATTTTGTCTCTGCAACAAACATGAGGTATAATATGCTAATATGGCTTCCTTTGATGCTGTGATGAGAGGTAATAACAGATATTTTGAGAGATCTAAGTAAGACTAACATCACAGAATGCTGGAAAAATGCACTCCTGATGAACTCCAGCTGTTTCTGCTGATTAAGTCATTGACTGTCCCTATCACAGTCTTCTTGATCCCTGTGTGGAAGAGTGACAAGTCCCAAGACATTCCTTATGTAGTCTTCTACCTCTTCATTAAGGTGGACATGGGATAATCCCAGGCAGTTTCCCCCACAAGTACTCAACAGATGAGTGACATGTCAGTTCAATCTTACCTGAAGGCTTCCCTTTCTCTCAAGTGGATTTGTTTGGGATTTCCAGTTTATGATTCATGATAGCAATGAGGAGTGCATTTCCCCCTCGCCCATATAGAAAAGGTCCAGCTTCCAATGAAGTCATCATCTGCCCTGTCTTTGGTGTTGTGTCTTAGGCAGATCACAGCTTTCATAGACTGAAAGGTTGGAAAGGGCAGCGACTGCAGTGATGAGAAGCCTGAACAGTGAACCAGGCTATGTGTTTTGTGACATTTGAAAAGTTGGCTGAAGCTTCCTTATTCTCTGCTTTTAACTGTGGTGCTAATTCAGTGGTAAAGGGAACAATCATATTTGATAGGTTTTTAAATGGCTTTTGATATAACATAGAGCAATAAAGCTGGCTGGGTGTTTGGTAGATCTCATAGCTCATCCTTGTACTTTAAAGAAAGACAATATCTAAACCATCCCAGACAAATTGGAACCCTTAAAATCCTTTCAAAAGATAGTGCTGGTATTCATTGATAATTGATGTCAGAATTTATACCACTGTTATCAAGACTGTTCTATGGGGTTACAGCTGGCCTCCTTTGGATTACATCAAATTCTTTTCTTGCTGTGTATGGATAAGTCACCTTTGGCTCTAACAGAATCCCACTATTCTTATAATTATGAAGATTGCTGCTCTTCAGCTGACTCCATGAGCCTTTTCTGCAAGCTTCCAACCTCTTGCCTTCCATTTTCACTTATCCTTTCTTTCCCCCTTCTCTTCTGTCGTAATTTATTTCCCTTTTAATTGATTACCTTTAACTTTTTGAAGAATGCATCTTGTAGGTGTGTTGTGATGTTACTATACTAACACGTTTTTATAATCTTAGGGTCTAAGTTAGACTTATACCATTTTTTTAAAATCAATGACTATTCATATTTCTAAGGCAAATATCAACTCTTCTACCAAGAAAGAATCTCTGTGGACCTGGAATCTGGCTTCAAATAGCTTATAACTCTGTAGGTTGTATATATACAACAATAATAATAATGGAAGAAATTATAACTTTGAAAGGAGATAACTGATGTGGGAACAGAGAGAGAGGAGGGAAAAAGAGTAATAAAATGATGTAAATATAATATTCATGTATGGCATTCTCAAAAATTTTAAAAAAGGAGTTACAAAATGTACATTGTGAAAAAAAAGATCTGGTATGCTTTGTGAGTTTCTTGGAACTTAGAAAAGTCTTTTGTCTAATGGGGAAAATATGATTTAGAAAACACAGAGGGTAGAGAGGGAAGAAACCATGAATGCATGTTCTGTTCAAGAGAGTTTCACAATAAAAAGTTCTGTATTTGGGAGGATAATTCAGGAACCTGGGTTGGATTCATTTGGATATTTAACTCTATACTATGGGACTTCATCAATGGGAGGAGTGCATGAGAGGCTGACTTAAATATGAAAGGAAATACACAAGTTATTGCCATGAGCCAAATACCTTTAAGATTCCACCATTTAAAAGGAGACAGAAAGATGAATGAACCAAGAAAAGTTTCACATAACCGTTGGCATTTGACTTTGTTACTACTTTTTTTTTTTTTTTTTTTTTTTTTTTTTTTTTTTGGTTTTTCGAGACAGGGTTTCTCTGTGTAGCTTTGCGCCTTTCCTGGAACTCACTTGGTAGCCCAGGCTGGCCTCGAACTCACAGAGATCCGCCTGCCTCTGCCTCCCGAGTGCTGGGATTAAAGGCGTGCGCCACCACCGCCCGGCTTTTGTTACTACTTTTGATACAAAGTTTTGCTAGACTGACCACCATCTTTCAATCCTCCTGCTTCAGCTCTCCAATTATAGGTATATGCCATCCCACATGGTGACCCTAAGTCTTTAAATCAAGTTCAGATTTGATGAGTTGGGGCAGAGGGATGTAGTAAGGGAGGGAAAGAAAGATAAAGGAGGAAGAGAGAGAGGGAGGGAGAGAGAGAGAGACAGAGACACACACGGACAGAGACAGACAGACTCTCTCTCTCTCTCTCTCTCTCTCTCTCTCACACACACACACACACACACACACACACACACACACACACACACACACACACATACACACACACACAGATGCACAGAGAGTCATAAAAATGAGAAAGCACCCACACAAGCTAGATATAGTTGCAGATGTTGGTTGGTTCTGGTTTGCTGAAATTAACCTGGTTCAAGGCCTCTGATGGTGTTATTTTTAGGAGGAAGTCAGAAAGAAATCATCCAGGAAATCTGTGTGATGAGATCATTAAACATTTCAGTGAAAGATACCCTTGCAATTAATTTCATTTGCACCATGCATGCTTATGAACAGCTATATTTGTTGGGATGTTGTGAAAAGGTCAAAACTAATTATATATTTGTTATGATG
Source organism: Peromyscus californicus insignis (assembly GCF_007827085.1). NCBI lineage: Eukaryota > Metazoa > Chordata > Mammalia > Rodentia > Cricetidae > Peromyscus > Peromyscus californicus. Next base: position 69,078,254 of record NW_026294458.1, read on the forward strand.
AGCTGAGAATTCTAGCTGTCATCTGTTACTTCGGTTCCCTGGAGACAATATAGACTCTATTCCATCTCTGCATTGGAATTTTGAGAGTGATTTGTTAAAGCTTTAATGAAAATGTTTCTTTCATCACTGCAATTTGGTTTATTATGCTTAATGTCACCAAAATTACTTTTAAATCTTGGGATGACTTTATTAAAAATGGTCTAATTTTAATTTGTTGCTTTGAGTATAGAATTCATCATGAAGATAAGGAAAATCTGCTTTCTTCAGAGATATTCTCGAAGTTTTGATAGACCATAGTGTGGAAGTTGTTGTTAACACATTCATTACTCTTTCTGAGATTGGTTGCTTGAAAATCTTTAATTCCTGTGTCTTTTCTTTTCCATGAATTGCTGTATGTATCCAGGTCCCTACTGGGGAATTTACCTGTGTGTGTTTATCACTGGCAGATGGGGATGCAAATACAGGCAAAACTCAACAGCTTCCATAATTACGCTCTATAAAAAAATTAAGTGCCTCAGTAAAACTTCACCTTGGAAATGTGATATATGTGATTTCAACTTTCTCAAAAAGGATACCATGTGACACACAGAAGAGTTTCATTCATTATCTGATGTTTATTACCCACTGTATGAAAGTGGATGAAAAACTTTAAGTGGCTGAAAGTTGAAAGATATTCAGATCCACATGTAAAGGAGGAATTTACTCAGCATCTCATTTGTTACATGAGATAGCCATAAAGGGGGCGGTGCCTGAGATCATACCATCTATATGTGTTAAGTATGACTTGAATGGCTTGCCTTAGGGATGAAAATGTTTTAAAAATATGTTGAGAGCACTAATAGAAGTAGTTTGCAGGACACTTGATGGAAAATGCATTTTATTAAATATTAAAGCATAGAAATGACCTTTTACTGTTTAAATGTCTTGAGAATGTATGGATATACTTAAATGTGGCTTCCAGGTAACATCAATAGTTATCTATCTATCTATCTATCTATCTATCTATCTATCTATCTATCAATCATCTATCCATCAGTCTGTCTGTGTGTCTGTCTATTCTATTAAGAGATGGTGGGTAAGGACTAATTACCCCATGAATAATTCTTTAAAAATTGAATTTGGACTTAAGTGAAAAGCTAAGATTGTATTTTTTGAATGTCCAGGATCTAGACTCTGAAAGACTGAAGCTAGAACCATTGTTCTTCTCAATAAGCACTCTGGGTTTATAAGATACTTAGCTTCCTTTCTTATATTAATGGTTTATTTTTCTGTGATGGAGAGTATAACTTGATGTCCTAGCTTCATGTGTTGAGGCTGAGCAGGCACATGAGATTGTGCAAGCTGGGAACAAACTTGAACTTTGTGGATGACACTTGATCTCTAGGAGTTAGGTGTGAACAGGATATGGTTGTGGTGATGGTGTGGGCAGGACTGCATTCTATTGTTTACCAGTTTATAGATTAATGACATTAGGCAATCTGTCTTACCTCTTTGATCATGTTTGTAATGATAAAGAATAATATTTACTTAGGATTTCTATGAATAGTATATGATCAGTGTTGTGTTTATTGTAGAGTCATTAAATGAATGCTAACTAAAATTATAGTCAACATTATCTGATGATATGCCTTTCATAGGTTACTGAGAGCAGTGCCCAAAGGCTCTAGGGCAATAGGACACACACACACACACACACACACACACACACACACACACACACACACACACACGCATATGCACATGCTATATATTATGTATAATTTTTTTAATGTCCAAATGAAAAGTCAAAGTTACTTTGATGTTGCTTCTTGACTGGCTCATCCTGGATTGCAGGCATTCCTTGTCTGTTGGGAGCGAGGTAGGACCAAAGGCTCTTTGGCGTCCATGTGGATATAACAAGGAATGCTGAGCTTGGGGTTCCTGCCTGAGTAATGATGCAAGGGCAGCAATGTACTGGTGCTAGGTCTCAGAGGGATCTGAGCTAGGTCTTGGAACTTGACAGTTTCCCTGTAAAGCTGTGGTCACATGTTCCAGACACTGAGATGTGTGCAATGCTTTGCATACTGGACCAAGATACACCTTGCAGAAGGGGACCTAGAAGCTCTCTGAGTTCCCTGTAATCCTCCATCTGATGTTCTTTACTGATTTGTTTTCTGCTTCCTCATTGAGGGGTACATTGGGAGGTGAGATACTAAAAATCTCACTGGCTTGTATCATTGGCCCTCACAATCCTTCTGACCCCAGCTTTTGATGATTTTTCTTCATCCCTGATGCTCCCTTTCAGAGTCCGAGTGTAAATCCAGGAAGAACAGCTGGTCTAGTTCGCATGTCTTCTTATTAATCAACAGTCCAGGTTTGAACTTCATTATTTCAACACGGTAGTTGCCACAAAGAGGACCTAGGATGATCAGTATGAAATATATCCTGTGGTTTATTATTTGAGTATTGTTGTGATGGAAAGGCTGTCCTTAACTATGTGGCTAGCTGAGTGTAGAACTGTTTAGGAATAATTAGAATGTCTGGACACCTGGCCATTGAAAAAGTGGTAGGTAATAAGGAGGGCATGAAAAGAAATAATGTGATTGCAAACAAACTAGCTTATTGCTGTGAAGAGATACCATGACCAAGACAACTTAAAAAAGAACATGTAATTGGGGGCTTGCTTACAGTTTCAGAGGGTGAGTTCATGATCATCATGGTGGGGAGCATGGCTGTAGACAGGCAGGCAGACATGGTGCTGGAAAGCTTACATGAACAAGTTGGAGGGAGAGAATGGGCCTGGCATGGGCTTTTGAAATCTCAAAGCCCACTCCTAATGACACACCTCCTCTAACAAGGCCACACTACTTAATCCTCCCTAAATAGTCCACCAACTGGGAATCAAACATTTGAATATATGAGCCTATGGGGGGGCATTCTCATTAAAACCACCACACAAATCAACACATTAGATACTATCTGCTCACACATTTTTTTTTTTTTCAAAATCACCACTAATTGAGGAGGATCTTGAGGAATGAACATATTTCTCTTTCTTTCTTTAATTAGGAAAATTTTTAAAATTCATTTTACATACCAATCAAAGATGCCCCTCTTTTCTCCTCATGCCTCTCCAGCCTCCCTGCCCCAACCCCCCCCCCCCCCATTGCCTCCTGCAAGCAGATAAGGTCTCCCATGGGGAGGTACATTTAATAGAGGCAGGTCCAAGCCCCTTCCCCTGCCTCAAGGCTGTTCGAGGTGTCCCATCATAGGTAGTGGGCTCCAAAAAGCCTGCTCATGCACCAGGGATGGATTCTGATCGTACTGCTAGGGGGCCGAGACTTTCTCCAGTAACTGATGGGAGCAAATGCAGAGATCCACAGCCAAATACCAGGCCGAGCTCCAAGAGTCCAGTCGAAGAGAGAGAAGAGGGATTCTATGAGCAATGGCATCAAGATCATGATGGGGGAAATGTACAGAGACAACCAAACTAAACTAGTGGGAACTCATGAAATTTAGATCAACAGCTGTGGAGCCTGCATGGAACTGGACTAGGCCCTCTGTATAGCAAGATGGTTGTGTAGCTTGAACACATTTCTCTTCCTGGACATTATGAAGTTAAACCTTAAAAGCAAGGTCCTTGAGTTCACCTGTGGCATGGCAGGAGAGCAATACTTTGCAAAGTCAGCCTACATGTGACCAGCTCCCATGATCAGCTCAGGTAATAAAAGGAATGCCTCAGAGTAGCAAGGCGTAGAAAACTTTTTAATCGGAGGGTAATTAAGAACAAGTTTTAATCTATCTATGACTGGTGAAATAAGGAAACACACATGCTTTCTGATGTTAACTTTCTCTTTTACTTAATTTTAAGAATGATCTCTGATTCTTTCTGTCTCCACACAGCTACATATGCACATTGCTACATTCTATACATACAGCTACATGTCTTCCTTTATGTACATACAGTCATACATCTCTATACACAGTTACGGCTGTTTTCAGATGTTTACACATCTATCTTTTACATAGATTTCTCTTCTACATCTCTTTTCTGTACCGCTTCATCTTCCTTGTCTCCACACAGTTGCAAATCTCCACACGGCCACAGCTAAACATCTCATTTACACAGCTCTCTCACCGTACAGCACTTTACACAGTTCCTAGGCACAGCTCCTCTACGTAGCAGCAGCTCTTTCACACAGCTCTCCCTTTCTCATACTTACTGACACACACATGCTTCTACATTATTCACTCACTTTTTACTCATTCATTCTTTCACTCACTCACTCACTCATTCACTCACACTTCTCTCATCCCTCTTCCTCTTCCTCTTCCTCCTCCTCCTCCTTCTTTGTCTTTGTCTTCGTCTTCTTCTTCTTCCTTTTTTGTGTCTCACTCAGCACATACACACACATGCACCATTCACATTGTGCAGCAGCTCTTACGTAGCTCTACACACACACACACACACACACACACACACACACACACACACACACACATGCACCATTCACATTGTACACACACCACACACACACACACACACACACACACACACACACACACACACACACACACACTTCCCTCACCTTCTGCAGCAGCTCTCACATAGCTCTACACAGCCATCTCTCTCCACACTGCCACCGCTCCTGCTCTTCCCAGACAAACTCTGGACAACCATAAGTTACATTTTCAGGGTCCTACCCATTCTCAAAACACAAGATAAGTCACATAGGTTCTCTTAGGCTAGTAATGTCACACTGACCCATGCACATAGCTCTAAGTTGATGGAGGGTCCCAGACATTAAACAACTGGCTGAACTTTGAGCAGTCAGGGTAGGTGCAGAAAGGGAGCTACTGCAAGGACTATGTCTTGAAGTAAACAGCCTGGCCTTGATTTAGTAATAAACAACACCTGGGAATTAGTCTTTGTGTATATTCTGTAGGGGCAGCTAGTCTGTTTTGGACTAGTTCTAAGGTCTTTGCTGCTGCAGGCCACAAGAATATAAAACACATTACCAGAGGGCTGTGGAAAGTACTCCACAGCTGTTCTTATAGGGAGATATAATGGCGGCACCCAAGAAAGTTACAGACAGAAAACAACCAGTTTCCACAGCCAGTGACCCCATGGCTTTACCAGGTGGGGCTCCCCATCAGGGAGTTATACATCTGGTGGGTCAGCTTGTCAAACACCAGTTGTCACCTGCTGTATACTATCATGACCCTTGGCGGCAATACTTTGCAAAGTCAGCCTGTATGGTTTTGGAGTTCTAGAAGTTTGCCTGTTGGGATGGTTTCCTCATTTCTTGCCTGAGACTTAGGGGGCTTTGCTACTACCTGTAAGTGTAGGATGTCTGCCTTCCTTCTGGTGGATTTTTTTTTGGTTTGTCCTTTCCTTCACAGAGAACTTTAAAAACTGCAATGTGAATGATTTTCTTACACAGCAAAAACCCCGAGGATTAAGTCTGCTTTTGAAGCCCAGTTCTGTCTATTAATTCCCTCTTCATCACTGGAGGGAGCCCCTTCCACAGACTCTCCAGTACCCTTTCTTTCTTGGTGGAAAGGCTTGCTTTAGCTCTCCACAGCTTTGATATTCCTTGCTTTGGATATCATGAACTAGTTAATGTCTGCCTTCCTCCCATTGCTCTAGGCTAGAAGAATAAACTATTAATGAATTGGAGCAAGTACACAATAACTTCTGCCTCTTTTAGCCGATGGTCCAACTTGGTTACGATCATCTTGGGGGAGAACCTGACGCAGCCTATGTTTTGAAACTGGTAGAGTTGATGTGTCTTTTAGGAATCACCTGCATGGGTAGCTGCCGGGTGAATCTTTCCCTGAATGGACACTGCTGCTCCATTCATTATTTGTCACTTGAAGGAGCTGCAGAACCTTCATGATAACAACAATCTTATATCCATTTTAGTAAGACAAAGAGCTAAATTAGAGCTAAATCTGCTGAGGTGGAAAATAAAATGCGGGTCAAATCAACTTTGCCTTTATTTAGTTTTCTTTAACTGGCCCTCTTTACTTTTGCTCTCTTTTAGAGTGAGAAGTCGGAGACCCAGGTGTATGTTCAGCCCCCAGGGGAAGCAAGTTGTCACATTACCTTTTCTTCAGCCACAGGGCCAGGTGTGAAACGTGAATGGAAAATAAATCTTCACTGTGAACATCACCATCCCTTCAGTCCTGACCTTTCTCTCTCTTCCCGAATCTCTCACCTGAGCAGTCTAATTCTTTTAGTATAAAGAAATTGCTGAAGGAAGAAATGTTAGACCTAGCTTTTAATTAACTTTGCCATTGATTTGTACATAACTCTGTATGAGTCACTGCTCTTCAGTGAATCGGATGAAAATCTCCGAGATTAATGATTGTTCTCAGGAATTTTTCTGGACCGGGTTCCAGATTCTCTGTAATTTTTTTTCTGGCTTATGAACTCATTAGCTTACTCCATTCTTCATTGGAAAGGAGAGACACAGGCTTACACAGAACCGAACTCGTGACTAGGAACCAAATGTTTTTTTATGGATGAAAACATCAGGTGATTGTGTGCTGTTTAAATAATCCCCTTCGGCAATTTTACCTACTTTAGTATATTTTTAACAGAATTTCACATAGCAAACTTTATATGGTTTGAAAGAAAAATTCAGTTACAAAATTAAAAGGGAAAAGGCTGTCTGACTTAGCTTCAACTGTCAACTTGACACAACATATAGTCACGTAAGAAGTAGTTTCAACGGAGGGATTGTTTCCCAGATCAGATTGCTCTGTGAGCATGTCTGAGGGGATTGTCTTGTTAATTGATGTAAGAGGGTGCAGCCTACTGTGGGTGACACCATTCCCTGGCTAAGCATGGATCTGCAAGAAAGCCAGCAAACAGCATCCCTCCATGGTTTCTTCTCCAAAATCTTGCTTGCGTTTCTTCCCTGAATTCCCTCAATAATAGGTCTGGAAGTGCAAACCAAGTAAGCTCTTTCTCTCCCTAAGTCCCTTTTGGTGTGGTCATAGTGTTTTCACACAGCAACAAAAACGAAACCAGAAGACTAATGAATAGGGAGTTGAGTATTTCTAAAGCAAGGCTGGCATTCAATATATTTTAAATATTAGAATTTTATACATATCCTTCCAAATTACTGTAACAAGATGTAAAAAGATAAATATTCTCAAAAAAAGACTAAATCTGAAACAAAATCATTGAAACTGCAAAACTCTGTAATTCAGAGGTAGTTTTTAGTGAAGTGAATAAGCTACATTTTCCTTTCTAAAATATCATCATTCTGCTCGACTCTGGTTCAGATGTCCCTTTGGATCACGGAGGAACGTTCTGGTGTGAGCTCATTTTCTCTTTCTTCCAGGCTTCCTTCTTTCTGTTTCTCCTCAGCTGGAGTGGTGGCCGATTGTTGGGCTCATCACATCTTACATTTTAAATGTACTGAACTCCTTTCCCACCTACCATTACAACCAAGTTGTTTCTTATGTCAGTGCCTTTGAACATGGTGCTCCTTCAGCCTGGGATCCTCGTGGCCTCTGTCTTATACTCCCATGTCCCTTGATGATGCCTGTGTTGTTCTAACCTTGGTCTTTCCCTACAGGCAGCCTTTACTGTGCCAGGCCCAGAGAGCTGCCTCTGCATGACTGTCCAGCTTCTGACATCACCATTCTGATCCTGCTCCCAGCAATAGACATTTTCCTTTTGTTTGTATGAGGACAAAAAACATATCTATTTTCCCTCACATGATATCAGCATGATGCCTTAGAGTGTGGTGAACATTTAGTTTCTAAATGTACTTTTCCTTTTGAAAAAACATTCTTTTATAATATACTTCGGAATGTTCAAATAGTATTTAAACCATGTAGAAAATTAGATTTTAGGAACACAAAGATGAATGGCTGCCCTTTCTGTAGTAAGCAGGTACCTTCTACAAACTGAAAGCAATTATTTTGAAACTTGGCCCCAAGTGACTGTTTCTTAACAGATTCCTCAGAGCAGCAAATTCTATAGCTAGTGATACTTAATGCTCAGCACTGGGAATGAGGGGAGGAAATGGGGACAAACGGAGGCTCAAACTTGTTATGAAAAACAAAATCCACTTGTTTATTATTATTTAGAAAGCACACATAGCAATATATTGGGGGAAAAGAGAAAAATGCAAAATAAGTGTGCATACAAATTCATCTGAAAAGAATCAGTTTCACTTCTGAATAATACCTATGTGAGCTTTAAAAATTGTGCATTTCTTCTACCTGTATCCATGACTGGAGTTATGGATAAAGATATGTGGACACATGTCTCTTACTCCTCAGAAATCCTTCTTCCACATATGCATAGTGGGCATGACCTTCTTCTTGGACGGTACCTACAGGTATGTTCTCAGATCATGCCACAGTCTCTTTTCTCTGAGTTCGTCTCTGATGACAAGTAAGGATACTTGTGAAGGAAGATTTGCCCTTAGTTCTTGACTTTTTCTTTAATTTTTTCTGATTCTTGAGTGAGATTCCCAGCTCTTCCATGATGGCATTGAAAGAGAGACACTAGAGAGCACAAAATAGGGGAGTGTCAGTGTCCTGGGACCCATGACCAACCTGACTTGAATTGTATTTCTTGCCTACCGTTTGATGGACATAAGTTACCGTTTTTAAGGCAGGCCCATAACTAATGGCCAACTCCCATCACCTCCTCCTCCACCCACTGGCCATCTGTCTGTTATATTTAAGGAAACTGAGGCAGGAAGTTAGCTCAGCAGACTATACTTTATTCACAAACACACTGCTATAGACTTTCCAGTTCAGAAAATAAAATAAAACAAAACAAAACAAAATAAAACAAAACACCAAAAAAACTCAAGGCTCTCAAATTGACAACTTACCTTTGCTGAGACAGCAAAACAGAGTTAAATTAAGGCATTTCCCCCACTGAGATGATCCAAACATTGATAGGGTTATCAAGGCATACAACACTTCAGTAATGCTATAGAAAATGAACAAACCTTCTCTACACCAAGGCTTTCTTTTTTGCTCCCATGAAACCTTACTTTGTTCCTAAAATAAAATCTAAGTCTTGATGACTTTCCTTTCTGATAAAAAAAAAGAAAAAAAAACAATTTTAAATTGTATATTTTCTCCAAAAAGAACCAGATTCTGGCGGTAGCAATGATGCAGCTGGGGTGGAAATGGAAAATGATGGCGTTGAACTGCATAGCAAAAATAATGGTACTACACAAAAGAAGATGGAAGAGTGGCAGAACAATGCTATGCATATGCAGAAAAAATATATATAGATACATATCTCCATCACAATACACTATGTCTATTTGCATGCACACTGTATCAACAGCCAACACAACATAATTGGCTGTCTTTTCTTCTATCCAGGATAAACTCCGTGGACACATTTCTGCCTTCGGGAATCTGCAGCTTTACTTTTTGATGAGGTTACTATGAAAATGTTCTCCAGTGAGATAAGGCTGCCCAGGAGGACAAAACCTGCAGGATCCACTTAGATGAAATATCTGAAATTGTCCAACGTGCAGAAACACAAGGTAGAGCGGTCACAGCATGGCCAGGGGCTGGTGAGGGGAAATGGGACAGTTGCTATTCACTGGGTGCAAGTGCCTGTTAGGAGAATGAATCATTTCCAAAGACCTGCATTTCTGATTCCAGGATGATCTTTTAAATGGAGGGATAAGAGGAAGGAAAAGGAGTGTCAAAGATTTTATAAACATTGTTGTATAAGAACCTTATTTCACTCATTAAGTAGATGATCACAAATTATTATTGGGGATACTAAGTCAAAACAAAATGGGATTAGTACTGTCTAACCCCATTTATAAGGACTGCTAACTCCAAGGGATTTCACTGGAAATCACCTATGTTTAGATTTTTTAAATCACTATAAGAGTTTTGTGAACTTTTCCTCATGAAAACAGCTGACAAAAATCATAGTCTTGGTTTTATTTAACTCTCATGGTTTTAAATTTAACTATTCATGCCATTTTGAGTTCAAACAGTAAAAATGAACTAAAAAATGTAGCTTCCATGAGAAAAACAGCGAAGAAAGTGTTAATCGAACGCTCCCTTCCCTATTTTTTGTAGAGAGGTGGTAATAGATTTTTATCCCAACTTTCATTTATGGTTTTCTTTAAAAGACCATCCTCTTCCAAATTTTAGACTGCCTTAAAATACAACAATCTGTCTTCTGATCAACCCTAAGTGCTCTCTCCCTGATTTCAGTCTGAGATTGAGCAAACGTCGTTTTATAAGTGATATTGGTCTCTTTGTCTTCGGTCACAAAGTTTTTGACTCTCACTTTGTCTCTGACTGTCAAAAAGAAAATGGCAAGATATTGGGGCTGACCTTTCTGTTTCCAAATTTTTGATGTAGCCGCAAGGAAAGATGACCTTTAAGGTCCCCTTCGGCCCAAGTACAAATAAATGATAGGCCTTCTCATCCACAAGAAATGAACCAGTGAAGGTCATTGCTCAACCCAGAGTGGCATGTCAAGGCAGTATGGGAAGGACTCGTATTCATTAGATTCTCAGCCTTGTTTAATCTCCGAGTCTGCTCTAGCTTCTATATTTCTGTTTCTGGGTTTGGGATTTTAGGAACTTCCCCCTGTTAATAGTGCCATGGAAACATTATTTTTTAAAATGATGGTTTAAATTTCTAGATGATGCTTTTGACAGAAAGTATTAAGCATTCAGCTAACTACCTTTCTCTAGCGGCAGTGTGATTGAAGTCAGAGAATCCGAGGAGTTGTCTTCTACTGCACTGTGAGGTGGAGATGCTGCCATAGTCCTGGCTCTAGGCTTGTTGATTGCTGGTGCGTGGTGCTCACATTTTTAACATAGCTCTACGTGGCCATGACTTATAGTTTGTAACTCGCCACTAGCATCAGAATGCTGGAGTTGAAACCTAGTTATACTGGCAAGATATTTTCTCTTTTACTCAATTTCCTTGTTTATAAAATGGCACTACAGTGGAGTCTTTCCTAGAGATATGATGAAAATTCAGTGAGCTGGTGTGAGTGTGTGTGTGTGAGTGTGAGTGTGAGTGTGAGTGTGTGTGTGTGTGTGTGTGTGTGTGTGAGAGAGAGAGAGAGAGAGAGAGAGAGAGAGAGAGAGAGAGAGAGAGAGAGAGAGAATAATGTAATCCCTGTCACATTGTAAATAGGTTTCTTACAATACCATTGTATCACTGCAGTGAAGATATGTCAGCTCTGGCAGTCACTGACTAATTCATGTTTTGGAGAGAAGGACACAAGGAAAATGTGGATGCTTCCTTGAGTCAAGCCATTGTGTGTCCTTCCACGCAACAATTCCTTTCAGTTGTTTAGACTGTGTTTTAGTTACAATAGATCCTGTGCATATTTAAACCAGAAAATTTCAGTATCTATTATCACTATTCCTTTCTAATTCATAACATGTCTTGGTGCTTATATGTGTAGCACTGTGGAAACTGTGTTGAAGGAAGAATATATGCTTAGACATAAGATAGGCAGAAAGGCCGAGTACAGTTGATTGCCATTTAAGACCACACTAGGACAGATTTCTATGGTGGGAATGATGTAGGAAAATCTATTTGTAAATGAGCATGTAACAAAATTGTGTCGTCATTTGTGCTGTTAGTAAAAATGGCAATCTCATCGGTGTTCAAAGATAAAGTGAGGCGCGTGTGTGTGTGTGTGTGTGTGTGTGTGTGTGTGTGTGTGTGTGTGTGAGACTTCTCTTTTAGAGGAAAAGAAACTGAGCAACAAATTATTCTAGCTGAGACCCAAACAGTTCATCTTAAGCTGCAGCACTCCTGGTTTTTAAAGGGAGAATGACATGCCTGGGGATTTGATTTCCCAAGTGCGTTCCTCTTTCTTGCTTCTCCTGCTTCAAGCATATCTCCCAGATCCCCTTTCCTTCTCTTTCCTGCATTCTAATTTCTCTTACTTTCCCTTTTGGAGAATTTCTTTTTATAGTAGCTGACTTCATGGTGCCTCCTTTAGATTAGCCCCAGATGTTTGATTTCATGGTGCTAGTGCGAGCCTGAATGCAAATATACAATCTCTCTCTATACCTCTAATCATCTTAGTGTGAATCTTTTCTGGGAGGGGTGGGAGTTAGTGCTCTGGCTGTACCTCATTGGCAGTGCACTAGCATGAAGCTCGAGGTTCAGTACCCAGTACTGGAAGAAGACACAAATCATTTTTCAGATGTTCATGTTGTTTTGCTCATCAAACTATGTCAGGGAAACCCAAACAAAAAATAGTCCAGAAGAGATGTTCACCCCAGTGTGCCAAGGAAAGTCAGAATTAGAATGTGATGTGAGTCTACAGTATTTTAGGAACTAGGTTTTTGCTTTGTTTGTTGTTTCTTTTTTTTTGGTGGGGGGAAGGGAGAGGTTTCTGATACAGGGTTTCTCTGAGTAACAGCCCTGGCTGTCCTGGAACTCTCTTTGTAGACCAGGCAAATCTCGAACTCACAGAGATCCACCTGCCTGTCCTTCTCGGGTGCTGGGATTAAAGGTGTGGACTTTCTTGAATGGAATTCGTATTGGTTATCAATTGACATATACTGTTAATATCAGCTTGATTCTTGTAAACTTAGCATCTACACATTTAGATGTTTGGTTCATTTGTACATTTAGGCAAATAATTAGGGAAACAATTTTGATGATCATAATTTTATAATTTTTCCCCAACAACTTTTAAAAGGAGCTGTGGCCAGTAATCTAAGACATCTAGTCAGTAATATATTAACTTCTTATGTTGGTATAGTTTTTACCATTAATTCAAGTACATGAAGTGCTCTGTGACATTGACATTGTTAATAAATTTTCATATTAAACATTGATAAGAAAGATGCTAGTAATATTGTCATTTTATAAATGTAAAATCATTCACTGTATTTGTAGGCTTCCTATAATTTAACAGCAAACTGTGATTTAAAATTTCTTTGGAAATACCATTATCAGTAAAATTTGAGATATGAAAGCAATACATTTCTAAGTCGCAATGGGATTATTGTTAATAGTGGTAGCTTTGTCAGAGTGTGGTCAAATTCCTGCCTTGGTCCATGGAGTCAAAGTCTCAATGGGTTTTCTTTTAAAATGAGAAAATTTAAGACTTCACTATCTTAGCATGTTTTTTTATCTTGAAGTCTACTGTCCAACAAACTTAGAATGTTTAATATGATATGGGCTTAAAGACAGAAAACCTTTAAAAGAACTGGAACAGAAGAACACCAAGTACATGTGTCCTACCATGAGGCTTCGGGAGGATTGGGAGACTACTTGTACCAAGGCTTCATTTAGTTAGATGACCACTGATCTGAGAGCAGAGAACAAATTTGAGCTATCCCTGCCCCATGTAGTAAAGGAAGGCATATGAGAGCTATTTTTGGAGTAGTTATGCATCTACTGTCTTATGTAAAGTTCTTGTGTTCCATAACAATTTGAGTACCGTTTTCCTTGACATCATTCTTTTTCTGAGTTTGTTCAGAGCCCATGGGTTACCTTTCATGCACCTGCCCTTGCATCAGAGAGGCTGAATGTTGATCATATTATAAGTTTCCAGAACCGTGGTAATATATTGACTTGTCTCTGAGAGCTAGTGAGGGAGCTGATTCTCATTCATACTGAAAATGCTGGGGTAGAGGAAATATAAGCACTGAAAAACCATTTCATAGTTTGGCTTCGACCTTACTCTGTCTCTGAACCCAGAGATCATCTTTGTCTGGATGATTTCTCTGTAACTTTGATGATGCTTTGAACAGGCCCCTCATAGGTAATTATTTCACAGCTCTTGTCTTTTTTCCCTGTGGCATGTACACTTAACCAGTGTGTTCTTCTTACTCCCATAGCCTTACATTTCACCACCCTTTTCTCCTTTTGCATACCCCCAACCCTTTTCAGTACTGGAACCAGGATCATCATCTTCTCAGATCCTAGATTTAAGGTAATCCATCTGCAGAAATTCAATTCCCCAAATTTTCAGTTTTCCTGTCCAGGCTATCAAACTGTAAACATGAATCTGTAGTGCATACGGGTCTGCCCAACAACCTGAGAAGCACAATGACCTTCTTTCTGGTTTATCTTTATTTAAAAGTTGGCATTAAAAACTTATTTTACCATAGTAGTAGATACATTGCGGAACAGCATTCTTAACCCAAGTGGAATTTGAAGTTTTAAAGAAACTATGCATGTAGGTTACCTACCAGGGCTATGAAATGCAAAAACCAGGTAGGTGGGGGGCAAGTAACTTCACTCTGTTTTTAACACTGGGGTGATTTCATGGGAACCCTTGAGAACTTGAGGGGGCAACTCTGAGGCAATGCAGAATTTTGATATTAATTCATATGTTCCTTACCCATGAATCTCAATCATATTTTTCCCACTTTTAAAGTTGTAATGAGAGTTTTGTAAGCATTGTCCTGGAGTTGGGGATGCTAGGTGTACACAGAGAGAATTTGGATCATTACATTCTTAAATACACCTTGTGGAACTATTAGAAGATACTCTAGTCTTTGAACCTATTCATTATAATAGCTGTGTGTTTGTAAGAATGTGGAAAAAAAACCGAAAGTTCTGAATTGTGGAAGTTTGACAGTAGAGGTCCAGTTTCAAGCTTTAAGGACACAGCACACAGGTAGCACAGAGAATGGTTCATGAAGGCACAGTTGTCTGGTGTCTGCTTTCCAAGGATTATAGTTAACCAAGGGATGAGAGAAGCTGGTCCTAGGTTTTGGGAGTAATAGGGAAGGAGCCCTTACCTTTCACTCCCCACCATGCTTGAGTCAAATATCCATGGCCTCTAAAGGGCACTTTGGGGCAAACAGAACTTCCCTTGCCCCAGAAAGGACACAAAAGCTACTGACAAGTATAGAGAGAAGGACACAGAATGACCTACTTCAGCCCCGTAACTAGAAGCAAAGAAATTTTTTGCAGTGGGAATGAGTTTCATGCAGACCTAGTATACACGCGTCAGCAACTCTCTTTACTTGAAAGTGGTGGGGATGTGGAATCAGTGTCAGATGCCAGTATAGCTGCTTCCTCATTCCTCTCGCTTCTCCCTGGCTTCTAGCGCTGAATGAGATGATAATCTTGTAGTGATTGTCTCATGAGGAGGACTTGTTTTGTTTTTTACTGTTTTTCTTTAAGCTTTTCAAAGATGAGGTAGGGCCATACAAATAAATTTCCCAAAGCCTTTTCCTCCTCAACAGAATGGCTGGCGCTACCATGGACCTAGAAGTAGAGTTTTAATTGCTCACAATGCTTATTCATGGTGTCTTCAATTTTGAAGCACCAGCTCACATCCACTGTAGTGGATATGCATTTTCTTAAGATATAAACTAACTTGTTAAAAAGCTGTGTTTTTTTTAAAAATATGATTCCATTAAAAACAGAAACAAAAACAAAAAACTCCCACAAAACAGAACTCAGCTATACTCACTATTGGTACTTGTCAGATCTAGGAGACCCACTTTTGGCTGGAAAGGCTTTCTTTTGGTTAAAGGATCTGCTAACTCAAGGCCTCTCTTTTTATCCCCCTGCCCCGCCCTCCAACTTTTCTTTCTGAAGGCCATCTGCAGTTAGGAGTCCCGGGGCGTGGGAGGCACTCACTGGTGTGCCATCTGTCAGTTCATGGACATCAATCCATCTCTGCTAATTCACCTGAGATGCCCATGGTTTCAATGGTCTCTCAAGGGTCCGTGTGTTATGTGTCTTTTCACTTAACTCCAAGTTAACCACCCACTATGATTCTCTAATCCCTTCCACTAGCCTTTTGTTTTTCTGAGAGAATGCATTTTTTTTTTGTATTGTTTTGGTGTGAGAAAGACTTTTTGAAGGTCTCCATAGGCTCATTACCTACATACTGTTTTCCTGCCATTCTAGACGCAGACGGAAGATTTCTCTATAAATCTCACTACTTCCTGGGCTATCCCTAGTTAAGCTGATGAAGGTATTTCTTTTCACCATTCCCTTAGACCTCTTTTGAGATGGCCATTTTTTTTTTTGTACTGTCCTGATTTGGGAGTGAACTCTGGAATGGTCTTTAGAAATTCAAGTAGAGAGGAGGAGAGGGAGGGGAGGCTGTGGTTGGTATGTAAAATAGAAAAAAAAAGTTTAAATAAAATAAAAAAATAAATTCAAGTAGAAATTTAAGCATTTGGAGTTTCCCATTAGTGCTCTCTTTTCCCTAGTGGTGAAAATTGGGTACGGAAAGCAAAATAAGCTAGGAAACAGCATTGTTTATATTCCTCCAGTCTCTGGGTTTGAATTCCTGCTCCTTAAAAACTATTTGAATTGGGACAGTTGATTTATTAAATGAAACATCTGGATCCTGAAGTTAAAAGCCATGTCTTCCAAGAGCTCTGCTGTGTCACAAATTTGAAAAGTCAACTTGGTACTCAAATGGCGAAAGTTTGACTCCTCTCTAACTTGATAAAGCAAGTATGGGGAGGGTAAGATAATGGGAAGCACATGCATTCTACCCCCTTCGACTGTCTTTCCCAGCATTCTCAGACAGCTTCTGCTTTCAGACTTGGGTCTTACCATGTATCCAGTCCTGTTTATTTCTCCTTTCCCAATTTGTGCGCAATCAATTCTACGTTTCCAAGAACATTTTATGTGCATGTCTCCTTGTTGCTCTGTGTGTGTGTGTGTGTGTGTGTTGATTTAATCTGTAGTTTCATCCCAGTTTAGAATGATCCCACTTCTGCAATAATCACTGTTTAGAACAATTTGCATATGATTGACTATGTGGGCATCCCCTCACCCCTTGATGCTGTGTTGGTTGATTGGATTATTTTCTCTATCCACAGGCGGCCTTTCTTTCAAGTACTGGCAGGGCAATGCAATCCTGCTTACCATTCATTGAATTTGCCCTTTCATTAATGAAGTTCAGGTTTGGCAAGGTGTTAATACATGCAGTTGTGCAACTGCGGTATTGACTTGCTATTCCCAGAATGCTCTAATAATTGTAAATAGAAATTCTTTGAAATTTTAAGAAAGGATCTTTTTCTCCATATTACCAGTTTCTTTTCTCTTCTTTCTTTCTTTCTTTCTTTCTTTCTTTCTTTCTTTCTTTCTTTCTTTCTTTCTTTCTTTCTTTCTTTCTTTCTTTCTTTCTTTTCTCTCTCTCTCTCTCTCTCTCTCTCTCTCTCTCTCTCTCTCTCTCTCTCTCTCTCTCTCTCTCTCTCTCTCTTTCTCCCTCCCTCCCTCCCTCCCTTCCTCCCTCCCTCTCTCTCTCTCTCTCTCTCTCTCTCTCTCTCTCTTTCTTTTTTTTTTTTTCGGTTTTTTGAGACAGAGTTTCTCTGTGTAACAGTCCTGGCTATCCCGGAACTCTATTTGTAGACTAGGCCTGCCTCTGACTCCCAAGTGCTGGGATTAAAGGCTTGTGCCACCACTGCCTGGCCGTATTACCAGTTTCTATGGAAGGAATTTTAAAAGTTGTAATGGCTTTAGTTCCTGTAATCTGGACATAAAATTCTGCAGATGTGAGAAGCACTATAAGATGGTTCCTACAGGTGAGCTACAATGTCAGCAGCCAGCAGAGACTCTTTACTCTCTGCAAGGGGTTAATTAGTGGTGCTATTTGCAACAACTGCATGGACAGAAAGCAGTACGGAAAGAATGCATCCCTTCCTCTTGCTTTTACATGTTATTCAGGCTTACTAGTAAACAGACCTTGTAGGGTAAACACCATGTGCTTGGAAATTAATTGAAATTTATTGTGGTATTGCATTATAGCTCATAAATACAATGCTTGTCAAATATAGTGAGGCCTTTTGGAAATGATTTTCCTTGCATAAGTTTATAATCATAAAAATCCAGGGATTTTCATATTTCTTATGTAGTTCTGCTAAAAAATGTTAAAATTCAATTTATAATTTTAGTCTATAACAGAAAAGTATAATATGAAGCTGTATATTTTTTTTCCTCTTTGGATTAGGTAACTGACAGACTTATGAAGAAACTAATTAGCATAACATTGTTATTATTGTTAATGCCTTCGTTCAATCTTTCAATACCTTTCTACCTGACTTTAATCACATTTTAAAAATAAAACCCACAACCTGCTACTGTTTTATAACAATTCATGATTACCATCTAACTTGACAAAACTGTTATGTTCAAGGTAGTTTTTATAAAAACCCATGTGCGCCAGGTCTTTTAAAGTAAAGCAACTATACCCAGGATTATCGCAAAATAATTCATGTAAGAAAAATGATTAAAAAAAATCCCTAGCATTCAAGATGGTTCAAAACTCATGTGTATGGCATAATTTTGGAGAAAATTGATCCATCCAAGCTAACTTTAATGGAAACTATTCCCAGAATGCTCTAATAATTGTAAATAGAAATTCTTAACTAATCTTAAATATTCTTTCCCAGGCTTTACGAAGCATGCAGATTCCTGGCTGTGTCCACCAAAGTGAACATATGGAGCTCGAGGGTAGGAACTGCAATTCACTCCCCCAGATGATTGTGATTGACACTAAATTCTCTGAACTAATGATGTCAATACAGTCTGATGGCTTTTGTTCTAAATTTCACTTAAAATGCAATGGACCCTGTGGAGGTCAATGTGGTCTTTGCAGTTATTTCCATAGCAACAGGAACTGGTTATCTGAAGGATGGATAAAAGAAGAGTCGTGTGGAAAAACCTACAAAGGCTCAAAGCAGCAACAAACTACTTACTTGGTAATTTTGAATGGGGATAGCTCTATGTTTTACCAGAAAAACATGTAGAGATTATCAGTTGAATATCATGAAGTTTCTGTCTTAAAAGATACGCAATTTCTTCTTTGAGTATCAATATAAAGAGACCATTGAATATCAGATGCTAAATATATAATCTCTCTCTCTCTCTCTCTCTCTCTCTCTTTTAGAGTTGGTGGCTCTATTTTTAGTCTGAGTCAATTCATTAAAAAAAAAAGCAACCATTTATTGGGTCCAATTACATCCATTAGCTAGTGCTTAGATTACTGAATCTTAATTCTTCTTGACTATTAGAACCAATTGAGCACCTCAAATCATTATAATTGCCTTGGCCTAACTTCAGACTAATTAAAATAGAATGTCTGGAAAGAGGACTCAGAGCTCCTACTGTATACATCCTCATATCTTACCTATTCAGGCCCTTCTCTTGAGTATAGTGAATTTGCCATTCATTTTTTAACATGTATGCAGGGAAAACTGGATAGAGTTGTATGTCTACATTCATAATCCTGTTTTCTAAATCTGGGTTTGTTTTAAGGTGCTAAATTTATTTTCTTACTGTTCATGTGACCAGAGAGAGATTTAATTTTTCTATAGAATGCAATATTTGTTGACCAGTATTTATTATCAAGATTTTATAAGTGGTTTTATTTTTTATGCCATGATATGACTTCATTTAATTCTCATGGTATATATAGTAAATCATCATTTTTATTCTATAAATAAGGAAATTGAAGCTTAGAGAAGTTGAAACTTGACTCCAAATGATGAGTAATTGTCAAATGGTTTATAAACCACACACTGTAAAGTGTCTTCCACATCATCATAGGGATTGACATCAGTGATATTGTGGTAATATCACATATCATTGATATTACCATACCTGTGTTCCCTAGAGAGTCATGTGGATGATACTGGTCTTGCCAGGTGCTTTATAGAAAGAGCACTATGACCTAAGAGCTTGAGAGATACTGAATAGGTTGGAAATTCTCCATCCATGACAACATATTAAATATACTAAAATCCCTTCAGGTAAGAGAATGTAGAGTGTGGTTCCCTTGAGTTATTTAATCATGAAAACTTCATTGAGGAAGCACTTTCCAGTGGCACCTATTTTGAAAAATGCTTCAGAGCAACCTTGTATTCTAGAAATGATTTCCTGGTGGTAGATACTAGAAAACTGAAGCTAGGAGATGCTTAGTATGTCATCTACAGTGATTCTACACAAAGCTGTGCTTGAATTCAAGTTTGGCTTTTTTATAAAATTCTCTTTTAATTTTAATGTCATAACTCAAGGTTCAGGACTCTAATAGCTGTTATTTCTGATAATAAAGCTGGATTAAAATTGCTGAAAGGTTTAAATGTAATGTTGTATGGGCAAGCATTTTAAAAACATAAAATACTGTGTAAATATTAGAATTAGATAGTATACAATCTAAAACAATACCAAAATACCATTTATTTATTCATTTATTGAGACTGGGTCTCATGTAGTCTAGGCATTCCCTTGAACTCAGTATGTAGTAAAGGATGATCTTGAATTTCGAATCATCCTGCCTCCATTTCTTGAGTGCTGAGACTACAGATTTGTGCCACCACACATGGTTTTATGCATAATTGGGACTGGGAAATACCACACAGGGCTTCATGCATGCTAGACAAGCATTATGTCAATCAAGCTATATTCCAAACTCTCCTAAGGTTAACTTTTGAAAGAAATTACTTCTTTATTCACCTCTGAATCAAACTTTTAAAGGATAGCCTGTGCGGAAAAGTGAGTTTTGCTGGTTATTGCCAGTCTGACTTTTCCATATCATCAAGGACTCAAAAATTTTTGTAGCCACTTTAGTATATTTAAATAGTTCTTAGGAAATAAACTTAAGTAGTTTGTAGATTGTGTATGCTGAATCAATGTCATGAAACTAAGAATCATGGAGCCTTTATCACGCCTGATATTTAATTCTCTTGATTCTGAAAATATAAGTTCGATCAGTGACACATAGTAGACTTTTTCTACTTTAATAACAGTAAATAAATAGTAGATATTTTCATAAGAGCTCATTTATTTAAAGAACAAGGCTGAGAAACAATCATTGCAGGAGTCAAATTTTTTGCTCATGCTTTACTGAGGAAGTATAAGGTTGGTTAGAAAGAATTGTGACTAAAATCCTGGAACCCATTTAAAGCTAAGCGAGGTCATGCAACGTGACTGCCCAGATGCCAAACAACGCCTTCTCTGGAACATATTCCTGGGGATCACTTGATATGACAAGAGATAATCTCTTGGTGGAGAACAAAGACCAACTGATTCCATATTGAGAGGAGATGAAAGGGCTGTTCATCTCCCCTACTCCCTGCAAAGGGGGAAAGAACTCAGCGCAAACAGCAGACATTCCCTGTCACACCAAATTAAGCATGCCATTGGCTTCTATGTCACCAAGCTGAGCTAGTGCAGGGATTATTCCCAGCACTTTGAATGCAGGTAGAAAATAAATCTGCAGAGATCTGTAACTAATGCATATGGAAATTCTCTCTGGTATTTATTTTCTCCACCTTGCCCTTCTTGACAGCACACTTGGAATGTATTAATAATGGTGATGGGTCCAGGGAAATGAATGTGAATTTGGCAAGGCTCAGAGAAGATGGCTTCAAGAAGAGCTACTCTATCTTGGGTGAGTGGGAAGGGAATTCAATAATGTGTGAGAAGATGTTTATCGTTGCAAAGACTGAGTTTGGGTGAGCAGCAAACAGAAGATGCCATGAATTAGTTCATAGTTTAGGACTCTGCTTGGCTCTTCAAGGAAATATATACATATATAGCTTGAAAGCAAATCAGGTTCTTAACAGTTCTGCACCTACAAATGACTGCTAACTGCTGTTTGAAAGCCTGATGTTGTTGAGTTTCTATTCAGAAATCATTTTTCACTGTGCCTCCCATCCCTGAGAGAGGCTCATATTAGGTAATCCGTAATCCCCCTTTACATTCAAGTTCAACCACTATTCTTTCAGAGATGGTTTCTGAATTTTTAAGGGCCAGGACATGAGATTTTGGGTAAATAATGCATTTGAAAGCTTGGGACTAATTTAATTAAAAATGAACAGTGTTATGGAGTTACTTGTATACTTATTGAGAACACATGGCTAAAGGAAATTTGGAATATATATGTCTAGAGAACACATGAGACAGAGGGAAGGAGGGGAGAAGGTTTGAAAAGATGAAAAGAAGTGTACAGAACTAGCATTTTCCCATGCTTTGCCCTGTTGTGTCTCAATTTTTGTTTATGAAGAAAGGGTCATTTATTTTTAATTAATAAAGAAAGCACAGAGATAACAGTTTTGGACAGAATAGTTTCCTGTGTATATATGCATCTTGGAGTCTATATTCCCCTAAAATCCTGCATCAGTACATAGTGCACATTTGTTCCAGAGGCCCGAGTGGAGTGCCTGGAGTGGTATATATACATTTTGTTAATATAAAGGGAAAGGTCATGACAGCTACTTCTACCTAGTAGATGCTATCACAAACAACACTCATTACAAACAATGCTACTGGCAACACCTTTTGAAAAACTCAATTATACAGTATGGACTGAGGACTGTGTCCGAATCCCTTTTTCCTCTCGTAATAATTTGCCACATTCTACGTCTGTAGATAAAGTAGTCCCGGAAGTGGAGTTGGTCGGATGGGTTTGTTTACACTGTAGTCCATAAAAGAAACAAAAAGCCTTGCATGCAAAAGAAATGGAAAAAATAAAGAAAGTGAATAAATAAAAAGCAAGAATGAATGTTTAAATGAAAAATTAAATAAAATGAAGCCAGCAGTTATGAAGCAGCACATTAAAGCATAATATATACAAGCTTTTATTTTTCAAATTAGTAGCATAAAACAAGACACTTCAAGAGCAAATTGAAAGTTAAAGCAGATCAGTCTATTCTCAAGACAGTTTTCTAGAATGAGGTCCAGGAAAGGTGTGCTCCATATTCTCACAATTGCTTTTTAATTCTGGGGAGGGTTTCCATAAAGAAAGAAGGTTATAATGAATCATGCCCAGTCCTGGGCACCCAAAATAATAGTTTGCACATAAAGAAGTAGTTCTGGTATCCGGTTACTAATTAAAACCAGCCATACAATTTCCAAGACTCTGTGCAAAATGAACATGTGAAACCCTATCTTGAAAATTATTAAGGGTTTCATAATATTGGTAGTAGAACATTAAACTGGCTGTTTTGCTAATAGCTCTTAGCTTTGAGATTCTAATGGTATCTTTAAATTAACCTAGCGGATTAATATACTACAATGCCCTGGGGCTCTCTATTTTATTTATTTTAGTAAGGAATTATCTTAAATCACAGTCATTTGTGAGTTTTTTTCCCCCAAAGCATCTAAGTTCCAGGTGTGAATGCCTTTACAAATAAAATAGGTTAAAAATGGCTTGACTATTGAAATTGCCCATCATCCTAGATGCAATTTTGAAAAATAACATCTGAAATATATTTTATTGTCATTTTGTGTTGTTTTTCATATTTATAGGAAAATTGTATGAATTATCATCTCACACATTATATCTTGATCTAAGTAAATGCCCAATTTAAAAATATTGCTTAGGTTTTTTATAGAAATTATTTTACAAGAGTACATGTGCTCAGAATGTATACTGAAGGGCTGGTAATATTTCTCACAAGTGTCTTCTGTAATTTTGGAATTATGCCCCTCTTGCTCTTTCTATAGTTTCCATCTTAAGAGCAAATAACTGTTGGAGAAATTAACGGAGTTTTGAATTTCTGCACCGTCATTCCAAATTGTGCTAATTAGATTTAGTGCGCAAGACTTTTCCTTCTTCTCATTAATAAATGATAGAGCTGCAGTGCCAGCAGCACCTGGCAGGGATTCAGTGCTCTTTGCTCTAACTCAGAAATGGCTCTTCTGGGCATCTAATTCAATAGGCTGTTACCAAAAGGGAAAGTATCCTTAAAATCCTCAAATTTAAGACAGCACGTTCAAAGGCAAAACTACCCAGTCTTAGGAAGAGATGACTCACCTGCTCAATATCATTGTTCTTCCGTGATTTGTATATAAATTCTCCAATGGCTACAAACACAGAAAGGACAAGTCCTGCAGCCAGAACAATGAAGATGCCCCCAATGTTCTCCACTCCCAGGGCGCTGGCTTCTTTGCTGTCTTCCTCAGGGCAGCCATTCCCCCGCCACCACTTCTCTTTCATCATGTGGAGCTTCCCTTCCTCTTGCAGTTGAAGAATGGCAATTGTGATTTTATCCCGGTAAGGAGAGCCTGAAAATTGGGGGTGATTTGGATGGTGGTCACCAAAGGGATAAGGAAATATCAAGACATTACACTATCCTAGTGATAGATGCTCCAGAGTTGAGAAACCTTGATGCACAAATCTGTCAGCCAAAGTTGGGAATTTCTGATCTTATATCTTGATGGCTCTAACTAGTTAGAAGAGGGAGAGGTGATATGTTGAGGTTCACTCTGGCCCCAGGGTATTCCTGATTCTAAATAAAGAAACATTAAATAGGAATTCTATGACATTTCTGCTTCTGCTGAGTTCTTCACCAAATCTTTTCATATCTCAAGGGATTTGTTGTTTCGATTCTACCTTTTCTGGCCTCTTGGTGCCCTCTTAATTGCGGCTGAGTTTGGCCATTCTTCCTTCTATTTCTCTGTCTTCATTAGAGCTCAGCTATGGCCACATTTCTGGCTAAGGGGAGCTAAAGTGATGGATGACATTTCTAGTCTTGTGTCATAAATCTTCCCAGCATGCTCTGCTTGCTCTCTTTCCCCAAATACACTGCAGTAAGGAAACGTTTTCAAGTCACCAGTGATGGAGGAGCCACAAAGTAGAAGAAATTTGGGCTCTAGGGTCACTGCATGGAGCAGATCCTTCCTTTTGACCAGACTGAGCTATGGCACTCAAGGAATGTTAACCGTGGAAGACATTAAAAAATTCAGATGGTGTTTACAGTGGTTCATCCATACCAATTAGGATAAAATATATTCTGAATAATTCTGAGATGCTATAATATTCTATGTCAAGAATTTGGTAATATTTGTGGTCTGTCTTTTGGTAATTCCATTGAAACTTTAATTATGAAGGGTTGGAAAGTGCCAAAGTGTATACATTTGGACATAGTATTTTAATTCATAACTCCTGTGTTAATCAGTGCAAAAGAGATAAAACAAAATTTCTTTACTGGTTTATTTCCTTGGATGGCAACATTTTTGATAGTATTTTTTTCTCCTTGGTAGTAGGAAGCTCCCTTTGCTTACAAAATTTAAAGCCATTGCTGGCAGAGATAATTTAAAAAGTCAGGTATCTTAAAAACAAGGAAAAATCTTAAGAATAATAAAGTCAAGGCTGTTTGTTAAATAGATTTAAATAAACTTAAAATCTGAAGTTATGATTAAGAACCAAGAATCCAAGTCAGTGTTCCTCATTTCTTACATCTCAGCACTATTTCTGTGAAAGTGCTCCTGGCTGCTCTCCCATCCCCACAGATGACTTATGTCTTATGTCACAGCTTAAGTTCAATAAGCTCAGGCTCAATATTTTGTCATTTGTCATTTATTTCCTCATAGATTTAAAAAAAAATAATTGTCAACACTCAAAATCTACTTTAAAAGAGGACTGCAATGCTTTAGAGGGAGATTATAGCTTGTCAATTCAGAGTATGGATTTTGGGGTGAGAAAATGGATTTTGAAAACCAAATAAGAGATATCAGGTATTTGCCTAAACTTTCTCAGAACAACGGGTAGAGGCAAAATTAGCAGCATGAATATCCTTAGAGTGCACAAGCAAATGAGAGAACCTGGAGTACTTCGCTTTAAGGTACATGGAAGTGCTTTGATGAGCATGAGCACAATACTCCTGGCCATGGCTGCACGGTAGTCATAGTGATCTACGCAGTGGGTACGCAATAAATGCTGCCACTCTCTTCCTGCCTTCAGGCTACACAAGATCTAACACATGACAGACAGATGGAGATCCAATCTCTGCTTAATGTTGGTCTCTAAGGAAGGTAATTTCCAGGCTTCCAGTAACCTGTTTAAATCTTAACTGCCCTCATTCTCTTGAAGTTTTATTTTAAATCCCTCAGGAGGCACATTTCTAGAGCTTCTGTCCTGAGAGTCTCTAGGCAGCAGTTTTCAATTTTAGCTTGTGACTGAGCCAACTTTGCCAATCTTCTATTATGGGAGAGACTTCAAAGCCTCTGGGGACTCAGGGCAAGACTAGTCATGGCGGGGACCTTTTCACATCTCCATATCTTTTTAGCTTCGATCTTTGTTACTGCTTAAGTGGCCTAGTTGACATCAGAACTAACTTCTTGCAAATCATTTGGAAAAAAAAATGTATGTGTACACATGGATCTTCCTGAATAGCAACTGATCTTCCTTCAAGAATAAATTCATCATAAAAGAAACATCTCTCAAATGTTTCCAGCAGCTGTATTCCCCATGGATGAGTTCACTCTGAAGCCCACCATCTGTTCCAATTATTCCCTCATTGTTTTTGCTTTAAAAGCATGACAGGTTTATCACCACTATGAAAAATTTCTGGAGTATATTTCTTTTCATCTAGGAAGGGGAGATGGAGGCTCTTTAACACTAGCATTTGCTACAGGTAAAGTTGGCAAGAGAGAGCCTGAATGAATCTGTTTAGGTCTCTCCGTGTAATAGATATCATTATATGCAAATGGAGACAGACTCATCACAGAGTCAGCCACTCACAGGAGGGCAGACAGCAATCCACAAAGTGCCGTATTCACTCAGCAGAGTTGCAGGAAGGGTCAGCTCCCACAATTCCTGCCTCACACCACCACCACACTGTCAGAAAGTTTAGAATGCAAGTATTCCATTCTTTTTTAAATTTTATTTTCAGAGTTAAGGATCAAACCCAGGGCCTTGCACTTGCTGGGCAAGCACTCTACCACTGAGCTGAATCCTCAACCTCTAAATATTCTTTGAAAGGAATATCTTTCAAAATTCTCATGTTCACATGCAGCTGCTCTCAGAGTGATACACATTCTCTTTTTCTGCCATTTCTACCACACAGAAAATTTGGTGTCAAAGAGGGGTGCTGAAAGGATAGGGTAGGGGTTGTAAGATAGAAGATGGGATGAGAAAGATCCATGTAAGAATCTAGTTTAAAGATGGCTGAATTAAGAAAGAAGACACAGCACATACAATCAATCCTGGGGTCCCAATTCTGCAAAGATTAAGGCAAAGGCATCCTTTACTGGTATTTTTTTCCTGACTTATGTTTCATTACTAAACCAGCTGTGGGGAAACATAAAGAGCATTTGCTCATCTTTTTTTCATGCATATTATCTAAAATGAGATGGCCAAGCTGTGCTAGGCTATCATTTTGAAGGCCCCGAAGATCCATTATGTCCATTTAGTTATTGTCTAACAATCTTCATAAGCCCCCTGAAAACATGTTGAATAAATAAATGGTGTAAGAGATTCCCACTTGGAGAACTACCAGGAACACTGGTATTTCCATCAGGAAATGTCATTGGAATTAGATGGGCACCCAGTTTTAGCTCTCTGCCTGCTCCTTTCCCCATGACACTAACTAGCTGACTTCTTTAAGTCTGATCAAAAGCTTCACTTTTGATCTTTTGCATCACTGGGATGCTCTCATTGGTTAAGCTCTGTGTCTTTGGGATACAATTTTTTTCCTCCTTGTTTCTGTGTCACACAACTTTGAGATTCTTGAAAGTGTGTTCCTAATTGCTTATTTATTTTAATTGTTTGTCTGTCATCTTGTCTATGGGTCCAGCTTTCATCTTGTGTTTGTGATGTGATATTTATGCTGTGTATGTTACTGTGTGCCACCTTTAGTACATGTTACATGACAAGTTCCTCCAAAAGAGTTTAATTCAAACTAGTCTAAAAATTAGTAAACACATATGTAAACTTAAAGTTTAGCTAAGTACATTAGATTTAAAAGAAGAAATTAGTCATTTTAAAATTGACAAGAAATTTTGAACATGTTTTCAAGACTGATAATACACTGGTTTTTTATATTATTATTATTATGATGATGATGATGAAATAATGTTTACATTTTTTCATTTCAAATATTGCTTCCTGAATTTTCATTAAAATATTGTTACTGATCTCTTACTTATAATATTTAAGAAAATCGACTTAAATATTCTTTATATTCTATCAAGATAATTATTTATTTTCTGCTAAATTTTTCACTACTTAAGAAACTGACTCTTGAGCAAGATAGCACAGACTCAGGGCACCAAGAGGAAAGTCTGTTATTACTACGATGGTGATGTTGGAAACTACTATTATGGACAAGGCCACCTGATGAAGCCTCACTGAATCCGCATGACTCACAACTTGCTGCTCAACTATGGTCTCTACTAAAAAATGGAAATCTATCATTTTCACAAAGCTAATGTTGAGGAGATGACCAAGTACCACAGTGATGACTACATTAAGTTCTTGAGTTCCATTCGCCCAGATAACATGTCTGAGTACAGCAAGCAGATGCAGAGATTCAATGTTGGTGAGGACTATCCAGTGTTTGATGGCTTGTTGGAGTTCTGTCAGCTGTCTACTGGTGGCTTTGTGGCAAGTGTTATGAAACTAAATAAACAGCAGACGGACATCGCTGTGAACTGGGCTGGCGGTCTGCATCATACAAAGAAGTCTGAAGCATCTGGTTTCTGTTACGTCAATGATATCGTCTTGGCCATCCTGGAAATGCTAAAGTATCACCAGAGGGTGATATATATTGACATTGATATTCACCATGGCGATGGTGTGGAAGAGGCCTTCTATACCATGGACCAGGTCATGACTGTGTCCTTTCATAAATAGAGTACTTCCCCAGGAACTGGGGACCCATGGGATATTGGGGCTGGCAAAGGCAAGTACTATGCTGTTAACTACCCCCTCTGAGATAGGATTGATGATGAGTCCTATGAAGCCATTTTCAAGCCAGTCATGTCCAAAGTAATGGAGATGTTCCAGCTTAGTGCAGTGGTCTTACAGTGTGGCTCAGATTCTCTATCTGGAGATTGGTTAGGTTGCTTCAATCTGACCATCAAAGGGCATGCCAAGTGTGTGGAGTTTGTTAAGAGTTTCAACTTGCCTATGCTAATGCTGGGAGGAGGTGGATATACCATCCGTAATGTTGCTCCGTGTTGGACTTATGAAACAGTCATGGCCCTGGACACAGAGATCCCTAATGAGCTACCATACAATGACTACTTTGAATACTTTGGACCGAACTTCAAGCTTCACATCAGCCCTTCTAATATGACTAACCAGAACACTAATGAATATCTGGAAAAGATCAAGCAGTGGCTCTTTGAAAACTTGAGAATGCTGCCCTATGCGCCTGGTGTCCAAATGCAGGCAATACCTGAGGATGCCATCCCAGAGGAGAGTGGTGATGAGGATGAAGAAGACCCTGACAAATGCATTTCTATCTGCTCCTCTGACAAACAAATTGCCTGTGAGGAAGAATTCTCCGATTCAGATGAGGAGGGAGAAGGTGGTCATAGGAACTCTTCTAATTTTAAAAAAGCCAAAAGAGTCAAAACAGAGGATGAAAAAGAAAAAGATCCAGAAGAGAAAAGAGAAGTCACAGAAGGAGAGAAAACCAAGGAGGAGAAGCCATAAGCCAAAGGGGTCAAAGAAGAGGTCAAATTAGCCTGAGCAAGATCTGCAACTGTGGCCTCTCCATGTTCCTCACTTCTCCTCAGTCTCTCAGATTTTATATCTTCTATTCCTCTGTGTATTTATATAAAATATATTAAACATAATGTTCACAGGGACCGGAGCCCAGGGCAGGAGTGCTGGGGGAATTCTTCCCAAAGATACCTTATCCATCCTGCTCAGGTCTTAGTTTTGAACCACGTAGGGTCTGAGTGGAAAGAAAACAACCAGAAGACAAAATTCTGAACTGCCAAGTGCCTGCTTTAGGAGCTCTGTTAAGATGCCCTTATGAAGCCTTCTAGAAGGGGTGACTGGCTCTTCTGGGGCCCCTTATGTAATATCAGCCAATTTTAGATTGATATACCTTCCCACTGGACTCAGGTAAGTGGAAAAACTCCCGTTGCCTGTCTTCCCCCCAACTCTGCAGGTGGAGGTGCTAGCCCAGCTTCCTTTTTGAGATATTTTCATTTTGTGAGACTTTGTAATAAAACAGCACATTTCTATACCTCTAACAAAAAAAGAAACTGACTCATAATAAAGTCATAATTTAAGTGTTGTAACAGCTAAGCTTTGAATGAGTATTCTTTCTTCAAACTTGGTGAAGATCACCTTCTGGGTGTTTAACTTGGATGTCCAATCTAAAGGGCTGTCCTAGTTAAGTTTCCATTGCTGTGACAAACATCATGATCAAAACCAACTTGGGGGAAAATGGTTTATTTCATCACGCAGCTTATAGTCCATCCCTGATGGTAGTTGGGGCAGGAACTCAAGATAGGTACCTAGAAGCAGGAAATGAAGTGGAGACTCAAAGAACTGGGCTTACTGGCTAGTTCCCCATGGCTTGCTCAGCCTGCTCTCTTGTGCCACTCAGGACCACTCACAATTGCTTAGGCCCTCCTACACCAATAATGACTCAAGAAAATGCCGTACAGACTTTAACTTACAGGACAGGCTGATGAAGACATTTTCTTAGTTGAAGTTCCATTTCCCAAGACAGTTCTAGCTTGTGTCACAGTGACAAAAATACTAATCTTCGCAAGGATGATAGAACAGTCAATATTTTGTGTCAACATGTCTAAGAGGGTCCTAAACTTTGGCAAGTCACCCGTTCTCTTGATCAGAGAGGCCATGGGCACCTCACAGGTTGAAGTCTAGCCGCTGTGTGTGCTTGGAAGAGAAAAGTCATAGCAGGAAAGTCTTCAGTGCTTCCTAGGGAAGTAGCATGGCCAGCAAGACCTTGACCCATCCTGTTATGTAATACTACTAGCAGAGAAAGACTAGAGGAGCCAACACACTCTTCCTATATCCCTAAGAGCACCTCATAAGGAAGCTGAACTGACCACAGAGGTTTAGATTTGTTAAACAAATAGAAGTTAATTTGTTACCACCCACGTGGACTAAACACCCGGTGGGAAAGTATAACTAAAGAGGAAAATAATCATAAGCCAATTTTAGTAGTACCACAAGGACCCTCATCCTGAGAGTTTCTTCTGGAGATGTGGTCTTTCTGCAAACCACAAAGGTATTTTACAAAAGCCAAAAGTCATACGGGTAACCAGCTTTACCCAGTTAAAGAGGACACCCAGAACATTACTAGGCAGCTGTATTCCAACTGATCACCTCTAAACTATCTTCTATCCTGATTTTCTCCTGCCTCATGGGGATGTCTACAACCCCCAGTTCTCTGTCTCATAACACAACAAGATTTTGACATTCTGCTACCTTCTCAAAGGCATAAAACTTGTGTGTGTGACAGGCCTATTGCTCAGGTTTTGGTTTTGTTTTGTTCAGGGTTTAGCTTAATTCTCAACCTAGAATTAAGAATTAATTCTTGCCTAGAATCACCTAGGAAGACATGCACAATGATGGATTGCCTACACTAGGTTGGCTTGTGGGCATGTCTGTGAGGAGGGTGGTCTTTATTAGGTTGGTAATATGGGAACACCCAGACCACTGTAGGCAACACCATCCCTAAGCAGGGGACCTTTAGCTATTTTAACAGTGGAGAAACTCAGCTGAACACAAGCAAGTAAACATGTCTGCATTCATTTCTCTGTTTTTGAATGTGGATGTGACCAGGTGCTTCTAGCTATTGTTGCTGTGATTGCCCTGCTAGAGTGGATGGTAGCATGGAATTGTATGATGGGGAATGTCTTTCTGTATGCTGTAAATTTGTGTTGCTCCAAATGGTTGATAAAGATGTTTACCTTATGGCAAGGCAGCTTAGAGGCGGGCAGGAAATTCAAAGAGAAAGAGACAGGAAGAAGGTGGAGGGAGACACCAGCAAGCTGCACAAGGAGCAACATGTAATGGGATGCAGGTAAGGCCACGGAACATGTGGCTATACATAGATTAATAGTTATGGACTAATTTAAGATATAAGAGCTAGCTAGCAAAAGGCTTGAGTCATGGCCATGCAGTTATAATTAGTATAAGCCTGTGTGTGTTTACATGGGGGATGCAAGAAGGAGAGATTTATCCTGACTGCCAGCAGGCCGGGACACAGGAAATCTTCTGACTACAATTGTAACTGGAATAAAACTTCCTCTCCCCTAAGTTGCTAATTGTCAGTGCTGTTTTACTATCACAGCAACAGAAATGATACCAAGACACTTCTTGAAGACTATTCACAAACCTCACTAGTCAGATAGCTAAATAAGCCCCAAATTTAAATAATATTGAAATAGTTATTTTTACTTGCATCAGTTGTGCCTTAAAACTGCAGAGCCCTATATTTCAGATTGTTTAAGATAGAACCTGTATCATATGTGCTAAAGGTAGAGGCTGTTTTCATGTAACAAATGCAGACAAGTACAACAAAGTCTAAGTTTTACCCAGCAGGATAGTGATGTTCAGGAGAAAGCATCCCAAGGAGGGCTAGACTGCGGCAGGTCAGGGTATCTCAGCTGTGTCTCTTTCTGGAACCACTTGGAGCCATATGCTTACTTTTTCCATTTAGTCCCTGAATTTTAACCTGCCTGTCAAGTTTGTGTCTTCTGGAGTTGACCAGTTCCACCTGTTGCTGATGCTTCTACAAGATTTTAAGGCCCTGCCAGCCAAAGGTCTCCTTCCATTAAGCTTTTTGGACCAGGCAACAAGAACCTTCTATCCAAACCACTCCTAAGTAGGTTTTGTTAGTGTTTTTGTGGCATCTCGTGAAACTTCAGCCAGAATAACAGTTGATAAGCCAGACCACCTCTTCCCCCTCAGCTCAAAGCAGCTATAAGAAGAGGCATCTAATGAATCTACCAAGGTTGGATTGGTTGCTCTTTCTGTGAAGAATGTGGAGTGAAGGCCATTAGCCATAGCGAATCAAAATGCAGAGAAGAAATGACTCAAATGACCATGGTATGTGCCCAATCATAACTGATACATCTACAACACAACTCCTGCACATAAGTCTCAGGGAACATGTGGAAGAGGGGGAGCAAGGATTGTAAGAACCAGAGGACCAAAATTTCTCCTGTAAGTTTGTGCCATCTATCTATGATAGGAAAGCTACCCTTTGGAAATCTCAAGATGGCTGCCTGAACAAGATCTGAACAATTCCAACACCGGTGTGACACTCCAATGGACATGAGGGAATCTCATGGATTTCACCCTAGACTAGGAGCTGAAAGCAATTAACAGCTGCTCAGAGAGTTAGTTTTCCCCAGGGATGAGCTCGAGTTTGTAATCCAGAAGTGATCATCCCTAGAAACATACGTGCAGGTAACCCTGAAAGTACTCAACAGGCTATAGTTATATGTTTACTCATATGTATATGTAACAGCAAAGGGTAAAGAAGAGGAAGTGGTAGATTTCGGGGGAGGCAGGCATGGAAGAGGTAGGAAAGGGAGAGAGAATGATTTAATTTACATTCTTATTAAGTTTTTAAAAACTAAAAAAAAGAGACTGGAAAATGGAGGCTGTCTGCTATTACACGCATGCTATTACAAGCATGGTCTGTGAGTCCCAGATTGTTCATGGAATGCTGTAACCTTTCTCTCCAGAGCTGCCGCCCTGCACCCCATGACCAGACCCTTCTTTTTTTTAAAATTTTTTTATTTTTATTTTGCAATACAATTCAGTTCTACATATCAGCCACGGAGTCCCTTGTTCTCCCCCCTACCGCCCCCCTCACCTTCCCCCAGCCCACCCCCCATGACCAGACCCTTTAACTAGTAAGTATTATTGTTTATAGTTGAATGGGGGAGATAGCGCAGCTGGAGACTAGATACACAGTGGCTCACACTAACTTCCCAGAACTGCACACTGGGCAATCATCCTTTGAAGAGAGCAAATTAAGTGCAGACAACCATACACGAGAAGCTCGGCCCAACTGTAAAAGTGTATGCCCTAAAGGGAGACCCCCAGCAGTCCATTACCCTATGCTCCTGTACCATCCAGACCAGTGTTCTCTTGAAGCACACTTAGGTGACCTATTCTGAGTATACTCCAGTATATCCAGTAAACTATTCTTACAAAAGAGCCACTGGAGGGCCAAGAAAGGGCAGTCCCAGACTCCCTAGTGTGATTAATTGTTCTGAACCTTTAGAGGGCAACAGTGATAATAAGATTAGTTTCTCATGGGAAATATTGGTATTTCTAACCAGTAAGTAGTGGGGGGCCAAACTGTTTGTGCAACTGAAGCTCTTTATTTGGTTAATTAATATTAGCATGGTAAATGTTGTTGATTATGGGTTGGACACAGTTTTTTAAAATAAAATTAATTAGCTGTCAAATTATTAACATTAGGAAATTTATTTTATCTGAATTATGACTTTTTTTTTTTTGGGAAAATGAAGCACTTGGCCATTCTTCTTCTTAAAGTCCTAGAGATCTACAGATGACTGATGGGAAAGACCTCCTTTAGACAAGTCATGGTCTCTAACAGTCTGGCGTTGAGAGCGTTCCCCAGCAAAGTAAACCGTCTTGACTCATGATCTCTGCTTGGCTTCTGTAAACATTGAAGTTTATGATCCCTGCCTGACATTGATGGTCACACTGCATAATCCCTGTCAAACGTGGCAACAAAATACAAATACGGACAATAAGTCAAGTTTATCTTTGGCTCTTATTTATCTAGCTCAGCTGCCACTACACTTTCTTCCTACTGCATTAGCCCACAGGTCTAGAAGGCCTTATGTCTCTCCTTTGGAATACCAAACCTCACTGGAGAGGAACAGGGCACCTTTATGGCAGAACCCCTTAAATACAGTTTTCTATAGAGTGAGGCAACAGGACAAGGGTTTCTTTGTAGAAAGGATGAGTAATTGTCCCCTGAACATAGGCACCCTTTCTGTTTATTCCTGTTACTCTCATAGAAGAGGAAAGTATATGGGTGTGTGGTCTTTGTAGGCAATAGGGTCCTGAGGAAGCACAGTGCTATTGAACTGAAGCAAGAGAAATGTCTGGAGGTTTTAGGGAGTTATTTTTTGACTCTAGTTTATTGTCTGAGAAAAGTTTAAAATTTAATTTCTGCCCTTACTTCTGACAGATATGGCATTGTCTTATCATTTATTGAGATGGAACCACAGCCTTCTATACCTGAAATTTTCATCTGTATGGAGAATTCATTTCCTTATATTCTAGCATAACTTAAGGCATAAAAACTAGGTAGTACAGCTACTCAAGAAAATAATGTATGAAGATTAATTAGGAAAATATGTTCTTTAAAATATTGGTGGTAAAAGTAAAATCACACAAGTCTTAAACAGTTACTGTGGAAAGACATAAAAAAATAGTAGTTGAAAATTTATTAGATTAAGTGTCTAAGATTACTCAATTTAAACCATGCCTTATTTTTTACAGACATTTCCTCTTTAGTCTGCTGTAGACATAACACGCCTCTCAACATGTTGAATACTTGTAATCAACATCACTCAACTTGTCCTTGGGTAATGCCTTGCCCCTCTTACCTACCTATAGGCGTTCCCACTCCATAACCTTTGGAGTCTATGAGGCCCCCAATCTGAGTGAGGTTGCAGTTTCTCTGTGTCACATACTCAATGCTGGTGGACTCCATCAGCAGGGCATAGTCGGTGGTGAGCACCCTTTGGATCCCCTCATCATTGTTTTTAACCAGTGCACTCTGTTGTCTACTGCTCATAAAAGCCCACATCTTCTCATAGGTGGATATCTTTGATTTCTGTAGAGAGAAAAGAAAAGCACACCCACCAGCAGAAGAGTGCTGAAAAAAAATATGACCTGAAGCCATTCACCACCCTCATGGGTCAAATAATAAAGGGGAGACTTTTTCTGTAGGCGAGGAACCGGAGTGATGATATTGGGACTTCAGTCTTACAGGTAGCTGAGAAGAGCACAATTCACTAAAGAAGAGAACTTGGAGACACTTAGATCACTATGGAAGAAGAGGAGACCTTGTCAGATGGAAGTCATGGCTCAAGGTCCTCTTTTTGATTTTGGTTAGGGAAGAAAAAACATGAATATCAACAATAGTGCTTGTCTAATGAACTATTGATATTTGACAACAGTACTACACAATCCACTTGGGCAAAGCTGAGGCTCTCTCCTTCCAGAGCTCTACTCATTTACTCTGCTTCCCTTCAACCACTGGACTTCAGTGGTTGCTTTGTTATTTCCAGATATGGAAGCTCCGGTGCCTGGCCAGCACTGCTTTGCTAGGGATAGCCTGGGATATGTCACTTGCATTCTCCCCTTTGCTTGTGAAAGGAGTACATCTGTGACTAAATTTTCTACAAAATAAGGGATGTTAATGTTCTTTTTTAGTTAATATTCAAATCAGAAGGAACTCCCTACTTTTTATGTATATAATTTCTTATTGCAATCATATTTTAGATAAGAAGGTCTGCATATTTCATTTTAAAGTATTCTATGATTTTCATATCTTTTATTCAGCTTTTTGGTAGAATCAATAATAGACCATATATATGATATATTATATATGCATCTATACATAGATACCATTACCTCATTATCTTCTTTTCTTTGTTAAAACATACTGCCTGCATTTCCATATTGCTTAGATATGAATTTCCATTCTTTTGAATAGTGATCTATGATTAGGCATTTTACATTTTTACTCTGTAATTTCCATAATGTTTCAAGTTTTTTCCCCTGAATTTGTCTTCATTTGCATCAGTACACCCTTCCATTTATTTCAAAGATCAATGTCATCATGGGAATTACTGATGTTTTCAAGCTAAAACTGGTTCTGACACATGTAGACTCCTTGGCAAGGGCAGGGCCTGTCATCCTAGGAGTGCAGAAAAGCCTAAGACAGGGCTAGGGGCTGGAGACACTGTATGAAGCAGCTCTGGAGTCAGCTCTAGTAGCCTGTGCATGCTCAAATGTTCTGGGAATTCACTCGGCTCCTAAGCCTGTTTAAGACTTGGGTTAACAAAATAGGCCTCATGAGTTGGGGAAAGGGGAGACAGATGGCTTTAGATTGGATTGTTAGGCATCGGAAGAGCCCCAAGAGAAAGATCTTATGAGACAGATAACAATTCAATACACATACCTTGTACATGGTGATGTTTTATAGGACCCATTCTGTCATGATAAAGCCCCTAAGACTTGTTCCTCACTCCCAGGAGATCTGAAAATTGGAGCTCATGTCTCCACAACCAAGGTGTGTGCTGGGTGCCGGGGCTGATGCTTCATTTGTTGCGTGGTTTCAGCCTTATAGAGTCTGATACTTCTCAATTTTTAGTGAAGAGAAGAGCTACTTATGTTGAAGCAGGGAGGTCACTCTGTCTTTTTTTTTTTTTTTTTTTTTTTTTTTTTTTGGAGCAAATGTACGGCTGGGAAAATTATTCCTTCATCAGGAAACTACCTTAGGGGGAAATCATTTTCTTTGAAGTATGACAATTTAAAGTTATCTGAGACTTTAGAGATAGATGCACTCAAACTATCACTTTTATAGATGAGGAACTTGCGGTACAGACTGCTTGGAGACTTTAGACAGTGACAGTGAAAGTTAATATCAGAACTAATTCTACACCCCAGGAACCCCAACCTCTCATTCAGTATCCTTTCCCTGCTCCATGCTGACTTGGGTAGGGATGATGTCTACACTGCCAAAATTGTTTTGACAATGACTTTAATCTTAATTGATCTACATAAGAAAACATAGCATTTATTAAAGGACTGGTGTCCTCCATAGGCCTTTTGGCTAGTTAGTTTTATGGTGGTACAGCATAGATATCAGTCAGCATCCATGTGAAAATTTCACAGAGCATTTATTTTTTTCATTATTTTAAATTTTATTAAACTAAAATGCCTTAGTCAGAAAATTGGAATTTATCTCTGTAGAAGTAGGAAACAAAAAAATAAATTGCCATTTTATCCATAGTAAATGGGCAGCATGAGGAGACCTTCAAGTCAAACAGTCACTTGGAGATGGTAGATTTTCCATCATTGGATATCTACCAAGAGAAATTTCCTGGGAAGTTTCGCTTAAGGATTCTCCAAGTCTGAAGCTCTGCCCCCAAGATCAGGCCCTTTGTATAACAGGCCTGGGAGAAGTGCTACATGGTGGCTACAGTTGGCAGGTAGATGAGCCACTACTAAACCGAGGGCTCTTTCCTGCTTAGCTCCAAGTTCTATCCACCATAGTGCTATACTCAGAAAGGTTTATTTGTTTTTGTCAGACCCTAAAATAGTAATTTCAGAGTAAATTTGGTGTATACTTTTTAATGGACAATTTTATTAGTTTTCAATCTGAAAATCTTAATACTTCTTAAAACTATGAATATGCTTTGCTAAAAAAATTATTGTAAATGTTAAAAGACCAAATGAAGTGTTTGAATGAGAAGCCTGGGTATTCTTACTCTTCCAAGTCCAAGTTAGCCTCCTAAATCACTCTGGATATTACACAGAATATTAAAGTACCGGGGACAGTGATTACCTCTCATTTCACTGAATATGCCAAAAGCCAATTAGAACTCCCATATCCTGAGAGGACACAGGCTTAGATAAATTCACTGGGATGGTTTAGCCTGATTATATATCTGTTTTTATGCTGATAAACATGGGTGACAGATAATAAGCATTTCTTGTCGGGTATCGGTTAGAAGGCAGAATCACTTCAACAATGCTGATGATTACTTATTTCTTGCTTTGCTCCATATAATGCATACAGGCTGAGTACTCACTAGGCGGTGACTTTCAATGTGTACATAGGCAGTTAAAAACTGTTGAGCATATTGATAACAATGAGCACAGACAGTGTTTACTGTATCACATGCCCTTCTTTGAGCATGTTGCATGCACTCCATTAGGATTTCTGCTCTACAGGTATAGAAATACAATATCACACTGAAAAGTAATAAAGTTAGGGTGTCATTTCAGTACTCCTGTTCCAGAGTCTAGGTTCTTAATCAAAGGAATGAATTATTTTATTTGAATACAAAAATCCCTTAAACTCATAGCCAGGTGAATATTTCAGCAGACCTAACTCACATTCTAAAGAAATCACGTAAGTGTTTGTAAGCAGGACTCTGATGTAGGAGGGATGTTGCGGCTCTTGCACTTAGCATACCGTAGATGGAGAGTATTTAATGACTTTCAACAGATTCTATAAATTTAAACAAAAATTCAGTGTCTCAAGATGTGCAGCAGTTGGAATCTGGAAGATAGTGTGGATATTTTGTTTTCTCTATAGTTCTGTTTTTGACTGCTGGGTTTTTCTGACAGGATGTGAGATGGGGAGAGCTCTGCAGTATAGTATGCTTTTAAGATCAATAGAACCTCCATTTTATAGAAATATCTTTCTGATGTTTCATTTCTATTGAGATAAGTATTGCTTATCACAGTATTTCTCCAACCAAGCTATAGGGCACCTATGGGGAAAATATATGATCTCATTATTCATTAGACTCAATATCTGTGAGATCCTGCTTTGGGACAGAGTATTTGAAGGCCTTATGTTCACACATGTTTACACATGCTTCATTTTGCTTATTTTCATAATTCTATACACATACACATTAGGAGTAAGTCATTGAAATTTTCTCTTTGGCATTGTGTCAAAAGTGACCTTATAAATGTTCTATGTGTCACACAGAACAAATCAATGATCAAAATAATTCTGTGCTGTCTTTCCAGCAGACTATTGAGAAATACTAATCTTAAAAAATACCCTTAAATATCAACAAAAGATATTAAGAATTCAGAATCAAAGCTTATGAAGCCGACATACAGAGGAGAATACCTGTCTGAAAGACAACTATTTCACTTAATTTAATGAAATTACATTAAATGATAATGTTTCACACCATGTTGAAACATGATTTAATTTAACAATAATCATTTGAAGGAAGACTGTTAGAAGACATCATCTGTGATGCAGTGGGGACTCTGCCTGTCCAGGTATGATCATCGTGTTGGATCACACCCTTACCATGAATCAATAAAAAGTTATGGCATTTGAAGATTCTCTGAAGCTTTACAATTTCACTGGTTCCCTTCAGGGAATTCTCCCAGTGAGACTTAAACATCTTTGCTCAAATATGTCTCACGTTTATCTCCTGTCTACAGTTAAAGACTGGTATATTAGAAGCAATATGCCAGATTTTTTAAAAGGTTAGGTTAAATAGAACTCGTAGACATTTCTTTCCAAGTGAATTCATTTGTATCTTTTGACACTGATAGTAAAGGAACTTGCATTTTCAAACAAGAAGATCTTATAGGAAGAATGTCTTTCTGTGTGGAAAAGGGTGAGGGATTTCTCTCAGTTTCTGTTTCCTGGTGGTTTTGTCTCCCTGCAATAGCATCAGTCCCACAGGTGCTGGGCTCAGGGATTTCCTTGAAATAGTCTTTGCTTTGCTGATGGCACTGACTGCTTGCTGCAAAGAGATTATAATGGTTACAGCTCCTAATTCCCACAGCTGGTCCAAAGTCCCCAGACCATGAAAGCCAGAAATGGCAAGTCTGTGATGATTTTTTTAAACCCATTTTATCCAAGTCATTTTAGACAGACTCTAGATCTAATCTTTGTAATCCCCTGACTTGAGTCGGGGAAGACAGTGATTTGTTACAAGGCAAGACT
The DNA here is from genome assembly GCF_007827085.1 of Peromyscus californicus insignis. NCBI lineage: Eukaryota > Metazoa > Chordata > Mammalia > Rodentia > Cricetidae > Peromyscus > Peromyscus californicus. The sequence continues at coordinate 69,118,654 of NW_026294458.1, forward strand.
CTACTGAGAAGTACTTCTTACATGACCATTTCATAGCCAATTTGGCCCATGGGAGTTCTTCTGTTCACTCCATTTCCTGTCTGTGCAATGTAAGCTGTAGGTATTTAGCAGGTTGTATGTGACATGTATATCTGTTGTAATTCACATCTCCAGGCTTTGCAGAAGGCTTAAACTTTCCCCCATTCCTATCTTCTACCATGTGAGCCTTGGTGCTGACATTTTGGAGACACTGGAAAAATATTGAGCTGAGTTAAACTGAATTGCCTTGCTGAATTCTAAGGATAACCCCTGCTGCTCACCAACCATGTGAGATACAGTTCTGCAAATGCAATGCATGTGCTCAGGAAAGGCTTCCAATGGAGTTTCTTTCTGGCAAGGCCATTGGGTGTCTTTCAGATTTGGGGGTCATGGCACTGGCTTAGGATTTAAGGGAAGGCACATATTCTAGAAATTATTGAGCAAAAGGCCGAACCAAGACCAGAGCAGAGAAAATTTAAGTCTACAGAGAGTGAAACAGAGAATGGCTTTTGGGACTAAAAATTGATGATAATGGCGATAGCTACTAAATTGCTTACCGTTTGCTAAGGAATTGTGTAAGCGTATTAGCTTCATTAGTTCACATAACCTTGAAAATAGTCTCATGATTTAGATGCTAGCTTCAGTTTGCAGGCAGGGACGTTAAGGTGTGAAGAGTTGAAATAACTTGTCAAGATCTACACAGCTAACTAGCCAGAGTCAAGATCTGAGTCCAGGCTGTATGGCTCCAGATGCTGGAGGTTTTAATTTATGTCCTAGCATTTGATGCTAGTCAAATTTCCTGAAATGACCTATGGTATTCCTTATGTGTGACATATATATTGAAAACAATATTCCCCTGTGGTGGTGGTTTGCAAAAGGCATTGGTAAATAATTGTTTTAAGCCTCACCTGTCTCTTAGACCTTTGAATAAAGATTATTTTGGGGGAAAAATGTGACTTTCTACATTGTCATGGTGACACCATGGAGTTAAGTCCATTCCTTTATTTAATAAGGCATTTAATAGAGTTGCAATAAGGAGAAAAAACAGCTTTGTGTATATGTATTGCTTCTGGTTTCTATGAGAGATAGAACACAGTAATGTCTTAATACACCATTTCTGGAAGGAAAGGTTGTAATTGGATGTTGTGGCTATCAGTTATCTTTGGTAGAAAGTGCAGAAACAGATCAAGGGTGTCCTAGGGAAGTTACAGCCAAGCTGTGTGCACAGACCATAATGTGTGTACTGATGGTTCTTTGATTCTGCCCCCTGTGATGTTGATCATGGCCCCAGGAAGTCAGAAAAGCAATGAGAGCCTTATCTGTTCAGAGCATTTCGGTAATTAAGGGGAACAAGCCATCCACTAGTAGAACACAGGGATAGCATCATGATAGTTAATTCTGGGTTATTAACCAGCTTCATCCCAAATTCTAATAAAATAGTTCATTGGTAATTTCTGTTGAATTCTATTGAATTATTGAATTATGAATTTTCTGACTTATAAATTTCTGTTATAAATAAAGTCTTCATAAGCAGAACACAGTAGTCCTCTGATATCTAAGTTCCTAAACAAACTCAACAGTACCAGGACCGCTGGTGAAGTACTTGGCCTTTCCCTAACCATGGCTTGCTAATTGTCCTTGTGATGAATGTCACACCTTGATCAAATAGACTATTATATGATCCATGGTGATCAAAACTTTAAGACTTGGAGTGCACATGAACTTGTGAAAGTACAGTGTACAATAAGTATCATCAGTTCCCTGACCTTGGCCAAAAAAGTACAGCTGTTATTTTCCTTATGGGCAATGTCAGCTAGAATTTCAGGATGTGTGTTTAAAGATTTCTGAAACTTTGTGAAATGTAAGCTGTGTTTCAATCCCCCCGCAAAATGAATAGTCTTAGATGACCAATGTGTTTCTACATAGAAATGACTCAATGAAAGAGAAGCCTTCCTCATCTGAGACATATACTGACCCAGTTTTTTTGCTTTCAAAAATGTCAGCTAGGGGGCTGCAAAGATAACACTGAAGTTAGAACACTGATTGCTCATCCAGAGAACCCAAGTTCAGTTCTCAGCACCAACATTGAACATCTCACAACTGCCAGTAACTCTAGTTCCAGAGGATCCTATATCCTCTTTTTGCTTCTCTGGGCATTTGCACTCATGTACACACACACACACACACCCCATATGGGCACACACACATGCACTCACAAACACTAAAAACATACATCTTTAAAAATACAGCTATTCCACACTTTACCTGAATCCAAATAATGGAAAAGAGAAACTCACTTGGGCTATTTTAAAAGCATAAATTGTGTTGATTGAAAAGATTGAGAATTGAATACAAGTCTTTTGGAATGTAAGGTATCACGCTGTTTGTAAGAACAACAAAGTCTAGAAGAAAATGTCAGTGGGTTTTTATTTAAATTTTTTGCAAGCAATTTTCTGCCACACTTTGGAGACAGCACTTTAGTAAAAACATCCTTTGAGAATAGTGCTTGGCAGCAACACTGTGTGGGAAGCTCTAGTTATCAAATTGCTAGAAGTTGTTTTTAATTTTAATTGCTATTGTGGAAGTAGAATCATTCCAGGTTAGTGAGATGGCTCAGAGGGTAAAGGTATTTGTCACCAACCCTGACAATCCGACTTTGATCCCTGGGACCCTCATGGTAAAAGGAGAGAACCAACTGCTGTAGCTTGTCCTCTGACCTCCACATTCTCCATAGCATGCATGTACCTATGTATGTACACACACACACACACACACACACACACACACACACACACACACACACACTCTCTCAATAAAAATAAATAAGTAAATAAATAAAGTAAAATACCAAACACTTGCTTATAGGCTAGAGAGCAAATGTGAGGGATTAGTGCATTTTGTTTGATTGTAGACTTTGTTAATAACTGTGGCCCCTACGACTGCCCATTCTCTAGTGCTGGAATGATTTGAACCCACCATGGAAATAAAGGGACCAGTTGTTACCACTGGAGTGCTGCAGAAGACTGTTCTGTTCTCTGAAAAAGACATTCATTATACTGCGATGCAATGTGAATATGTCTTTTTTGTGACTGAGTGGTCTCTTTCTTTCTGCTCCAACCACCAGCTAGAATGTGCTAGGTTAAACCAAATCCTCCCACTCAGAAGAGGTTCTTGCTTTCACTTAAGAGGTAAAGGCAGGGAGGAAGGGAGGCCTGGGGGCACAGCAAGGGTGACATTGATGGGATTGATTCCTTGTACTTGTAACTACTGTCACTCAGTGACTGAACTCTCTGGATGAAACTATCTGGACAGCAAAAAGGCTGGAATATTTCTTTCCCTTGTAGAACAATCTAGATTATGAATTCTTGAATGTTCACCCTCTGAAGTTTTCTGACAGCTTGCTTCCCTCAAGGGGGAAAGCAAAATCAGATTCAGTCCTTGTTTTCTTTTTGCAAATAAATTCCTTCTTGATGAACAGAGTCCCTGGGCCACAGGCTGATGTGTAAAGTGAAGGACTTGGCAAACAGGGACTCTTCCTCTGTGTTTCTAGCTGCCTATCCTGTGTGTGTGTGTGTGTGTGTGTGTGTGTGTGTGTGTGTGTGTGTGTGTGTGTGTGTTGTCTCTGTCTCTCGTTTGTTTACACGCTTACTCATTTACCATGAACATTTTTTCTAAGTACTTACTGTATACCAGTCACTAGTTTGTACCTTGGATGTATTTTCTGAGTACTTGCTATGAACCAGTTACTAGACTGGATTATGGTGATGTAATAGTAAAACAGAAGACTAGGTCTCCACTCTTGAGGAAGAAACCTCCTAGACTTCTTTGAGGTTTGACATAATTTTGGAAAAGTTAGGTCAGGTCTACAATTCAGAGTAACCCTCCTCCACTGTTGGAAGGGTGCCTCTGAAAGTCCTTGGGATCACCTCTGCTCACTTACTGTCTTCAGTTTTCTTTGTGGGTGACAACCATTTTGATTGTGGTGAGATGGGATGGCAGAGTCACCCATTTCCCTGCTTCAAGATTCCATGATAATGTCGAGCAACATAAATAGTTTGGAATGGTTTTTCAGATACACATGCTTCACTTTGGTACGTTTTCTTCTGTCTCACGTGCCTGACCATGACTTCCCTTGTTTATGACAAGAACCACAATGAAAGTTAGCTTTGGTGAACTTGTGCCTCTTCAGTACTGATTTGCAGAAACTACCAAACTTTTCAGAAACTTGGGAAGTCTTGTATGCATTTATAATCATTACTCAAGATTTGACTCTCCAAGGGAGACATGATTTCTGTGATGTATATACCTACTAAATTAATCACTTTATCCTTAATATAAAAAAAGTTTTAAAAATGTCTTTCTTAGCATATAAGAAAACTGTATACTACTTTTTTTTAAACATTAGTCTGCTGTTTAATAAACCTCTAGGTATGCTTGCACCACATCAGTTTCTGTTCTTACTGCAATCATTGCTGAAATTCTTCACTTAGGTAGTGAACGGACACCGTCCGACAGTGCAGTGCCTGCTTTGTCTTCCTTCGGCAATTTCTGTTTCTGAGTTAGGATATCTTACACGTCCACCCAGCCCCGGGCTGACGACTTCATCTGTAAGAATCCCAGTGTGAACTTTGCAGAGGGGCTTTTAGAGTTTCTTCTGGTTACAAATGTTTTCTGTTTACTCATAAGCCCATTGCCTTACACCACCAACCTTTATTTTTGTTATTTCTTTAAAAATAAAATTAGTTAGCAGGAAAAGTATAACTTTCCTCCTGAAATCAAACAGAAGTTTTGTTGGTTCTTTTATCCTCTTCTCTCCCTTCTCCCTGACCACCTTCTACCCCTTCCTTCCCCATTTCCCTGACCACCTTCTACCCCTCCCCTCCCCATCTCCCTGACCCCCCTTCTACCCCTCCCCTCCCCATCTCCCTGACCACCTTCTACCCCTCCCCTCCCCATCTCCCTGACCACCTTCTACCCCTTCCCTCCCCATTTCCCTGACCACCTTCTACCCCTCCCCTCCCCATCTCCCTGACCACCTTCTACCCCTTCCCTCCCCATTTCCCTGACCACCTTCTACCCCTCCCCTCCCCATCTCCCTGACCACCTTCTACCCCTTCCCTCCCCATCTCCCTGACCACCTTCTACCCCTCCCCTCCCCATCTCCCTGACCACCTTCTACCCCTTCCCTCCCCATCTCCCTGACCCCCTTCTACCCCTCCCCTCCCCATTTCCCTGACCCCCTTCTACCCCTTCCCTCCCCATTTCCCTGACCCCCTTCTACCCCTCCCCTCCCCATTTCCCTGACCCCCTTCTACCCCTCCCCTCCCCATTTCCCTGACCACCTTCTACCCCTTCCCTCCCCATTTCCCTGACCACCTTCTACCCCTTCCCTCCCCATTTCCCTGACCCCCTTCTACCCCTTCCCTCCCCATTTCCCTGACCACCTTCTACCCCTTCCCTCCCCATTTCCCTGACCCCCTTCTACCCCTTCCCTCCCCATTTCCCTGACCACCTTCTACCCCTTCCCTCCCCATTTCCCTGACCACCTTCTACCCCTTCCCTCCCCATTTCCCTGACCACCTTCTACCCCTTCCCTCCCCATTTCCCTGACCACCTTCTACCCCCTTCCCTCCCCATTTCCCTGACCACCTTCTACCCCTTCCCTCCCCGACTCCTCTTGATTTCATGTCACTTACGTCTTAGTGTCCTTCTCCACTTCCTTAAACCTCTTTACTCTCCTGTCTCCTTCCTAGTTTCACAGACCCCACAACTTACATACACATATAGACATTCTGAGCTAGGGACACATAGGACAGGCAATATTCCATTGTTGTCATTCAAAATCTGTTTTCTTCCTTCCCGGCTCTATTCATTATTTTTTTCTCATAAATATCATGGTTCCATTTTTCTTTATAGCTAAATGAAATTCTGTTGCATGCGTACACCACATTTTACAATCCATTCATCTGTTGATGGATAGCCAGGCTGGTCCGTTTCCTTGCTATTGTGAATAGAGCTATCATGAGTGTGGATGTGCAGGTTCGTCTGTAGTAGGAGATGGAGACTTTTGGGTATGTGCTCAGGAGTGGTACAGTGGGGGCATATGGTAATTCTATATTTCATTTTTTGAGATCCCTATGTGTTGATTTCCAGAATGGCTATATGATGTTACACTCTCACCAGGAGTGAATAAGATTCCCTCTTTTCCCACACCTTTGTCAGCATTTATATCATCTTTCTTTTTTTTTTTTTTTTTTTTGGTGGCATCCATTCTAACTGTGGTGAGATGGGATCCTTGCATTTCTGTGTTTATCAGTGTTTCCCAACAGAAGGCTGCAGCCCCTCTGCTGGAAAGGACCAGGCACATGACTATGCAAGGGGTTCAGTTCCCCGAACTCCTGTCTTCTTCATTCATAAAGTCAGGGGCCACACCTCATGATTACTAAACCTACTGGGCCTATTAGAATTGATTTTATGGGAGGTATAATACCTGAAATTTGATAATAAAAATACCAAGGCTTACTTCATAAGCAAGGCAGAAATCAGTTTCATTATTGTTTTCACTAATTAAAAAGACCTGGACAGTGAAATGGACTTGATCATAAAATTCAACCCAGTTTAACATCATTCTCCTTTGATGCTCATAAAACATTTATGACTCCTGGAGAGCTGTAGACCTGCCTAGGTCCCTGGGATGTTTTTGGTTTTATTATTCTACAACTTAGTTCCAATATCAACTTTTTTTTTTTTTGGTCATATGCTTCTATCTTATAGTCTCAAACAGAAAATAAATTAGTGTTATTTAAATCTTCATTTTGTAGAAGCATCGTTAGATTGTATCCAGGAAGTATCATATTCAAATATAAAAGCCATAGAAGGGGCAGTGAGGCGGTCTGGGTAAGGACATTTGCTGCCGAGACTGATGACTTGAGTTCAGTCTCTGAGACCAGAGGCCTGAGGAAACCAACTCGTAAAAGTTATCCTCTGACTGCCACATGTGTGCCGTGGTGTGTGTATATAGTCACATGTACAATAAATAAATACATGTGAAAAAATAAGGCCAAGGGAACACTAATCTGTAGATTTGAATGTATTATATTGGCAATCAGGCTGAGTGTGGTGGCCTGTGTTTATAATTCTAACATTTGAGAGATAAAAGCAGGAGGATCATGTGTTCAAAGCTGTACTCAGCTACATACTGAGTTTGAGGTCACTCTGGGCTACATGAAACTCTGCTTTAGAAAACAAACATGAAATAAGTAAATAGACAGACAAAAAGCATGGATTGAAGGAGAGACTGAAGAAGGAGGTCTTTATGGTAAGGATATAGTTCCTCATAATGGGATTATGACATTAATAATTCATTTCATTGTAAACATTGCCCAATATCTTTTCTCTAGTTGAAGAGGTTTTCTTATTTCTCCACCACCATCTCTGTATGAGACAAGCATTAAGAAGGCTTTGCCAGGTGCTTACCTTGAAGAAGGTCATTGTTGAACCATCTCTGACTGCTCCATATTCTATCTTGGTTTGTTTGGCCAGATCATCTGCGGAATCGATGGGAGATTCCATCCTCTCTACTGTCAAGAAGGCAGCCAGGTTGGCAGTGTAGGATGAAATGATGATTAGGGTGAAAAACCACCATATTCCTCCAACTATTCTGGTCGATAGAGCTTTGGGCATCAGCTCTGATCCTGTGACAGCATCATCAGAGTTAGGGTGTTATATCAAGTCAACAAGCAAAAGGAGACTCATCCTGGTCATTATTCTAAGGGGGAGGAACTCTTCAAAGACTATCTTATGTGACGATGAAATGAATGTGTTTTCCAGAATTGGTAAAAAATCCAAGTTATCCTTTCTTTAAGTCTTACTTATTACTTATTATTATTAATTATTACTTCTGCTTACAATACAAGTAGTCAGAGTTGATGGTCTTACGATGCTTTTAGCCCTGAGATAGACTAAAATGTATTTAGTTGCTTAAAAGTAAAGAGCTAATTCTAAGGTTTTTGACCTTATTACTGCCTAATGCATTATTTAGAGGAAAATAAGAAATTTTAGGTTTTTCTATAATGATGAAAAGCTCTAAGATGGTAACTTATTTTTATTTAAGGTTAAAACATGTGAGGAACTTTCAAAAGGTTACAGATGCAGTTATAACATGCAACTTAACCAAAAAAGATTGGTAATTTTCAGATAATGTGAAATGAAGCTCAGACACACTTTTTTTTTTATGGGTGGGTACCATTTTGTTTCATATTACTCTTAAGGAAACATACAATATATTTTTTCTATAATTTACAGTCTTGTTTGGCTGAAACAGGACATGTTCTGTTCTTCAAAGTGTACATTTTTGCCCTTAAATAAAGAATTTGTAAAAAATTGGCTGTTTTCCCAGGTGGAGAGATGTTGTGCCTGGTAGGAATACTCATTTTAGCTACCATTCAGGTCACTTGTTGCCTTTCGAAGGTAACATGGAGATACTTAATATGTGTTTACTAAGAAAATCCTCCTCTCTCTATTGGTTCTATTGGTCAAACATCCTGAGAGGAGTCCAGCTCAACTTGGAGCTGTAGGCATCTACATCCCAAGTAGTCAAGTTGGAAGGGACCAGAAGTACGATTGAGTTCACTTCAGTTGAACTGATTCATGAATGCATTTCAGTTAGTCCATTTGCCAGAAACCTATTCCTGGTGATATGCTTAGAATTACTTCTATGAACCTGAAATCATGCCAGAATTTATGTGTTCAGTTAAAACAGGCAGGGGCCAGCTCTCATTGAAAATCCCAGAGACTCAAAATGTTTGAGTACAGTGGGTTGGAAGTAGGGTTTGGAAAATTCTTTCTCTACACTAACTCGGTATCTTGATATCGTGTAGGTATTAATGGTGTGAGATGGAAATAAAAATTGGAGTTTACTAGTCTACAAATGGATGAGTTTATACTCAGGTTTAATCTACAAGCAGACACACGGCATTGCTCATGAAATCGAAACCAGCTCAAAGCTGGGATGAGGAGGTGCAGGCTGGCAGAGTATCCGGGCTTTGAATACACAAATATTACTTTAATGCTCTTAGTGTGTCTGTGGTGCTTGGATCCCTCTGATGAGATAAATGGTTTGACTGTAGTTTTCATTCTCTTCTTTTGTTTGTTTGAATTTCGGTGTGTAACGTTACACAAATTTGTAACCATTTCCATTAAATTGCCTCCAAGGATTTAGCAGAATAATCTGTTGCTGTTGTTTTTTCATCTTGTGGTTTAAAAGGATTTGTATGCCTATGGGTTTGTATGCTTAAAGCCCAAGATTGCCTTGTATCTTTGTACTTAATTGATTTAGCAGCCTTGTGGCAATGCGATATTATTTTAGATCTTTAGTTAGATGCCATTAAAATACCATTTATCTTAAAAAATAGCCACAGGAGAAAAATATCACATTAAAGATACAGTTTTTCTTGGCTCATAGGTGCAAATTTTCCGCTATCAGTTTATCCTTATGTTATTTTGTAGTATTTATGAAAAGATGGCTTGCAACTTATCTGTATCTATGCATCATTGTGTTTTGCATGGAAGTAGAAAGTCATCTATAGATGAATAATGATTTGACATGCAAATATAAATTTTTGTTTTTTAACTTTAAAATGAATATTTTTAATTTTAGAAGAAATTCTCAGGAATTTAGGGCAAAATGTAGCAATCTAATGGAGTTGCATTTTAAATTTTCATTAGATATATTCATGAAATTTCTCAATGTTCCTTTGCATTGTTTTAAAAAATTCATATCATTTTGTGAATTTCTTAATTCTTAATGTTAGCTGATGTATTTCAAAATGGCCTCCCTCAAGAAGAGATGATTTGTGCATGTTCAGTACCCTAAAGGATGAAGCCATGAGAACAGTAATAGTATAGAGTAAAACACCACTGGAAAATACTCAGGATGAGACAATACTTGCTGAAGTCTCTTTAGTGCCTTTTATGGCAGACATGACAGCCAATCCTGATCCAGACTTTGCTCAGGCTCTGTAGAAAAGAGAAAGTCTGATCATCACATTAAAAAAGAAACGAAACAAAGTGGTTTCCAATTTAATACAATGACAGGCTTCTGAACACAGGGAAGAGTATGATGATGAGTAGCTACCTGGTCCAACGCTGTGTATCAAGGGCAGATGTACGAACAGTCACTAACACTACACTTGGAAATGCTCATTGGCTCTGAGGAATGTTTGTCAACTTCTTGAAGACAAGCAGAGTCTGGCTGGGGCTGACTGTCATGTATCCAAGGTAGTGGTAACTAACAGACACTGCATCCCACAGTTTGCTGTGGATGCTGGTAAACTCCAAATGGGGAAAATATGTGAGCGAGGTTTTAAAAATGGATACATGTACATGACAATAGGCATATACCTGCAAAGGTCTGCAGAGTGGCCTGTGAGTCCTGTGTGTATTTGTTTTTTGTTCTATTCCTGGAAAAGGCAAGTTGTAGGGATGGGAGGAGGCCTCCTTCATTCTCAGAATAATTGCTCACATGATAATTACCCTAAATAATTAAATGCACTGGTTAAGCAAGACACAACTTCTAATGGGGGTGTCTTGCAGGATTGATGCTCTAAATTCATACCAGTGATTTCTACTAAATCTGGTTGTGTCTACATCCATTTAACAGTCCCCACATAAACTATGCATGACTACAAAAATAGAAGTGTCCATTTCTTAAATTATATGGTATTTTCATATCAATGACCAACATGCACATTTATATTCTCTGTTTTTCCCTCTCTCCTCTGTCTCTCTGTCTCTCTCTCTGTCTCTCTGTCTCTCTCTCTGTCTCTGTTGGATTCACAGAATGTAAACATTTCAAATGATATGATAACAACCTCCTAATGAAAAACCTCAAGTTGACTTTCAAATCACACACATGTTTAATGTATATCCCAGTTGGGTTTTCTTTCACCAATTTATTTTGTAGCTTATTGTTAAGTGGAAAGAGAGTCCAAATACAACAGCATCTGTGACTTATGATTTTCTTAAATTAATGCATTTAATCTTGGAAATATTTGATAGACCATACGTCTGAAATCAAACTGAAGAAAATCCACAAACTAGTTGGATTGCTTCCAAAGGTTAAAACAACTTCTCCTTCTTGCATAACAAAAACCAAAAACCTCCGAAATCATAGAGAAAGATAAAATATATTACATTTCTTCGGTTTCAGTTTTATTTCTCCAACCTCTACAGTTTACTGTTGCTATGGTTACCAGTTGAAGGAGATTGTAAAAAGTTATTGGATGGCTACGGTGAATCTCTGTAGAGTTTCTCAGAGTGGTAATTAAGTGGAAGTTCTAGGTCCTGTTAGCAATTGGAAGAATCCAAGTGAATTCAAACTTCTAAGGGTTTAAACTCCATTCCATTTATACTTTGGCTTGTGAATTTATGGTCAAGAAGGAAAAGATGGGCAAGTCTATCTGTGGAAATGCATTTACTTAAAAAAAGAAGCCTAAGGTTTTGTGATGGATAACCATCACTGTTAACTTGACAAGGTTTAGAGTCACTTAGGAGATACATCTCTTGACATGTCTATGAAGATGTTTCCAGAGAGGTTTGGCTGAGGTGGGAAGACCATGAATGTAAGAAGCACCTTGCTAGGCTGGGGATGTCAACTTAATAAAAAGGAAAAATTAATACAGATGGGCAAAATGAGCAGGGCACAGCAGTCATTGTTCTTTGTTTCCAGACGGCAGAAACAATGTGACAGTTGCCCCAAGCTCCCGCTGCCATGCTTCCCACACCGGATGGAATATACCCTTAATTATAAGTCAATACAAACCCTTTATCCCTTATATTGCTTCTAGTCAGTTATTTGATTACACCAATGAGGAAATAACTAACACAGGTTCCTTATTCTTCACTACTTGCAGGGAAATGTATGTCCCCTTTTTGAAAGAGGTGCTCTTTTCAGATACACAGAAAGGAAGTTCCACTTAGACCCTATTGCAATCTTTGTCTATTGCTGTTGTTTTATATCTCTGAGTGTTTCATCCTACCATCTAGTTTCATGGTGGAGTTTACCAGCTTGAAAGCTTGTCAGCAGACTGTGGGATGCAAGTGACAACATGGGCAACCGGTGTACCTTGCTGCATGAGAGCTCCAACTCCAAACCAGAAACTATTTAGCAAAGTGAAATTGTTTTCCACCACATCGGAGTCGGGGTTGCATGGGTGGGGGTTATACCACTCGTAGGGTGTAAACCTGCGGTAATCAACAGAAACAGTTTGTAAATATCAGGTAGACACACGGAGCAGAGTAAAGCCTGCTGAGCGACGTAGAAAACCCAGCAGCTGAGCAGAAGCCACAGGAGTGAAGACCGTGGGCAGACATCTCCAGCTCTATTGAAATACATGTGAAAGTCTCTGGGCAAATGCTCACCAGCTTCCTGCTCCAGAGTCAGACCCGCTGGTGACTAGAATTGCATTCCTCAGACCTGTCTCTTGAATTCTGAGTTTTCGTTCATTTCCATTTTACTGAGCAACTGGATAACTATAAAGAAAAGCTCCCACATCCCAAGTTTTGACTCTAGCAAGGAGCAACAAGAGTGGCATGGAATAGAAAATGATTACACAGTTGAGCTGTTACGTGGCTAGATGCTGTGAGGGCCATGTGCCCTCCAGGGACATTTATGGTTCCATGGACTTACACTATACAGAGTCTAACATTTCACAAATGATGCAGAATGAAGAAAAAAAAACATGAACAGAAAAGAAAAGGGCTGGATTTGGGAGTATATCACTTATTTCAAAGATACTATATAGAAATACAAACCTCAATTCTTCAATGAAAAGACAAAGTTTAAATTTGAAAGGATCATAGCCCAGGTATATACAGTTAGTATATTAACATTAACTTCAAGGCTCAGAGTGGAGAATTAGAAGCTCATGTTTTCCTCTTGATTTATTTTTAATTGAATTCTTTTCTGAATTATGCCCCACAGTCATGGAATCACCAACTCTGGTTAGGTGTGAAGTGTTTTCTGTGGCACTATTATCACTCTGCCTGCAAGAGACCATGGCTCCTAAGTTCCTGGAAATGCAATGAATCACCCAAGAAATCTACACAAAGGATTTGACTTGACTCCTTCGGCTTCAGTTTGCCTCTTTATAAAATGGGGAAATCCAGATGTCTAGGAGCAACATTTAAAATAATGATCTGGGGAACTGATGACGATTTTAGTCTCTGAGAATCTTTCTGACCTATGTAATCCAGAGGAGGGGCTTGCTCTAGGGGTCTTTTAGGGAACCCTAGCAAGGTGTGCTTTCTTTTCTTTTCTTTTTTTTAAAGACATTGCCAGATATTCTGCAAAGTAATCTGTAATAATTTAAAATGCAATAATTCATAGCGCTGGAAGCTTTGCCATTTGCCGCTGGGTCCTTTTAAGGCAAAAAGGATTGTTAGAGTAATGTTAAAATACCGTAGCGCCAATGAGAACACAAGGATGCTCTCCAAGCCATAAGGCTTCAGCAGCAAACAATAGCAGGTCCCAGCTGCATCAGGGAGAACTGGGCTGAAGGTGAATATATTATCTACAGTGAAAAGCAGGACATGCTGTGAATCCTGAACAAAGAACTGGGAAGATAGGTTCTCTTAATGAAAAGTGTTCTCTAAAGCCCTGGACATCTTCTGTAAAGTGTGCTGTGTCTTCTCACGGAGTCTTAGGGGTGTTAGGATAGCAGCCTGGTCATTTATTGCACCACAATATCATCCAGCTCTTTCCTGTGGCTTCTCCCAAGCTGCAGGGTACATCATGCACGTTCCTGTAAGCTTATGAACATAGCTTTAATTGACAGTGCATGCCAATACATTTTAATTACTGTTGCAACAGTATAATTAAGTTTTGAATTTATACACTCGTATAACCATAGTAGTTTGCTGAGCTGAAAGAACGAATACCGATATTAATGAACCTAATAATTGAAACAGCATGCAGACTAAAGATGCTGTTACTTAAACAATATCATTGTCCCTTGTACAATAATTTAAAAATATTAATTGCAATAAATTAGGAAGATTATGCGTTCAAGCATATAGGCTTTTCAAATAGACCATAAAACCTGGCAACCACCCCTTCCCCCCACCACCAATATTCTGTTGTTTACCCACTAAATATACTCTGATCTGTGAGCATGTGTCCTTGGAATGCTGCTTTTTAACTTTTTCCCTGTGTAAATAAATAAATAAATGTTAGAATACTTTAACACTTGTGAGCAGTTAACTGGACTTTCTGTGGAGCAGAGGGCAACTATCTAAACATCAGCACACTCCTCAGCTCTTCAGGAAGTTGCGAGTTCTTTGTCTCCAGGATTCTGAGTGACTTGGGAAGCACGTGAACTGGGGAGGCTGTGCTGTAAGACACTGGCGTTTTGCAGTGTAGAAAGACACACTGGTTGTATAGGTGTAGAATCCTAAAGCCACTGGACAGCATGTCAGCACCGGGAAGTATACAGGGAAGTCCAATCCATAGTCGGAAAGAATGGCCATCTGAAAACACTGTCCCATACTCAATGAACACTCAGTAAGTTGGCACTGAAAGTCAGTAACATGACACATGGACAAGTGTGTTTAGAATCTATGTTGCAACTTGCATATATAATAGTGTTTCATGGGCATGGGGGTGTTGCCTATAATTCCAGCATTTGGGAGACTGAGACAAGAGGATTGCTTCCGATGTGAGACCAGTCTGTCTCCATAGGAAGTTCAAGAACAGCCTGGGTTGCAAAGAAAGAGCTTCCTTGTTTCAAAACAAAACAAATATAACAAAACGCAGCATAGTGAATCTAGTGGATTTATACATGGGAATGTTTACTTTGGGTTAAGGTTTAGATGCATGAAGTTTACACTAAGTGAAAAGTTGTGAAGTCATCCTTGATGTGAAGTTTCCTAATTGAGGGGACTTTCTATTTCTTGTTGTCGATAGACATTGGTCGCTTTGAAGATAAAAGGATCCATGTGTTTCAACGAAGAAAGGTCTGTTTGAACTTGTTATACAACCACGGAGTTTGTACTGTAACTTTAGAATCTGCTTTCAAGGGAACATTCTTCTTCCTATTTTTACTTTTTGCTAAATGCCAACTTTAAGAGTTCCATTTTAGTAAGACAACTGTAAGTCCATGTTTAGAAGTTTGGCTCATTTCAGTCCTACGTTCATCATGAACCTAATTCTTTGCGGTTAAATATTTTTAGAAAGTCAACCACCAAACCAAAACACTAACATACAAGTTTGTTAGCAGCCATGCCTAACTGGCATTTTATTAGGTTTTCTTTAGCTTCTTCCATTAATGCTTTTTAACTTTATAAATTCAGTTCAGTCCAATGAATGATTTTAGGGATCTATTTAGTGAGGGTGTTAGCTTAAATGCCAGATTTGACTTTATTTTTTCACTTTAAAAAAACATGAAAGGATATATTTCACAATATAAATTCTAAAGATTCTCTAGAGCAAAGGGTTATTATTAGATTAACTGGTTTCCAGTTCTATGTTACTGAATTCAGTTGGGATGCAGTATAAAGGAGTCCCCTCAGCCTGTGTGCTTCTCAGGGCTTCTGGGTTATGCTGACACACTGTTTTCTTGTCAGCTTTGGCCAACTTCGCTATAGTAAGTCATGTGCTTTTCCATTAACATTACCTTGATTGCTCTATTTACTGAGCATTAATGTTTGAAGAAACCATAGATGCAAGATATGAAAACTCACATTTTTATTGTCCTCTGTCCCTTTTATTGCTTAATTAGGTGTAGATCCAAGTAGAGAAATGTAAAATGTAACAATCTAGTACAATGTGGTATGTTCCTTGTAAGAGGGTACTTCATTACTAGACGGCTATCCCAGGGCAATATTCACTTCCCCTAGTTACTGTGACAAATCTCCAAAGGTCAATAGCTGATTAAAAATTATTTTCAAGTAATATTTTCTTTAAATTTTCTTGAGCATAGTGTCTTGACCTTGATATGACTGACATTTTGAAATTGATAATCCGTGTGTGTGTGTGTGTGTGTGTGTGTGTGTGTGTGTGTGTGTGTGTGTATGGAAAGAGAATTTTGACTACTATTTCAAAAAACAAAATTTGATATTTGGCAATGGCACGTTTTACACGTTTCTAGGAGTGTTGAGAACTCCTAGACTTCAGCCCCCCATATCCATAGAGAGGTCACTTGTTTGGTTTGACTCTGTCTGTCTCATGGATCTTCTGTACATTTCCTGCTTGGGTTATTTTCCCAAGCTTTCTTTGTAATTATGCTGGGGGGAAAGTTACCAGGCATTAATCAAAACTGGACAGTGAACAATGACAAGGAGCTACTATGAAGATATATTTCTCTTATAAATTCCTGGAGAGAAGACAAAAATTGATTAGGGAAAATTTTTTTTACCAATTTTTGTTGAAAGGTGAAAAAGATTGAAAACAAGGACATGACATTAAAAGGTAATTTTTAAAACAGTTTATCTATGACTATCAAATGTTTAAAAAGAACAGATAAATAAAATAGCGGTTTCCAATTCAGTATCAAAGGCATTTTGATATATGGTCTACTGAGAAGGATAAAAAACTTCGGAAGAATTGTGTAAAGTGTAATGGTTAGATATAGAGGCAGAATTTAATCTTGAAAGATAAAACTTAAATTGAAAACTTGCCAAGTATAATAAAATTTTTATAATGGCTTGAGGATGTAGCTAAGTGGTATAGGGCTTGCTAAGCATGCATAAGGCTCTATAGTTCATCCCCAGTACAGAATCAATCAATCAATAATCAGTCAATCAATCAATCCTCCATGATCTCATGTCTTTTCAGTGTTACTTCTATGATTTTCTTATTAACCTTCCAACGATTTTAAAGAGCAATCTCACAAATTTTCAAAGTGTTTTTCTTGATCCTTACAGGTTTCAGCATCTTTCAATGTTTCAATCTTTCTGTGTTTTTTATTTGCTATGGTGATTCCTAGCTAACTGGTTTTTCTGTTTGGCTTATTCAATTATTCAAGGAACCAAATATCTTAAAATCATTTTATTATTATTTTAGTAATATTTCAGCTATCCCAGATGATCCATTGCATTTTTGCTCTGTATTCCTCAGAAAATGGGATAAATAGTCATTTTATATGAATTGAAATACAGAAAGAGTCAAATTAATATTAAGGACTTTCTTGTTTCTTTAAAAATGTATCCTTATGGATAATTAGCTTTCAATGCACACAATAGTTTTTCATGGAAACCTTGAGAAAATGCAGCAAAGAACAAAAATAAAATTGCACTTTAAACCATGAACTTCTGAAGTCTGTGACTGACAGATCATTGTCATGAATTCAGTATTCTCAAGCTTACCTTGCGATCACGAAGAGCACACAACTGACTCCCAAACAGGCCAGCAGCACATACATCCAAATGTCTGGAGACAGGGGGTTGAGGAAAGAGAAAACACCCGGGTTGGTTCCATTGGGCTTCCGGTAAAGGATGCTAATGCCCAGGGTCATGAAGGGCTTGGAGAAGTCTATGACCTTCTCCCTGACATAGGTGATGGTGAGAGGGGCCACTGCGAGGTCAGCTCTCTGTAAAAACAAGTTCAAAACTGTCAGCTGTGTTGCCTCTCTTCTCTGCAAATGACTCGACTTTCCCTGAGTATTCCTACTTCCTAATCTCAACTACAAATGCTTTTCATATAAGGAGCGGACTTTGGTTCCATTACAGTGTTTATTATCAATGACAAAACAGAAAGTATGGAGGGGTGGATATCGGGGTAAGGTGCACACACACACACCCAGAGAGTGGTAGAGGGGTGTGTGTGTGTGTGTGTGTGTGTGTGTGTGTGTGTGTGTGTGTGTGTGTGTGTGTGTGAGAGAGAGAGAGAGAGAGAGAGAGAGAGAGAGAGAGAGAGAGAGAGAGAGATTATCATACTTAAACTAAAATTGCAGGATGATGTCTTTATCAAGGACATGTTAGAAAAGGAAGAAATGAACAACTTGATCATAATATAAATTGACAAGATGAGATTTTTCTGAGTCCTGAGTCCCAAGTCCTAGAATTCTTGATTGAATTGGAAACCTCCCAAGCTTATTCTTTCGCATAAAGGGTGAATGTATACACTTTAATCTTCAACTTTTATTTCCACTCATCCTTCCAAACTGAGGAAACTTTATGTCTTGGTTGTATTATTCTCCTTTTTAAATTTTTGTTTGTATGTGGCTAAAAACATGGAACACCAAAGTCATTCTTCAAGGCTTTGGTAAAAACATTATTATTGTTTTGAATCAATTGCTTTTTTCTCCTCTTCCTCACTTAGGGCATTTTTCAGACAATCAGGAGTGTTTTTGCTTACGTGGTCGATGAGTTCTTTGACCATCCCATTCCACTCTCCTTTGTCATTTTGGGCCCCATATTTGCCATCAGGAACTAGTTTGACATCATAAAGGAAACCCAGGATATTTGACAATTCTTTCAGCAGATCCAGGCAATATCCTTCAAATCTGTCGTTGCCGTATAGGGGCTTATCGGATTTCCTGTACATCACATAGGGCTCTTCCTGAGTGAAACAAACCAGGTATGAAAGCTCCGTTATCATGAAAAGGAAAGTAGTCCATCAGTAGCCTGAAGATATATAACATTTGAAGTTGGCTTTTAAGAGTGGAAAATATTAAAGTCAGTTGCTTGCATTCCTATTTCTGCTATTCTTGTCTACCACAGTTATAGAAGCCTTCATATGTATTTTTCATTTCTTTCCTACCTCCTTAGATAGGAGCCTTTTCTTGCATTGCTGTATTTTGTGTGTGTGTGTGTGTGTGTGTGTGTGTGTGTGTGTGTGTGTGTGTATGTGTATGTGTATGTAGTGTATGGTGTGACAGAGACACAGTTATCTTCAAATTTTGAATCTGAGAAGATGGAAAGTCTCAGAGGACACTAGGGTCCCACGTGCCTCCTCCACATGACCACATCCAGGCTTCCTTTTCAGGACTCCACTTTCCTTAGGCTTTTACTTAAGAGTGTCTACTTATAAAGGAAAAATGAAACCCAGCAAATATGATCCTTTCATTTTTCAAACATTGTGTATACCAAATATTCTAATTTTTAATCTTAGCTTCATTCCAAATTCAGTCTTACTTTCTCTATATACTGGTTGGCTGCTGGTGGCCGTGTCAGAAGAGCAGCAGATGGCAATTGAAGTTTGGGGTACCAGCCCACTAGGAGGAAAATCCCTGATGGATGAATCTCAGATAGGCAAGGCCCCAAGACCCCAGACCCCAGAATGTCTTTTGCTTCTGCTGTGCCCTTACATATTTGCTGCTACCATCTTTCTCTGGTATCTGGCATAGTGTGAATGGGTATGGGGAGATCCCCAGTGCCTGTAATGTAGTGTGTATATCATGCAAACTTTCCATTCTACTGGGTGTTTTTACCTGTGGACTATTATGAAAATAATTTCTTCCTACACTGTACTGTCTAATTGATAATAATTAATGTTAGTTTAAATAGAGTTTTAATGATTAAAAAATATAAAGAAGGAAGTGTCACACAACTCGATGCATGAGTTTCTATTGAAGTGTCATATAGAATGTATCTTAGGTTAATGATTAAGAAAAACAATTGAGTCCTGGTAGCCCAGGTAACTTAGAGTGCTTTAGCCTTAATGTTCACAGGTTTTGAAGTGCATCAAAACAGCTGAAACAAAGTTTTGAAAATAACTTAAAGTTAGACTGAGATGTTTTTGTTAAATAGCTTTGAGGTGAAAAACCCAAGAAAATAATCTAAAGTTTTAGAAAGGCACATAGTTGAGTGAGGAGCTCTTTAAGGTCAAGGAACAAGAACAAGGCAGCTTTTTTTTTTTTTTTTTTTGGCTAGGATTGGTTGATGATCAAAGGTGATGATTAATTCCTTGTGTCCATTTTTGCCCTCAGTCTCCTGATTTAAAGAAATTATTAAGGAAAGGTATGTACCCTAAAGATTTAAAGTAGAGCTGACTGATTATTTTTGATATATGAAAGTTTAGATTTGTGATTCCTTACAAGATTACCTTTCAAGACAAGTAATAAAGTGATTGGTCCTTTCTTTGTAACCACAAAACGCAGCCTGCCAGTAAAATAATATCTTGCTTGCTTACACTCTGTTAAACTATAACAAGTTGCTTGGGTATGAATGTATATGGATTCTTGGGATAATTTGTTTTTCACCTGTAATGTGTAAAATGTTTAATCATGTAAGGGATATGGAAAACATGCTGTTTTTTGCTTGTATTCATCCTAATCATTCATGTGAAAAACAGAATGTATCCACTTTGTAATTTTTATATTGCCTGAAAAATTTTGCTGGTGTATATAAGCTGTAAGGGAAAGAATAAAGCTAGAGTTAAAATGAGTTAGAAGGAAACCATCAAGAATGAGAGAGTAAGAAGGAATTAGAAGGAAAAGATCAAAAACAAAGATTGACAAAGATAAATCATCAAGAATGAGAGAATAAGAAAGAATAAAGATAGAATTAGAAGGAAAACTACAAGAATGAGAGAAGGAAATAACAAGGAAAATAAAGAATAGACAATATAAAAGAAGAATAAAGAAAAGGTCTGAAGGAGACCATCAAGAGAGTGTGTGAGTGTCTTTTCCCTTTACCACCTCAGATAGAAAAGTCTTAGTATGCATCGGCTCTGTGGATTCCCTTTCAACCCTGTGCTGCTGGGGGCTGGTCCCCCAGGGAGCAGTAGCTGGCTATTTCCAGGGTTTCTTATTTCATCAGTCCTATAGTCTTATTTGAAATCACCTTGAACCTCAAATATGATAATGCATTTCTTAGATGATTATATGATAAATCCCTTATCTTATGAGTAATGGCCATTTTCCTACCATGCATCTGTAAACTTGCTAATTCTCACTTGAGTAAATAAAGGTTTATTTTGTTTTATACAATTATAATAATCACTCTGCTGATGAGATGCCCTGTATGTTTAGGTTTCTCATCAAGTAAATTGACAGTTGGATCATGCAAATGCAATAGAGAATTGTTGCCCATAGGGGAGTTCCAGGACAGCCAATTCTACACACTGAACCTTGTCAAAACAAAATGAAACAAAACAGCCCCCCTCCAAACCTTATTTCCATAAGGTGGTTGCAGCAAAAGTAATGGCCAGAAGAAAGCACAAAACAAAACAAGAAAATAACAGATATACTTTTGATAATCATGTCTCACAAGGCAACTTCAAAGAAAAATAGCTCTAATACCAAGGACTGAATGAAATAAAGCAAAGCACGCCTTTAAATGCAGAGTTCAGAGTGCACTGTGACTACCTAGATCCCTTGGGAAAGGAAAGAGAGAGAAATTGGGGGGCTTGTGTACAGTGGCTAGCTGGCCATAAGACCAGAATGGCGATGGGACACATGTCTTTTGGAAATCAGTTAACACAAGGGTTATTTCCAGAGATAAGAGCCTGTGGAGAGGAGCCATTGGAGCGGGGAGTAAGAATGGAAATGCAGTGTGTTATTCAGGGACCTATTATACCAGGAAACTAGGGAAAAGCAGGGCAGAGAAGGGTGGGTATGTTGCCAGAGTCCAGAGAAGCTGGAACCTGGGTGCAGGGGAATTGACAGAGCAGGAAATATGCTATGGAAAGACACGGGGAAAAATTGATTGACAGCATAGGGAGGTCACAGAAAGCAATCTCTCTGTCGCCCTTTCCCCCAGCCACCCCCACTCCCACCCCCACCCCCGGCCGCTTCCGTGCCACTTCCCAAGTCTGTTGCTAGAGTCTCCTCTTGCTTGAAACCATCCAGCAATTCAGCAGGCAAAGAATAAGAAAGAGCCTCTGGGTGGGGTGGAGAGAGGGAAGAATAGACCTGGGATTCTGGTAAGATGAAAGTCTGTAGAGAGGTTTTGAGAGCTTATATTTCACTCCTTTAAGCATGTACAAATGTATGCTTTTAGTTTCCCAGTCTGAAAAATAGACTCATGCAGACAGAACTGCCAGCCTGAAAAAAGACAGTGGAAGGAGCCTTTCAGGTCTAGTGTGGGAGTGTAGATAAAAGGCCAGGGCTTCACAGCTTACCAGAATAGTGGTTACAATGAGTGTTCGGTTGGCCAGCGAATCCGTGATATTGTTGGACCTGTCTCTGTTGCCGTCTGTCATGTTCAGCCCACTGTTGGAGTTCCAAATCCCAATCTGCACAGAACACAGGGTATCAGAGGCTGCCAGTTGCCCACAACAGCACTTATGTTAAAACAGTGGTCCCACTACACCAGGAATGGAAACCAAAGCTTACACCCGGGGGCACCAGGGCATCACAGTGGAGGCTACTTGCTACAGGAGAGTGGCACAATAGAAGGATGAAGGTGTAGACAGAATCAGAAAAATTGGGGCTATTTAAGGCAGGTGCAGGAGACATTTTTATTTTATTTTATTTATTATTATTTTTTATTAAGGAATTTTTTTATTCATTTTACATATCAACCACAGATCCCCCTCTCTTCTCTCCTCCAGCCCCTCCAGCCTTCCCCCACAACCCACCCCCCATTCCCTCCTCCAACAAGTTATGGCCTCCCATGGGGAGTGAGCAGAGCCTGATATGTCTAGTAGAGGCAGGTCCAAGCCCCTCCCCCTGCATCAAGGCTGTGCAAAGTGTCCCGTCACGGGTAGTGGGCTCCAAAAGGTCCTCTCATGCACCAGGGACTGGGAAGCCTACAGAGGTAACCAAACCAAACTAGTGGGAACTCATGAACTTTATTTTACTTTCAATTAATTAACCAATTGTTTTGTTATTTGAGACAGAGTTTCTCTTTGAGACAAAGATTTCCCTTTGTAGACCATGCTAGCTTTAAACTCAGAGATCTGCTTGTCTCTGCCTCCCAAGTGTTGGGATTAAAGCTGTGTGTCACCACAATGGCTTGGAATTTTTGCTTTTAATTATTAAGCTCATTACTGGTTTTTTAAATTAAAACAATTAGTATAAATGACTATATCAGATTTTCCCAATGTAGTGCATTTGTTGAGCACCTACTTCCATGTCCAGCACAGCTGTAGGCATTGGACAACGTAGCACATAGTAGCAAACAAACACTCTTGTTACATTCTGCTGACATCAAACATCATGCCACTACACTGTTAATAGCAGTTCCTTGAAAATGGGTGATTACGGGGATGGAAAGGGCAGGGTGGGTGGTGGAGGGATCTGGAATTGGAAAAGGAAAGACAGATGGGAGAAATTACATAGATGAGAGGTTGACAAAATTCGGGACTCATGCTTACTGAGAAGCCAGTGCTGAGAGGGGTCCCTCTTATGCTTCCCAACAGGACCCAGTGCACACCGCCGTCTGAACACCTCATGTCTTTCATCATTACTACTTGCTTATCTCTGTTTTGTGTCCATTTGACCATGAACTCTTCCAGTAGGGAAATTTTATTTTTCATTGACTTTTATTTTTTCTATCAGAGACCCAGTGGTGATTATTGGCTCAATGACCCTTACAAAATGATGTCCTCTTATTTCTCCAGTGGCCTGGTCACTGCTAATGTGTTAGGACCTATAAGATACATGTTGATCATTCCTGATGCCCAAATTCAACATTCTCCAGCATCACCTGACCTTAGGAAATGTGTCAGAGTCAAAAAAGAGGTGCTAAAAAACTAAACCCCCCAAGAAGAGGGGGAGGAAAAGTAGGGGGAGCCAGAGGGGTGAAGGATACCCAGAGAACATGGCCCACAGAATCAACTAAGCAGGGCTTATGGGAGCTCACAGAGACTGAAGCAGAAATTGCTGAGCCTGAATGGGTCTGGGCTAAGTTCTTTGCGTATATGTTATGGTTGTTAGACTGGTGTTCTTGTGGGATCCCTAACAGTGGGAGTGGGGGCCTCTCTGACTCTTTGACTACTCTTGGGACCCTTTTCCTCTTACCGGATTGTTTTGGTCCAGCATTGGTGTGAGGGTTTGTGCTTAGTCTGATTGTAACTTGTGCCATATTCTGTTGATGTCCCTGGGAGGCCTGCTTTTTTTTTTCTGTGGGGCCAGGGGCAGGGAGGAGATGTGTGGTGGGTGGATATGAGAGAGAGGAGGGAGAAACTGGGAGGAGGAAAGTGGAGGAAGGGGAAGCTTCTGTTGGGATGTATTGTATGAGAGACGAATAAATAAAAATAATAATAAAGACTGTCTTCTAGCTGTCTGCGTAGGTATGTATGAAACGTTGCACATACATGACATGGAAGCAGGGATGATCTAGGGAGAAGCAAGGAGCCAGTGGGAGCATAAGACAATGGGAGATGAGACCAGAGTACACTTGTACACATGTATGAAAATACAATGAAACCCATTGTCCTCTGTGTTAACTCAAAGAATGAATACAAGATGAAATCTAAATTTCCAGTTCTTCAAACAGTATATGGAATATCACCAAATTTCTAGTTTAGGCTTGAGTCCTATCCCAAGAGATCTTCCTTGCCCATGAAAATATCTCAAAAATTAAAAATAAAATCTAGACTTTTCTCTTCTCAAGCAGTTCTGGTAAAGGGATACTCTACCCATGCATTGGTTTATTTCGCAGCTGAGATGACCCAGGAAAGAGCTAGAAAGTTGAGCTATTTGGCCCAGTCCTGTGCACACTTACTGTCAGCCTCAGGACAAGGAACGTGTTTGAAAGTCAGGTGGAAATAGCCAGGGAGTGGCTGTGTGACCTTAAATAGGGTGCTGATCTTTCTGGGTTCCTGCTCTCTGTGTTACAGGGATGGTGAGAAGAGCAGATGAGATGGTAGATGTGGAAGTACTTGCATACGTTAAGAGCTGCTCAATTAATCACACAAGTCATGTAAATGACTTCCACAGCAATTTCTTCAAGCTCACCTTGTGAAATAGTTTGCAATGGCTGGTGTTTTTTTTTTTTTTTTTTTTCCTTTAGGAAACGTGAAAGGAAATGAGCTATGAAAGTCAGGCATCTATGACTCTAGCATTTGGACGAGTTCACACTGATAGGGGAGATCTGCGCTTGACACCTAAACATCTTCCCTCGGTATGGGAACAGGCCTCTTTCTGCAGGAAGACACTCAGCTCAGTAGACAGCGCGTGGGCTGTGCAGAGAGACTTTTGTTTAGATCTTGACTTTGCAGTCTACCCGGTATGTGACCTGGGGCAGTAGATTGGGCCTTCTGTGCCTCAATTCTAATCACCAGCAAAAATGGAGAAGAAAATGCTTTTAAAGTTCTTTTTAAAGATTTATTTTTGTTTGTGTGTATGTATGTCTCTATGAATGTATGCCCAGTGTCTGGGACTGGAAGAGGGAGTCAAATTCCCTCAAGTTGGAGTTACAGGCAGTTGTGAGCATTTTGATGTTCATGCTGCGAACAGAACTCCAGCCCTCTGGAAGAGTAGTAAATGCTTTGAATTACTGAGGCATCTCTCTAGTTCACAAGAGCTTTTCTCTATTTTTTTTCCACAGTTAAACAAATTACCTATGCGAACATGCTAGGTTCTGCCTCTGCTTTCTCTGCTTTGATTAACTTCTGGAGCAACATTAGCTTGGCAGGTGTCTTTTTAGGGATACAAATTCTTTGAGGCAATTCTAGGAACTATAACGCATTCACACATTAATATAAACTATTTCAATCTCTCTCCTCCACACTAATCAGGGTTAATTTGTTGGACAAATGTAGAGACTGATGGGGGTGAGTAGAGCACTGGGTGTAGCAACTGTCTACAGAGAGGACATTAGGAGTCCGATGGGATATGAACCTCCACCTTTGGGAACCACTCAGTACTTTCAGGGCTTCTTGTGGTATATAATCAGTTAATGGGAGAGTGTCTGTTTCCCTTTGTGAGTCATTATCTTGGGAAATTGGACATACTCTTTTTAACCTTCCCTCCTCCAATGATTTTGAGGCAGAATGTTGGGTTTTGGAACTCACACATCAAGGTAAACAAGTTATCCATTCTTTCTTATCCAAAGCTATACTTTAGGTTTTATTGCATGAGAAGTGTGTATGTGTAAGGTGGGCCCCTTGGTACAATTTCAATTAAACATTGATATAGGCACTGAGGAGAATAGAATTCAGTTTTTAAGTAAGTATTAGAGAACATGCTTGTGACTTGAGCCACTTTTAAAGTCAGAGTGCATTTTAACTCTTATTCTCATTAATGTTAAGGGTGTGTTTAAATGATATTTTTTTCATCTTTAAAAATGGCATTATTGGATGCTGCTGTAATATTCTTTTCTAAAATAAAACCTAAAACTTTAGGTAAATATCCTCTCCCACTTTGCCTCTGGCTCTTCTTCCTTTTCCCAGCAGAGGCAGAGTGGTAAGTGAAGTGCTAAGAGACCATTGCTAGAATCCTGCCATTGACTCCCTCTCAAAGTCCCGAGAGCACAGATCTTCCTGTGTAAAATGAGGAAAAGGAGATGATTCTCCTGCCAGCTGTACTGCAGAAGAACCATTCCATAAGAACAAATCCAGTATGAGAATCAAGGAAAGGGCAGGCTGTTGTACTGGCTTTGCTTCTTAATTGAAATAAATGGGCAGGCTGTCAGCAAGCCAGTGTCTCCGACGAGCTGGGACTCTGTGATGCGCTGATGCATGCATGCTGGACAGAGCTGTGCATTTAACCAGATGCCCAGATGCTGGCCTTTCGACTGTGCTCTGCGACCAGGGAGGAGTGCCTCTACAAGGCAGAACTTCAATTTCCAGACTGTGAAGCAAACGCCGACAGCAGTAATTCACTGCTGAGAAGCCTTGGATGGGGAGCTCTTACATGTAGAGGAGAAACACTCAAATTGTCTGCTCTGCCTTCTCTCATTGTTTAAATTGGCATGGGGAAGCAGCCATTTGGTATCTGAGATGTATGTGTGAATGAATGTCCAGGGAGTATCGAGCCAACTTTTCAAAAGTGATGAAACAGGGTATTTAAGAGCGAGTCATTAGGATCTGTTTTCCAAACCTGGAGTCACAGGAACTGAACTGGCTGAATGAAATAACCAGGCATGTATGGGAAACAAAATTAAAAGTGTTTATGTTTTCTGTACCTTGAGGCTCCTTAGTGTGGGGGTGTCTTGCAAAGTTTACTCTCACCCTCACTTGTGAAGAATTTCAGGTGAGCTATCTGGTATTTTAGATAAAGTCCTGATGCTGAGGAAAGTTCTGGGCTATGGCTATGCCAGAGCAAACTCTTCTCTTAAAGACAGAATCTGCTTAGGGAAGTGCAACTTGTTTGTCGGGTTTGACTGAGTCCCTGGGCTGGAGTGCCATTACTGAGAATAGTAGATGAACCATGACCCCCATTCAGCTGATAATGTGAGCAATGAAGGGTTAGAAGAGAAGATGAGGAAGGAAGTCATGGACTAGCAAGGTGAAGTTGTTACAACATCCTTAAGATGTGGATGCACCTGGTACAGTGTAGTGGTGCCTCTAGGACTGTCCCTCTCCCTTGAGTTTAATTTCAGAGACTAGACTCTATCCCATAGAGTATTTAGTTTAAATTAATTCAGCATTGCATAAAGTGCCAGGAGTCTTAAGCAATAAGCTGCTTTCAGAGTGGTAGGTAGATACATCCATTTACTCCCAGTGAGGAACCTAGTTCACCTCTGATGGGCATTTTGCAACTTGGTTCATTGATAAAGCAATTTATTAAGCCCATGATTTTTAATATTTAAAAGGACATTTCTGAGATCATCTACTGAGTTCTACCAAGGGGATGATGAGATTTTTGGCTACTTGTAGAAGATGTTTACACTTTCTGTGACTCAGCCAATCATTTGAAAGGTGGAAGTGAGACTGACAAACTGCTCAAGCTGAACAACCTGAAGCCATTTAAAGTCCATCCATCAATCAAGAGAAATTTTAGCAACTGGTTTTAGACAGAGTAAGAGAGGGAAAAAAGAGAGAGGTGGGAGCGAGGAGAAAGAATGGAGACATTTTCTCCAGGAGAGTCTTTCTGGGTCTAACATCTGCTTATGTAAATCTATGCACAGTCACTGGCAACATGATCTTGTACAATAAACTATGAAATAGTGGGTGCTAAAATTCCCAAGATAATCTCATTTCCCTTCAAAAGTTTTCTGATGATTTGTCCTCTGGAAACTAGTTCTAAAATAAATTTCAAGCCTATGCTCTGGCAAAACAAAGAGCTCATAAGGAAGGGGAGTTTCTGAAAATGGCCCATATTTCCCGGTGGTGACATTGAAGGAAGTGCCCTTGCCTGTCTGACTAGTCTGATGGATCAAATCTATTGTTTTCATTCCCCTTGGGGGAAATATTCCGTGGTTTGAGAAGATCTATAAATGGGCCCCTGTGTATGTTCATTCCTGTTACCTGCTCCCAGTAGAAAAACTAACCTAGGGGGAATATTTACCCACCCATCACTCATTAACCCACCACATGTCTACTTGCAATTCCTGATAATGCTGAGAGTGAACACACTCTGCGTCCCACTTCTGTGGAGTCTCACCCCTAGTCTGCAGCTGGTAAGCTGCTGGTTTTGTAAGACTGGCAGGGTGCAGCCACCCCATCCCCAAGTGTCCTGTTGTTGTTATCAGGGTACAAACCTTCTTCCACACTTTATACAAGTGCTTAGACACTTCACCAGCAGCCTTGGTTTTTCAGAGGGAAAAATAAAAACACACTTAATTAAAATGCAGCATGGAACCCATGAAGTACATAGAGTGCATTGCACTCCTCACCTGTTGTTTGGAATTTTGCATTTTAATTCATATAAAGACCAACAATAGGTACAACAAGGAAAGGAAAATGGAGGCTGGGTACCACAGAAGTTTCGTGCTCCTTTCACACAATAGAAAGTAATTAAAGCACCTTTGAATGTTTACAGGTATGCTGCAGGGTTAAAGGATATTCATCATGCTTTAAGAGAGTTGTTGAAGGAATTCATGATAAAAATCAGCCATTCATTCAGTACACACACACACACACACACACACACACACACACACACGCTTTCTAAACGACATGGATAAATATGTTGAATGATGTATCCTTTGATTATGAGTTTGCAGACAGTAGAAAGCTGGGTGCAAGTGATGGATGGACTTTTGGTAATGGTTCGCCTGTGAGCCCAGAGAAGCTGGCATGGAAAGTGTGGGCATGTCTTCCCTTGGCTCTCGAGGGACATGTGTTAGCTTCCCCCATTGCCTTCAAGGCTCAACCAGCAATCTCAGGAACTGAGCCCAAGTCACCTGAAGAAAAAAGTTATTGCAAACATTGAATAGATAAGAAACAAATAGAAAATACTTTCATCTAATTTGCTTTTGCTTTTAATAGAAAAACACCAGTAGAATGTGCATAATATTGCTGTGTATATAAATAACTGTGGAGACATCACAATAGTTCCATCTCTCTTATCACCTGTCTGAGCCAAGAAAAATATTTCCTTAACTGCATTACTTCTCCCCAAAAGGAAAAAAAGGCAGAATGGAATGGGCCTAGAGGAAACATATATTCTTTTAAATAACCACAAGCTTTTAGGTTACAATGAACGTTCTTTTCTGTTCCTTCTGGCCCAAATATGCAATTATGGAGGGCAGGTGGATGCTTAGTTCTCTGTTAAACCAGCAGAGGAACACAGCAGGGTAAAGATGATCAAACCCGTGAGAGAAAGAGAGAGAGAGAGAGAGAGAGAGAGAGAGAGAGAGAGAGAGAGAGAGAGAGAGAAAAAGACCGAACTGGGGCGAGGGGAGTAAGCAGGATTTTTGAAATGGGAACCCCACACGCACGTACTCTCAAAGTTGTGAGCTGATTGTTTTTCTCAAACATATCAACACCCGTGATAGCCTTCTACAACATCCAGACTAATTAATCCTTGTTTCAATTAATGGTGCGTGGGGCTGGGATGTGAGGGGAGAAGGGAGTTAGAATACGCCAAGGGAGAATTGTGTCCCAGTAAATGAAAACAATGAAACAGACATGAAAACCTTACCTTGCTTTAAAAATAAGCTCAACTATTTGAAATCAAACAAGCAATAAGCTGTTTCAAAGGGCCCTTTTATACTGAGTACCAGGCTTTGTGTGTTAGTCACCACCATCTGAAAATGAACTGGTTTATGGAGTTCCGATGTCCAGGTGACTGCTTTGGGCTTTCAAAATCTGTTGTTCTTTAGGGCTCTGAAGGCAAATCCTCAAACTATAAATGCTGATTGCAACTTGTGGACATAGAAATTAAATTGAATTCAGAAAATATATCGAGCAGCTAAATTCTTTTATCCTTATTACTTAACAGTTTACCTTTGTGTTAGTCTAAATAATAACTAAAATAAAAGTCCAAACTTTGAAATTGAGGCTGCCAACTAAAATGATCCTAAAGTGAGAATCCAGCATTAAAATTAATTTTTTTTTAGCATTTGTCCTAAACTAAGGATGCAATGTTAATTTGCTCCAGTAAGCCTTTTCTATACTATTTTATTCCATCCCTCTGTCACCAATCTCAAAATAGAGTTCAGCTAAAATTAATTTCTGAGTAACCCTTGGATGCTTTACCATAGATAAACTAGATGCAATTTCCACAGTTCCAAGTCTAAACCCAACTTTGTAAAATCTTTGAGAAACTGGCCTAAGAATGCCAGTGCACAAGGTTATGTAGGCAGCAATACATATTTGCTTTATAGACCAAGCATTGATGAACATTAGTTAATGCTATTAGTTCCACATGTAATTTGAGAATCTATCCCATCCATGCCTACCTTCCAATGTGAGAGAATGATCTAGAATGCGGGATGCTAAGGAGTATGCTAAGAAAGTCATTTTATCATTCTCCCACTTGTCTGTGCCATTTAGGTAAAACACATGAACAGTGCCCTTTCGTGAGTCTATTGGTGACTTTATTCATCATCAAGGAAGTTACCTTTTCAGTTCCTTCCTCTTTGAGACTGATAATGTCCAGGTCAAAATCCTTTCTCAAGCCATCGGTCTTATTAAAGGTGATACGCCCAGTCAAGCCATCCCATCGAGCCTGAGGACAGTTAGAGTACAGTGTTATTACTTAACAGTTATCATAATCGCAGGCCCATCAACAGTGCAATGCCTCAGATTCATCCCAGTATCCAGTTACTCGGCTGCATCGTGATTCTAACCATTGCTTTGGTTCACTGACTTGAAAGTGGAGCACTTCACTGTTTTATTAGTTCTCATTTATTGTATCAGCCCTAACATTTAAACACAGTCAGTCTTGTAATAGTGGCAATCTAAATGGAGAGGAAGAAAAGAGTCACTCTAAAATCATCTGTTCATGGAATAAAAGAGTCCAAGAAGTCATAGCATTCTGTTTTCCAAGGTCAATTTGAACCCCCTTCAAGCTACTGCCAAAGGGAAGTGCCTCCTACCTCTTTCCTCCTCTGTGAAAAAGATATGGACACATGATACATCATTGACATTATTGGATGTTTGGAGTATTCATAATTTATATCTCTTTGTATTTTGGTATTTTAGTTTCTTATGGCTACTATAGCCCATAGAAACAACCAATGACACATGTAAGGGAGACTAACTTTTGTGTGTACCTGGGCACTGCCTGGCATCATAGTCCCCTACCCCATAACATATCAATTTTTATTTTTGTGCTGCAGTCACCACTTTTTTATTTTTAAGCCAAAGGCTGGCTTTGTGGAAATAAAAGCTACAAAATTAGCTGTGGTGTTGAAGTTACTTCCAATGCCTAGCATCCAAGGACAATTTATCTAAAGCGTTGGTTCAGTTGAAATCTCTACTGTGTTAAGGGTTGGGATTAAGTTCACTGTAGACAATGAGCAGTCTTACCCCACCTCCAGATCTGTTTGGAAGAAGGTAGTTATTTTCATTAAGTTCTACACAGTTTTGGGAAAGCTTTTTCCTGGAGGCGGCTTTTCTGTTATGGAGGTCATGTTGTGAATCAATTTAGCCCATTGTGCAGAATTTACGGGACTCTCTGAAAATGTAAAGAACCGGTAGCATTTACCTCTTGCTGTAGCATATAGCTTGTAGCATGGTCTTAAAACCCAGTTTAGAAATCCAATTTTATTTCTATAGAGTTGCCTATTGTGTTGCTTTGTTTGGATTCTGTTGCATTAGCTTTATTCTTGTTCCAATCACCGCGGCTGAGTAATTTCCACTTCTTGCTTTCCCCCCTGCACATCCAAGTGGCAGAAAAGTTCCCTTTTCATGTTCTGACAATGGCTCCTTCCCTGCCTTAGATATCAACAAAGACTCCCTGCCTGGGCTTTTACCGAGCTGTATCTCTTGACCTTCAAAGTCAGCGTTGCCAACATTACACACGGCTACCTGCCTCCTATCCCTAGATAAGTTGTATTTGTATTTGGACTTTTGGACTAATTGCTGCTAAGCATTTATTAATCACCAATTTAACTATTGATCAAGGTGAACATATAATTTTTGTATGCCATAAATAAGACCCATAAGGAACCCACATTCTGAATCAGGGCTGAACCATGTACAATTTAGATAATGACATACAATTATATTCTTCATAATCATAATTTGCTTGCCTTATGTAGATGCATTGCTGAGGGCACAATTACAGTATACTTAACTGAAAACAATACTTATATAATTGTCCCTATTTTAGGAGATAGCTTTAATATCTACCCTGTTAGAGATCTTTAGACAATTACCACTTAATACCAACTAAGTCAAATAATGTGATTGCTTTATTTTCCTTTGGGCATTCCATCTAATGGACAAAAATAATAAGAATCAGGAACTCAGAGAAGAACGAAAAATGTTTCATTAGCCATTATGACTTATTGTATGTCTTTTCTCAAGAAATTATTAGTTGTTATAAATATATATGTAATATATACATGTATATATGTGTTTGGTATGTAAATGTCTAACACCCAATTCTAGGTTCTTAGAGTAGACAATTATAAATACCAACTTATTAAAATGACTTCTTTACTCATTTTTTCTAAAGGTAATTTAAATATGTAAAGGATACTAAACCCTTCCTTAAAATTTCCCCTGACACACCATTTTCATTTGCTATGGTGAATATCTTGTCTCCCATAGAAAGACAGATACTTAGTTGAGAGTAGAGTGTCTTCTTGTAGGGAACATGGACTATTAAGAACAGTAGTTTCCAACATTTTTTTCCTTTGAATGTTAGAAGCAATTATTTTTCTGAGGATTTGAAATAGAAGGCTCATGGAGATCCCAAAGGTGAACTTCCATCATTAAATTAAAGAAAGAAAATACATCCTCTGTCTCAAACCCCTCATTGATGGTATCACCAGGCCTGGTAAGAAGTCATTTCTACATGACTATTGTATGCATTACTAAAACTTCACTGGAATTTGAAACTAAGCCAAAAAATTGATATGATTTGAATTAATGCTGAGGAGAAATGATATTTTTTAGTTTACTATTATATAGTGTCCATAGTTGCATGTTAATTTGTAGGTGCTCTATGTAATAAATCAGTTGTGTACAAAAGTTATCACTTCACTACTCCATAGGACATTAGTAACCTTTGCCTTCCTGGAAGCTTCTGAAGCAGCTAGTTCTCTGCCATCCTGCTGGTTCACATGCAACTGACGTAAAATTATGTACTCTGCTAGAGACTGTCCTATGAAGCCACTCAAATATCCTTACCCATAATATCTTATGAGGGTATCTAATAGCTTCCTGATTAGATTTGATGCCTTCTCCACAGGAGGAAATGCTTGCTTAGTATTATATATCTGGCCAAGAACTTATGTCTGGGAAGTTCATAGGCCCCAGAGGTAAATCTACTATTATTTTGCTAAATGGACATAGTATCAACTTTCCTCTAAATTCAGATCTCTGTATCCATATTTAGTGCATCTCTCAGACCTCATCAGGGAATTCTTTGTGCAGCAGATGGTAGTTAACGTAGAACCTCCTAAGTGGTTCAAGTACAGAGAGTAAGTGATGGTGGATTGCTCAGTCATAATTGGGACACTAGTATCATATCTTCTCCTCTCGAAGCTCAGGAAACATTTTGGAAGAGAGAGCAGAAAGATTTTAAGAGCTGGAGTTTGGCCAGGGATGTGGTGTTGTGAAATAATGTTTTCTGCACACGACAGGACTGATATATTTATAATCCCACAGCAGCTCTGGTTGCATGCCAAGACCTGTCCAAGATGAAGCCAGTCAATATTCTGGCATAGAAAGGAGAAGGGTTCATGAAGCCCAACCCTTAGCTGAGGAGCTATTACAGCTGATGGCTAGCCATGGGAGGAGGAGGAAGAGTCTGTTTTCATCAAGGGTACCACTGCTGGTTGGTCATCCATGCTAAAATGGATAGCCCCACACTCATGGGTGTATGGTAAGCACCAGCTGGGCTTGGTGGGTTAATTTCTTTAAAAATGTCATAAAATTTGGAGGGGAGAGGGACTAGATTTAGGAGGAAGTATGGGGAGAATATACAGATGACTATGATCAAAATACATTATATGTGTATATGGCATTCTCAAGAGTATTAGTAAAATACATTTAAAAGTATCACATAAATTGTTACCTTAGAATCATTTTGATAGCATGGAATTGTTTCTTAAAAATTAGCTAATAAAGTATTGTATGCCTTTCCTTTAATTCTTTTGGTGTGAATTACATAGTTCAAATACAATAATTTTTTATTTTTTCTCATGGACAGGAAAGTTTGATTGTCATACATTTCTTACACCGGTTCACTGATTAGATTGGCTAGCATTGCCACACAATACCAAAAACAAAGACATGAACTTACTTATGCAATCTACTGAGTTAGAATTAGGACAGAATTTTATATCAATACTAATTCTACTCTGTGACAGATCCTTTTAAACTTAATTTTCATGTTTCTGATTGATCAGCAGACCTTGAGATATGATTAAATAACGTTTATTTGTGGATCATTGTTGGCTATCTGGATAATCATTCAGTAAAATATGCTGACAAGTTTATTTTCATGTGCACATGCAGCCTCACGCAGCTGATGTACATTTATTTATTTATTTATTTTTTTGTTATAAAATAAGATGCTGCCTTGGGTCATGTTATTTCACATGCTTATTTTTTCTTACTTTCAGGAAGTCATTAAAGGCTTGTGTGCATCAAGGGAGTTGTGTTGTGTACACTCATGTATGTAAGATGATGAATGAGCTGAACTTTCAAGGGTGAAAAGATAGACTACATTCCAGATCATGAACAAACGCAGGTAATGAAAGAGCATGAGTATGGGTAGGACACGGAATTTGAGGGAATGGAGTATTGGGACCTTAAAGTTGAATACCTGTACACAAACCTAAGTAGATGCTAAGAAATGTACTGAATTTTAGCAAAACTTGTATAGTATTTACAGTTTTATTAATAAGATGAACAATTTAAGGGTTTTTTGTGGTATTTTCTCACAAATATTCTAAAATATGAAATTTGAATTTATCCCCTTTCAAAAATGATGATTGATCTTAGAGTATCTTTCTGCTCTTAATGAGAATACATAAAAATTAGTGACTTACCTTCCTTGTAATCTATTCTAACAGGATTCCATTCCCACTCCATTCCACCATCCAGTGGTTTCAACTTTATTCTCTTTCTTGTTTGAGAATGCAGTATGGAAACTGCTTTTGACAATGAATGTGAATCTCAGCGACTCAGGGAAAGATGGGGCCAGATGCTCTGACCTCCTGTTAAGCTGGGTGCTTATTGGTACAGTCCAGCTTTGATACTTAAGGTAACATCATTTTGACAGATGTTATCATATTATATAAGCATATATACATACATGGTCTACTATTGGGCCATATATGGGGAAACTTTGGTGATGTATCACTACTGTGATATTTGAGAACAAATCTCATTCAATCAAAGACAGCAAACCTATTGTCAAGGACCAAGTGTTCAAATAGGGAACTAAGGTCTAGAAAACCACTTCAAGGATCTGTTCTCTCATTTGCTCTATGGTTTGCAGGATTCCAGGCTTATCAGTGGTAAGGAAAGTATTTTTCTGGCAAGCCAGGAAATCTCTCAGATGTTCAGAACCTTGAAGAAACCTAAACTCACCAAACTGTATAGAAATGCATAGGGATACTATACTGATACAGTTCTTGAACTGTTGTAATATACTTGTATGATTGAATGAATAATATTGTCCCTCTTCCAACACCCATGTGTTAATCCTGTATGCTAGATTATGTCAAAGAGTTATGATATGACCAAGGTAAGAATGTTAACATGGAAAGTTCACCTGGATTTTCTGACTCTGCCCCGTATAACCACAAAGATATGTATAAGAAGGGCCCAGGAGGGGCTCGGCCAATACAAGATGAAGTGATAACACTTACAGAAGTCAGAGAGAGATTTGGAAGATGCTACATCATTGGCTTTGAAGTCAGAGGCAAATCTCTACAAGATGGGGCTTAGAGAATGTCTCCCAAAGCAGGGAAAGGTGAAGGAATTTAATTTTCTTTATAGCCCCCAGAAGAAATCACGCTTCCAACCCTCGACTTTGGCTCCATGAGACATGTGTCAGATTCCTGACTGCCAGAATCATAAGAGAATTAAGTTGTGTAGCTCTGAGATGGTTTGGTGGGTAAGGCACTTACAACCAAGCCCAACACTTGAGTTCAAAGCCTGGGGGAAAACATGCTAAAAGGAGAGAACAACTAAAGTCTTGTGTCCTGTGGCCTCCACATGCACTCTGGGGCAAGTGAGTGCCTTTAGAAACGCACATACACACACTCACAGCACACTCACTCATGCAGACACTCACACACATCACACTCACTCTCACACACACTCACAATACACTCACACATACACACACTCACACACATGCCACTCATACACACTCACATACACACAGATAAATAAATATGTATAAGGATAATCTTGAGTTACATTACACCAAAGAGTTTGTGATAATGTATTTAAACATCAACAGGACCTTTAAACTCCTTGTAATAAAAGAGTCAGTAAAAATAACAAAAATCATTTCTGGAGAAGAGAGACCTGAATGTAAAGCCAAATGCTAACTTGGAAATTTCTCATAGACATTATTTTGTGAACTCAGTATCTGCTTGAGGCAGTGGCTCTGACTTTGCCACCTAGACTCTAGTAGCCTATGTAGTTAATTAACACCTTCTTGGCCCTCATGTAAATTAATCAAGTCCAAATTGAGTGACAAGAGACTTTCTGCAATATGAATAGTCTTCTGCCATTATTTATGATGTAACCACAGACTAGTGAATTACCTAAATCTTGAAAATAAAACAAAAGGATGACTCTGTGTTCTCCCAGTGCCCCATGGGATCACTAACAGCCCTGTGTATGAACGATTTAATTCTAGAGGCTTCTACTTTTGTTGTTGTATTATTTTATGTTGTTGAGGATCCAGACTATGAAATTACATGTTAGCTAATAAATTTTTTTTTGTCCAACAGAAATGCAAGTAATTTCATGACTTTTAAAGGTTGCCCTGTAGTGCAAGAACATGTTTTTTACTCCAGCTCCACAGGATCATTTCAGACCTCTTTTGGTGGAGATGCTGTTACCATTGCTCCCCGGTGAGCCAGCTTTAGTGTCTGGGTGCTCCCATCACTAAGAAGATTTGGGTTGTCTCTTCACTTTGGATTTGCCTGAGAATCATACTGATAACTTTGGAAGATGTGAAGGAATGTACATGTGCTATCTCATGCGACCTTTATAGTAGCTGAGGTGGTACCTCATGTCATCCCAGGTTCTTCAAGGGGACAAATCCTACAGTCAGTACCAATCCCTTGAGGATCCAGAGACAGACGGCCTTGTAATTTCCCTGTCACACTGCCTCCCCAAGGTGAGGTCATGAGAAAACCACAGGACAAGGCTCCTTTCCTCCCTTTATACTGTGACTTTGGACTTTGCATATATCATGAGGAGAGCGTATACTCCAACCCCAAACAAAAGAAGAAATAAAAGGATGTTTGTAAATCATCACTACAATCCTGAATTTCACTGGCTCAGTGGCTTGTTTCCTATCTGAGTTGCCCACATAGACTCATCTTATCTCTCAAGGAATCACTCAGAGGGAAAAGAAAACTTACATTCTGGCTTCTAGGATCCCACTTCTTTGCTTTGTCTAGCACAGAGCAGCCTGTCCTCAAAGTCAAGGCTGCAAAGCTGGATGGAGTTTTCTGCAGGAAGAGAATCAAAGGGAAGCACTCTAGGGCGGCCCTTTCCCTTTGGGTCTTGAGTCAGGAAACCTGGAATTCAGTACAGGATTCCAACGGCCACTGAAAAGGGAAATTCTTGAAAAGAAGTTCTGAACTCTTGGACTTGCATGCCCTCGTGGTTGAAGTGCTTCTGATTTGCTGCCAGACTGCCTCTCAGTGCCATCATAACCCCTTCTGTTCACCAACCACTGGGTAAAATGGGGCTCATGACAGACTTGCTCTCTGGGATTTTGGGTTTTTGAATCGTGTGTGTTCAGTTGAGAGACTTTTTACCATAAACACTGGTGGCTTTTGCTGACTTAAAATTTTAATTGTAAGGCTGCAAAGCACATTTTAAAGTTCTTTCTTGTCACACAAGCCTATTCCCATTCAAATGTCTTCTGTATATCCCCCACACAGTCTTCCCTCCCCTGCCTTTATTTTGACAAGTTCAAAATAGCTTCTTTTCTTTTATTCTGAGATGTCAATATTGCCTTGACTTTTGCAAGGCACACTGGATCCATGATATGACAGAATAATTTAAAAAAGCTAAAGGGAAAATTAGGAAAATTTCAGGTAAAAGCAGGAGGATTTTGTAACCCAATAAATAGATAAACTTCTATTGGCTTCAATTCTGACAATTCCAACCACACTGCATCGAGAAATTAAAAATCAACAACAACAAAGCCACTAGAAGACAGCTAATTAATTGTCACATATTGCTCACAAACAAAGCTTTGTCATAAACTTGGCATTATAAACAAGGTATTTTTCAATGTAACAACAGCGTTTATTTTTTGGGGGGGAATTTGACTTTGGTATCAAACGATGTGAGTTCAAATTTTGACCCTTATTTTGATTAGCTAGTGGCTCTGGGCAAATTGCTTCGATCTTCATTTGTAAAAATGAGTACTATCTTCACCTAGATATTATAAAGATAAAAATATGTAATGCTTCAAAATCTTAACAAAGGATTATTGTCTTGGAAGCTGAATAGAAAACCAGTTTGCTTATTTTCTCTTTGCTTGTTTGCTCCTTGCTGATGTCTGATTACTCATACAGAAGCTCACAGTGAACTTTGTTCCATCTCCAAGACTTTTTCATGCTGCTCATTAGCAAAATGCAGAGGGCCCTTCCAGACCATCAATTATGTTAACAGAGGGACTCCCATCTTTAAATGAGCATGTCATATGCACTTGTTTGAGGTGGAATCCAAGGATCTGGAGCTTCTTTACAAGTGTTTTAGTTCAGTTTAATGAAGATGGTTCTCACAGCACACATTGAGGATCACTGAAATATGACGTGAAGCTTGGCAACTCCACAGACCTGATATTCTTTGGCTGTCTTTGTAGAACTATGACAACAAAGAGTTATTAATCAGATATTAAGCATGGAACATTTTGATGATTAATGTCCCCCTCCCTTTCTTGTTTTCTCTATCTATCTATCATCTATCTATCTATCTATCTATCTATCTATCTATCTATCTATCATCTATCTATCTATCTATCTATCTATCATCTATCTATCTATCTATCACCTATCTCTCTATCTATCATCTATCTATCTATCTATCTATCTATCTATCTATCTATCTATCTACCTATCTATCTATCTATCATTTAATTATAGAGAATGTACAGTTGAGAAGTAAATAGTAGCATTGATAATGGTGTTATGGAACTGAGAAAGTCAGCTACAGTTGGTATGATCTGTGTTATATTTAGAAATTAGACATTAAAATTTCCACTGGGGCTTAACAGGGTTTGATATTTTTTATACTTTCACTGGCAGCATTGTGATCATAGTATTGGGCATGTGCTCATTGAATCTCATTATCCCTATAATCCAAGATATTATGGAAAGTAATACAGACCACTCTGAGATAAATTATTCTGTTGAATTGTAAGCAAAGGAGATTTATGGAGTCTTCTCTGAGAGTCTGTTGGCCCTCAAGAAGTGGATGTGTCTCACAGTTCTCAGAGCTATAATTATTCTTGTGTTCACTACTGTTTTTACTGTTCTTCTTGGACAGCTATGTTGCTGTCCAAGGAGACATTTACTTACATAAGGAACTAATTTCTTCCTACTCCAATCCTAGTGTTCTCTCAGTGGAGCACTAGTCTGGTGATAGTTTAGACTCAATGGCATGCCCACTGAAGTCCAAAGCTTATATGTTGGTATGGGTCTGAAGGTGGCTGTGCTCCTGGTTCAAAGATCCCTGCATGTGGCTTGCAGTGGAGGAGCTTACACCTCCCAATAGCCACTACCCATGAACTTTGTGTTCAAATGTTGTAGATTCATCCTCAGACTCTGTGCACACTCATAATTTATACCTTTGTTCCTTCTACTCTGTCTACGTGAAATTCCTTCTTCCAACATGTTTTTAGAAGTCTTACTTATTGATAGAATGCTGAATTAACAAAAGAATCAATCAGGATCAATTCAAATGACACCTCTGATTGGATGCTGTCTGAATAACTTCATTTAGCATGTCTAGTGTTTTTTTTTTATTCTAGATTTTTTCTTCCTCCATTGTCATGTGTGTATGTTTGCACGTGTGTGGCCACACTTGTGTCAGAGTGTGTGTGTGTGTGTGTGTGTGTGTGTGTGTGTGTGTGTGTGTGTGTGTGATTATAAACGTGGAAACCTGACATTGATGTTGGGAATCCTCCTCGACCATTCTTCTCCTTTGCTCAATGAGGCAGATGTTAATCAAATTCAGAGCTTGCTGAAAAGGCTAGTCTCGCTAGCCAACTTGCTCAGGGATCCCCAGTTTCTACCTTCCTGAAATGAAGACAAACTAAAGCTAGGTCATCATGCCTTCTGAGCATTGATATGGGTGCTAAGACTCCATCTTTGGGCATCACACTTGCCTGGCAAGTGCTTTAACCACTGAGCTACCCCCTCACCCCTTATTCTAAAGGTTTTAATTGTGTTTTGTTTATAGCCTATACTACCCCTCATTGCAGCCCCTTGTTAAAACTAATTGTGTGTATTTCCCTCTAAGCTATGCTTTCTTAATGCTGAAGTAGCTTATATTAACCATTTCCCTTTGGGGCTAACCATTCCCTTTGAACATAACGTTGTTAGGTGTATAGTCTGTGCCTACTGCATGCTAATGAACTGCATTTCTGAACAAGCTATTTCAAAAACTCATGTACTACTACAACTTCACAAGATGCAGAAGTGACAGACTTCA
The DNA here is from genome assembly GCF_007827085.1 of Peromyscus californicus insignis. NCBI lineage: Eukaryota > Metazoa > Chordata > Mammalia > Rodentia > Cricetidae > Peromyscus > Peromyscus californicus. The sequence continues at coordinate 69,159,989 of NW_026294458.1, forward strand.
ACAATAAATTAGTTTGAAATGACATGAGCCTTTCACTGTTAAACCTTCTCATATCAGAGACCTTTCTGATTTTACTTCAATCGCAGTATGACAGCACTTTCTTTGCTCAACCTTGAGCCTCTGTACCTTGGGATTTCCTTATCAAAACTTTTATAGCTTAGGAATAATTACTGTAACCCTGTCATCTCCTCCGGGCTTCCATGTTTTCTCTAACATGAAGATGTTGACTAGGGCTATATCTGGGAGTTTCCTATTCTGTTCTCCTTTCTGGTTTGAGAGTTACTGAAATTCCAGGAAGATAGTCAGATAAACATGTGATGCTTAAGCCCAGATCCAAATGTCATTGGAACCCCTCCTGAATCTCTCAAAAAGCTTATCTTACACCTAAAAAATCTAAATAAAAAATGGACAAAGAAGGACATCCAGTTCTACAAAAAATCAAGTAAACAAAACATGCAAAGACTCATTTAAAACTGGATCAAATTTCTCATCATTCATCAGACATGCCAAGCTCATTCCTCCAGAGATATAGCATTCTCTTGCCCACTAGGCAAATAAACTTACTTTGTTGAAACATTATTTTTTTTCTATCCTCTCTTAGGGTCCTTTGTCATCTTTTGACATGCTCTAATGGTTTGAACCCAACTGCTGCCCAGTCTCTGCAACTTCTTAACTGCCCATTTTTTGGAGCTGTGCCCATTGGAGCATAATGAAGGGAATGGAGTTTGCCTAAAGCAATAGCATGATGCTTTGGCAGAAACTGCTGAGCGAGCCCTTCAGTTTTGCTTTTTCTAACACCACATTAAACAAGACTATCTCAACCCAAACACTTTTCAGCATTCATTTCCCCAGGATAAGAATTCTAGGGTTGAAATTCACCCAGCTTCTGAAGAACGTTCAGTCAAGTGAAGAAAAACGTGAAATAAATCCTGTGACATTTCATGAAACCACTCAAAACTACAAAAGACTTAATTAGACTATGGTTATTTGACTTAATGATGTTTTAAAACAATATTCACTAATCATAGGAAAGAAAAAAGTCTTTGCCTGGTGCCATATATACTGCAAAGATGCTGCTTTCAAAATTACTTTTAGTGGAAGTAACATACATTTCTGTCTACTGTGGAATAATTAAGCTGGGCTAGTAAAAGTCAATTGTTTTGATACCATTACAGCTCAATTGAATTGTCCTCATTAGATAGGATGAGCCTGTCTTCATTTAGCTCTAGATTAGCATCATTTCCTTCCCTTTGGTGTTGTGCTGGTTGTTTTTTGTCAACTTGACACAAATCAACACATATTGGAGGAGAGGGAATCTCAACTGGGGAATTGCCTTATCATATTGAGCTGTGTTAAAGTCTGTGGGAGTATTTTCTTCATTGATGATTGATGTATGAGGGCCCAGCCCACTATGGGCTGTACTACCCCTGGGCATGTGGTCCTGGGATGTATAAGAAAGCAAACTGAGTTAGTCCCGAAGAGCATTCCTCTGTGGTTCTGCTTTAGTTTCTGCCTTCAGGTTCCTGCCTTACTTGAGTTCCTGTCTTGGCTTCCCCTGATAATGGGCTGGAAAGTGCAAATGGAAACAAACCCTTTCCTCTCCAAGTTGCTTTTGGTCATGATATTTTTAAACCAACCAATAGAATGCCAACTAGGACAAGTGTGAAGAAAGATTTATTAGCAGTCATCCTTAAGTAAAACTTTTAAACCAAGAAAAATCTCTAAAAGTTGAGTGTTTCAGATCTCTATTAAGCACTTTCTTTCAAAGATTATTAATAAAAGTATACATGTGATTTAATTTTTAATAATGCTATTCCCACAACATTAAAAATATATAAACCACCTTTCTAAGAGGGAAAGTGTCATGTGAGGAGGCCTAGCAGCATTGCTAAGAATCAAGAACAAAGCAAACAGAATGGGCACTTCACAGTTATGCTACCTCCTTCAATAACAGAGATGGGACAATCACTGTATTATTTCACATTTTCAAGCAGCATCAATATCCTTTAGGTTATTGTCTCTCCCAAAGTTTGAGCAACTAATTCCAAATCTGAATAACTTGTGAAGTGCAACATAGTAAGAGCTATTCTATCAAGAGATTAATAAAGAATGTTCTTGAAAGACATGTATACTGATGTTCTCAATTCTGACTTGACAAGACTTATGCCCAGCCACCACTCATCTCACAGTTACCTGCTCCAATGGCTTTGCACATTCTCATAGACAGACATGTGGGACAAGGTGCTTGTTTGATTACATAAGACAGGGTGCTAAGCTCCACTTAATGATAAATTCACTGAGCATAGAGGATAACGGATCATTTTATATCTGACGTCAATTTTTTGCTTAGTATTAAAAATTATGCATTGACAAAATCTTGGGGATGGCATTAGATTCAGATATTTTCCTCTGCATCTTTAACACTTTTCAGGCCAAGGAGCTTTCTGTAAAGGAGCATTCTGGGCTGGTATTGCACAGCTCAATTTGACAGTTTGCAGCAGCTCAATTGATTAGATTACATTTATTCAAAGCCTGTTTATTATTTATTGTTTCATGCTCATTTGCATTTTCTTTTCATTATACAGGGACATTTGGCTCCTCTCCACATATGCTCATTAACCTCTTAGTTCATTTATCACGTTTTCCGCCTGGAAGGCTTACAGTAAGTGTCACCTCGATAATCCCTGTCCTCCAGATTTCATTTCTGATGTTCCTTCCTCCAAGAAGCCCTACCTGAACCTCAAAGACAGGGAAGGTATTCTTCCAGAATTGTCATCACTACACTGATTTATATTGATGTCTGCCTGCCTCTGTATGGGATTGATTGCCTGTCTGCCTCTCTCATTTAACTGACTGCTTCACTAAGGACAAGTCATTAGTGCTTTATAAAACTTGTACTTGGTGTTCTTGCTGTACCACGTGCTGGGTCTGCTCAGTCACACAGAATCAATGGTGATTTCTTTAGTGGCGGTTGGATGGTAGGGTAGAAGAAGAATGGATTTTTCATTCTTTCCAGTCCAGATTTGTGTTCTATTTGCCCCTTAGCAGCTGGAAAAGTTCATCCAACCAACTGAGTTTCATTGTTGGCATCTGTTGTACAGGAATTTAAAGTTACCTTACAAGACATTTCAAGGATGGGTGCTATTAGTCATATCTAGACATCATAAAATGACCAAATATATTCCTGTTTCTCTTCGTCCCTCAGATACTTCCACTGGGATTTTCTGTCAAGACACAGCACCATCTTTAAAGTTCCTTCTAAAGTCATGTATATATAAAGCCAGCAATACTAAGAATTTTTGTTATTTAATTCAGGGTATACACATTTACATGTGGACTAGCTTGGATGTTGACAAACACCCTCACAGTACTGGTGTCCTGCAGATAAAAGCAAGCATCAGCTTTGTAGGTTTGGAATGCTGGATGTTACCTGGGACATAACAGGCACTTCCGTTCTGTGAGGATTTTTCCTTGTAACAAATTACTAGGTGATTTCATGCAAGGTTTGTAGCAGTTTTAATGGCACCAGGGACATCACACGTAAAAACATTACAAGGAAGAATAAAATTGTAATTGGAACTCAATCAAGCAATTTGTTGAAAGAAATGGCTTGTTTCCATCATGCCCCCTTTTAACTCCATTAAAATAGAGGACGTGCTCTACCCTCTGAGGGTGAGCACTTTGTTGGACTTGCTTCCAGGGAAATCACCACCTGACTTCATCCAGCTGGGGGATAGTCTGGCCTCCGCTGAACTTAAATCTCACTTGAGCATGATGCCAAGCTTGGGATGACAGCAGTTTATCTTTTTCCAGAAAAAAAATCCATGAAACAGAGGGCTTACTACAGACATTATCCTGGGGCAGAGATTAGGAAATATTCTGAGGGAAAGCTCTAAGGATAAGATAAACCAGCATATTTTCCCTCCTTCCCTAGTCTAAGCTTAAATTTCTTAAATGACATTAAAGATATATATATATATATATATATATATATATATATATATATATATATATATATATATATATCTCCACTCTGCCCATTGCTCTAGCAAATCATTTAACATCCTCAGTATTCCTTCTTGGCACCGTATAAGTATAAGCTTTAGGGTACATTGATTAAATCTAATTGTAAATTCATTTAGATGACCAAGTGCCTTCTTACTTAAACTTTTGAGAAGTGGAATGCCACAAAGCTTTCAAATTGAGAGTAGACAAAATTCTAGCCTCCTAGTCTCTAGAAAGGAAAAGAACCACATAAATTAAAAATCACTTCTGAACTGAGAGGAAGGTGTACTTGGATACTTGCTGAGAGAAAAATGGGGATGATACTTAGAAACTGATAAAAGTCTTCAGTATCTTCCTCCTAACTACCAGGCACTTGTCTTGACAGAAGTCAGGAAAAGTAAAATAAAACACATGTTCAAGTGTTGGACATGAGGAAGGAGATGTTACAAAGAGCATCTAGTCATTGGCTTTCCCCTATTACTCTTGGTTGATTTCTCAGTTGAAACTGTGGAGGGAGGGCTGTTTATTTACATAATATAAAACCAAAGAGCCAAACTTACCAGTTGTTTGGTTCATAGGAACAGTGAACAAGTTTGCTACGAATCCCGCATAAGGGAATCTTCTAGTCCCAACTTTCCTCAGAACTATCTGAATTTTAAAAGAGAAGCCCCCACATTTTAGAGATAGCTCCAGTCTCCAGAAAAATTGGGAGAACTGCCACTCTAAACCCGATGAAACTGAATGGCCCTTCCTCCCCGCCATGTAATCTGAGGTTTAGGTATCCTCATTTTTTAATCTATGAAGCATTATCATCCCACACTCATATAGCTGCAACATTCTCTTCATGTTTTATTGGTTCTCAGTGTTCTAGTGATGGACAAGATTACAGGCTTATTGAATTCCTGACACAGGGGCCAGTGAAATGTGTAAGTCAAATTTAAAGCTATGTGTCCTGTGAGTATTTCCTGCTCAACAAATCTTATAATAAACCTTCCCAAAAGTGAATGCTAAAATTCTTGCATTTGTTTTAGAAAACGATTATTATTGAACTGGTCCTGTTAAGTAGGAAACACTATACATTGGAGTGTATTCTTCAAAATAAAATCCATGTGATTGAAGTCAGTATTTTTCCTTCCTCTTGTGGTGGCCATAACTATTGCTTCACTCAGTTTCCCCTTTCCAGTAGGTTGTACTGAGCCCCAGCTACAGGGAATGTTGACTAGCTTTGGCCTTCAGGAGTCTGTCAAGCACTGAAGTGCCTGGGAAATTGTGTTCCCAGCTCTCAGTAGCTGTGGCAAATGAGTAACACTATCAGGCACTAGCCCCCAGGGGACAGTGTACAGTTGGATGAAAATCTATGTTCTGAAGGTGTCTTGTGACAACAATGAGACTGGATTGTCCTAGGGTCTTCCTCTACTGCATTCAGCTTCTCACACTCCATTGTTGGTTTCTTCAGAGACTGCTTCTGTGGTTGGTCACCTGAGCAGGATCCCATCTTTAATGCTGTACTTCTGAACCCCACTGAACCCCACTGTGACAGTGTGAATGAAAATGGCCCCATAGGCTCATAAAGACTGGCACTATTGGGATGTGTGGTCTTGTTGGAGTAGGTGTGGCTGTGTTGGAAGAGGTATATCACTATGGGTTGGGTTTTGAGGTCTCAGATGCTCAAGCCAGGCCAGTGACTCAGTTTCTTCCTGCTTCCAGTGGATCAAGATGTAGAATTCTCAGCTCCTTCTCTAGCACCATGTCTGCCTGTATGCCTCCATGCTTCCTACCATGACAATAATGCACTAAACCTCTGAAACTGTAAGCCAGCCTCAATGAAATGTTTTCATTTTTAAGAGTTGCTGTGATCATGGTGTCTCTTCACAGTAATAGAAACCCTAACAAAGACAGAGTATTGCTGTGATATGCCAGAGCATGTTTTTATTTGGGGGAATGTGGACTTTGGGACTTTAGGTTAGGAAAGCAATGGAAGGCTTTAAGTGAAGCTTAATGAGCCATACTGGTAGGAACATGGAAGACAGTGGTGTTGAGGATAATATGAATTGTGGGGGCCTAACTCAAGAGACTGCAGAGAAGAATATTAACATGCAGCCAAGAGATAATTCTTGTGGTATTTTGGCAAAGAATGTGGCTGCTTTTGCCCTTGTCTGAAAAGTTTGCCTGAGGCTAAAGTGAAGAGTTTTGGATTAGTTGTGTTGGCAGAAGAAATTTCAAAATAGGCTAGTATTGACTCTGTTGTGTGGTTATTAGTTAACGTTAACTCTAAAGAAGTTTCATAATGAAAAGGTGTAAGCTGAGAAAGGAAAAATACAAAATGTATAGTTTGAGGGTAAAGGAAGCACCAGAAAGTAGAATGGAGCTAAGTCATGTGTTCAAGGAGACAAACAAACTAAAGAAAAGCCTGATGTTTAATGGAATAAAGGAAGAGATCCCACCCAGTTAAGCTTCCAACTTGTAAAAAGGAATTAAAAGTTTAGGTCCAGACTTTGTGGTACATGCTTTTAATCACAGCACTCAGAAGGCAGAGACTGTCAGATCTCTAAATTTGAGGCCAACCTGGTCAACAAATTAAGTTTCAGGACAGCCAAGCTTAGAAAGTGAATAAAACCATCAAAAAAAAAAAAAAAAAAAAAAAACAAAAACAAAAAAAACAAACCAGAAAGCTGGTGAAGATGTAATTGAACAGAGGCTATGTTCTAGCTCCAGCAAGTAGTTGAACTTGGCAGATTTAGCCATGTGATTTTGGCTTTATGGTCAAGGATAGAAGAAATGGGTTACAGAATCTCCCTCCACAACTAAGGAAAGCTACTGAGGCCAGGCATGTGTTAAGGGTATCCCTGAACAGAGACCTAGAGAGACCATTGCATGAAGTCTAGATTGCCTTGGAGACCTCAAAATGTTGGAAATGCCAGAGCTGTGGGATACTGTCAAGGAGAGCTGATAACAGGGAGTGGAAACAGGCCACAAGAGAGAAATGTCTTGCAGTCAGCAAGGCTGAAAGAAGTTGGAGATCTGAAGAATGCTTTCACATCAGACATGGAGATATAGGGTTTAGAGTTTGCCCAGCTGGTTTTTAGTCTTGCTTTGGTCCAGTATTTTCTCATTATGTTCCCTTTCCTCCCTTTTGGAATGGTAATGTATATTTTGTGCCATTGAATGTTGGAAGTATGTGATCTGGTTTTTCATTTTGATTTTAGAGGGGATTACAGTCAAGAGATTGTATGAGTCTCAGAATAGAATTTGAATTTTGGACTTTTAAACAATGTTGAGATTATTATAGACTGTGGGGACTTTTGAACTTGGACTAAATGTATTTTGCATTATGATATTTTTACAAGCTTATGGGGGCCAGGGAGTGGGATGTGGTAGTTTGAATGAAAATGGCCCCATAGGCTAATAGAAATTGACACTATCAGGAGGTGTGGCTTTGTTGGAGAATGTGTGTCACCAGGGGTCAGGCTTTCCGGTTTCAGATGCTCAAGCCAGGCCAGTGGATCAAGATGTAGAACTGGTAGCTCCTTCTCCAGCACTGTGTCTGCCTACATGCCACCATGATTCCCACCATGCCAATAATGCATTAAACCTCTGAAACTATAAGCCACCCTCAATTAAATGTTTTCCTTTTTAAGAGTTGCTGTGGTCATGGTGTCTCTTCACAGCAGTAGAAATACTAAGACACGTACTATATCTTACGATAAATGCACAAACATTTGGGAAATCTTACTGAAGACTGCCTGGTTGCTACTTACTTAGCCGTTATTGCTAATAATTACAAGATCTTCACAGCAAGAAAACTTTCCATAAGATTCATTCATAAAGAGTAGGAGATGGAACCTAACATTGATGGCTGACTGAGTTATGAATAATCCTATGTAGTTATGATACAGAGCCCACAAAATAAGTCATTTTGTTTTGTTTTAGTTGTTTTTGTTTTTAATTGAGGCAATATTTCTATTGACCAGGATGGCCTTCAAATTGCTATGTAGCTCAGACTGGTATTCATTTAGCTCTGCCTCAGCCTTCTGAATACGGAGATGTCAGATATGCGCTGTGACACAGCACTGCCGGGTAAGCACTTTTTTCTCTTCATTTTTATTTGTTTACTTTTTTGTTGGGAAACCAAGCCTTAGATCAAGAGAGCGCCATTTTTTTAATAGAGAATGGAAGATGACCTTTGGTTTTCCTTCTGAAGGCTTTGTTGTTTATATTTGTTTGTATTTTACTCATCTTTTCCTTCCTCCCCTTCCCTGTTTTTTATCTTCTATTACTGAATATAGAATTCCAGCCAGAATGATTTTTTAAAGTGCCCTTATTTCACCAATGGCATTATCAAGAGTCAAAATGAAAATTGCTGAGCTTGAGTTTTTCATAAGTTATAATTCACTTAAAAATTCAAACCTGAAATTATTAAAGTGAAAACGACCAGAAAGTACTTTATAACTTAGTTGGCAAGGTCAATCCTATGTGAGAGTCAAATTTTATGTTCTTTGTCTCAAGTGTAAATTTCTTTAAGCTAAACTATGCAGAATAATTATCTAATGATAAACTCAATATCCACAGAGAAATTTTTACCTGTTCACTCTTTTTGACATTTTTTTTGGTGTGTTGATTTGAATAAGAATGGTTCCCATAGGCTCCTATAATTGTATTCATTATTTGAAAGGATTAGAAGGATTAGGAGGTGTGGTCTTGTTGGAGCAAGTATGTCACTGGTGTTGGGGTTGGGACTTTGAGGTTTCAAAAGCCTATGCCAGACCCAGTCTCTCGCTATCTCTGCCTGTGGATCAGAATGTAGCTCTCAACTACTTCTCTAGCACCATAAGTGCCATGCTTGCTGCTCTGCTCTGCACCATGATGGGGATGGACTAAACTTCTGGAATTGTTAAGCAAGCCTCTCCCCCCATTAAATGCTTTCTTTTATAAGAGCTGTCTTGGTCATAGTGTTTCTTCACAACAATGTAACAGTGACTAAGGAAGTTGCTAAGTCATGCTGGTAAAGCGTGAGAACTGCGTGGCTAATGTTTCTCTCTGGTTAGCTGTGGTATGTTTGCCTAATGATGCTCTGACACCAATTCTAATAACAGCCAGGTGAAAAGGAAACTTGCAACTTTTTTGAATTGTGCAAACTTAATCTAGGTTCAAAATTAGGTCAATAGTTCACCACACTTACACATCTCCAGAGTTTGTTGGAGTTCTTTTAAAACATGTGATGATGAGTACACTAATAATCTATACCCTAACTGTCATCATAGAGCCTTTCTCCAGGAACTGATGGAAGCAGATGCAGAGTTCCACAGTCAAACACCAGGCAGAGCTCCAGGAGTCCAGTCAAAAAGAGAGAAGAAGAATTCTATGAGCAAGGGGCATCAAGATCATGATGGGGAAACCTATAGAGACAACAAAACCAAACTCGTGGGAACTCATGAAATTTAGACCAATACCTGTGGAGCCTCCATGGGACTGGACTAGGCCCTCTGCATGGGTGAGACAGTTGTGTAGCTTGATCTGCTTAAGGCAGTAGGATCAGGATCCATCCCTGGCACATGAGCTGGCTTTTTGGAGCCCACTACCTATGGTGGGTCACCTTGTACAGCCTTGAGGTATGGGCAGGGGCTTGGACTTGCCTCAACTGAATGTACCAGGCTCTGCTGACTCCCTATGGGAGGCCTTACCTTGTTGGAGGAGGGAATGGTGGGTGGGTGGGTGGAGGAAGGCTGGAGGGGTAGGATGAGGGAAGAAAATGAATAATAAAATTTCTTAATAAATAAAAATTTATACTGATTTGGAAAAATATTTCTCAATTCCTTGTCAGAAGAATTTTGAACACAAGCACTGTTATCCTGTGACTAGGTCATTTTTAGATCACAAATCATCACTGTTATTTTAAATACAGATCATTTGTCTACTTACATAATGCTAGTACAGTCTTGTTGGGTATTGGTTCAGAATATTTATTTTTTAAGAGGGATAGAATATTTGGAAGGAAGTAAAACCAGGGGCTTTTTTATAAGGCTGGCTTTTACTGTGATAGTAATTATTGGGTTACGACAGCTAAAGAACTTTTGTTTTCTTTTACCACAGAATCAATAAAAGGAAGGAATGAATGCAAAATCTTTAACACTTATGTCCAAAAGGTTAGCTCAAAACCAATTTCAAGGCCAACTTTTGGATCATTTATTTACATAAAAGCCAACAGTAGATGCTTTCATCTGTCTCTCTGAGTGCTCTATTATACAGTATGTAAAGGAAGTCGGTATTCAAATAGTACTTTCAAGTTCTAATTAGCTTAAAGTTCAAATGACTGGTTTGTAATACCTCTAATGAAACAACTAAAACCCTGGCTGCTATGAGGCACCTCCTCTGTTCGGCTTTCCCCAACACTTCCTGTTCCTCATCCCAAGATGATGGCTACTTGGGGATCAAAGGCCTTTTCTATATTTTCTTGGATATATTGTTTTTTATGTGTATGTTCTTATATAACTTCCTTTGTGAATACTGACACAATTTAACGCATTGACATTCCTCACACTGTTGGTAAGTGCTGAGTTGGACAGAGAAAGGATTCTTGCCAACAAAGTTATCTTCCTTTTGATACTTAAAGTGTAATCTTTTCCAAATAGGCTCAAGAATGCTGTGTCTCAGGGGGCAGAAGGTAAGAGGTAATAGGTTCTTAGAGATTTTACAATTTTGAGGCATGATTAACTGTGAGCCTCTCTGGCCTACAGAATTGCTCTGTATCCTCAGAAGCACATGAAAGGTCCTTAACAACTTGGTCTTTATTGCTGTCCACCAACTCACTATAATTGCAATTTGGGCACCAACTAATTTCCAAATATGCAGACCCTTCTTCATCTTGCTGCTTGCCAATTTCAAACTTATTCTTCAGACTTCCAGTCCTTTGAGGGGATATTGAAGTAACTCAGGTAGAAAAGCACGATTGCCCTAGTGACCACCCTATTCTATGTGGCTTGTACCGCTAGGCTGAAGTGTAGTCCAGGGTAAGGCACCTGTTTATTTTCTGTTTGTGTTGATTTGGAATAAGCTACCCTTGTAGCGAGGATATCTCATTTGTCTTTGGAGTACAGTTCTTGCCAAATATTCTATTCTATAATGTATACTCCATTTGGGCTGTAGAATGAATGTCTCAAGGCCTTCTTGGTTAATGACATTCTTAAAATACACATTCTTGCATTCAATAATTCTACTCTGGAAAAGTGTGTCTGAGTATGGATAATAATACAGGTTGAATTATATTCCCTCAAAATCTACACGTTGAAGCCCTCTCCATAAAAGGAATAATATTTTGAATGGGGCCTTCAAAACGGTAGTAAAGATGAATTGAGATCCTAGAAGTAGCCTCTTAATTCAACATGACTGGGATCTTTACAACAGAGAGGAAACACCAGCCACACATTCACAGGCAGAGACAAAGACATATGAGAACATAGCAAGAAGCACCCAACTCAAACCAGAGTTGGGTATATGAGAACCAACTGTGCTGACCCCCTAGTCCTGGATTTATGGACTTTAGATCTGTGAGAAAATAAGTTTCTGTTGTTCAAGTCACATGGTCTGTGATATTTACGATTGACATTTCAAACCAGCTAATACAGGTGGACGTGATTGACATCCATTCTCACTCTTACTTCCTGTTACAAAACCCTGGCTTTCTATCTCACAGGGGCAGCAACATCAAGTTTGTTCCGCCAGTCTACGACCACATTGCCAGCAACTATGCTTTTCTTTGCCTGATAGCAAGACTGAACTGTGAACTTATACCCTTGAGTATTCCAGGATCCCAACTTTCCACCAGCTAAAAGGTATTGCTCCCCAAATTTCTCTTTTCTACGTGTTGTCCTTCATTATCTTCTTGTCCTTCTCCAATGAATCAACCATCTAAGCAGCATATAAACATGTTCTATGTAGCTTATCTTTGGGAAGTATTTCTCAAGCCCACATCTCATGTGCTAGACCTTTTAACAGAACCTATTTCCCTTCATTCTCACAACTATCTGAAGTAGGGGTCATCTGCCTTGTCCCGTATGATAAAAGTATGAGGATCCTAAAGCTAGTAGATATCAAACCATTCTTTCAGACTCGTATCCTCTAACTTCAAAGAGAGTGTCCTTTTGAGAAGGTGACCCAGCTTAGCAGAATAATATCCAAAGAACATACACCCCAAGCATGAGCACCAGAAACTGCTCTCATCTGTTTATAGGACTGTGTCAAGCTATCCTGTAATGTCTGTTACTTGATCTAGCTACAATATTTGAGACCTAGAGAATCTGTCATATTTCCATTAAACTGTAACTCTCTATCACTCTGTGAAGTCAATCAGGGAGTAAAAAGTCACTCTGTTGGAGAGGTAAGTTGCTGAATAACAACTTCGGAAAAGTCATGAGTTACTGTATTTTCCATCTAAAGCTTTTACATTCTTTGTTCTGTAAGTGCCAATGAGAATGATAGAATATATACAGTAGGACCAGCCATATTTTTCATCAAAGAGGTATGAACACTCACAGACTAGAGGGACTCTGATTCAATAAAACCCTTGATTTTTATGATTCTGTGGGAAGAGGAAAACTCTGGATCACAGGCTGACATGGGGACTTGGGACATTTGCATAATATTTTAAATACCATATGATTATTAGAATTTTTTAATAATTAAAGCATGTACATAAATAAGGGAATATAGCCAAATGTTTTTTGGGGGGCCATACTAATTGAAAACTGCTGGGCAGAGGTTAAAGCTCTATTTCTCCATTTTAATTTTAGAATTGGAGATTAGACAGGCAGTTGAAGAAAGAGATTAAAAGCATTGGATTTTCAGGTAGCTTGAAACATTATGCCAGCTATTCAACTGCAGTAACCCTCTGTTTCCACCTATGAAATAGAGGCAAGACATATGGGGTTTCTGTAAAGACAATGTGAGCACATGTATATGAAGTCATTGCTGTGCCCAAACTGTGTCCTCCTTAATGACAAATATTGAAGACCTAGCTCCTAATATATCAGAATATAGCTATCACCATTATTACTAGTGCCTTATTAAAAAGGGGAATTTGAAGAAAACACACACACACACACACACACACGTGCAGCACAACTAACCTTTAACACATGGGCCTCTGAGGAAACATTCCATATACAGTATACAAGCAGCAAAGGAAGAGGGCTAGAACAGATTCTTGCTGATAGCCCCCAGAAACAAGCAAACAAGTAAACAAACAAACAAAAATCCCACAACATTACTGCTTTACCATGACCTTATGTCATGAAACATCACAGAGCTGTATTTGATGCCATCTCCTCATTGTTTGGTTTTACTGTGGCTCTAGGAAAGGCACTTGACACCAAAACATTGTCCACTTCTACTTACTATTGTCCAATAATTATTATTTCCTCGTTAAGTTTCTTAGTGTTCTCAGACTTGGTTCCTCAGTAACTCACAAGCTGTGTGTACTTTTATCCAGTGCTGAGTTTGGGCACCAGATTCAGGCTCCTAAGCTGTACCTGGCTCTCTCAGAAAAGTCAGCTTTGGCACCTGGAAAGTTAATCCCATTTATCACCAGCCTTTAGGTAAGCCATTAAGTGAGGAGGATTTCTCGATTATGGACACACCAAAGATACTTAGCATCAGGATCTACTGGTCCCCATGGATGTAAGGGAAGATGGGGGATCTTGGACCCCTCTACTCTGCTCATTCCTTGGGTCCATTTCCTGCCCCTCAGAGAAGTGGACAGACACACTCTACAGCCTACAGGTCCAAGAGGAAAGCCATGTGAGCTGAGACAGCAAAGTTGTCTGTGAAGGTGATGGTGGAGAGACAGCCAGACTCAACTCTAAATCAGACCTATATCTCAGTCCAACTCTAAGGAAGTTTTTTCCTTGGATTTCTGAATTCTTTCCAAGTTTAGAAATTCCCTATTAGCCTGTGAATGAAGTCAGTGATACCTGTCACCAATTATTGACTCAATCATTAAAATAATCATTCATTCAGTTAAAAAGTTTTACTTTACTAACATTTAATATAGAATTATGAAAAGATTCCAAGCCCAAGGCACCCATCGGGAATATGAAACAGTGAAAAGAAACCAGAGATGGTATTTTGTAGATTTCAAGAATTTGTCTACAATTGGCCCTGACTTCTGAATGGAAGCTTTAACATGTGTAACACATTGTGTCTAATTCAAGTTGATTTTAATTACAGGAGGCCTAGTCTGCATCCATTGTAGAAACACAGCCCTGATGGACCCACTGTGCAATTAGTGCCTTCCCCAGGTCCCCAGAGTACCACACACTGACAAATATCCATAAGTCATTTTCTTCTAAGCAATGTAATCTGTGTCCAGTCACCAACAATTTGATGTCAGTTCTAGAAAACACACATCTGAAAACAAATCTGAAGTGTCCACAACAATGGAAGTGGAAATAACTATCAGTCCAAGGAGGGAATGATGAATGGGACCTTTGGACCACTCAGCTTGCCGGAGTGTCAGCTATTTCAGGAACTGAGATGACGCAGTTACTGTATTCCCATCTGTTCAATGTATAATTATTTTAACTATTATGCATGTTGTTTATAACTCATTATCTTGCAATAACAGCCTGCACAGTTCACTGCATAATTTAAAAATATAACAACTTTCCTTGCCAATATTTGATTTCCAATTCTAAACCTGCTGACTTTAACTATATCTTTTCCATGCACTCTGGGGAAACTCATTTTTATTTTTTTCAAGGGTTTATCTTAGAATATGCACCTGGACTTTCTTTGGCATAACCTAGTTTTCTGGCTCTGGGTCACACAGTGGCTTCTCTTCTGAAATAGAATAAATCTGCTCTTATACAGGCAAATTCGTTAAATGAGTGGGCTCACAAATCTGAGACATTCATATGCTCAAAGTGGACACAGGAATAGGGTACTTGTCTAATTATCTGCATGATGTGATCAATAAAACCTAGAAATCAGATTATTCTCTCTTGAAATGTGAAAATTACTTGGATCATATTAATCAAATAATTGCCTTTGCAGTTCAGAAACTTATTATTATAGCTAATCAATATGTTATTTATATAGGAAGATGAACAGATGGCTCCCATGTGGGGTTGAATTCATATTTCACTCTAGTTAGTTTGGTCCTATTTAAAGAAACATTCACTTATTTAGTCATCATTTCACACCTACTGTATTTAGAAAGAGAGCCTGTGTTGGGTAAGGAAAATGAATATGGCAAGGTTGTTGTATGTGTAGGTGTAGAGGGTGAAAGTTCCTATACACACCCATAAAAAGGCCAGAGTAGAATGGAAGGTATCATCCTCCAGCCATTTCTGTCCTACTACTTTGAGGTGGGGTTTCTCACTAAGCTAGAAGCTTACCACTTTGGTTAGGCTGGTTTGCCATCAAGCTACCCAGATCCACCTGTTTCTGACCCCTCCCCCAGCGCTGGGGTTACATACATGCCTAGGCATGTCCAATTTTTTATGTGGGTGCTGAAGATTTGAACTTGGGTCCCATGTAGCTTTTTGAACTATATAGCCGTCCAGTCCCCCAATAACAGAGTGTAACCTAAATCAGTAAGCCAAATAAAGTCTTTCCTCTCTTATGCTGTTCTTTGTCTGGGTGTTTCATTCCTTATAGCAACAGAAACAAAGGTAGAACAGGTCCCCATGCTTGCAGAACAAATGCTCTTAGCCATGGAGCCATTGCTGCAGCCGTGAACATGACAAGTTCTATTTCCAAGAAACTCAGTGTGTAGGACACATAGAGACATTTCCATAGTAAAATGTTATAAATTGGGTGGTAAGGGTTTATGCAACATTGTGGAAGAGGGTGAAAAGAGTTTAACAACCAGAGCCAGAGGTAGTGGAATATTACAAAGAAGCAATATTCTCCAGATCCAAGAGGGCAGTTACACATATAAACTCACAGTGGTTGTGACAGCATGTGCAAGACATACACAAATTCAAGTCACAAAACTCCCAGCATGGAGAGGGCAGTTAGACACAAAGTTCTACCCAAGCCATGGAGTTATTGTCAATTAATAGCTTTTGGGAAAGAGAGAGTCAGTTTTCTTTAAGAATTTGGCCCTTGGTAGGTCAACCATGGTTGCTCACACACCAAGAATATATGGGCAGCATACAATGGACTTGGTGGGCTTTAAAAATAAAGTTGGATGTGTAGTGAAGGAAGGGTTGATCTGGAGGAGTTGGGGGAGGGGTGTGAATATGACCAAAATATATTGTATGAAATTCTCAAAGAATCAATAATAAAAATGTTTATACAGTACTTTTGGAGAATGGTGCAAAGGATAAGTGTGTGTGTGTGTGTGTGTGTGTGTGTGTGTGTGTGTGTGTGTGTGTGTGTGTGTGTGTGTTGTTGTTGTTATTTGAAACACTTTCTGGAAAATGTGATTACTGAAATAAACTGAATAAAGTTTAGTTCAATGTCCCCAGAAGAGGGAGCAGTAGGAAGAGCATTTCAGGTAGAGGGGATCAGAGGAGCACGAACCTGGGAAAACACTAAGGAACAAGGACTAGACCTCAACCTGTGGGTCTGGTGATGGGAAAAGGGAATGAGCTGAAGATTTGGCTACAAAGTCTTTGTAAACCCAAGCTGTTCATACTTGCTGGACTAATTTTTCTCAAATAAATTGGAGTTAAACTTCCAATGAGTGTAGTGACTATTGAGCCAGGGTTTGGTGGGAGTGATCACAATGTTGGGTAACTGTCAGTAGCAATGGAAAAGCTAAGTGGATCTAGCAAGTACGATCTAGAGGTGTCCCTAACAACCTAGAGGCTGTTAGACACCATCGATTTTCTTTGAGGACCAAAATGCATTGATAAATTGTTGCTTTCAGGGCAACCTTTCAGGGTGGGCATCCTAAAATTTATCTCACCCTCTAGTTTGCTTAAGTAAGTTAGCATGGAAATGCTATGGAAGAAGCTAAGATACAGATGAAAGAATAATTAGGATGATCAGCAATAAGGTCTACATTGTTTTGTGAGGAAAGAGAATCCAAAAACAGGTGAGAAAATGGGATTTAAATAGAGTGAACCTGAAACTGAGGGTGCTCTAGGCAGCAAAAGAAGGCAGAGGAGATGGCTGAGTGGGTAAGTGGTTGTTATACAGCCATAAGACATACATCCCCAAAATGTAGGTGAGAAACTGGGAATGGTAACATGCATCTGTAAGCTCAGTGCTGGGACTCGGGAAGGGAGGTAAGACCATTGGATCTCATTAACAGCAGGTTTAGTGGAGACTACAAACTTCTAGTTAAGTGAGAGATTCTGCCAAAAAGTAAAGGTGGAAGTGACTGAGGAAGGCACCAATAGTTAACTGCTACAGACATGTTCACCCATATTAACACACATACACACACAAAAATAAAAACAAAAACAAACAAGAGGCAGGTCTATTCAGTAGAGCAAATAGATTTCTAGTTATGTTAGGCAACACTCTAAGATAAAACCCATGATCCATGTCCTTTATAAACCCTTCCCATTAACCTGGCAAAATCTTCTACCCTCTTCTGACACTTGTCCATATTTCTGATGGGTGTTTGTCTGCCTGGCCATTGATCAGACACTTCAGGGACAACGATCAAGGCACCATGGTAATTGCTATGGTTGTGTCTCTTCCAAATTCAAATGAAACTGAGTCCACTTGTGAACAGCAGTTAGAGGATGGCCTTTAGTAGATGACCGTCACTCCTGTGAAGGAGCTGGGACAGACTAGCTAGTCTCTTTTTACTCTTCCTCTCTTCTGCCATGTGAGGATGCAGCCAAAGAGACCTTCAATATACATCAAATACCAATGACACTTACTTCTCAGACTGCAGAACTATTAAAAGTGCACATCTCTTCTTTAAAAAGCTCCCAGTATCAGGCATTTTGTTATAACACCACAAACTAAAACAGTTATATATAAAATGATGCATATAAGTAGTAAAAAACTGTAAACTATGAAAGTTATTTTTCTCTGTCCAGATTTCTTATTAACAGAAAGACTGACAAATATATAGTCTTCCTTTAACAGTACATGTTCTAAATGTGAGGGCTGAGAGAAATGGTTGTCACAGATATGGTGCAAATGAGGTGGCTATGCTGAGGAGAGAGACATCAAACTGCAGAACTTTTCAGTAGGTGCAGAAGGAGAAATGTGAATGGAAGTGTTTCCCCCAAAGTAGACATTTGACAGAATTTGTGCACAAGACCCAATGCTTTTGGATAATTTGTGGGAAGCTTGTCCTGATAAGCAAAATCAAGTGACAGATACTAAGTGTTCCTTCGTGGATATAGTAAGATATAAGTATGCCAGAGCTTACCTTTCTCAGGAGACTTTAACATTTTTTCTTTTGTGTGCATGTACTGTACAGGCATGTTTGCACTTGTGTGGATATGTGTGTATTGGTATGTGTGTTTGTGTGTGCATTGTGTATGGAAGCTCAAAGTTTACTCTGGGTATCTTCCTTGATCACTTTCTACTTCATTGGCTGAGGCAGGATCTCTCACTGAACCCAGAGTTTACAGTCTGTTAGTCTAGCCAGCCAACTTGCCCTGTGAATGAATACTGCATATGTCTCCCAAGTGCGGGGATTCCAGGTGCCCGTCATGCATGCCCTGCTTCTATATGGGATGTGAGGAGCATCACTTTGGTCCCCACTCATTGGGGCAAGTTCTATATTTGCTCAGCCTTCTCCTAAACTCTTATTTTTTCTAAGAGCCCAACTTTCATCCAGTTCTCATATAAAACAGCAAACAAAGTGAAAGTCCAAGTCACAAATCAATATTGAAAAATCTACAGGTGATTTGGTTAAAAAAAATCATTCTTTACTTTTTGACCTTTAAAAACTCAAACTTAAACATTAAGTTTATGTATTTAAACTATAATTTTTATTCCATCAAAATAAAATGTTCATAGCAAAACAGTGGCAGAAAGCTGCCCATATTTTATGCAATTCTCAGTGACACCATATATATATATATATATATATATATATATATATATATATATATATATATATGTAGTCATTTGGAAATAATTTTCATTCCTATCTAATAAATCTATTTTAGAACAGATCAATTAAGAAACTTGTTCTATAATTTAAGTTGAAATATTAATTCAGAAAAAAATTAAGTGTTTAGTAGAATTTAATTTCCCACATTGAGCTCAGCAAACATCTTTTAAATGACTGGCATGTTCAAGGTGTAGTGCTCCAAGGACACAAAGATACAGTGGTTTTTGTCCTTGTTCTAGGGAAAGGCTGTACAGTGACGTGTGTTAAGGGTTAACACTGAGAGCTGCTGGAGCTGTGAGATCTAATGAGGGAACGAACCGTCATGAAACATAAGTTGGGGAGGCTAGCTAGAGAAAATGAGTTCAGACCAAGAATTAGCCCAAGGGACAACCAGGAGACAGACTTTCCAGTCTGAGGGGAACATGACAAAGGGGATATTATTAGGAAGATTTTAATCAGGAAGAGAAATCCATCTGTCTCCAGTGTATGAACAACAGCATGGTGGACCCAGGAAGCCACAGGCAGGTGTATTTCTAGATGGTAGAAAACCTATTAAGGATTTATGTACATCTGTTTTATATATATCACCACAAAAGCACTGTAACTCAAAATGCAGAGCCTAGTTAGAGGCTATCTTAATATCCCAGGAGAGGAACTGTGAGGGTAATGGGTAAGGAAGGGTACTGCAGCATGCCTAGGGCAGAATACTACAGAGACTACCCTCAAATTTCTAAATATTTTATGGAGATAGTGGATTAATGATTTAAATCAGTTTTAACACAGTGTCTGGGACCCTGAAAATAGTTTAAAACCCACTGGTGTCTTGTGCTTTACCTTGTTACTGCTCTTTCCAGAATTTGTGATTGGAAATTATCTTCCTGGTAGCCTTGATATACTTATTCCCACAATGACTGCTCTGAGGCTTTCTCTGCAGCCAACTGACATAAGACCTAGTTCATGGTATTTTGTTACAGAGACTTGAAAACCCTGAGACTCTTGAATTGATAGGTAATTGCTTAGAGTCTTTCGACTTTCTTGAGTAATCATGTGTGTGGTTATTGTGGGAAGTCCTCTAGATCCCTAGCTCTTCGTATTTGAGTGCCTATATATCAAATACCTAGCTTCCTGGGCACTTCCGACTTCCCATTGCAATGTTTTATCCATATTTATACAAACAACTGCCACATCATTGTAGATTCCAATAATAATGATGATGAAATCAATGACAGAAACAGTGCTTCTCATATGTTGGGCAATGCACTAGGTGACTGACAGCTGTTCTACTGATGTACATTTTTAACAGAACCTTTCATTTGATGGTAGTTACTCTTAATTGGGCAACAATTTTGTAACACACAATTTGGTAGGCTTTTTATACAATATGTGTAGAGTCCACATAAATATATGGAGTATTTTTTTATCCCCATGTTATAGAAGAAAGTGAGAAATCTTAAGCTAAATGTCTGTTTACATAGATAGTAATCTGAAGTTAATCTCAGATTTATGTTCACTATTTCAGAGCTAAATAGGTAGAGACATTTATACAACCCATCGCGACACATGGTATCAGAATCACCAGTGCTAGAGAACATGTCTGGTCTATGCTTTGTCTCTGTTGAAATATTTATGGATGTGTTAATGTACTGAGTGTATACCATCTCTTGATTTTGCCTGCAGGTTTTATGTATTCTCCAGTTCCATTTATCCTTCACCTATTACTTAATTTACTTGAGTACTTGTTTTGTGCAAAAGCCAATGAGGTGAGATTGGAAAAATGCATAGCTTGAAGGAAAACATGTAAAACAAGTATAACAGTATAATCATAGTTGGAAGAGAGGTGAAGAGTCAGGATCAGAAAGTAGGAGCTACTGTTTGCATTAGACATGAGTCATGATCCTGATAAATATGGCAATTCAGCAAGAGGCCAGGAAATTGAGCATGAGTATATGGCATGTTCAGGGAAACATCACAGGCTCAATAAGGACTAGTGACAGTAAGAGATGAGTGAGATGCCATGGGGCTTCGAGGACAATGTCACTAAAGAGCCTATAAGTCCTGCCTAATGGTACAGCATTTATGCTGTGATATGAGATAGCTTCAGATGAAACCTGGTATTTCTTAGGCAGGTAGAATTTATATTAGTAGATGGTAGAAACCACAGCTTCTGCTTTGGTGAGAGGGTTCTTCCTTGTGACAGCAAGTTTATATTATGGGGAGCAGGGGCTGGGAATGTAGCTCATTGGCAGAACACTTGTCTAGCATGAGTGAGCTCCTCTGCTTGATACCCAGAACCACACACATATTACTGTCCTGGTTAGTTTTGCTTGCCAGATTGATACAATCAAGAATCACCCTGAGGGAGTCTCACCTGAGAGATTGCCCAGATCTGATTGGTGGGTGGTCATGTCTGTGGGGAATTACCTCATTGCTGATTGATATGGGAGGACACAGCCTACTATAGGTGGTGCTATCCTGGGCAGGTGGTTCTGAGTTATATAATAAAGCTAGTGAAGCATGAGGCAGAAAGAGTGAGCCAGTGAGCTGCACTCCTCTGTGGTTTCTGCTTCAGTTCCTGCCTCTAGGTTCCTGCTCTGAGTTTCTGCACTGATTTCGTTCAGTGATAGACTGCTATCTGGAAATACAACTGAAATAACACTTTTCCACCCTAAGTTGGTTTTGTTCAGTGGTTTATCACAGCAACAGAAGAGCAAATGGACCTAATTACTCTACAAGAGACTAGTAAGTTTTGTTGAGTAGAAGATTATCCTCTCCTAATATACATTTGTTTAACAAATCTCCGGGAAGTGGACTCTGTAGTGTACACCATCGCGTGCCAAATGGTCATCAATCCCACCCCTTTTACTGTCAGCCCCACATACTGAATGGCAGTTAGTTTAAGGTAATCATCTGAGAGGTCTCCTAACTCAAAATACTGTGCTCTTGTGAGGGATTGCAGTTACCCTTGCAGTTACCTCTGCCTGGGAGCTTTACCTTCTGTGATGAGGTTGGTTTTCACTCCATAAATTCAGTGTGCTGACTTGCCCTTCTCATTATTTCCCAGTCTATTTTTTTGGGAAATCCTCTAGAAATTGAAAATGACTACAGGAAAGGACCTGGGGGAAGTTTTAGGACCTAGTGCTTTATTTCATGTTTTATAATGAAATCCGACACTTGCAAAATTTGTCTGTGTTCTCAGCCAAAGAAACACCAGTTTTTTTCTTTTTCTTTTTTTCTGTTTAATGTGTAGTTGATCACAGAATTCCCTCCCTGCCTGTCTTCCAGCAGCTTGGGGTATTAGTCCTGGTTCCCCACCCTACCACCATACCATCTTCCCTGCAGGGATCAGCACCCTGCCAAAGGTAACATATGTCATGGTGACTCTGGAGCCAAAGAGAAGATGGGAGCGGTACTGTCAAATATTGTTGTAGTCTCCCTTGGTGGCCTTCCTTCGCTGCCAACCACGGATCCTGAGAGCGGGGAGTTTTGTTGCTCTTCCTAGTACAAAGATATCAAATGTGTTCTCGTTGCCAATGTCGTCCCTTATCTCGGACTCATTATTTCTCTAAACATACCTAAATGCGGCTTGGCAATTTCACCTTCTCACATAACTGAAGTGGAAGCAAAAAGGTGCTTGGAGTGCTTTGAATGTTTGATCTTGGGCTTTCTTATGGTTTCTGCCTCTCCTCGCACGGGTTTGAGATAAAAGGGAACCAGATGTTTTCTTGTTAAAGATCAAGGCAATCAGGATGGCAATTCAGGACATGACTATCATCACCGCGGGGAGAAGGGAAGGCCATGTGACACTTTTCTATTAGCCACAGTATGTCAGGTTTATGTAGCTGTCAGAGAGGGTATTTCATTTCATGCCGATTTGTGATTTCTCTGTTGTTGTTGCCAGTTTTAAATTCCTGCCACCACCCTCGGTAAACTGAATGAGGCTATTATAAGTGTGCACTCTCATGCTAAGGGAAGCCAGTATTTCAGATGCCTGCTGAACCCCTTCACTATTCTTTACACGTAGTAACTTCATTCAATTTCTTTACAATAACGCTGAGAAGGTAGACGGTCTATTCCCATTTCACAGATGAAAATTCAAGACACGGGAAGGTTAAGTACCTAATCTTTGTTATATTGCTCATAAGCATTAGCAGAGCTGAGGTTTATAGCTAAGCAGCCAGTGAGGACAGGATAGGGGAGATAAGCTAAAAATTTAAGCAAGAACTCTTCTTCAGTCTTCAAAAGTACAGGCTTTGCACCGGAAAGTGTATGCCTTACTCCTAGCACTGCAAGCTTTTTCCCCTTGGTGCTTGGAGTCTTATTTCTTATAAGCCTTCTCTAGCTGGCCCTTATGTTTATGAACTCAGCCTGCAAGGGGAAGCAGATTGAACAGCAGGAGAGGTGGTCTATGGCTTCTGAGGAGATCAGCAGAGATCCAGCCCACAGCTGGTCGCTTTCCTCAGGATATAGCGAGCCTTCTCCATTTGTATTCTGTCCTCTCATGTGCTTCTCAATTAGTGGTTTGTCTCTGACTTTCTCCAGCATGGCTAGGAAAGAAGATACGCTTCATGGGAGATAAACTTCTGCATCCCACAGAGAAAATTCTAGAGCATGTCACAGGATACTGAGCATACTTAGATTTTCTGCTCCCGAGATTCTTATTTGCCAAGTCCATAAATATCTAAATGTGCCTGTTGGTCTCAAAGATAACCCAAAGGCACAAGCATTTTAAGAATCCTGAGAGGGTCTTGGAAAGGGAATTTAAATTGCTCCAGAGAACAGATAAAGTAGGTATAGTCTTCAAAACCTGGATATTAGTAAAGAACTGCCCCTTCCTAAATATTTTCTACTCTTAGACAATCTATAGGACAATGAGTAAGTTTTGAATAGAACCATGCTTTTCTCTTTCATTAACAAAGGGAAAATTTACTCTAATATAAAGAGGTCCTTTGCTTAACCTCAAAAACCATAAACCTTGGGAGACCACAGAGACCAAGAACCCACAATGTGAGCACTAACATCCCTTATGGATTCAATACCCCTAAGTTCTTATGTGTGGAGAGCCAGGTGTCACTGCAACATGGCTGAAATGAAGGACAGTTAGTAGTATTATGGTCTAGTAGCTTGCTTGAGCATTGCAGCATCATATGTGAAAACACAGAGTAGTTCCTACAGGCAAACTTCTGACATTGAGATCTGAGAAGACCAGTTAACAGGGACTGCTCCTTCATTAGTATCACTATGCCACCAAAAGCACATCAAAGGGACATGATAAGTGGCGCTAAGCAAATAGGC
The DNA here is from genome assembly GCF_007827085.1 of Peromyscus californicus insignis. Classification (NCBI taxonomy): domain Eukaryota; kingdom Metazoa; phylum Chordata; class Mammalia; order Rodentia; family Cricetidae; genus Peromyscus; species Peromyscus californicus. Next base: position 69,184,317 of record NW_026294458.1, read on the forward strand.
TACAAGGAAGGTACACTTGCCTCTTTGATCAGGTTCATAAATCTGGGTCCAAGGCGCCATGGCTTGTGTCGATGGCACTGTAGGGAGCTGACCGTCAGCTGTGAGGCACGGTGGGAAGCAATGGCTACCATGTACACAGCATCATACATCAGAGCTGCTTCAGTCTGTAGAGAAAAACATGGACCATGCCATCAGTCCCATCTTTATTACCTCCCTCTACCCAGGCAATTGCTATTTGATCTTGAAGACCTTTTGTTCTTTAGCCAAACAGTGTTCAGTCACTGGTAGCTACTTTTCTACAAAAGAAAGCTACACCCCAGAGTAAATTAGAATTCCACATTTGGTTTTGAGTTCTTTAAAGCAAAGCAAAATAAAAACTCAGATCAACTACAAAAGACTTTATTCCAGGAATATTTTTGGAGTGTCTTCTATGTCAAGCTCATCACTGAAGTCAACTACCTTGAGATTGAATCTACTAATACTCATTATTTCAATATGAGTTCTTGTCTCTCAGCACCTTCCTTCCCTCCTTCCCTCCCTCCTTCCCTCCATCCTTCCTTCCTTCCTTCCTTCCTTCCTTCCTTCCTTCCTTCCTTCCTTCCTTCCTCCTTCCCTCCCTCCCTCCCTCCCTCCCTCCCTCCCTCCCTCCCTCCCTCCCTCCCTCCCTTCCTTCCTTCCTTCTTTCTTGTTTTGTATTTTGGAGAAAACAAATTTTTGCTAACAGAGCCAATAGGTGATTTAATTATTAGGGCCGCTTGTTGGTCACTTTCATTGGCCAGGCTTGATGAGGGGAGTTGGAGTCATGGAATGAAATTCAATGGCAAGCTCAGGGAGGCCCTCTGAGGTATAGGCCTGTGAATCAAAACAAACTTGCATTTGCCTCTATGAGTTACCATGAAAGAGAATCAAAGTAGCTAATTCTCTGTTGGAATAGTTGTCTTTTCTTTCTTTTCCTCATAAAATTCTTCTCACTTGCTAAATTTTATATAATACTCATAGCATTTTGTCAAATATACTGCCCCGTGGTCTTGGGGATAAAAATCTCATAATACCCTCATATTTTACTGGAGGGCTTTCTTTGCAACTTCAAATATATTAGCTCATTTGAAATTCTTGGTAATTCTCCAAAGTAAGCAGAACACACAGATAAAGCTACTTATTATATGTAAAACTGACCCCAGCAAAATATTGATTTATGGTAGCACATGCGTATATAGCTGAAAAATTGACAGAGTCAAATCTAGAATCCAGGTTCTAGCATAAAATTTTGTATGTGGTTTTCTGCAATTAGTGGATTCATCCACTATTTGCTATTAACTATGTCTTTATGGACATCAAAAGAGAGCATAAGTGATGGATGCTACACCAGTGATGGATGCTACACCTTGCATTTCATCACTTTTGAAGCAAGAGATGCTTTTTACTCTGAACCTTATTATTTTGTACAGTCTCTGTCACTGAATGTAAAATTATTTCTAATACTTGTCACTTCATTAAAAGCAATGTGAATTTTTTAAAAGCAGAAACTGTTCAAATTCAGCCTTTAGTACCTAAGCACAATTCATGATACAGAAACATAATTGAATAAACATCTACAGAATGCATTACTATTGATTCATAAATTAAAACAAAACACATTTTTGTAAGAATTATATAGTACCAAGATTTAGCATAAATTATTTTACTTATATACGTCACCCAGAGAAGTGAGGTTGATGGTAGTGGCAATGGCAATTGCTAAGCTTAAATTATTTTGATTAACTCAAGATTTATATAATCCATGTTGTTGATGACAAAACTGAGTCTTGTGAAAATTAGCTGGTACAGATCTACTCTGCTAATCACTTACAGGGATAGAGTTTAGCCCCTTGCTTGCCTCAGTCTAGCACCCATGTTCCCCATCATTCTGCTATCCTTGTTTGGTTTAATTGGGAGAAAGTGAGTTAACGGCAGATTACTGTAACATGAATCTTAAAGAGTCTTATTAGTAAAATCAAGCCTGAAGCTAGGTATTGGGGTGAATTCTGGAAGATCAGAGAAGCAGAACAAGCCACAGCCACCTCACCTCGCCAGTTCCTCAGCTGATCCTGTTTCCTCAGACTGGAAGCCTCTGAGTCCTCATCTAGAATGGGTCTCAGCTGAACTGCTGCTCAAAAGCCTGAAAGCTTAACCAGCCAAATGTTTCTAGTTTTTGGTCTCCACGCCTTATATATCTTTCTGTTTTTTCCATCACTCCCTGGGATTAAAGGCTCACTTTCTGGGATTAAAGGTGTGTGTCACCATGCCTGGCCGTTTCCAGTGTGGCCTTGAACTCACAGAGATCCAGAGGGATTTCTACCTCTGGAATGCTAGGATTAAAGGCGTGAGTGCCACCATTTTCTAGCCTTTGTATCTAGTGGCTGTTCTGTCTCTGACCCCAGATAAGTTTATTAGGGTGCACAATATTTTGGGGAACACAATACCACCACAGATTACTTTGTAAAATGAAATCAGTAGTAACAGTGACCATTTACTGAGCACTAATTACATGTCTGAATGGCCATGTTCACAATCCTTGGGAAACCATGAACTTTGTCATCCCTTTACTTCTTTATGGAAAGAAAATTAAGAGATTAAATGGTGTCTATAAACTGATAGTGAGAAAGCCAACATTTAGATCCTTAAAGTTGGTGGTATATGCTCTGGTTTCATCTTGTCCAATTATTTAGTGATCACAGTAGCTTATTAAGGCTAAAATCCATTGACCATGTACTACATGCCAGTACCACAAGCATCATTTTTATGTATGTTAAGTCCTTCAATGTGAAACATTTAAAATTAGTTTATCTATTCTTTGAGAATTTCATAATATATACAATGTATTTTGGTCATATCCAACCCCATTAACCTCTTCAGATTCATCCAGACCTTCTCATCTCCCCATCTCAATTTCATAAACTTTTCTTCATTTTTTACATCAATGTTTGTTCCTTTTTTTTTTTATTACATACTGATTCCAATTAGTGCTGTTCATATGATCATGGATGTAGGGTCATACATTAGAGCACAGGCAACCTATGATGGGCCACACTCCTGAAGAAAACAGACTGCTCCCCAAATCTCGGTATCCATAAACTGTCAACAGTTCCTCAGATAGGGGTGGAGGCTCATAAACTCATTCATGTTCGAAGACCAACTGGCTTGACCTTGTGCAAGTATTGTTCAGGTAGTTACAATTACTGTGAACTTATGAGTACAATAATAGCTCAGTCATGTCCAGGAGACATTATTTCACATTCCTCTTTCCCCACCTCTGGCTCTTACATATATCTTGAAAGCTTGGGTAAAGTAACATTGATCAATGCCCCTAAGAAAATCTCTTCACAGCATAAACATACTGAAAGCTTGATTCTCCTAGCAAATATATGTTTTGGTTATTAAAACAATTGGTTGTAAGGGGTTAATTCAGGGGGTCTGGGCTGCTCAAGTCCTGCACATTCCAAATGTTTGTGGGAAAATGCTTTGAACTAAATTTTTTGAAAGGGATGTGTTTGTATTCCTGGAGTCTGGTGCCATGCAATATTTATGCTAAAAATGTGATTGTGGCAAATGTCACATTTTGTACGGAGGTGCTGAGCGATGCTATATCAATTGAGTCTGGAAGGGCCTGGACTAAGGTCAGTTATGTGCTCTGTATGTTTGGGTGGGTTTCCTGGTTGGCAACATTTCACAGGTAAAGTCACACATCATTGCTGCAAGTCAAGCAATTTCTAGGGAGCTTCAATGGTACAAAACATCTAGAAGCCCAGGCCTGTTATGTCTCTGCCCTGTGTGAAAATCTCCTTTGCTGATTTTCTTTTTATTCATTTTTTTCCTGTAACAAGCTGTTACTATAAATATGACAGCTTATTCGAGTCCTGTGTTCTTTGTGCAAATAATGATTCATTAGGACATGGTGGTAACTGATAACACAAACCGATGAGATGCCTCATCACCTTATAGACAAGGACAATTGGCATGCTGTATCTCCAATTGGGATACTTGGAAGAAAACTGGTCTTTGAAGAACAAATGGGCAAGAGGCATAAGTTTCTCATTACTCTCTAAATTTGGAAAAAGTTGTAGGTAAGGTAGGGATTGTTGAAATTGTCCATGGGAACTCTGCTGAGGATGCAAGCTTGTGGAAGCAATGCTGCCACCAGGGGAACCCCACATGCTGGAGGAAATGTTGCTCATTTACACTGTCACTGAGCACACAGCAGGTAGAACACCCTGTTGGTGAGTGAGATTTGGGAATGGGTTTGGGAAGGTGGCGAAAAGACCAGCACAAGCAGTCTGAAAATTCAGTAGTTAGGAAAGAAATCTCAGAAGGTCCACAGAAGGTTGAGCAGTGTGGCTGCCACAATTTGAGCCTCAGTGAATAATTGCTAGTTTTAGATAGAGACCAGGAGGAAATAGAAGAAGAAGGATTATAAACAGAGCACGTAAACACATTGGAAATGCCTTTGGTCATACTAGGTCAAAGAAGTGTCAGATGAGGATTCACCTTGGGCAACTGGCATAATAAAGAATGTGTCTCATGAATAAATAAGAACATAAATAAATAATACAATATTCTTCTGCTCTAGTTTCTCAAGTAAACAAACTTTTGATGTATTAATTAACACTTCAGTTGATAAAACACTCTTTATACTCTCAAGAATTTTTTTGTCAGTGGGGTAGATTACACCTTTGCCTGCCAGAACGTCCTTTGTTCTTTTATTGACTAAAAACAGCAAGTCTTATCAAGTAAATTCATTCCTATACCACAGGAATATGTATGTTATTTAAATGTTTAATGGAGTGACACTATGTTGTTATTATACAGATTTACAGAGCAGCAAATAGATGTAGAGAGGCCACGTTCTCCGGAAACATAGCCAGGACCTAAACTCTGGTTTCCTTTGTCAAAAATAATGTTGCCTTTTCTACTAATCCTGTAGGCTGTTGTCTTTTATCATAGGATTCTCTGTGAAGACTCAAAGTGGCTATCCAAAGATGTCTTTCCCATGGACCACAATTACAGAACTGTTAGATGTAAGAGAATAGGATGATGCTCCCAATTCTGCCTCACACTAGGAGTGCATTTATGAGTCAGGAAGGAGAATGGCAGATAGGGCTCTGTGGCTTCTGTCTCCTTGGCATTACCGAATCACACACCATGTTTGTGTTTGAATGTTGAATGTTCCCCATAGGCTGGGGTATTTGAATATTTGGTCCACACTTGTGACGTTGTCCACTTTCCTTGATGTTGAAGATGTGATCGCTCTCTTGTCTTCCTGCTCCAGCAGTCTGTTGCTATCCCTTCTCCACCATTATTGACTATCCATTTAAAATTGTAAGCACAAATAAACTCTTTCTTCCTTAAGTTGCCCTTGGTTGTTGTGATTTATCAGAGAAACAGAATAATAACTAACACATATCATCATGGTCTACAATCAGAGAAAAGTCATTCTGAATGTGAGCCATTCCATCTCCCCATCAGTAAAAAACCCTATTGTCTGAATGAGCTCACAGTACTGTGGAAAGACATAAAAAGCAGAAAGAAATGAAGTAGATTTTATGAAAACCATTCTAAACTTTAGTTATGCTAATTAACAATCCACTTGAAAAATAATACTCAAAAAATCTTCAGATAGTTTTGAATAGTGCATTTCACTGTTTTGAACTGAGCCAAGCAGCACTTTTCTTAACTCAATTCTTAGGGCAGGTTTTTATTTCTTTAATCAAATCTGTTTTTAAATCTAGATTCAACTAAATTGAATTTGGGTACAACTGATTTCTCTATTTTCAGTTATAGATGTATCTTGACATATAAGATGATATTATTTGGGGATGTTTTAGTGTACAAAATTCTAAGAAAAGCTTTAATAAATTATTTTAAAAATAGAGAAGTCAATGGGTGGTCAAAACACACTTTCCCCATTACACTGTTTTCTAATTCCTATATGCTCACATCTATAATCTATAAATGTATGTGGCACATGTAAGAAAAATGACTGTAATGGATACAGGCAATGCATCTGGGAGAAGACCAGGATGATACATATGATTTTTACAGAACACAATTCTATTATATCAGTGGAATTACTTATAATCACTTATTGTTCTAGTTGCTTTTCTATTGTGATAAAACATCCTGAAAATGCAATTTATTTGCAATTCTGGGTTACAGCCCGTTGTCTTGGGGAAGTCAAGGCAGCAACAATTAGGATCACACCCACAAATGAAGATCAGAGCAAGAACAGAGAGAAAATAAATGTGTGGACCTATTCCTTCTTTTTTGCTTATTCAGCTACCTTTTTATTTTTCTTTTGCACAGTACCTCTTCATAGAGAATGGTGCTGCCCGCAATGGGCTGGGTTTTCTTTCATCAATTAACAGTTATGAAAATCCCCCATATACATGCCACAGACCAACTTGAGATAATAATTTCTCTTTAAGTTTCTCTTCCCAGAGGACTCTAGGTTGTGCTAAGCTGATAGTTAAAACTAACCAGTGCACTTACTGGTAATGTCATTAGTAGTGTTAGTTTATAAAATAAAAAAATAATTTATTATTTGAGAATAACCTCCATCTTTATTAATAAGGCATGCTTCTTGCTTGTAAGAACTTTGGCTTTCCAGATAAATATTTCAGGGCTATATGAATATTCTTCATTTAAACATCTTCTGTTTGGGTACAATCTTAATTAAATTTATTTTCTGCATAAATTATTTTATCAAATGCATAGTTATTGAAGTTTTCTCTGTGCCTTGCCTTTTTTAATCCTGGGGATAAAATTACAGAAATAGAAAGTATCTCTACCTAAATGTTTATATTCTCATAGAGAAAGACACTAATCCAACAAAACAAAATATAACATGAGAGATTGCAAGAGTTAGGCAGAAAATTAAAACTGGTAAGGATGAAGATAATAACAGTGTAATCTATCATAATAAAACTCAGTTCACAGAAGGCCTTACTAGTGAAGAGGTATTTGAATAGCCTTAATAGTAGTGGATGTAGGCAGTCAGGGCAACAAGTGCTTGGCATGTAAGAATATATGAACATGTAAGATCTAATACATATATCCAATAGTTTTTTTTTAATCTTTGGCATGGTGAAAAAAGCATTCTGATTGAGGCAATTTAAAAGTGAAAATTCTCCTTAACCCTGTAATGGCTCCCTCCATCAAGATATCTCTTTCATTGCTCTCCCTCTTCCTCCCTTCCCCAACTCGGCCATCCCGTTCCCTCATGTTCTCATTCCCCATTGGCTCCCCTTCATCACCACCCTGCCCCCAGTTTACCCAGGAGATCTCATCTATTTCCGTTTCCTAGGTTGATCCATGCATCTCTCTTAGGGTTCTCCTTGTTACCTAGCTTCTCTGGGGCCGTGGATTGTAGTCTGGTTATTCTTTGCTTTTCATCTAATATCCGCTTATGAGTGAGTACATACCATGTTTGTCTTTCTGGGTTTAGGTTACCTTACTCGGGATGATTATTTTTCTAGCTCCATCCACTTGCCTGCAAATTTCATGATGTCATTTTTTTTATATACTTGAGTAATACTCCATTATATAAATGTACCACATTTTCTTTATCCATTCTTTGGTTGAGGGGCATCTAGGTTGTTCCCAGGTTCTGGCTATTATGAATAATGCTGTTATGAATATAGTTGAGCAAGAGTCTTTGTGGTATGATTCAGCATCCTTTGGGTATATGCCTAAGAATGGTATCACCAGTTCTTGAGGTAGATTGCTTCTCAATTTTCTGGGAAACCACCATACTGATTTCTAAAGTGGCTGTACAAGTTTGCACTCCCACCCTTGCTCCACATCCTCTCCAGCATAAGCTGTCCTTGGTGTTTTTGATCTTAGTCATTCTGACAGTTGTAAGACAGTATCTCAGAGTTATTTTGATTTGCATTTCCCTGGTGACTAAGGATGTTAAGCAATTACTTAAATGTCTTTTGGCCATTTGAGATTCTTCTTTTGCAAATTCTCTGTTTAGAAATGTATCCCATTTTTTAATTGGATTATTTGGTATTATGTTGTCTAGTTTCTTGAGTTCTTTATATATTTTGGAGATAAGCCCTCCGTCAGATATGGGGTTGGTTTTCCTATTTTGTAGGCTATTGTTTTGTCTTATTTACTGTGTCCTTTGCTTTACAGCAGCTTTTCAATTTCAGGAGGTCATTTTTTTTAATTGTTGCTCTCAGTGTCTGTGTTACTGGTGTCGTATTTAGAAAGCCTGGTGCTAGTGAAATTCTCAGAAATCCACAAGGATAAACCCAGCTAAGACTCTTAGCAATAGTGGAGAGGGTGCCAAACTGCCCTTCTCCTATAATCAGATTGGTGACTACCCTAATTGTCATCTTAGAACCTCCATTCAGTAACTGTTGGAAGCAGATGCAGAGATCCACAGCCAAGCACTGGGCCAACCTCTGCAAGTCCAGTTGAAGAGAGGGAGGAGGGATTACATGAGCAAGGTGAGTCAAGATCATGATGGGGAAACCCACAGAGACATCTGGCCTGATTTAGTGGGACCTCAAGGACTCTGGACTGACAGCTGGGAATCTGCATGGGACCAAACTAGACCCTCTGCATGTGGGTGACAGTTGTGTGACTTGGTCTGTTTGTAGGGCCCTTGGTAGTGGGACCAGGATCTATATCTGGTGGATGAGCTGGTCTTTTGGAGCCCATTCCCTATGGTGGGATGCCTTGTTTGGCCTTGATACGGGGGGAGGGGCTTGATCCTACCTCAACCTTGATGTTCTAGGTTTCACTGACTCCCCATGGGAGGCCTTACCCTTTCTGAGGAGTGGATAGGGGATGTGGGGGGAGGAGGTGGGAGGAGAAGGTGAAGAGGAAGGAAGGGGAACTGTGGTTGGTATGCAAAATGAATAAAAATTTTAAAATAAAACAAAACCAAAAACAAACATACTACATAAAAAAAAGAAAAATTGAATCTAACCCTGTTGATGAAAATAAAGTTTAATGAAGATGTATTGATGATTTAAAAAAAAAAAAGCAAAGAATTCTTAGCATTGAACCTGGAGTTGGGGTCATGTTTTTTTGACTCTGATTCATTGAACATCCTTGGACATGTCCTTTTACCTCTCTATGACTTCGTCTCTAACTCTTTAAATTATCTGCATTCAGGTGAAACAGAAGGACTGGGGTTCCATCCTCATTCTTTGGATAAAGACTGGTTGAAAGTATGCCTTTTATAGTTAACTAAACTATGTCTACACAGTTGTTTTACCCAACTTTGGTAGGTGCTGTTTTATCTTTATTGTTTGCTTGTATTGACATGTCCTGACATAGTTATTATAGCTGCTTTTTACAGAATTCCACTGAAACACTCTCTTCTGGGTTTATAAGTTCTCTCTTTTCCTTTCATCAGAAATGTTTTGTGAGTACGATGTGTGTGTATGTCAGTGTGTGTGCACAGTACACTTGTGGAGGAAGGAGACAATAGCCCATGTTTATTCTGCCCTCCTTGAGACAGTTTTCTTGTTCTTTTTGTTGTTGTTGTCTGAACAATGAACTCCAGCATAGCTAGCCCAGGAGTCTCTGGGAATTCTAGTTTTCACCTCCCAATTCACTATTGGAGAGTTCAGATTATAGGCACATGCTACTGTCCCTGGCTCTGTGTGAGTTCTGGGGATTCAAACTCAGTTCCTCATACACGTATTCAGAGGATCTAACACTGCATTTTCTGTTGTGGATATCGCTCGATATAAATAAAGCACTGATTGGCCAGTGATCAGGCAGGAAGTATAGGCAGGACAAGGAGAGAGGAGAATTGAGGAAGGAGGAAGGAAAGGGAGACCGGCTGGAGCCACCGCCAAGACAAGGGAGATGTAAAGTACCGGTAAGCCATGAGCCACGTGGCAAAGTAAAGATTAATAGAAATGGGCTGAATATAAGAGTGAGAGCTAGACAGTGATAGGCCTGAGCTAATGGCCAAGCAGTTTAAATAATGTAAGAGTCTGTGTGTGTGTTTTATAAATGGGTTCTGGGACTGGCGGGACTTGGCGGTGGGAGCTGGAGAAAAATTCTCCAGCTACAATTACCTCTCTAACCATAACTTTTCTTTTAATTTTACTATTAATAATAATAGAAACACAAGCATTTCTGAAACCCATTTTCCTGGCTGGATAAATTTGGACTTATCATGACATCTTATTTCAATTAGGTCCTCGCTTTACCATTCTTCCTGCCTTTTGGGCTGCCGTTAGCTCAGATGACTGACAACACCAGGGAGCGGAGTTACCTTGTGCCAGCCTGAATCTGTGAAAACTTCCCACTTCTACCTTCCTTGTTCCATGGTTTACAACTTGGTCAACATCTACAAATTATTCTGCTGGCTCCATATACTTGAGCAGACTGATGCTTTTGTGTTTGGTCTACTAAACCATTTTTGTGAAGGACATTCAGTGTTTGCCATGAAGCTATGACATGGCTGGTATGAAAATAGCTTCCAGCTCTCACTGTCTAGTGCTGCACACTGGGCACAGGAAGGACTTATGGGAGAAGTAGGTCATCCTGTGATAGAAATCTTGCTGGAACTAGGGAAAGGACAATCCCCTTCCTTTTCTGCAGTCTACTATTTCTCTGGGTAGTCTCTGCTTGTTTTCATTCAAAGCAATGTTTCAAATCACAGACGGCTCATTTGTATCCAAACACTTTCCATCATTATCTCCCAGATCATTGTGCGTTTTACGAGTTATTTCAGGCTTGCAAAACAGTCAGGGACTCTGAACATAGAACCATCCAGAACCACTTAATTCATTCATTTATTGCCTCCATTTTACTTGTTCCTCACAAGAAAATGAAAAAGGAAGTTCTAAGTTCATTTTTCAGTGAGATGATACCTTTCAGTTATCAGTAAATTGCATCTTAAAAGCAAGAATGCTTCTCTGGATGATGGGAACAGAGAGTGAAATATTACACCAATTTAAAATGCTATTACCTGCTCACATTCCCAATATCTTTCCCCTTAGTAGTACTGTTCTTACATAGGAAGCAAGTTTTTTTTTATTATTGTTACTTCCTTCTATTTTCTTCACCCAGGGAGCCTCATTAGAGAAATAAAGCAAGGGCAGATATATTTGACAGCATGAGACAAGTGATGCTTTCTTGAAGCCCTGTATGAGGCAGTTTGCACGTGTCTGCTCAGGCCACTACCTCTGACTCTTCTGGCCTCTGTGTCAGGAGTGACATATGGCTGGAGTTAAGCACGGTCAGCATTTGCAGAAGGGTGCCCATATGAAGTTGAGATGGTAAGGACATGACCCCACAGGCCATGTGAAGATCTGCTATTTGTCTATATCTGCTTCTACAGACTAGTTCTGTATAATGATTCTAAATAGGCCGTTTCTCACTCTTTTGCACTCCCCCCCAGAGACACACCCCTATGGGTAAACACTCTTTACTTACCCTTTCTTTTGTTCCTGCTCTCTCTTTATTTGCATAATGATGAGAGCAACTTAATTTTTTTTGACAAGTGCAATTGAAAATGAAAGCAGCTTTTGATAATGGACAGACACAAGCTTGCAGATATCTAAGGATCCTCTTTTGTTCTCATGTGACATTCTCTCTCAAGGTATGTGTTATAATAACACTTACCTACACTATTAAAGTCATAGAAGATGCTTCACTTCCCTTCTATACAGTTAAAACAGGATCATGAGATTTCATTAAAATTACGGGCTGTCTTTTACAATCTTTCTGCCCACATCTGCACCCTTCTCCATAGAGATCTGAAACTTTGGGATGAGGCAGAGGGAATCTGGACAAATTTGATCAAATACCTTCTATATCTATATGAAATTCTCAAACAATAAATAAAAACATTTTCTAAAAAAATGAAATAAAACTACTCACTGTCATCATGCCATCCAGAAGACCAGTCTCAGGTCTGGGTGGAGCCTGCAACCTTTCCATGGACCACTTCTCAATGATGGATGACACATGAGGGTTGTCAATATTCAGCAACCGAAAGCCAGTCATATTTACACCACTGTACCTGTAGAGTTCCAGATCTAAAGCAAACAAGTCCTGCATATGTTATAAAAACAAAAGTAGAAATTAATTAACTTCACTGATGTTCTTGACATAAAAGAAAATAAATGATTATAGAAGCAATAAAAAGATGAAAAAACAAATGGCAGTGTTATCACATCCTGTCTGTGAAAGAATGTTAGATTTGGATAAGTGAAGAAGAGGAGTTTAACTAATAATTTATCTAGTCTTGGACCTGAGATATGATATTTGAAAGTTAAGAATTCTCTTCTTAGGATACAGTCTTTGAAGAGTTAGACGAGATCTTTCAGTCTCCTTGCCTCTGTGCTTTTATTTTATAACTGAAGGAAAAAGTTCTCAGTGGTGACAGGTCCACAAAGGAAGCACTGGGCAATGGCAGCCTCAGCCATCCTTGGCACAGCTGCTGCTTCAGGCTGTTCTGGGTCATGCTGCTGAGGTGAAATGCGGAATCTGCATGTGCAGAAAGAAGACTTCTAGGAGGCAAAAGTGGCATCCTGTGGCTCCCCGATGACTACTCTTATTCCATTCAACAAGAGTATAAAGAACATTTGCTGGAAAAGGGCTCCGAATAAGGGCCTCCTCAGAGAATATATTGGACCCTGTGGTTGTGCGCATGTAAAAACTTCCAGGAGGCTCATTTTCTCTTCGACAATGTAACAGAAAATATGCCTAACCCACCTCAGTGTTTTCTAGAACCGATGAAGCTGGATGCAAACCAGAAATTTATCAGTAGGTACATATTGAAAACAGAATGATCATTTCTATTTTTATATAAAAGTTTTAGAGTAAAACCATGCCACTGAAAATATTCTACATTTGAGAAAAAAACAAAATAGCCCAAAGTAACAGTTTACAGAAAAAAGTCCATGCAGACATTGTCTAGCAATAAAAAGGCATTCTGAAATGGAGTCCACCATGGTTCAGCCATGGTGAGGATGGCAGTTATTCAAGGCAGTGGCACTAGATTCTGTCACGATGTGTGTTTGCAGAAGGTGTGACACGCTCTTCTGAAGATGTCTTCTAGTTGTTGTCCATTCCCAAGATAACTTTGGAGTGGACAGCAGAGTTGTAAGATCACAGCTCTGCACTGCTAACTCCCGACTGAGAAAGCTGTACTGCTTTTTTATATAGATTTGTTCTTTTATTATTTTTTTTTAATTCAGTTAAGTGTCTGTGTCTCTGTGTGGGTATATGCAACTGCATGAAGGTGCCTGTGGAATCTAGAAGAGGGCATCTGATCACTTGGCAATGGAGTTTCAGCCAGTTGTGAGTCTTCCACCTCCCAATGTGGGTGCCTGGAAACAAATACTCCAGTCTTCTGCAAAAGCAGTATGTGCTCTTAACTACTGAGCCATCTCTCCAGTCCTGTACTGTCTTTTTTTCAACCATATATATATATTTAGTGTGTGTGTGAGTGAGTGTGTAAAATTTGTATTTTCTTTGCACTAACTTAGTGTTCAGAAAATTTTCCTTAATGCTTATGGTCAAAGTTGGCTAGAATACGAAAGCAATAGGACAGAATGCAGATTAAATTGTAGGGAGGCACAGAGTAAATACAAAGAATGAGAGCTAGGAAAGTTACTTCTTCAGCACATTCAATGAGTCGAGGGAAAGTTATTTAGTCACAGAAAATTCCAGCAGATGTGCTGAATCTCACATGATCAGTATTTTAAACATATGCAGAGTTTAGCTGTCCTACAACTTGACATTTCTTTGTAATACAGAATGTGGAAAGTTCACATCTGATTTGCTATATCCCCCATGAATGTGGAATGAGGAGGTCAGGAGAGTGAGGAGAGGACCAGAATGAAAACTGTTCAAGGTATTCTCCTTTGATCGCTTCTATCAAGGACCAGCCTTGCTAGGTTCAAGGAATGAGTTTCTGAAATGGCTCCCAAATCAGCTCTTCTGGGTGTGTGTCAATGAGGCTGAAAGAATGTTCTAAGGCCCAAGGCCACTGGGCCTTGCAGTACTCTGGTTTTCATGGTTATAGGGAAGGGGCATATCTGTGAGTAGAATAAAGCATTTAGCTGACACTGAGGTCACCTTCGACTATTTTGAAATAGGAATTAATGTGATTAGCAGCAACACAGAGGCACAAGATGGCACATGTGTGGGTGTAGGATCCTGCCCTCCACACTGCTCCCTTTCCCACCGCAATCTCATGCCATGATGCTCTCTGTACCCTTCATACCCACATGGATACTGCAAAGACATTTGCTGTGTTCGCTTTATGCTCCTTGTTCCAAATCCTTTGATTCCCATGCTTTTCAGGCATGGCTTGTCAATTTTATTTGTTAAAACAGTAACTCACTGACCACCCCACCCAGAATCTGGGCAGGTTATACTTTGATAAACCCTTAGAGACTACAAAGAAAATGGCTGATTACAAAGATGAAAAAGATTATAAAGAAAACGGCCACAAATTTTCTTCTCATGTAAGAAAGTGGAATACATCCTGCAGGTGTTGGGAAGACTGGTAGATATGCAGGGTCTATTGACTGACTTCTGAAGTCAACTGAGGGGGAGCTATAATTTTGGTATATTAAATGATGTTAGTAAATAGTCTTTAATTCAATATTCCACAAAAATTTTAACTATCAGTGATTCTTCTGTACTTCTTAAGCTGTGGGCCATTATTTTCCTTAATGATGTAGAATGTTCAATGTGTACGGTGCCTCCAAAACTTCACTGGTTGAAACTTTCCCAGGTACCCTCCAGGTGATTGACTGTCTTAACTCCATTGTCTCCTGGACACAGGCAGGAATGATACTTTATCACATCAAAGGATTCCAGGTCACACTTTAACACTCTTCGGGATGAATGTAGAAATTATAGATGGTGCTTCTTTATGAATAGCTCCTGTTTAATAGGATTTCATCGCCCTTCTGATGGACATGCATTGATGATCTTTTTGTAAAAAGAGACAAAGATACCCAATGCTCATCATCACTCAGTTTAGAGGAATCTTAGGAAAATAAAGAGAATCTCCATGACAATAGCTGCGTTTTGACCCTGGAGGGGCTGTTTGTGAAATAATGTGTGGAATACATTCTTACTGGAAGCACTCACCAGGGTTGTGAAGAAGTAGTGATAGTATTCAGTCATCATGCCCATGAACAAAATCTGCAACAGAGATACGAGGAGTAGATTCACAAGCAGAATTATAATAAGAAATAGAGCATTAGTAGCCTGTCTGCAAACACTTGGGTGCACAAAACTTAGAAATCTGCAGACCCAGTAGATTAGAATCCTGAGGCCAATTCGCAGCTGGTGAGGAGGCCACTGACCTCCAACTTATTTTATGTCATTATACTTACATCGAAATAATTGGTCTGCTGATCAAATTTAAAAGTAGTTTCTGGCCAACAAATTTTATATTTGGAGTTGTGCATGATGACACAGGGTTTTGTCTTTTCTGTTGCTTAAACTTCCAAAAGCAACCCCCTAGCCTAGAAATGTAATGTGATTGTGAAGTCTTCATCCTTACCGCAATGCTTTTCTCAGGTTAGAAGTCATTGTACGTTGACACGGCAGTGGTAGTACTCAGATGTTTTCAAATGAGGGTTGATAACTGAATGTGCCTCATAATTCTACCTACCACAAAGTTCTCATTTTACCCAACACACCTGAATTCACAGAGAGATGAGGATCAGACGTAGACCCAGTTCACATTATTTCTTTTTTCAACATTGTGTAGTATATTTTAGTAGAATTAGAAGGTATGTATTTTTCTAGCTATTTTTAATCAAATAGATTTTATTATATGTTTCTTTATTTTCCATTATTTTAGTGTACGAAATAGTGTAAATATGGCATTGTCATATATACATATAATTGAGCTTGCTGTTCTTTTTTATCTTTCCTTTCCATTCTTGCTTTGCCCAAATTGTCCCTCTTTTTACAACACACACACACACACACATACACACACACACACACACACACACACACACACACACATACACACACACACACACACACACACACACACACACACACACACACTCACACACACCAAGATTTCACAGATGGGAGAAAATATGTTTTTTAGAGCCGATTCTCAGTTACATCTTTAGGATCTTGATTTTTCCAGAAATGCTATGAGTTCATATACTGTTGTATTTGTTGAGAGAAGAGGAAGGTAGCTAAACAGTGGTAGTACGTAGGTAGTTTATTAAGTAGTGATTCCACTTTTGTGCTCAATGCAGCAGAAAATGTTTCAAATGGCTTTCTACATCTTCTAAGTCAGGATATTAGCTTCCTCATTGCAGGTTTAAAAAACACTACTTGAATACTACTTATTGTTCTTGGTTTGGAATGAATAAAAAAATTACCAAGTTACATTTCTGAAGCATTTTTCCTGACACCTCTTGCAAGTTCTGAATGCAAATCATAACCTCTCTGGAAGTTTTTAAGTCAGGGTTCCTTGAGCCCTCTCATCACGCCATTCTGGATAAGAGTATCTAAGGTGGGTGGAGCATCACTGATCCGTGGGAAACATGTATCTTGGCAGTGAAGAACAAGGACGTTCAGAACTTAGACTAAAGAGATGGATTTTAAAAGTATGGGTAAAGACGACATAAGTTGTCAGAGGTTCTGCTTAAATATTCGAGCTGGCATGACTTTACATGAAAAGGGATAAGGAAGGAAGAGCATTTAAAGACAGTAGTAACAAAGTGTGGACACTCAGGAGACACCTCTGCTAACATGAGAAGCAGAGGCTGTTTGGTGAAACTGGAATGTCTGAAAGTGAGATGAATGACGGGAAACTCTTGCTGTGATTCATGAGCTAATGGGATCTGAGTTGCTCCTCTGGTGCTAACAAGATCAGGTGCACAGCAGGGTTTTTTGAAGGTGGACTTGCTTTAGGGCCATCAATACCATTCAGAACCAGGCATGGTGAGGTCTTGTTAGCTGGTTTCTTCTATCATTCGAGCATAAAGAACTGGCCTGCCAGGGTCAGGCAGGAATCCAATTGTTCATTTTGGTTATTAGATTGTGTAAAGGGAACTGTGTAAAATTTATGTTAAGCTATGAATCTGGACACCAAGTTTAAAATACTGTTTCTGGAGTTGAAACAAATACAA
Organism: Peromyscus californicus insignis; assembly: GCF_007827085.1. Lineage (NCBI taxonomy): Eukaryota > Metazoa > Chordata > Mammalia > Rodentia > Cricetidae > Peromyscus > Peromyscus californicus. Next base: position 69,201,458 of record NW_026294458.1, read on the forward strand.
ATCCACCTGAGTTTACAGCTTTCATTTTGACAAAATTTTCCTTTTGAGCCTCTCAGAAGGTTTTGTTTTCTTGTTGTGAACATGAACACTTTTTAGAAAGAAAAACAATCATTTAAGCCATTATTTTATTATTGTTTTTTATAATTCCTGGAGGTAAATATTCATTTGTTATGTGTTATTCAGTATTAGAAATGGGATGTGGCAATTGAGTGGGTAGCAGCCGCTGGGCCTGCTTTTATTACAGAAGGAACCTTTGGATCTTCCAGGTGTCCTTTGCATTTGTTGTACCACAAACTTCTCTGTTCTCTTCTCTAGCTAGGTGTTTGGACCAGTATCTTTTTGACTTTGTCCTGATTTTCCTAGAAACTATTAAACAAATGCAGAGCTATTGATCATAACCCTATCAACTTTGTGGCCATTCGAGAACCAAAAGAAAGAAAACCTTTAAGATTAAAAAAAATGAGAAAGCTCCAAGAATGGTGTGTTTTAACAGCTGTCCTTTGTAGTGGCCTGTAGACTGATTGGGATGCAAAGGACTGTCTTCTGAAAGCATGCTTTATAAGCATCACTTTATGACTTTTTCTTTGGATGTTAGTATTTCGACTAAAGTCAGGAAGAGATTAAGAAAAATGTCACTTTAGGATAAATGTTGGTTTTAAAAACAAAAATGTAAAATCATGACATGGAGAGCTTTCTAATATTTTATCTTTTGGTTTTTCAAGATAGGGTTTCTCTGTGTAGTTTTGGTGCCTGTCCTAGATCTCGCTCTGTAGACCAGGTTGGCCTTGAACTCACAGAGATCTTCCTGGCTCTGCCTCCTGAGTGCTAGGATTAAAGGCATGCACCACTACTGCCCGGCTCTAATAATTTTTTGCAGAACTGACTTCTTCCTACAACTGTCTTCTCTGAATTTCTGTGCCATGTGTATCTGCTGAATTGATAAGTGGTGTTCAATTTTCTAAGTTAGCATTGCTAGGACATAGTCTTGTTTGAATTTAAACCAGTGTGCACACTTCACCAAGTTAACGTTGCTAAGTACAAGTTCTGCTTCTGTTTAAATCATTACATCTCAAACAATGCTATATAACAAATGTGGGATCAATTGTGTCATATTCAGTTATATTCTTTATTCTCCTTAATTGCTTATACTAATATGGTCTTCTAATAGTACTAGTTTCCAAATATAATTATTATCAAGTAAATTGTGATATCATATCATTAGCATAGAAAAAAATAGTTTTTAATCAGTGAGGTGAGGATGCACAAGGCTGAACTCTCAGCATTGAGGAGGCTCAGGCAATAGGTTTGCAACTTCAAATCCAGCCTGAGCTACACAGGGCAGAAGATGGAGTAGGGGGAGGATGAGATCCCTAGTTCGGAAGTCATTAATTCTGCTTGTTAAATTTCTGGCCCAATGGGCACACGACAGGATGGTAAGTCCTTGTGCTTACATGATGCCATGTGCTGGCTCTAGCCAACAAGATGGAAAAGGTAAGGACATTTGCCACCTTGCAGACTCTAGCATATTAGTTGCTTGGTTATCAGCACTTAGAGAAGGTATTCTTTTTCTGAATAAGCGCCTTTTTTCTCTTTTCATAAATACCAGGAGTCATGTAAGTGATCCTGTTAACAAGTTTGTTTTGATTTTCATAAAGGTTAAGGCCAAAATAATGAGCTCTCCAGTCAGAAACACAGGTATATATCCTAGTATGGACAAATATCATCCAGGTTTGTCTAGTTTGTTTTTTTTTTTAAACCAACTCACCCCTTCCAATTCCCCACTACTTTTAATAGACATTATCATTCTGTTTCAAATGTCTTTTTCTAGGCTGCTCTAATTCTTTATAGAATAATGATACTATAAATAAATAATCTTCATTGAGTATCCAGAAATAAGATGGATATCCTATTTTCCCCTAAGGAATGGTGGAATGTTCCAATCTAATGTAGCTGGGCTGGGTTAGTGTAACAGGAAGTCCTTTGACCAACTCCAGTCTCCAGCAATTCCATTAATGACTCTTGATAGTAAGTCATCCTCTATTACTTGAGGATAAATTTTAAGAACACAAAAGAGAGTAATAACAAAAGAGGCAAGATCTGCATCCTTAGGACGTACATTCTCCCTTCATAACATAACCCAAAAGGAGGAAGGATGGTGTGAGTCTCTTTAATGCTTTCTTTGCATTGTGGTATTGAGCTAGGAAAGGCTACATGGCTACTCCTTTGTTTCAATTTTTACCTTTTTTTATTTGTATCTAGAATTGATCTGCATGTAGCAGAACAAAAACTCAATGCCATTTGGCTCCTGAAAGAACATTTCTAATGGTTCCACTAATACCAATATTCTTTAGGACACAGCTACAACTCATTAACAATGGTGAAACCACACTGGTCCAACTGCCTTGTGAGGTTTTCACAACTATCAGGAACCTTGTACACAGTAGCATTGGCCTAGCTCTGTTGTCCATAGATGAGCTTTTAGATTTTGATGGATGGCTATCAAGTACACTGAGCAGCACAATGTTCATAAGATCATGTGTTTTCTAAGATGTAATTGACATTTAGATGACTAGGATCTAGTTTATAGGGATATAAGGTTTGTGGTGGCTACAGAGTCATCTTGTGAGATTGATGGAGCCAAGAATTCCAATAGCATCTCTTAGTTTCTGAAGAATCCTGGACTTTCACTCTGTTCTGTTCTCCCAAAGCAGTACCATGTTACAGAGACAGCAACAGCAAATATCCTCCATGAATTCCCAACATCCATCATTAAGGGAAAGCCATATATAAAAAATAATGGTCATTATGTAGTAGCTATAACAGCAAAACCTTAAAATAGAGGCTAGAGTTCTCCTGGGCTATTTTGAGGGGTTTTGTAATATTTATATGGCTTTTTATTACTGCTTCTTCCCTTGAAAATACATGTCCTGGAAGTTTATATTGACTAAACCAAAGTATATGGCTACGTTTATGGTTTTCTCAATAGAAGGATGAAGTCCCAGGCATCAGACATGGCTTCTAGTCAATAATTTCAAGTGAATAACTTCCCAATGTGTAACATGCACTGTAGCTGAAGTAAGAACTTTTCCTCCAGACAGGAGTAAGCTCTTTCTCCATAAAAATCTTCAGAAACAGTGGGATGGAATCACGTAGCAGAGCAACAATTTTAAGATATAAATTTGAGCTCCAGGGTGCATCTTTTTTCTTCTCTGTGACACAGTCACATCCATGCTTTCTTTTGAATGGGATAGTTCTTAGTCTACATGGGTTGTACTGACTGTCATCAATGTAATAAGTGAGTATAAGCTAATCTTTTGATACATTCTCATTGTCAGTGTTTTCTGCCACATTAAATCAATTTACATTCCTAAAGGACAGTTCATTGTAGAGAGAATAACAGAGTCCCAAAGCCCCTGAGATTCAGGAAAATTCCATTTTCTTCTGAAGTAGACTGAAGTTCCCTGAAGGTGTCCACATTCTGACTTGAGCACACATTCACATGCCTACATGGCAAAAGAGACTGTAAATGCTATGGGATCTGAGACTGAAGATGAGACAGTTACCCTGGACTATCTGTGTGGACACAAGGTAACCTTATTCGCTAGATACAAGAAGACTATAGGCTGAAAGTGACATTCAGAAGCAAACGTTAAGAGATGATGTGATGTGAGGCCACAAAGTGACAGATGAGGATAACCCTAGGAGATGAAACCACAAGGAGCGACATTTTTCTGTCTCCACTTCTAGGAGGAAAGCAGTCTGCCTCCACCTTCAGTCAAATCTGAACCTCCAGAATGGCCATGAGACTTCTATTGTTTTAAAGTACTGTGTATGGAACAGCAACAACTGGAAACAACAACAAGGAAAGCAAATGCACTACCTCTCATCTTTCCTTGATGACAATGCACGAGGACTCAGAGCTTTTAGTATGTGAGCATCAGCTACGTTCTTCAAGAAGAAAAATACATTTTCTATTTGAAGTTGATATACTCTATATTTTTAATCACTTCCCTTTACATGTAAATGCTAACAGCAGGTAAGTACTCGCTGCCACTTTTTTTTTTTTTTGCTTCCATTTGACAACGGCATTAAACAAAGTCAACACAGTTTCTTCCTGCTTTCAAGATAAATCAAAGAAAAGGAAGGACATTCCACAAAGCACTCACTGCACTGTTTGGTAGTGTCTCCAGGTCTTGATGCTTCTATAAGATTCTGTCCCCAGAGCTGTGTTCAGAGGAGAGGGGGAGCTGACACTAATGGATTTTAATAAATGGGGTGGAAACAGGTGACTTTCTGTTGGCTTTAGAAAGTGATTCTACTAGTAGAGCTCGACTGTTTCATCTGGGTGCTCAACAGATGAGATTGTGCTGTTTCAAGGGTACAGCTGGCTGAGAACAGAACAGGGGGAAAAGATTATGGTGGAATGATGAACAGGCAGTCTGGCAAAGAGGAGGAGCTGGAGCTTTGGGTAGATGACGTGAACCTAAAAAATAACATTCAGAAATGCTCAGAAGAACCCGGTGGAACAGTCATCTTCTAGAAAGGATACAGTGGAAGAAAATGAGTGAGCATAATCTGGATGGAAAAGTGGACCTGATACGTGGCACACAATCTCTCCCTGATAAGCACTTTCCGTAACGGTGGTAATAAAAACTACACTTCAAATTTGTCCGAAGATAACCTTTCAAAGGTGAGATAGAGCACAGACATTCAGTGGTGATCTCTAAAATATACATAGCCTAGTAATGTGCTCAGTAGCCTGGAACATTCAGAAGCACCAAGGGACTTTAAAAGCTACCAGTGGTGCTAGAGTAAAGGTTAGCAACTTAACTATCATTTATGTCTGTCATTATTTTCTCCGATAGAGTGACACTGGGTCTATCAACCACTCACGTTCAGGAGAAGCTGAGCAACATATAATGGAAGCGAGTGTGTGTGTGTGTGTGTGTGTGTGTGTGTGTGTGTGTGTGTGTGTGCTTTTGCTTGGTTACAATTTGGTGGGTTTTGTTGTTTTTGTTTTTGTTTTCATTTTTTTTGAGTGGTGTTTTGTTTTCTTGAATTTGAGGAGGTTATTATTTTTTTTTTTTAAGAAAGAAAGATGGGTTGGTAGGGAGGGTGAAGTGATCTGGAAAGACTTGAGGAAGGGGAAGAATATGATCAAAATACATTTAAATTTAAAAATTGTTTTCAATAATAAAAATATAATAAAAAAGAATAAAGTACCATTTGTGAAGTTGCATTTTTAAATATTCTGCTATGTCTGCTCCAGGATGGATTGTAGGCATGAATAATCATTATATTCTCCAGGTGATATGTGTTCTAATGCTGAGACCAATGATGTATATTAACTAACCTTGTATTTCTAAGATACAGCACTTAAGATTATCGCTCCCATTTGGTAAATGTTATAACATGTCCATGCATACATAGAGAAAGTGAATTTGAGAATGCAGACACAGTTATACTATTTAAGTCCAGGTGTGGTTGCAGTTCTGGGCTCTCATCACTTTATTAGTTCATTTATTGATCATAGGAAGCATAGTTAGTAGAAGACACAGTATTTTCACACAATCCATAATCCATTTGTGAGTATTCTGAGAACAACACGGATGTTTGGTCAGAGCAAAGCAAGACTCACAGTGGTTGGAGTTTAGCCTTAATTACTGTACCTATCAAGCTCAGGAGCTCCACAAGTTGACCATTGACATTTGAGGAAGCCTGAACTCTGCTGTAAAATCTTCTTCTTTGGACTTTGGTGGAGATTCAGGCACTAGAAAGGGGTTGTTTGCTTTTTGTAGGCATTCAGATAGATATTGACTTTGGGATAAAACAGCTTTTTAGATGTTGGAATGCTGTGGGATGGTCTGTATGTCAAATGTGTTGCTGATTGGTCAATGAATAAATCACTGATTGGCCCGTGGCCAGGCAGGAAGTATAGGCGGGACAAGGAGGAGAATAGAGCTGGGAAGTGGAAGGCTGAGTGAGAGGGACACTGCCAGCCGCCATCAGGACAAGGAAGATGTAAAGTACCGGTAAGCCACAAGCCACGTGGCAAGGTATAGATTAATAGAAATGGATTAATTTAAGCTATAAGAACAGTTAGCAAGAAGCCTGCCACGGCCATACAGTTTGAAACCAATATAAGTGTCTGTGTTTACTTGATCAGGTTTGAGCGGCTTGGGACTGGCGGGTGATAGAGATTTGTCCTGACTGTGGGCCAGGCAGGAAAACTCTAGCAACATTGGAATTATTAATTCCAGCCTTCTTATGCATGGTTTTGGATACCTTTTGTGATATGTGAGAAGCTATTTAATCTCCTTAGTGAATTCACCTTTCATTAAGAAAGGATAGTTATGGTCATTTAGGTCAGTGGCAGAGCATTTGCTTAGCAAATGTGAACATGGTTTCCATGACCCACTGACCTACCACAATAAATAAACAAATATTCTTTGTAAAAACTTATAGTTTACTTTTCTCTTTTTGAAATAAAATAATGAATTGATTAATATAGATATTTCTGAGTGCTAGATGCTGCTATATAGTAGACCAAGGTGTACAGGGATGTGTATGGCACATGAAGTCATATGTCTTTATTAAAGTGCTGACTCAGGTAGAGGGCAGAACTTGGGGTTTCAAACATGGGAGGATAAAGTCAGACATTTTACTTAATGAACAGTGTTTTGAGGCTACATGTAGGTGAGAGGAAAAGAAGGATTTGTTCTAGAGATGTCAGCTTGGGGTGATATTTATTTGTGCTGAAATGTGATTTTATTTGTATGTTAATAAATAAAGTTGCCTGGGGGTCAGAGCTAATAGCAAGCCATTTAGCAGAAGTCTGCCAGTGGTAGCACATGCCCTTAATCCCGATCACATGACAGGCAGATCTCTGTGTGTTCAAGGATACAGCCAGCATGGAGACACAGGCCTTTAATCTCAATACCAACCATAGAGACCTGGAGGTCTGTATAGACAGACAGTGACGAGGAGGCCATGTGGTTGGGTTTACAGCCAATGAGAAGGCAGAACAGAAAGTCAATAAAAAGACAGACACACAGGAAGTAGGTCTCTTTCTCAGGGGAAGGACAGCAGTGGCAGCGGGTGGTAAGAAGGCGGTCTTGGTCTCAGCTCTTAGCTACTGCTCTCTGACCTCTGGGGCTTTTAACTCTGCAATTAGCTCTGTGTTTCTTATTTGGAAAACCGTTCAGAATTACATCTACATCAGTTCAGAACAAAGATGGCAAGAGGACTGGAGAAAAGAGGATTGAATCTGAGACATAGTCAGAGAGTTGGGTCTCCCATATTTGGCAACTGGTGAATATGAAAAGTAAATGGAGGCAAGTGAGCGTTTGGCTGTCTGGTTTCCATTGTTAGATGTTTGTGGTCATCAAGAGGGGAGTTAGGAAGACAAAATTGTTGGGCAGAGGAAGGGTGAAGAAGCTGAAAGGTATTCCGTGGTGATTTAATAATGCCCAGCATGGTCATAGGATATAGGATATGAAGACCTGGTTTGATCTTTTTCAGATATGAAGACCGGTTTGCTCTTCATGTTGAACTTCATTATGTATGAAGACTTGGTTTAGCTTTCATTAGATATGAAGATCTGGCTTGACCTTCCTTAGATATGAAGACCTGGTTTTCCTTCAATCAGATATGAAGGTTTTGTTGCCTCTTCATTACATTTAAAGTCTTGGTTCAACTTTCTCCGATATGAAGACATGGTTTGACCTTCATTTTGAGCTACATTATATATGAAGACTTGACTCAGCCTTCATCAGGTAGAAGACCTGACTTGACCCTCACGAGATGTGAAGATCTGGTTCTGTCTTCATCGGAACTTGGTCCAACCTTCATCAGATGTGAAGACCTTAGACTCACTGTCATCATATAATGTAAAAGGTGATGCAAAGACCAAAAGTCAGAATCAAGAAGCATGGAGTCATTCTTTGTATGGACGATGACAGTCTACAACAGGTGGAATGTCTTATGTATCAATACTGGCCTAGCACTCTTATATGCGCTGTCAGATTTAGTGTTTTTAAGCATGATGTGAGGCATGTGAAATTGCCTCTCTCATATCAAGGCAGAAAATAACAAATCTTCTGGTCCTCTGCTAATTGGTGACCTTATTTATTAGGCTGGGGTTTTTAAAGGTATCTTATTTCTCTTTTATCACAGTATACTGTTGGACACACAGAAAGTATTCCAAAAGTATTAGCTGATTAGAAATAGTCACATCATAGTAGCCCAGATGACAGAGTTTGATGAACAGTTGTAGGAAGTTCTAAGGGAGGACCCTTTTGGTAAGATTTTCATTTGTGGAGTGTTGAAGAAGCAGATGTATTTTGCACAGCAACATGGTTTTCCCCTTATTTAGCCTGGATGTTCATTTAAAAATTGGGTATATGTTATGTACCCCTTTCTATATAGAAAAGAGCACATTCCAGATTGCATGTCTCCACAATTCTAAAGAAGATTGAAGTTCACTGTTCCTACTCAAGTCTTAGGATGTGGCCCAATATACACAACTATAATTTTTGGCATTTTTTTCTAAAATAGATCTACCTTGAACACCAGGATACATTTTTATCTTCTATTAAAGCCAAATTTGAATGGGGCTGGAATGAAGCATCAGCACATTTCTGAGGAGTATACATCTATAGCATTTTTATTGCTTCCTATTTCAAGTTGAAACATATTTCAGTATTCTTCTAAATATCCTTTTTGGAGGATTTGAAGACTCTTGAAGTGGGCATCCTGAACAATATGAACGTGGCTGATTGGAGCACATTTTTGGTAAATTGTTGGCTATTCATAAAGGCCAATTAATTGTTGTATGATTTAGATAGCACATTCATATCTGTGAACTGCTCCTTATAACTAAAACTAAGTATATGCTCAGGGGCTGTAAATATACTTTAATATCAGCCCGAGAGAAACATAATTACAATGAGAACATACTGCCAAAATAATTGTATAATATACTACAAATTATCATCCAGTTAGTGTAAATTGAGATACATCATGATTATGTCGTCAGGATTTATCCACAGTAATGAACTTATCAATTAGCTGGCTCAAAGACCATCAAAGGACTTGAGGAACTTAAAAGATAATGTATTGCTTAATTAATTCCCCATTTCTTAGACGGCCTGCTAACTATAAGGCAGCACACAAACTCTTTATATCTCAACGCTGGTGAGTGAATCCTTGAGCATGGGAAACTATGGAAGTTCTAAGCTGAAGACATGCATTGCCAGCTTAGAATCCAAAAATCCTCTTTGTAGGTGAGGTGGTGAAGCTGGAGAGGAGCCAGTAGATTTTTCTCCCTGGGGTGTATATAAAAGACTATTAACAACTCAGGCAATGAGAGCATCAGGCCCTGGCCTGAAGTTCGAGCTCTGCCATCTCTCTCACTTGAAGCGTGAGGATATTTTAAGCCGATAAAAAAGAAATCATTCTAGCCAAATGAATAGCACATGTTAGCTAATAGGAAGTACCAAATGCATAGAAGTTATTTATTAATTTATTTCGGGGAAAGAGCCAAACATTTCCAACGAGGTCACCAAGTTTCTACTCATTGTCCTTACTGTTTCTACTTACAATCTCTTACTAGTTTATAAAGTGAGTTCAGGGTTTCAGACCAGTTTGTAGGCATTGGATGGATATGTTTGTGTGACCTTGTTTTCGGGGTCTCCCTTTGCCCTCAGAGGGCAGGCAGAGGTTTGCTGCTGTGTTGCTATTGTTTGTACAGTCCCATCTCTAACACCTTCAATTTTCAAAACTGCTGAAATACGGACTGACTTTTTCTATTGTCTCTACCACATTCGATCCTTGGCCATGGGGCTATAGGCACAGGCCTATACACATGGACTTTCTATAAAGATAGAAACAGTTGAGTTATCTAAGAATCACATGAAACTACTTTCTGAAAGAAGCAGAGGCTAACACAACATGTACTCTGGATTTGATAACTGTAATAATCGAGTGGTATCTCAAATGTAACAGAAACAAGCTAAATCCTTAGTTTGTTTAAATCCTTAGATAAATTCAAGCCCCGCCCTGACACCTACTGGCTGTGTGATGGTAGCCAAACTGCATAATCTCTCTGAGCAACCATTTTCTTGTGCAGAGTTTTTTCCCCCCTATTTTGAGAATGTTATACCAATGAAATGAATGCTCCATCATTTATGTTCCATACAGTGCCTTGCATATAACAGGTGTTAAACAATAGTAGTCCTGAAGGTATCTGGTCTACCCTGCATGTCTGTTATTAGAAAAGATGGACTAAGATGCCAGTTAGAAGGCACAGATTTGCACCTCTCAGCACTGTGTGGATGTGCTCAGTGATGTTCAGAGTTCTGAGAGACAAAGAGTGACAGTGTGAACCTTGTCTAATCACCTCTGTTTGCCCTCATCACAGCCTGTGGGCACAACACATACAAGGCAAAAATCAATGCAGAGAATTATTTGATTAATCAGCATTGCCATCGTACTTCTTAGCAGAGAAGCTAAGCGTTTAAAACATACACTTTCTTCGTGACCTTGCTTTTATGCTAATTGAATGTGAACAGAAAGAAAGGGGGAAATGAAAGAGTATATGCGTGTTGATAGGAAAAAATGCAATATAATTTTATAAAACATTTTCATTCTGAATGCTTTATGGCTCATTTCTCAATTACTGCTTTCTCTGCTGCCACAAGCTTTGTGGGGAAGAGACTACTCTCCTGAAGCAGGTACTCATGCAAATGATAGAGTAGGTTTCCTAAGTTGGATGCAGAGGCTCAAGAGCACCCCAGACAGTTTTCCAGCTCAGGAAGTTGGCTGAGCCCTATTGGGAAGTATTAAGGCAACTCCACATACTTAAAAGGGAGGTTTATTTTGTGGGCTAACTTACAAGTAAAGGATAGGTTTCAGGGTCCAGGAGAGGTGAGGTGCAGTCCAGCGGTGTTCTTTGGAGAACTCTGCTTGGTCTACATCCAGCATCCAGGATCTAGGAACCAAGAGAGCCAGCACACCTGGATCTTGGGTCTTAAGGGCTCCTGTCTCAGCCCCGCCTCGTAGGCTTGACAGTTACTGGAAACTTCAATGGGGATAGTACTTCCATGTCAAAGCTGGAACAGCTACCCACTACAGAGCCCCACTGAAGCTTTCCTGTGGGATGGAGCCCTCATAGAGGCTTCCTTCCCATCTATAAGCCATCAGCATGCAGGTCACTCTGCTGGAAAGGGGTTCCTTTGGTCACTTACATTACAAAAGTTAAAAGTGAGTTTGACCCTGGTCAAAGTGACAAACTGATTTTCCTATAGGGGAGTCACAGGTTCACCGGCATTTTTATTTCTGACTGCTGTAAGATCTCAGAACTTAGAATGAAGCTTGACTTTTGAGGAAACTGAAGCCACAAGGAATGAGTGGGCCAAAATGTCCCTTTGCTGAGTTAGAAGTATATCATTCTTGGCATACAATGTACCTCCCCCTCCCCCAGCAACTCCCATTCCAATGCCAAAGGTTCAACTTAGAGTCCCATGCATACTAGCTAAGCACTCTGCTAGTGAGCCATCTCCCTAACAGGAGTGCTGTATTGCAGGTGGGTAGAAGGGAGGTTACTTTGGAGATCACTTATTGAAAGACTCTAATATAGTTCTTGATTCATTTCTTTATTCAGTCATTGCACAATTCACTCACTATGTGACATAACATAGTAGGTGCTGGGGATTTAAATAAAAAGAGAGAAAAATCTAATCAAGGTCGCTGTGTATTCAGGCCCCATACCCTCTCCCTTGGGTGTGGCTATCACTGGAGGCTGTGGTCTTGTAAGAAGTCTAGAAAGAGGCAGATTCAGGTCTTGCAGGACTTAGTGTTTTATATTAAAAACACACTCAGTTCATAGAAGATAAAATTATGATCTCTGAGCATCAGTTTTCAATTGGAATAGAAGAATCCTGTTGGGGTGATGGGCCTTAAATGAGATGGTTGCTTAAAACCCAGCCTGAAGTAAGGTTCAGTTTGAGAGTTCCGCACATAATGTCTCCCTACCCTTCTCTTTATCATAGAAACTCATTTCCTGTTAGGCATTTCCTCAAAGAATAACTCTATGAGAAAAGGTGTGTGTGTGTACGTGTGATGGTCATTGGAGAAGAGTAGAACTTGGGACGTTAGAGTAAGGAAGGGACACAGCAGATAGGAGAAGAAGCCAGTATGCTTTCAGGCATCAGGATGCTTGCTGGAAAGTGACACATGAATAAGGTGGGGGTGGTGGTTTTGACTTGTGACCTGGCCCATGTGACCTGTCAGCTGTTGGGGGGAAACTGTGAGTACAGAAATTGGCAAAGACAGTATGTTCATGAGAAAGCTGCACTCTTCTCTAGTCTAATCAAGTCTTGACATTTGAATCTCAAACTAATTTGGGGGAAATAACTTTTCAGATTCTCATCATATAGTACTTGTTCGATATGAATAGGAATAATCACTTTGCCAAGTGATTAGCATGCTCAATAATAACTATAGACTTTCCTCCATTTTTTTAACTTTCAGATAAATGTCAAATACCTTCCTTAAGGTGCATTTAATTCCCTTTTTTCCTTCAGAAGCATTAACAAGTGAGAAAATGAGATGAAGGTGCAGGGGAGGGCAAGGCAATGAAGGGAACACTAAGGGGATGCCAGACGGACCTGGGAGAGTGTTCTCACTAGTGATTTTCACACACAACAAAGGAAAGTTAACACCAACCTCGTAGGAAGACTAGGAGCAAGTGGATGTGTTTTTCTTAGAGAGTTTGCCAGCCTGCTTCTGATAATCTATTGCAAGAGAGGGTCCTTCATGGTAACGCGACTTCATAGATTTCACAGCCTTGCCTGCAGAGACTCTTTGGCAACCTGGTTCTACCCGAAGTCCAGTTGAATGGGCCTCTCTTTACCTAGCAGAGCTCCAGTGTCTTCTATTCCTAAGTAAGTGTGCCAAACTTACCTCAGAATGCATGCCATGGGAATGTAAGAAGCCAGGCACCATAATTATCATCTATTGGGCCCTCCATCAAGGACATGAGCCTCCTTATTTTTTTTTAAGTGAATTTTAACCAGAATCAGCCTTAGATACCTGAGAAAACTCCTTAGACAGCTACAGGCAAGGAACCTGTCTTGCATTTTATAGGTCGATGCCCAAAGCTAATAGAGTCACTTAAAGAGAATCACACAGAGTGCTTGCGTATTATTTTAACCAGAATAGCAAACTCTGAATATTCCATACAATAGGCTCTAGTTGTCTAGCAAATCCCTACAAGGCCAGCTTAGATCCTCTGCAGCCAATTCAAAAGAAATAACTGCATTTGCATACATAACACAGTGGAACCTTTGTGACAGGTTCTTTCCTCAAAGCTACTTGCGAGTCATTAGCAAAATTGATATTAAACTTGCTACCCCCCAGAATCAGAGATCATTGTCAAAGAGGAAACAAAAGGTTTGTGGAGCCAGAAGGAGCAAAATTCTCCAGTGAATCAGTGTTTTTCAGACATGACAGTATATAAACTAATCATGGTTGAGGCTACATGCAAAAAAACTACACAAGATCAAGCTAGCCCAAAATCACAGTATGAATAAAGAATCAAATGAAGTTGCATCCCTAGCTATTGGTGACTGATGGCCTCTGGGAAAGGAAGATGCAGTTTTCTTCATGAATGTGTGCCCTGAGAGGTTACCCATGCTCCAGGAGATGATCCCATACACATGCTCATACAGGCAGTATGAAGTCGACACAGTGGATCTAAGAAAAAAGTCTGGCTGTGGGTCTCTGCATCTTCTGCTGAATGAAGCCTCTCTGATGATGATCATGCTAGCCTCTGGTCTGTGAGTATAGCAGAGTATCATTAGGAATCATTTCTTTGACTTTTTTGGTCAATATGTTTGGTTCTATCCTAGGTCTCTGGGCTATCCAGCTTTTGGCTCCTGGCTCTCCAGGCAGTGCAGGCATGGGGGCTCTCTCTCTGTGGCATGAGTTTCAAGCTGAATCAGTCATTGGTTGGCCGCTCCCACAAGTTCTGTGACTTCTTTACCCCAGTACATCTTGCAGGCAGGACAAATTATAGGTTGAATATTTTATAGCTGGGTTGGTGTCTCAGACTCTCCACTGGAAGCCATGTCTGGTTACAGGAGATGGCTGGTGCAGGCTCTGTATTCCCCTCAGTAGGAGTCTTAACTAGCGTCACCCTCGTAGATTCCCGGGAGTTTCCATTGCACTAGATTTCTACCTCACCCCTGAAATGTGGGGAATCCTGTGGAAGAGGGGGAGGAAGGATAGTAGGAGCCAGAGGGGGCAAGGATACCACAAGAAAACTTATAGAATCAATCAACTATGGCTCATAGAGGCTCACAGAAACTGAAGCAACAAACATGGACCCAACCCTGTACGGGTTTGAACTAGATTCTCTGCATATATCTTATGGTTGTGTAGCTTGGTGTTCTTGTGGGACTCCCAATAATGGGCATGGAGGGGTGTCTCTGACTCTTTTGCCTGCATTTGGGAACCCTGTCCTCCTACGGAATTACCTCATCCACCCTTAATATATATCATATCTTATTGTATCTTGTTAGGCCATGGTTGGTGGACAACTCTGGGAGGTCTGCCCTTTTCTGAAGGAAAATGGGGGAGGAGTAGATCTGGGAGAGAGGGAAGATGGGTGGGGGAGGGGCTGGGAGGACAAGAGGGAGGGGAAACTGTGGTCAGGATTTAATACATGAGAGAAGAATAAATTAAAAAAAAAAAAAAAACAGCAGCTGAGTAACTTCTTGTAACTTCCACCAAAGTTTACTGACAATCTTACTACTAAAGTGGTTGGAAAAAGGAAACCCAGTTTGGAATTCTAAGATGGAGGTGAAATAAAAGTGTTTGCATCAATGGCCAGAGCAAAAGAGAGCCGATCCCATTTCCCACTCCCATCCCCAGACCTTCACCACACCAGATTTTAATTGTTTCTTGAGAGAGATAATCCATAGCCCACTAGAAACATTTCTCCTAAGAAAGGAATTTATGCTTGCATTTCTCAGTAAAGAAGGGAAAGCTCCATAGTCAGGACTCGCAACAGTCTCCTCTTGTTTATCCAAGGCCTGTCTTTTGGGAAAGATGTAGCTAGAAGTGTGAGTCAGATTGAATGCCACATACATCTCCTTAGAACATAATGCTCTTGAATGTAGTGCAAGTTTCCACTCTCTGCTGTCAGGGGCTCCTGGGAAGGCTTGCTTCTTTGCATTTTGAGAGTTGCACATAAAATCTGGGTGATTTTTTTTTTCTGATTCTGATCTCTACACCCCATTGTGTACTTTAATCAGCCATGTTAAGCTGTGTAAATGAAGCCTTACGGCAATTCTAAGTCGACTCTTTTAGTGCCGTCATTCAGTGGATAAGACAGACAAATAAATGGTTGGCCTTCCTGAGTATGTACTTCTCGTCCAATCACTGCTCTGATTATTAACTCAGTGGATGTGGGAGTGCTCCCCAAGTATGGCCATAGAACCATGGAGCCCCAGGACATATCAGAAGACAGCATCCTAGTGGTTCAAGGGCCACAGTGCTCATTTATTGGGAGGTGCTGGTGCACTTAGGAAACTGCCACCCATTAGCAACCTCTGGTGTTTTTAACCATGGTGCACAACGTATAGTGCACATTATTTTAAAATATTGATAAGGACATTGGCTTATGTGACATATCTACTTAAGTATGAAGGATACATGTGTTTTTCCCCCTGATTTTCCTCCAGATTTAATTATTTGATGATTTTTTTTAAATTACTGATTGTATTTGAAACATTTGACTATTTCAAGATGCACCTATGTACTTTCTAGACGTAGTTCTGGCCCACATCTACACTCCTGAGTATAGCACTCTAGTACCCAAAGTAAGGCAATCCCAAATGTGTGTAGCTGTTGACACAAGTCCCTGGAACTAAAATCACTCAGCAGAGAGAACTGGGAAACAGTGCTTTATTTCTTACAGATTCTGAATTCTCTTTCTTGGGTGTCAGACCAAAGCCCTGAGAAACTCAATTATCACTGTTTGATTATTATTATGAACATGACTGACATCTTTCATCTGTGGAGGATGTTTTAATTGCCTGTTTGCACCTACATCCTTTGGAGAGGAAGGCAAAGCAGCTTACTGTCTATAACAAGAGCAGTACCTTCCTGGGCTGAGATTGCTCTGTCCCCTCTTCTACTGCACTTAGAATCCTGCAGCTTAGGCCACAGAGGTCTTGCTATGTTAAGTCGGCCACTGCACAAATTAAATGTGGCTTCATCTTCTCAGAAGATGTAAAGAACACAGACATTTGCATCACCTAGAGAATCTACCCTCTCCTCCCATCTGCTGGCAGGGTCCACTTACCACACAGCACATATGGAGCAGTACACACACATCACAACTGGCTCTGAACTAATTATACCTTTGGTTCCTTAAAAGGGGTCTGAAAATTACAGCATTTGGCTCGCCCTATAGTGTGGTGGCTGTACCAGGCCATACCAAGTGAAAACTCAAACCAAATGCCATTTTTTGAGAAAGATAAAATATATTTTTCCCGTCTTTTACCCCCTCCAAAGACCTCTTACCTGCTTAAGGATTTCAGCAGCCGTTTCGTGGGAACAATCAAATATCACATAAAACTCTTTGCCTTTCTTCATCTCCTTGAGCAGAGGTTTGGCATCTTTATTCCCAGAGGGCAGCTGGCGGATTTTGATTTTAATGTTGTATCTGGAAGGAGCTTTGATGAGCTCTTGCAGGCGAATTAGACCTGGAAAATGACATCCAATCATGCACCAGAGATGGATCTGTGTTGTTTATTGCCATTTACAGTCAAGGCAGAACATTCCCAAAATGTATCAAGTGGCCACCAACATAAAGGTTACACTATTGACTTCCTATTTATCATCCCCCCTTATCTGGTAGATTGCACTGATATTTTCCATTTGTGGGTCGGTGTGGCTGGGAAGCACAATTTCCCCAAGTGCATTTTGAATTTATTGAGCATGCACTTGTCCTTTCAACCTTTCAGCCAACACTACATGTCTTTAACATATCAAGTCTATGACTATGAAACTTCAACAAACAATAGCTTGCTTGAAGTTTCTAGAGGTACTCAACAAAATAGCACCTGTTACCATTTTTAGAAACATATTTTCAAAAATTTATTCTTGTGAATATGTGTTTGAGTGTGCATTAATGTGCACATATATGTACCTCTGCTAGTAGCCAGAAGCAGGCATCAGATCCCCTGGATCTGGAATTACTGGCAGTTGTGAGCTGACTGATGTGAATGCTGGGAAATGAATTCTGGTCCTCTGCAAGCTCTTAAGCGCTGAGCCCTCTTTCCAGTCCCTATATCTGCTATCTTTTAAAAGCTCAAGGAATACAAGGATTTCTTGGGGTTGCTAACTTATGTAAACTTATCATCAAATATTCATTTGTAGTATGTCGTTTACCAGCTAATTAGTCAGCTTGCTTTGTATAATCTTTTGATGCTTACTCAGTAAACTATTTACAAATGGCTCATTATCTCTCTTGCTAATATGGTAGAGAGTTGTGTTGGTTAAGTCCTTGTTTGATTAAAATGTACTATAGGATTTGGGGTGAGTATGATAGTGGAAGCAGAAATGTCATTTAAAATATAACTGCTGGCAGTTGTAGCGAAGTGTATGCAGCAGCCTAAATTGATGAAACATTTGCTTTACCACAGGTCTGGATTCACCCAAGTTGCACTTTTCCCTAATAGTAGTTCATTACTAGGCAAGGTGTGTACAGCCATAGAAAAGCTCTATCTCATAACCCTGATGTTAACTGGTGTTTGCTAGACTGCATGATGTTGCCTCTCTCTCTCTCTCTCTCTCTCTCTCTCTCTCTCTCAAGGACTCCTATCACATTGGAAAATTGACTTTAAAAAAAAAAGTCTGCAGTGCAGTGCCTTCAGGATTTGTTAGCCAGAAGTAATCAACAGAGAATATTAAACTTTATGAGTGTTCAGATGGAAATTGTATGGAAATTGTGCTATGCATGGTACAGGATGGCACATGGATTTCAGCCCCTTCCAGAAGTGAGACATTTGCTTCTTTCTCTGTTATTTTTTATTGTCCTCCCCTCAATAGTCCCATTTATTTCAGCTGACATTGGAAAGGCTTCTCCAATACAGGAGATAGGTTTGATTCTGAAGTGTGGCCAGGTTTTCATGACACTATTTTCAGAGTTACATTGAGTGGAGATGAGAGGAACTGTTGCAGAACCATGTTAGGAGTTAGTACATTTCCCACCCACCCCTTTTCCTCTTTTCATAAAAATCAAAATTAGAACAACATCCTTCCTGGGCTCTCACTCCTTTTCAAATCAGTGATGAACCAAAAA
This sequence comes from Peromyscus californicus insignis, assembly GCF_007827085.1. NCBI lineage: Eukaryota > Metazoa > Chordata > Mammalia > Rodentia > Cricetidae > Peromyscus > Peromyscus californicus. The sequence goes on from NW_026294458.1 coordinate 69,219,831, forward strand.
CTGAAACACTCCTTTTTTTTTTCTTACCAAGTTTCTTTTTCTGAATCACCAAACACTAAGAATGAGGTTGGGATGGATCCCATCCCCCTGCCTAGGGGCCCCCAAACAATTCAAGCTAAACAACTGTCTCCCATATCCAGAGGACCTAGACTAGTCCTGTGGGGGCTCCACAGCTGTTACATGGGCGGGATTTTTGGAGCCCAGTGCCTAGAGTGTGACACCTTGCACAGCCTTGGTGCAGGGGGAGGGTCTTGGACCTGCCTCAGCTGAGTATGCCAGGTGGGAGACCTTGACTTGGGAAATGTGAAAATGGGGGATGGGTTGGGGGGAAGGCTTGGGGGTGGGAAGAGGGAAGAGGGGGGGATTTGTGGTTGGTATGTAAAAGTGAATAGCAAATTTCTTAATAATAAAAATATATTAAAAAAAGAATGAGGTTGGGGTGGAGCAGGCACTTATATATTTGTTATTCCTTTTATTAGTTAAACCTCATCATGGCACTATGAAGCAAGTTACCACGTTTATTATCTCAGATACAGGAACCAAGGCCCAGAGCAATTAAATAACTTACTCGGGGCTATAGGGATAGCTAGCAGGAACCATAGATTAAGATTATTTGTGAGTCTAATGCTCCATCTTTCCATGTCCCTGCCCTGCCTTACAAATACAGGCTATTGTTGCTGAGGGAACACTAAAGCTTAAATTGGTTTGATGATAAGGAAAAACAGAACCAGAAACTGATTTTCCTCTCTTTCCTTCTTCAGGCTTCATGCTCTGCTATCATTTTTTTTCTTCTTTTTTAGCATGAGCATGACCACCTTGGAGAGCTCAATATGGCCTTTAAATGAAATGGGGAAAACATTTTAAACGAACATTTTATATGCTGCGAAGAGCTGCTCCTTTGTTCTTTGCTGAATGGAATGTCAGCCTTGAAGTGCATCTTCCTAGCCAGGACCCTGTTGGCATTTAAAGTCGACAGGCACCAGTTCCCCCTTCATTCCTTCACATTCACATTCAAGAGGACATGTTTCCTGGATGCTCATTAGATCCTAAGCCTGTGCTGAACTCTGCAAGGCTTTTAAAGCTTAGAGGAGATTTTCATACTAGAAAGTATCCGCAGGTGGATGGAGTACCAATTGCCACTTGATTTCATACATAGAAAGCTGGCTGGACTTACTACAGGCTAGAGTAACTTGCTGGAGGTGACAGTCACGTAGCAGGTTCAGGGCTTAAAGCCAAGTCTGCCTTCTGACTCCCCAGTAGGGTCCTTTCTCTTGAATCAGGGACCCTGTCTGACTTTCATGTTTTGGAACAACTGATTGAACAAATGGCTCAACTAACTGACTTCTATGTCAGCAAACAGAAAAAGCAGATTCTGGACCAGCATCAGACCTTGGCTTGGCTTGCAGTGACCATCCACTTTCACAATAGTTTCAGAAAAGAAAGATTTTCATGTCAAGAGAAGAGCAGTAAGTCAATATAGAGGGTCAGTTTCTAATTGGGATAATTTTGTCGTTATAAAAAAACTTATCACTAAGCTTGTAAATGAAAAAACTCATTCCTGGGTCTGTAGGTGAATTGGCTTGGGGGAAAGGAGAGATCTGCAGACTGAAAGATTACAGACCCAAGGTGTGAGAAGGGCAGAGACTTTGCATCTGTCTTCGTGAAGTAACCTCAAGTCAAGTCTTTCTGCCCTCATGAACAAATGATGCAGAATTTACAATTTAAAGAGCTTTCTCCCTTCACAGGAGAGAAAATTAACTGAACTCTTTCCTTTATATTTGCATTTTGCAGCAATCCATCAATCATTTCATGTTTCATTGTAATGACTAGTTAAAAAATTATTTGTTAAACAAATAATGACTTTAGGGAAAGGAAACAGATTTAAGAGCAGCCCCCAGCTTTGTGACATCCTCGTTTGGATGCCTGCCCTGATCAGGTGACAGAGCCCTGCCAAGATTTCTGTTACAGGCAATGCCAATGGTGCATGTTAAACTAGGAATTTGGTGGGTTTTCTAGCCCGTCAAGGTAGAAGCATTTTAGATTCAAATGTAGATCAGGAATGGACCAGACAGATCCAAGTGAGTGACATTATATAAAACTCTGATCTCATCTTGACTCTCCGTAAATATCAATGGACCAAAGGAGACCAAAGAGATGTCACAATGAAATACAATGAATGCTGCTGGGGCAATTAGGGAAAAGAGAATTATCCATGAATGTGGTTGCTTGACAGTATTCTATCATTGCTAAGCTTCCTGCATTGGATGGATTGTAGTGTGGCTGTAATGAGAGTTAGTTTTTAAAGTAGGCACAACAATGTATTAGTGAGCAAAAATGTCAGAATATCTACAATTTACTTTCCAGTGGTTCTATGGAGCTTATAGTTATTATTACTCATACTTTTTTTTTCATGCTGCTTAAAATTGAACCCAGAGCTTTGATCTCTACACATTGAAACTTTGAGACAAAGTATAGTATACTATATAGCCCAGGATGACTTGGGGCTTCTTATCTTCCTGCCCCAGCCTGCCAAGCAAGGTTTATGGGTCTGCACCACCACGCCCTATTTGTAGTTATTTCTATGTTGAAAGAATTGGGGAAGATTAAAATGAATTTGGTTAGTTAAAAATGGCTGCTGTATCTGGATGAAGGCATGGGTGTACAAGTTTATTGTACACCTCTTAAAACTGTTCTCTAAGTTCAAAGACAAAACTCATGGCTATGAAGCAGTATCATGAGTGTCTCTTCTTATCCACACCCCTAGGCATGCAATTAGAAACTTAAAATTATGAAAGTGCTTTAGAGTAAAGCCAGTTTGTTTCACGTGAATGTGAGCTAGGCTGCATATAGAGATAACATTTCAAAAGTCTACGTGGCCGATTCGAAACGCTTTGGCTGTCTGCCCTGTGTATTCAAATACGACACAGAAAAATGCTGATCTGCATGTGTACTAAGGAGCTGTGGCATGAGGTAGAGCATATGGGAGAGGAGCAAAACTTCCTTCTATTTCCAGTACGTGTGTAAAAATGCTCTGTGTCTTCTTTAGTAATAACAAACCGTGCTATTTACACTGCCTCTCTTTCACAGTGTGCTGCTTGCCTTATGAATAGCTCCTAAAGCTAGAATATTCTTTGGAAGCGTACAGGTGCTGGAGCTATTTCATGGAGAGGAAAGTGAGGCACAGTGAGGTTAATTGTCTAGACCAGCCCTGAGAATGAGTCACAGACACCAGGAATTGGAAGGGACTTTAAAGGTCAAAGCCTGACTTGATGCAGGAATCCCCTCATATTGCCGCTGAACGCCTCTCGGTGTGAGAGATTCTCTCCTATACACCGCAGTCCAATCTACTCCCGGGCAGCTTTCATTCTATTTAATGAGTCTCAGTTCAAAAGGAAAGTGCCTCCGTTTTCTTGAGTCTTAATCCAATTCCCTGTTCATTAAACCATACGAGTCGGTTTGATGCTGTAAAAGTGAGTGTAATAAACCATTGGGACCTGAAGATCAGATCACACATTTTAAATGTTAATTTCTTCTTCATTTGAACTTAGAAACATGCAAAATGGCATTTCACAAATGTGTGGGTATATTAATATACCCACATCTAATAGGATTCTTAAGGGCATCTATGTATAAATTGGGAATCTTCCAGAGGGAAGGAAAAATCTGAGCTGAGAAATGGAAATGAGAGACACGAATTACCCGGGGAAGTGCAGCATGCCTTGGTGCAAAGCTTTGGAATATGATTTTTCAAAACTACAACAACAACGTGACGGTAAGTTAGAGGCATCCATAAAGAAAAATTGTGTCCCTTGATCACAAAGGGACTCGTGGAGGAACCTAACCCAAATATTTGAGATTCACAAATATTGCAGTAAACTCCAGCAATATATTTTGGGCCTGAATTCTGGGTAATATCTATGGTAGCTAAAAGCAATGTCCCTTGCATACAACATCTAAAGACTGGTTTCCTGAGCAGAATTCTGAAATTTTGCAGAGTTCTGGACAGAGGACTGGGGTTGGATATTTGAAAATTTTAAACAAGTGGAGGAAGAAAAAAAAAAACCTGTAGATTGTTGCCTTGTTAGGACCTGGTAGCAAGGTCCTTTATCCCTCTGTTATTTCAGTGGGAATCACACAGTGAGAGTGATTTGAGCAGCACTGACGTCCTAACAGCACAGTGGGCTAAGTTGTGCACAATGAAAGTGAAAGATTCACCGTCTCTTCTGTGACACTGACTGTTTACAGAATCTCCTTCATTTCTCCTGGTACCCTATGGGTAAATGCAAGGGAATCTACTGGACATTAAAACACTCAAGTCATCCTTGTAGATTCCTGGGAGTTTCCCTTGCACCAGGCTTCTACCTGATCCTGAAATACCAAACCCCCCTCCTTCAGTCATCTCTTTCAGTACTCTCCTCCTCCACTCACCACCCAATGCAATCCCTCATGTCCCCATACCCACCTGCCCCCTGTCCACCTATGAGATCTCTTCTATTCCCCTTCCCAGGGAGATCTATTCGTGCCCCCTTGGGCCTTCCTTGTTACCTAGCTTCTCTGTGGATTGTAGCATGGTTATCCTTCATTTTACAGATGATATCCACTTATAAATGAGTACCTACCATGTTTGTCTTTTTGTGTCTGGGTTATCTCACTCAGAATGATTTTTTTTTCTAGTTCCATCTATCTGCCTTCAAATTTCATGATGTCATTGTTTTTAACAGCTGAGTAATACTCCATCGTGTAAATGTATCACATTTTCTTTATCCATCATTCAGTTGAGGGGCATTTAGGTTATTTCTAGTTTCTGGCTATTACAAATAAAGCTGCTATGAACATAGTTTAGTAAGTATCCTTGTGGTATGACTTAGCATCTTTTGGGTATATGCCTAAGACTCCTAGCAATGGCGGATATATAGCCTGAACTGGCTTTCTCCTGTAACCAGGAAATACTTCAATGGAGGGATTGGGACACCAACCCAGCCACACAACCTTTGGCCTGAAGTCTGTCCTGCCTAAGGGATGTGAATTGGTAAGGGTGTTGCAGAGACTGTGGAAGTGGCCAACAAATGACTGGTCCAGCCTGAGACTCATGCCATGAGAGTGAGCCCACCCCTGACATTGTCTGGAGTGCCAGGGCCCAGAGGCTGGATGACCCAGAGATCTAGGATAGAACCAAATGTGATTGGAGAAAAATATGCCAATGTAATGATGCCTAATGACATTCTTCTATACTCATAGACTGGTGACTACCCCAATTGTCATCAGAGGGGCTTTATCTGGTCACAGATGGAAACAGATGCAGATGCAGAAATTCAAAGCCAAATATTAGGCCCAGCTTGGAGAATCCTGCTGAAGAGAGGGAGGAAGGATTGTAGAAGCCAGAGGGGTCAAGGACACCATGAGAAAACCCACACAAACAACTAACCTGGGCTTATAGGAGCTCACAGAGTCTGAACTGACAACCAGGGGATCTGTATGGGACTGACTTAGGCCCTTTGCATGTATCTGACAGTTGTGTAGCTTGGTATTCTTGTGGGACTCCTAACAGTGGAAGCAAGGGCTGTCCCTAGTGCTTTGACTGGTTCTTGGGAATGTAATCCTCATGCTGGGTTACCTTGCCCAGCCTTAATGCAAGGGGAGGTGCTTAGTCCTATTGTGACTTGAAATGCCATGTTTTGTTGATACCTATGGGAGGCCTGCCCTTTTCTGAACAGAAACAGAGAAGGAGTATATGAGGGTAGGGTGGGGGAGGGAATGAGAGAAGAGGAGGGATGGGAAATTGCAGTAAGAATGTAAAATAAATAAATAAATTTAATTTAAAAATATAAAACTTAAGTCATTATTTAAATACAATCCTAAGAGCAAGTATTTCACCTGTTTACAGGATGGTTGGGACCTTAAATCATTTAACTATGATTTCCAAGGGTGCATGACATGTTGGCATTCAAGAACCCAGTTGTTATTTTTGTGTTTGTATTTCTCTATAGATTATCTTAGGATTTATTCCTTTAGTTGCTGACATTTCTTTGTATGTTAATCTCATTTCAAATTCATCCTTGCTGAATGTACATGTACACAATGGAATTGATTCAGGCACAAAGAATAATGAAACTATGAAATTTACAGGAAGAAGAAAAGGATGGGAAAACACCATATTAAGTGAAATAACCCAGACTCAGAAAAATAAATCCTGTATATTCTGTCTCATAGGCAGATCCTAGGTTGTAGTTTTTGTGTGGGTGTATTCATGTGGGAGTGAGTATGGGTGGAGTGCAGTAAACCAGAGAGAAGCTGTGAGAAGGTGAAAAGAGGCTTTTAATGACAGTGGGGAAGGGAATAGAATATATGTGTCGTGAAGGGAGGTGAAATGGATCGGCAGGCAATAATGCTTGCCTTGCAAGACTGACCTTAGAACCACTGACCTACACACACACACACACACACACACACACACACACACACACACACACAAAAGAGAGAGAGAGAGAGAGAGAGAGAGAGAGAGAGAGAGAGAGAGAGAGAGAGAGAGAGGAGGCCGACTCTGGGTGTGGTATGGAATTTTGAAACCCCAAAGCCCACTCTCGGTGACACACCTCCTCCAATAAGGCCACGCCTCCTTATCTTTCCCAGTAGTTCATCAAGGACTAAACATTCAATTATATGAGTGTATGGGGGCCATTCTCATTCAAACCACCACACCAATTTTTTAAATAAAATAACATAAATTATCCTTGCTCTAAAACTTGGCCTATGTGCGATGTAATGACTAGTAACTACTGTAGACTGTCAGTTAGACATCTCATGTGGCTGTTCAAAAATGACTTAAGGAAATCATAAGCTAACAAACAAAGGAATAAATAGCAACACAACGCCTCTCAAGAGCCATGTGCCATGATTCCAGGACTAGGTTATCTGCCAGGTACTCATTGCCTTGTGTCAATGCTTCCTATTCACATCTGCATCCAAAGTCCAGACTACTTTCCTTAAATCCAGACCCCTCTATTCACAACTCTGTTCGATGTCTATGTTGGTCTAAAATTCAAATTTAGCACATTCATGGCCAAACACTTGATATCTGTGATGGTTTGTTTTCAATGCTAATATGCCACAACCTAAAAACATTTGGAACGAGTCTCGATTGAGAAATCATCTAGAAGAGGATGCCCTGTAGCATGCCTTTGGGTGATTGTCTTTATTATTAGTAGAAATGGGGAGACCCAGCCTAAATATGGGAAGTATCATTGCATGGGTTGGGTCCTGAATTGTGTAAGAGTGAAGGAGGCAGGTAATGTACATGCATTTGTTTCTCTCTGCTCTTGACTATGGATGTGACCAGCTGCTTGAGTTCCTGCCTTGGCCTGTTGTTATGAACTGTAACCTGGAATTGTGAGCAAAGTAAACCCTTTTCTTCCCTGAGCTGCTTTTGGTCAGAAAATTTAACCACAGCAACAGACAGGAAAGTAGGTCAATATCTATCTGGCTTCCAACAGGTTAGTGGCGCCCAAACCCTTTACCATCTCAAATGATGGCGACTCTATCCATTGACTCGTCTTAAAGTTGAAGAGATTATCTTTTCCTTACTTTCCTGTCTTCTGACCTCCACTGCCTCAAGATATTATTATCATTATGTTTTTTTTTAACCCACAGGTGTGAGAAGTTATAGACTGCTCTGCCTTTACCACAGCATTAATAGTTCCAAAGACAGAACATAGATTTCCTGTTCTTACCTACTATTTTAAAATAAGCTTACCATATGGCATTTGTCTCATGTCAAAGGAATGCAATATGTTTTCCTTGACATATGACTCAACTGGAATGCCAGCAAAACTGCTACTTTAGGAGAGTTATGGGGCTTTACTTCTTTCCTATTACATTAGTCCATTGAGGCAAATGTCTATAACTCAAAGTGCCTCGATTTTCTCAGATTACTGAGTTTTATACATCAAAGTCAGTGACATACAGTCACAAAGGTAGTGATGGGTACATAAGACAGCATTACAAAGTCATCAAAGCAGGAGAAAATGATTCATGCAAGCTGGGAGTATCCATGATGACAGCTTTCTCAAAGATTCTGTGCTGTTGGGTCTGTCATTCAAACACACACCATACTACAATGCAAATGGAAGCAAGAGAAAGGGACGTACTGGAAAAGCTTGCAAGTGGGAGCCACATTCAGACACTCAGAGTGTTAAGCTCGCTCAGCCTCTAAATGTTTCCAGTGCTTAATGCTCTCCTACTCTAGTGCTAGCACCTCCATTTCCGGTCTTGGTTTCCGTAGGAGCAATCTGGAAAATTGCTCTGACCACTTTCACCTGCTTAGAGTGCCTTATCGATACAACAGCCAGAATAATCCATTAATACATAGCTGACTTGATCTTGGTCAGTTCACTCTACAGTGACTTTCCATTTCACACAGAGCACAAATTCTTCCAGGGGTCCTTAGCACCCCCACAGGATCCACCAATTCCTCTCTCCTGACCTCTTCTACCACCACTGCCATTTAACTCAGCTTCAATCACACTGATTCCTCACTAGTTCCATAATATACCAGAGAGACTTTCACCAACATCAGCAGCTAGCTTTGCCTGGAATCCTCTGGTTCCGCATGGCTCACCTCCTCACCTGCTTCAACTTTTGCTCAAACCTCACCTTTGAAATGTAACATGATGCCAAACACTGAAAATAGCAGTCCAGGTTCCAGATTTTTTCTGACTATGCTGTTTTTCTTTCTTGCATATTGTTTATCACATATCTATGTGTATATATATATATATATATATATATATATATATATATATATATATATATAATACATACATATATACATACACACACATATACACACACACACTCACACACATATATATAATACTGTAGGAGGGTAAAATAAAGATGGTATGGTGCAATATGAGTTTGAGTCCTACAGGAAGCAATCTATGCAGCATTGGAAATTAAATCATGTCTTACACAGGGCTCTGTAGAAATCCATAGTAAAGCCCTTCTATGACAAGAGCCCCACTGTCTGAGGCCAGAGAAGAAACTTTTTGGAAAACAAGGAATTCTCTCCCAAGAATCCTGTTGGTTGATTGGAAGTTCATGCTTTCAATTATCTCAAAGCTGCTCCCCTTGATCTTCCATAAAGGTTTAGTTAAAGCTTCATTGCATGGCCCTGCTCTTCAGATACACAGATACCAACAGTGGCCACCTTTCTCCCAAGTCCCATCATTTTTCTTCTGCAGCTGAAACATTCAGCCATTTAAATCTCACTCACATACCCTCCATTTGAGCATTCTTCATGACCTCATGTGTACAACTAAGCAAGTGCCGGGGCAATCATGAATTTAGAGAGGAAGGTCTAGGCTCAAGGTAAACTAGGAACTAGAGAAAGCTTGTGTTAAAGCCCCTTCTACTGTTGCTGAAAGATTATTTAGGGTAAGGACTAGATAGTGTGCTTAAAGCAGTTTAAAATAGTGATTCAAGACACTTTACTCATATGTTCCAATGCTTTAAGACATGGAAGATTTTTATTTTATTCATGTGTAGGTAGATTGTGTGTGTGTGTGTGTTGTATGCGCTTAATGAATGCTTTGTGTGCAGGCACATGGGCTCATGCACTCACATAATAAATAGAGGAAGATGACTGGTGTCTTGTTTTATCACTCTCCATCTCATTCTCTTGAGACAGGTCTCTCACTGAAGCTGGAGCAAGGTGGTGGCCAGCACACCCAAGCTATCCACCTTTCTCAGCTCCTTCCACACTGTGCTGCCATTCTTGGCTTTTTATGAGGTGCTTGGACCTGAGGTCTTCAGGCTTGAGCAGCAAATGCTTTTACCCACTCAAACATCTCTCTAGCTCCTATGTATGGAAGTTTTAACAACGGTGCATCATTAAGATGCCATTGAAGGGTTATTTCAGCTCAGAGACTTCCCTTCTCCCCAGCTGTTCCTTCTACCTGAGATTTGGAATTCTCTCTCCAGGAACCTGCATGGCTTGGTCCTTTTACTTTTTGGAGTTTTACTTAGATGTTTACTAATGAGTACTTCCCAGATATCTTTACATTAATTTACAAACTTCTACCCTGCCCAGTCCCTCACACATCATTAGCGACTTTCTTTTTCTTCATAACATTGACTGCTATTTATATACTGAATATTTACTTTTGTGTTTTGTTTAGATAAACAGGCTGGGGGATTCAAAAGGTCAGAGATATTTTTGCTCATGGTTGGTACATTTTTGCTAATAGTAAATGCTTATAATAAGGGGTCTGTTCTATCATTCTGTCTCCTTGCCTATGTTGTGTGTGTGTGTGTGTGTGTGTGTGTGTGTGTGTGTGTGTGTGTGAGAGAGAGAGAGAGAGAGAGAGAGAGAGAGAGAGAGAGAGAACAAAGAAACAAAGAATATCAGAAACTTACTTCTAATCGTTTATCTGGATTTTTTATATCTTCACACATGTCTTCATTTTAAACATTATTTAAAGAAAACACTCACCTTCTTATGACAAAACCAAACAATTTGTAGCAAACACACTGAGAAAAGGAGCCATTTAGAGCTTAGCCACAGGAAGCAGTCATGGGAATCATCTAAAGGATCATGTGTTCTTTGTTGCCTTGCTTGGCTTCCCCAGTATTTCAGAAACTTCACCTGCTCTGTTTGGATATGGGTATTAAGCCCATTTACTAATGGGAAATTTAAATGGAGCTGGGAGGAAGGACAATTCAAACTCTAACATGGTTGTCTTAAGCTATTCACAAAATGAAACCTAGGCATGAATTTGGTTTACCCTTTGAAATGTGGACTAGCGCATGCTTGCTTGCCCTATGCCAGTTGTGGGGGTGTTTGGCTAACAAAGTGTAATGGAACACTGTGAAATCCTACCCTCTCTGGCCTGCCAAGTTCATGTTTTTCATTGCCTTGTAAAGGGAACATTTGTATAGTGTTACCAGTTTAAAGGAAACTAGCAACTGTTTTAATCATTAATGCCCATTAACAGTTTTGGGTATCACAAAGTGTGACACCTTCAAGTGCTTAGCTCCTTGAACCAGAAAGGGTTGGAAGGTCTCAGGAGCAATGACTTTATACACTTCTACCACCATCTTGTCCTCCAACTATCTCTCTCTCCTGCCAAGTCAATGTAGACACAGCAACCCTTCTCCAAAACACCACCTAGACGCTCACTTTTTCCTTTGTTCATTGAAGAATTCCAATCCAGAAAAAAGTTCTTCCACCTATGCCAAAAAAAGGAACAAAACACAGGGAGCCAAGAAGAACTGGGTGGAAGAACAAGCTGTGTCCTGATCTATGTTCCTCCATGGTGCATAAAACAGTAATTTTCAGGCCGTGCTATGCCCCAAATGATTCCATTATTATAAAATAGCAGTTTGCCCCTTTTTGAGTGGAAATTTTGGGGTGGAATGCCCTTGTACCTTGCTTGTGTGAATAAACAACCAACCATCCAGTATAATGTTAAGTTATTTCCACAAATGAAACATCACCATCTATGATCTTATCAAATTAAATCAGGAACATATGGATATATTGGGTTATTAAAACCCTTTAAGAAAGGTCAGAGCTGGGGGCTTAGCAAACATAGCAGCCAGTGGTACATGGGGCTCCTCACTAAGCTCACGTGAAAGAAGAGATGTTTAATCCTACAGTGCAGTGGAACCCACTGACTTCTCATCAGATCATAAGGGGCATGTGTGGCAATATCAACAGGTAGTGAACTCTCAACTCTGTGCCCAGGGCTTTAGTTGACCACAAGCCTTTGCTTGAAACAGTCCCCTTGAGACAGCATTTGACTGAACCCAGCCCTGGCTTTTAGAACATCTCTGTGGATGTTTAAGGCTCTGTGGCTTAGTTCTCTAATATCTAATCACCAGTGATGGCCTTCTTGGCATCTTGATCAGCTCTGTTCCTGTGCCTTCAGTGAGGCCTCTTCCAACCCTGCCTTTAAAGCCTTTAAACCTTTTCGGTGCCATTCCATAATATTTACATGATAGGGAATAGGTTCTAAGAGTTAAGGTTAGTGATGAAGATTGCAACAAAAGATCCTATAATTGCCAGTGGCCACTACCAGGTAAAATCAGTGATCTTTGGTATATTAAAGACAACATAATTGATGTAGCTTCTGAATTTATTGTAAAAATGCAAGCATGACTGTTTCTGACATAGCTCATTCACTACAGAAAGTCCATTTTGTAGTGGGCCTTTCCAATTTCTATCACCATTATATCATGCATTTTGGCCATTCACATTTCTACACAGGTAATTCTCCACTCAAATTAAATACAAAAGTAGATAGAGCTTTAGGGACTGGAATAATAGCTTAGTGGTAGAATACTTGACTGTTATATGCAGTGCTCCTGCACTACACATACATGCTTGCATACATACATACATACATAATACACACACACACACACACACACACACACACACACACACACACACACACACACTAAAGCCCAGGTTTCCCTGAGTCTTTTAGTGTTTTTTTCTGAAGAATCTTGTATCATGTGAAAATCTGGTTAAACAAATCCATTATCCCTTTATTTTCCTAATTTCTTCTTGTTATAAGATTGTTAGTCATGACCTTTATGGTGGATAAGAAAAGGTATCACCGACTTTTGTCCTACACTGAAGAAAATTTGTAAAGAGAACTAAGATGGTGCCTGGAAAAATGCACAGATAATGAGGCAAAGATTAACATCAATCTATTTAAAAAATAAGAGTGAAAGAGCAGCTATAGAGCTTCATCTATGTGGATAAGCCTCAGCTCTTATAAATGTTTGCTTTTTGTTCTTTCTCCCTTCCTTTCCTCCCTTTATCCCCCTCCTTCCTACTCCTTCTTTATATTTTATATCAAGAAAATCCAGAGGCCCAGGGTCAAGTCTAGTCAAGCATATATACCTTTATAAATAAAGTTTTATTGTCACATACCATGTCCACTCATCTACATATTACATATGAACACTTCAGCAAAGTAGTTGTGTCCAAGACCATATGACCACAATACTGTACCATATTATTTGCTCTTTATGTAAAATGTTTGCTGGTTCTGTGTTCTACATAATTGGCAGAGGCTGTTTTGCTGAACTAGGCTTGAGAAAGCAGAAAGTGCTGAATAGACTTCATGCTGCATTTGGTGCTCAGCTTCTCAGCTTTCTGCTGTGTGTTAAGGGAAAGAAGCCAGGCTTCTATGGGGGGTCTAATGAAGCAGAGATAGGTCCAATGGCCAGCAAGTTCTCAGGATATCTGAAATCACCACAGAATGTGAGACTTGGAGACAGGTGACTGATATAAGCACGTGGGAATGAAGGAGGGAAGAGGTTAGGCATGTCAAAATTTTACTATGTCTAAGAGTGCTCTCGAGTCATCCTACACTTTAGCTTGTAGAGGACAGAATTCTGCCTGCAAGTTTCGAGTGAGTTGAATGTTGTCCTTAGAGACTCTCTTGCTGTTCCCAATGACTTCGATGGGAGTAATGGGGCATTTTGTCCCACGACATCTGTGCTGGCTTCAGGCTATTTAACAAACTCCTACTAAACAAATCTCAATAAAGGCTCTTTAATGGGTACTTAGTTCTGTTGTAGAGGTAGGTGCTGAGCACACCTAAGTCCTTTCTTTTCCTTCAGGTTTGCTGTTTCCTCCTTTTTATGGCTTAGTAATTACTACAGCAGAGAACCCTGAGTTAAGCACTATTAAACCCACTCCGAGTCACCGAATGTCTGCTTTTATTGATCTCAGTTGATCCTCTTACTCTCTAGGTTCCAATTTAACAGTTCAGTTGATTATTCATTTACATTTTTAATGTTGTAGGTGAAATCATTTTAACATGAATCATCTCTAACTTAATGGGTAACATACAGAGTTATTTGGGATTTTAATTTTAACAAGTATTTATTGAGCATTTGAGCTCAGATGAACCTGACAAGGATCAAAAAGGTCATTCTGCTTTATGGTCAACAATGACAAAAATGATGTGCTGATGTTTTGCTATGCAAAATGGCTGTTACTTATAAATGGCTTCCATGGTGTTAGAGGGTGGTTAGGACATTATGTTTTATAACTTCCACTTACTAATTATATTTTGTCTACATATACTTAAAGTATATAATGTCCATATCATTGTTTGAACTTGTTCTTAAACACAGGTGTTCTTATAACTTATTTTCCTTTTAGATGATTTTGCTTTGCCAAAGATGTGAGGGATTATGCCAAGTGGAGCTCTTTGGAATGAGAGCTTGATTTTATTAGGTTATGAAACTACTTAATAAACACAGGCAACATGGAAAGATCTAACTACACTTGTGTTTGCAGTATTATGTTCTACCTGAAAGCTCTTTAAATATGTTTTGTGGAGTTGGTAATATGCTTTTATCCTGCACATCAAGAAGATGAAACTAAAAATACAACCACCAGTGGCTTTTCCTTCCCAACAGGAACTGTTTAGTGTATCATATTTATGAGTTATATGTCTAATCATCTATTGCTTCCACTTGTTTCTAAAATGAGATGAGGCATAGGAAAATACATAAATGGGTACTTCTGGTCATAATAGTCACCTTTATCTGACAGTATAAAATGGAGCCAGAGTTTAATGCTGAATAGAGGAGGCACAGTACTCATTTTCTAGGGAATAGCGTGAGCTGAGGCTTGCTGAAAAGGGCAGTGAAGAATGAAATAGTGCCAGAACACTTGGAAGTGCCTCCTTTTGCTAATTTTCACTGCCAATTTCAATAGTCTTATTACAAACCCAGCAGACAAAGAAAAGAGCTATTCTAAATTCTTTACAAAAGGTCAGATGGTCAATAGTATCATTCTTTGTCATGAAATTATTGAACTCTTTTCTGTTTGCCTGGCACATAGGAAGCACATTCAAAGCAAAGGCAGAAATTCAGTTGTTAGGAATGCTTCATCTCATAGACATGTAAACACACCACTGATAATAGAATGTGTAATGTTTCAATTTCCAAAGCCCTTCCCTTCTGTTGGCAGAACTAGAAAACTTGGGAGAAAGATGACTTTTAAATGTGATCGTGAACAATGAGTGAGTTCATTAATTGAATGGTGAGCTCACCCTGGGTCCTGTCCTAAGTTACTATATTTTGCAAAAGCAGGTTATTTATTTGGTGTTGTTTGTTTTCAGATTGCTTTGCCTTGAGAGGCCCTCCTGTAGAACATTTCTACCAGGTTCTCTGCTTTGGCCTCTCAGACCTCTTTGAAATTCTTTGCCTAAGCCTTTACAGCCATGCTTAACTTTTATATTCATATAGAGATAGATATACTGTGTGGTGCATATTATATAATTTGATAATTAATATTGCTAATCAAGATTGGAATAAACAACAACAAAAACTCATGCTTGCCTCAGCCATAAATATCAAGGAAAAGGGAATTCTCTGGCAAATTGCTGCTAACGAATTTATTGTTACTCAATAAATTCTGACATTGTGGAAAGACACAGATGTATTTGTTGATGCCTTAACATCGCACACTTAGAGGGGCTAGCCTCAGAAAGAGGTCTTAGCAAGAACTTGGGGGTTCCTGAGAAATACTGGGTTTTTCATAATAGCTCATATGAGCAGTATATGGGCTGTGGAGGCAACTCAACAGTGAACTAATTTTGGGACTGTATTATGTAAACAAGGGAGATTTGTTGGCTCACTTTAAACCAAAGGGAGGGGATGGTAAGATAGGGCTTGCAAGACATCTCACTTGGTAATGGGTCTGGTGTGCAAGCATGGAGACATGGGTTTGGATTTCTAGCAGCCAAGTAAAAAGATAGTCCTGGTAGTGTGCATTTGCAATTACAGCATGGGTAGGGGGTTGGAACAGAGACAGGAGGGGCTCATTGGCTAGGCAGCCTAGCTGAATCAGTAAGCTCTAGGCTTAGTGAGAGATCCTGATCAAGAAAAAAGGTGGAGAATAATTGAGGAAGACTGGTATAAACCTCTGGTATCAAGCTCTCTCTCTCTCTCACACACACTCTCTGTCATACACACACGCACATACACACACATGCACACACACACACACACACACACACACACACACACACACACACACACTCACATAGCACATAGCACACACAAGGGAACAAGAGCTCCAACAAACCCTGAAATGTGAGCAGAAGACATTAGGGGAAGTACCAGTAAAGCTAACTTAAAATGGCCAGGGTCAGAGACAGTATCTATTGATGATTAGATGCCATCTTCTATTCTTCATCCTAAAAAAACAGGTAGAACAACCGTATAGCTTGTTGATTTGTTTTGAAAGAGTTTATTGAGTATGCTGTAAGTTGGCAATGGGATGAGCTATAACTGCAGGACTACCTGTAGCCACAACCAAGCTCCAAAGTTTTTCCTGGGATCATCCCTGGGATTCACAGTCCCTTTCCCAGAAAATGGCTTGCTGTAGTGGTATAATGTCTAACTAAATTCCTGTTTGTTATCTGATTGTAATAACCTTTTATACATATATGCATAACTAATATTTTTGTTAGACACTTGAATTAGGTCACTGAAATTGTAATTACACTCTCAGTAGAGTTGCACTAATGAAATCCCACAGTTAGTGCTGTAATTAGATCACAATGTACACCAATAAGATGATGAATTTTTAAAATCCTAAATTTTAAATTCACTAAATTTGTCCGATTCACAACACATGGCATACCGAAAATCCTCTAGACTTTCTTTCTCAGTGAGCTTATATGAGATAGTATTTCTGCACACAACACCTGACAAATCTCATGACTGTTAGAATAAACATGCCCAGGAAGGGCTTGTGTGAGTCCCATACCTGTGCTGTCTTCATACACCACAGTCACAGTTTTCCAGTTGTAATAGAGGACCAGATCCAGGACTGCCCTGCTGATAGCTGCATAATCTGGATAGAGGTTGATGTAAAATAAGTCTCTGTTGTCCACCGAAGGGTGTTTCCAGCGAGTCTGAATGTGTGGAACTTCCAGAGCGTTGCAAATAGACTGCACAGCGCTGACAGAAGAGCTGTGGGAAGGGCCAAAGAGAGCGGCCACACCAAGAGCCAGCTGGTCACAAGCTGATAGTATCCAAAGACAAGAAAGGGGATGGAGAGGGAGGGCAGGGAAGGGGTGACAAGAGAGAGAGTGCTATGAATTCACGTTCTCCTTCCACGATTTCTCTACTCAACTATTAGAGACCTCCTATAATTCCCATTTCTGTGTTGATATCTGCTCTTTCCAGCTTCCAATATACTTTGGATAATAAGATACTGATCAATGTAAATGCAGAGCTAATCAGCAATAAATCATAAGGCCAACTCCCTGCAAATAAAATGAGTTACTGGTCTCAGTTCATTACCTTCAGTCAGATGAAGGCTAAATCCTTTACTTGATCCCATGAGTACTCTGTGAGCTAACTAGCAAACCATTTGTCAAATGAATGTCGTATGAATTAAGTTCTGTCATATGGCAGGGTGACAATGGAGAAATTAGTATGGTCAGAGAATTCAGAAGCTCCTGTGGGTAACTATAAAATGCTTTGGCTCCATTCCATCTGAAACTCAGATAGGAATTCCAGATTATTTAAATATTGCTAAAGAGTACATATAAGCAGCGATGATACCTAATTAATTACAGAATAATGGAATGGCATGGCATAAAGGGATCTTTAGAAGATTCTTGAGTCTATCCCACTCATTTCATATACAATGGACTTAATCATGGCCACTGGACAGTAACAGAGTTGAATGAGAACTTAAGGATCCCAGCTCAAGGCCAGACCTCCTTTTCTCTCAATTATCAGCCAAACAGAATTAAATCACACATTTAAATTTTTACTTCTAACATTTTTTTTTTGCTATAAGAACGAAAGCATCCATTGTAAGAAATTAGAATATTTATAATACGAGGATGACCAAAGGCTCTGTCATTAGTCTGTCAACTTGAGATAATGCTTACTGATGTTTCAGAAAATGGGGACTGCTATTCAAGTATCATGTGATACACTGAAGCCTTTATTGAATGAAAATGCACAATGTTCTCCCTAAGGTAGTGCAAATTCTTCAAGAGTGTTTTTCTACTACGGGAAGAACAGACCACTGGGTGGAAATGGTGTCATTTACTGAAGCCATTCTTATACATTTAAGTATTTAAACTCCTCTTAATTTTTGACTATGATAAGTAATATTTCAGTATTGATGTTTTTTTTCTCTACATCTTAAATTACTATTTGATTCTAGATTCTAGGTGGTGATGTTTGGCATCTACTACTAAAAGGACTTGATATTTTTAAATTATTTGATACATATTAACCAAATTTCCTTCCAGAAAGATTGGTTTATCTTCTCCCACCATGTAGAATAATGTCTAGTAATCACATGTAAGTGGATGCTAAGTACAGGTTTACATACATCATTCATATGATACTTTTGTAAAATAAATTTTAAAGTTGTCAAGTGATGATAATTGAATAACTAAATTAGATAAAAAGATCTATATAAAGGAATTTGTGTTAGGGATTTTATAATTATACAGTTTTACAAAATTAAGTAGTGAACACCGTATGTTTCTGTAAGTTTCTAGGAGATGGTTTAGAGAGAAGAAAGAGTAAAATTTTGACAGCCATGTTGCAGCCATCTGAGGGGCAGCTGATGCTGACATGCCAAGGACAGCTTCTGACACTGGGTTGCTGGGCGCTGATTTTCTGCACCAGCTTTGAAGATGCACAGCTTTCTGTGATGTGCTGAAGGTGTGAATTGTCACTGTCCTCCCAAACCCACTTCTGGATGTGTGTTCATTAGACTGATAAAGTGTAAGCATGGGAGTATGCAAATTGTCTTATCCAGCATGGGCAATAGATTGATACTTCTGTTAATATGTCGTGACTCTAGGATGCTAATATTTCTTGACAGAAAATCAGTCCTTTGGAATTCTGTTTGTTGGAGTGTTTAATTTACAAGTATGTTTGGATCTTCAGATCAATTTTTTGTGGCTTAAAGTATCACTGTTAAATGTCATTGGCTTAGCTTTCTATGGTATTGTTCAAAAGTATATGAGAGAGGAGAAAGAAAGAGAGACAGAAAAAGAGAGAGACAGAGAGAGATAGAGAGACAGAGAAAGAGAGGTACAAAGAAAAGAGAGACAGAGATACAGACTGTGAGAGTCAATAGGCAACTATGGCCTATAAGTAATCTCTAGCTTCATTCTTTAAAAAAAAAAAAAACTTTTTTTGAGACAGAGTTTTGCAATGTGGCCCTCAAATCCACGCTAGGCTGGCCCCAAATTCACCTTGGTCATTTTAGTGCTAGGATTATAGGCATATGCCACCATGTCCAGCCTTCTAGTCTAAGAAAAACATGGTTATTACACCAAGATTATGGTATATGTGGAAACATTATTAAGGTATTAATCTTCATCTACTTGATGAAGAAAGCTTTACATTTTGTTTGTAAGTAGCACTGTAATGTCTTTAGGAAACTGTTTCAGGCAAACACGTTCTCTGATATAACTAGGCCATTTCTCTTAACCTTTATCATTCAGTTACTTGGGAACCACCAAAAGCATGGAGCTGATCATGTATGATTCGTGTCTGCAAAAAGCAACGTGCGTTCTGGAAGGAAAAGGATTCTTTATAGACTCAAGATAAGCAGCAATCTTTGTTTCCATAAAATCTTTAACCTTGTGAGTAAGCAGTGCCTTTGCCAGAGGCCATGCATGCCCCATGTGTATGGAATCATGAGAGAACTGTTCTGGGGGTGCCCAGGGGACGTCTAAACCAGCCCCCACATTCCCTAAGATTCAGCCCACATGATGAAGCTCGCAGCCTGCTTATAAATGATGTTACTTTCTGACTATCTGTCTTCTCTTCAGAAGAAAAGAGAAAATCAAATTGTGATTTGTTCTCACAGATTTAATCTTCATATTTTTATGATTTTGCAGAAAAGTGCAAAACGGGCAACAACAAAATGAGTAGATGTTAGATAGACCCAGCAGTCTGTAGGAGTCCTTTATTATCCCAGGCTTGACTCACGTATGTTCTGGGCACTTTTGCATGCTTGGTGGATGTGACCTTCCACAAAGTTTTATTTGACTGCACTGTACAATTTCATGGTGGTATCTCAGCTCCAGGAAGGGAAAACAGATCAAGCTTGACATTTTCCATTCACAGCTGAACCAGTTAATCATAGAGTGGAGGGCACTGAAGGATAAGCTAATCAGAAAGGCCCAGAAAACAGGGCTAGGCAGCGTCCATTAGGTGAGTCCAGATTGCATTGATCAGTGACATTGGGGACCAGGAATTCCTACCACCCATTTGCACTAAGAAGCCTACTTCGAAAAAGGGTGAGCAGTGAAAAGGTGACCCGTGCAGCAGACTTACCACCTGAAGTAGCTTTGTAAAGTGGAAAAATAGTTACCTCTCCGGGAGGCTTCAAAACTATCAAAAAGATTAATTCTCTGGATGTCATAGGTTAATGTGGTGTTAGGCATCAATGTTCGGTTTCGGTTAATACTGGTGACTGCAAACTTGAAAGCTAATTCTTCAACATTAACGGGCTCATTTTCCACAGTTTCAAAAATCCCTCCTGCAGAAGCAAAAGAGATGCATGAGAAACGTTAGACAGGTGAAGTATCGCTGTTTTAAGACAGTAAAGTGTTAACAAAAGACCCCAAATCATAATCGACAGGATGACTAAAGTATATACAGAATCTAGGCTGAATGTTATCAGAATGTGTTACATGCAAACCAATAGTTCTAACTGCACACAGATGTTTAAGGTTTTAAATCCAGTATTGGATGTATAATACCTCTTAGATGGTGAATATATTCCAAATATTTTATACAACAGAATCATAGATAATAATGCAGTAGAAAGCAATTTTCTCTGATTTTCACAAGATTTGTGTTGTGTTTGACCTAAACATAATTTAAGCTATATTCTGGTAGGTAATCCTGTCTTGGGATTTAGACTTTTCTATTGAAAACAGAGTTTTTAGGAGCTGGAGAGGTGACTCTGCAGTTACAAACACTCGTATATGGCTCTTACAGAAGACTGAAGCTCAGTTTCCACCCACACTGGACTGCTCATAATCACCTGTAAGCCAAGCTCCAGAACATCTGACACACTGTTGGGAGCCTACACTCATGTGCACACCCCCACACACTCATGTGCATACCCCACTCCCACACACTCATGTGCACACCCTACCCACACATACTCATGTGCACACCCCACCCACACATACTCATGTGAACACCCCCACATACTCATGTACACACCCTCACCCACACACACTCATGTGCACACCCCAAACCTCACACACTCATGTGCATGTCCCACTCACACATTCATGTACACACCCTATCCACAACACTTATTAGCACACCCACACCTACACATTCATGTGCATACCCCCACCCACCGACACTCATGGGTATACCCTCACCCCAACACACTCATGTGCATACCCTCACCCCAACACACTCATGTGCATACACTCACTCACATACTCATGTGCACACACTCACACACTCATGTGCATACCCCACCCACACACTCATATGTACACCCCTATTCACCCATACTCATGTGCATACCCTCACCCACACACATTCATATGCACATCTCCACCCACACAGGTACACATAATTAAAGATAAAATAAACCTGTTTTAAAAAGCATACGTTCTGGACCCTAATTCTACTGGGATTGGGGAGGGATGGACTGGGACAAACAAAATAATCCTACTCTGACAGTTTTCAGAATGAAAACATCTATTCTAGGTTTTATGGCTCAGATGTCTGGGGTCATATTCTATACATCATAACATACTCCAAAGCATATGGGTAGATTCAAAGAAAGGTTATTTTCTCTGTTTGAAAAATCATTTGAATATACCCCAAAGCAAACTTGTGTTCTAACTCTGGGGAAATATGTTCTTTCAAGCCCTAGCTTCTGGCATCTTAAACATGTGTATCTATCTCACTACAAACAATATCATCATGCTTGGCTTTCATCTGAGACTCCAACTCTGACTGAGTGAAACACTG
This sequence comes from Peromyscus californicus insignis, assembly GCF_007827085.1. Classification (NCBI taxonomy): domain Eukaryota; kingdom Metazoa; phylum Chordata; class Mammalia; order Rodentia; family Cricetidae; genus Peromyscus; species Peromyscus californicus. The sequence continues at coordinate 69,241,863 of NW_026294458.1, forward strand.
GTATTGGATAGAGACGTGGTTAGCTGTATGTTCTTAATATTCTTTAAGTGCACCCATGATATTAACTCAATAGACACAGAACATTCCATTGAAGCATTACAAACTGACCTCTGCTTAGCTAAGTCCTTGATTTACCCAAGTCTTTGTTTCCTCTGAAAATAGGCCCTAACTCCTGCCCATGACATGTGAAATGTTCATAGGCTGCAATTTATCTACTCTCATTGTTCCTTATTAAGGGTCAGAATTAGGTATTTCTAAACTTTGTTGATTCAAGCAAATACACACACAGACACACACACACACACACACACACACACACACACACACACACACACACACAATCTGAAATGAAATGCACAAATAGTCACCATGTGCCTACTTTCTTTTTGTGCTTTCTCACATGGAGAAATCCAGTGTACAGATTTTAACTAAATGTAATCACACTGGCCCTATTTTGGAAGATTAGGTTTTTCAAAAAGCACATATATAGCTTTATTTATGACTTTATTTCTTAATCAACTACAGCATCTAGCTGTGAGAGATGAGAAAACCTATGGTAACCTAATTTGGCTTCTTTCAAATATGTTTCTGGCAATTATAGATCAATAGCTTGAACCATTCATGTATAGATTACTACTATGGTTCTCTATGAAACTATACTTAAGAATAAATGATGATGTCATGTTAACTCTCACTTAAGGACCCAGGGGAGACAGCTGTTTCAAAAGTAGTATCAGAAAATGCTATGTTTTCCCTCTGTCAATCACAAATGGGTAATCAGGAAGGGACTTTCATTTTCTCTGTGGGCTGAGTAAATGGTGGACTGACAGGTGAGGAGGTCAGGCAAGAAGCACTGAGTGGTCACAGGCAGATTGATGTAAGATGAGCTCATTGCTGTGGTCAAGGTGACCCACACTGAGGGCTTTTGCTATTAGAATTCCCATAGTAGTCATTGGCAATTGTTTACTAGTCTACCTCTCAGCCCCAGCAAGGGCCATGTGACAGAGTCCATGTCACTCAGAATCTGACCCCATCAAGGCCAAGTCATCTTAAGATACTCAGGCTGCAACTATTTATGGGGAAAGTCAACCTCTGCCTGTGAGAAGAGCAGCAACTTAATGGGCAGGGCAGGTCGTGGGAGGGGATATACTCCCAGATAAAGAACAGAAGTTGTGAAATGTGGACACTGGCTTTACCTAATTCTTCTCTGAGATTTTTAAGTTGTGGGAGGAAAATCATCCCAGAGTAGCTATTCTGTGTAGTTTTCTTAAAACTTTATAACTAGCAGACAAAGTAGGAGATATTTTCCTGTTCTAGTCAATGAAAATGAAAGTCATAGTACACATTGCCACCAAATAATTCAGTTACAAGACTCATCTGTGACAAACTGTCTTTTCTTCTCTGTTCTTTTTTTCCTCTCTTACTTTTTGAGACTTGAGGATAGCCCATTTTAATAAGATATTTAAATCCTTCTGGGGGTGTCTTTGTGGGGCTAACTTCTGTCCTCATCCATCTGGAAGCCAAGGGTCCAACTTGACAGGAAGGAAGACTCCTTCCTCAGTCATTGCTCTGTTCCTTCTCTACTCTTGTAGCCCATTTCCCCCTTGACTGTCCCTCTTTCTATAAAGGTCAAGGTACCTCTATGACTTTTGACCTCTCTCATTTGGGCTGAGCTAACCATAACTTCTAGTCCTAAGAAACCAATGAGCTGTGGACAAAGTCAGAAAAAGTAAAGGTAAGGTAAGGTATTTTAGGCCTCGATGTGAGTGGAAAAGACATCTATCCATTCATCCATTTATTTATTTATTTGCCTATCTATCTATCTATCTATCTGTCTATCTATCTATCTATATCTGTCTATCTGTTTATTTATTACTTTCTAAGTTACTCAGGTAAGATCAGTGGGTGTAGAAAGAGGGAACACTTTGACAGGTCAAGATGAAAAAGCTTCCCTTTTTGGCTGTAACTTTTTGAACATGGCAGATGGTGCCCAGGGGGACAGAAACCTCAGAGGTATGCTTGGTCATGCTTGCTTTCATCACTTACATCTTATGAGGAAGAAAAACATGAGTAGTTTTAGTGAACTACCTTTTGTCTTTATTGTGATGTGAATGCTACAGATCACACATCCATTCTTACAGCCTAGATGCAAGTGGGAATCAAACCCTCTGCCTAATCACAATAGGAAGGTGAGCAAGGGTCGAAGGGCATCATCAATACAGAGCCCCCTCTTTCTTCTCAACCCCTCCCCCAAACCACTTGCTACTCAGTGTCAAAGCTCAGGATCCTTGGAATAACTGACCAAACACGGGGTTACAAAGTAGAAGTAGGGGTAGGCAGGGTTCTGAACTTTAGGTCCTCATGCCTTTACATAAAAAAACTAGGAATGGTGGCATGCTTGTAATCTACAGTGGTGTAACTGAAGTTTTTTCCAGTCCCTCCCAGGCCTGCATCTGCTCAGACCCAAATAAACACACAGAGGCTTATATTAAATAAAACTGTCTGGCCTATTGGCTCAGGTATCTTGTTAGCTAGAACTTACATCTTAAATTAACCCATTCCTATAAGTCTATACCTTGCCACGCAGCTCATGGCTTACAGGTATCTTTACATCTTGCTTCTCATGGTGGCTGGTAGTGTCTCCTGACTCAGCCTTCCACTTCTCAGAATTCTCCTTATCTGTTTATCCTGCCTATACTTCCTGCCTGGCTACTGGCCAATCAGCGTTTTATTTATCAACCAATCAGAGCAACACATTCACAGCATACAGAACATCCCACAGCACAGGGGGGTCCTAGGAGCTCACTGGCCAACCAGTCTAGTCTATTGGCAATATCCACATTCAATTAGAGACTCTGTCTTAAATATTGAGTTGGAGGGTGGTAGAGGGAGATACCCAGTGTCAACTTCTGGCTTCTACACTCACTTGCAGGAGCTATACACACCTGTGCATTCAGGCATACGCTGCACACTCAAAACATAGATTAAAAACCTTTTCTAAAACTAGAAATTGGGCTTTTAAGAATCATGCTCAGCCAGTGATGGTGGTGGCACATGCCTTTTAATCCCAGCACTAGGGAGGCAGAGGCAGATGGATCTCTGTGAGTTCGAGGCCAGCCTGGTCTACAGAGTGAGTTCCAAGACAAGCTCCAAAGCTACACAAAGAAACCCTGTCTTAAAAAACAAAACAAAACAAAACAAACAAACAAAAGGACTCTAGCTTTCTGTACAGATAGATATTTGTGCTCTTTGAATTGATAAGGGTAAAACTATATTTCTTATAAATACCAAAATAGGTATAAGTTTGGAAAATAGTGTGTGTATTTAGACTTGATTTTTGAAGACCTGTGGGTTTCCTGTGTTGATTTTTCTCCCACTGTGCTTTGTCTAGAAGAATAGAGGTTGGCACAAATAAGGCTTATACTTACTTATACTGGTATAATATATATATATAGTGTATGTGTGTATGTGTATATACATACATATATCATATTGTATCATATACTCTATGCTCCTGCACTTGAACACAGCTACAAAACACAGCCACTAAATAAAGAATATAAAACAAATAAGAAGTATGTTCACGGTTTTGAGTTAATTTGAATTAAAATTCCTTTTTTTTTTTCATGAGTACATGTAATTATTATAACCTGAATTAATAGACTGAATCCTTAACCCCAGTACCTAACACCTAGGGACTGACTATATTTTACAAGGTAATCAGGCTAAAATGAAGCAGCAAGGGTATCCCATGATCTAGTCTGTTGTTATAAGAAAAAAGAAACTAGAGTGGTTGGAAAGATAGTTCAGGAGCAGAGAGCACTTCTTGCTTCCAGAGGATCTGGCTTGATTCTCAGCACCCACATTACAGCCAACAAGGAACTGCAACTCCAGTTCCAGAGGATCTGATACTTTGTTTTGGCCTCTGCAAGCACTGTGTGCACATAGTGTATGGATACACATGCAGGCAAGATACCCATACTCGTAAAATAGAATTAAGTAAAACTTTAAAAAGGAAAAAGAAACTGGAATTCACTGCCACACAGTGTATACCTTCATACAATCATGCAGAGGACAATCTATATGAGGACAAACACAACCAACATGGCAATGTGCAGGCCATAGAGAAGACAAGCCTGCCATTTCTTGATCCTATACTTCCAGCCTATATGACAGTGAGAAAATAAACCACTTAGTCTGGTTGGTCGGTTGGTTAATTGGTTGTTTTTGTTTGTTTGTTCTGTCCAGCCTTAGGAAGCTAGTGCATTCATCTTGTCTCTTTACCCCAAGGACTTTAAAAAGGAAAATGTTAATAGTTTAGTGTCAATCACTTATATCTAAACAGCACTTCCTTCTTGGAACTGTAATGTAAGATAAATAACAGGAAAGTCAGTGTAATTCAGTTTAGGAGGCAGAATTCTACCATCACAGTGCATTTCTGTTGGTATTGATGCACCTTTTCACGACAATCACTCACGGGAACCACATATGGCAATATCCTGCACATGGAGGAAGTCGCCTACAAGGAGTCATGGTGGGTGGGGGTTGAGGGGAGGTCAACAGAGAGCTTTTGGTTTGCGCCAGGTAATTTCATGTGGACTTAGAAGGGACTTGTCCACCATGACAAATCCCACTACTATTAGATTAACAACACGGCCACTGCAAGCAAATGGTGGCACTTAGGGAAGGCTGAGAATCAATGTCCTATTTCATGAGCCTCCTGAAATTACAGCTCAGCAATGGTGAGCATAGGTCAGCTTTCTTTCACTATAATAAAATACCTGAGGAAATTTATTTATAAAAAGAAAAGGTGTATTTTGGCTCAGCGTTTGGGAGATTCTTGCCCATGATTTATTGGCTCCATAGCTTTAGGTTTATGATGAAGCAATAGATCATGGTAAGAGTGCTTGGAGGGCAAACTGCTTGCTTTGTGACCAGAAAGCGAAGAGGGGAAGAGTAATGTCCCCTTTGAGGATATTATTCCAACGACCTAAGGACTTCTCATAAGGTTCCACCTCATAAAAGTCCCCAACACCCTGAACAATGCCACTCTGGAAACTACACCTTTAGCAAATTGATCTTTTAAGGCACATACAACATTTGAACTCTCACAAGTAGTTTTAGAACTTTTCCTAATTCACAGGTCATTCTTATAGAATTATAGTGGAAAGAAGGCTGAAGAAGCATTGTTAAGATTCCCAGCTTAGCTCAAGAGCCAACTATTTCTTTATTTTCTTTTTGGCTTCCAAGGATATTCAGTAGGTGTTTCTGTGACCTGCCTTCCAGTCACAGTTTCTAAAGAGCAGGGAAAACATGATGTTGTAGATACTGAGGACCCAGCTATAGGCAGATAGCCATGGACCTTAAAGAACATAATGATGCTATTGCCCACCATTTCTATCCTGGTTCCCTCCACATGGGGTTTAACTGGATGATGGATGGGAATTGTAACAATTATTCACTTTATCCCTCCAAAATTGTTAAGAAACTGAACCAGGGAATTAACTTCATGTAATGATGACAAAACCACATGAAAGTCATGACTTTAAGTACTGTTCCTATGAAAGGAATACTGTTTTGACTTGGCTTGACTTATAATAGTAAATATATACCCTAATATCTCTTTTAGAAATGCATTAGATTCACATTGTACATGCATGCATATGAATAAATATATGCACATACACGCACACATACACACATGCATACATAAACTTTGGCTGTTTTTGTATAAGTTATGGTTGCTGAGTATTTTTCAGAATTTACTGATTCATCCAACAAGTCATTCTTATATCTAGTCATTTGTTTATAAAATGCTTTGCATGGTAAAAAACCAGAGTTGTATGAGGCACTGGGAATACACCCATGTAAAAAAGAGATGATCTGCAACAGCCAGGCATGATGGTTCATTCCTGTCATCCCAACACTTGGGAGGCAGAGCCAGACAGTTCTCTGTGAGTTTAAGACCAGCTTTGTTGACACAGTGAGTTTTAGGCCAGCCCAAGCCTACATAGTGAGATTCTAGAGAAAAAGTGGGAGGGGGAAAGATGGAGGGAGGAGGAGAATGAGAATATAAACATGTGACTTTAGGAGCTGTTGTTTTAGATGTTATTCAGAGGTGGGAAGAAGGGCATTGACATGTCTACTGAGAGGCCAAGTATGTCTTCACTAAAAGTACACCTGGGTAGGAATCTGAAAGAACTGAGACATGGACTGAAGACACTGAGAAAAGAGTGTTCTGCAGAGGAAGCAAAGTAATGAAAGAGAGGAGCTATTTTGGGTCATTTTTCAAGAGTGATATGGTTGCAGTTGACTGATCCAGACTTTGACCAGTAGAAGAACTCAATGAAGTGATGGAGGTAGATTGGAGTAGATTAAGGACTAAGGCTTTTATTCTAAGAGACATGGAAAGCTAGCAGTAGGCTTTGAACAGAGTGGCTAAATGATGTATCATATCACAAAAGAATCACCATGGCTTCAGTATTAATGAGGAGATTGGTGAAATGGGCAAGAGTCAAGCACAGGAAGATCTGCTCATGAACCTGTTCTACAAGTGGCTACTTCAGGAGTTCAGCTAAGAGATGATGGTGGCTAAATTCAGATTGTTGTTATTGACAGTGGGAAAAGAAATTGATGAATAGAGGGTAGCACTGGCAAGGTTGCCAGATAAAGTATGTGAGATGATAATGAAGGATGACATTGTGTTTGGAGATTTTAAATAGTCATTGATATTGCCAAAGAGCAGGGCAGAGGACCTTGGCTTGGAATGTGATTTTTCTGTGATGCCTCTCGGGTATTTAAGTGGAAATGTTAGCTAGAAAGTTTGCTATACTCATGTTGATGTTATACAAGTTGTTTTTGAATGTGGAGATTAGGGTGTCACTACAATGGAAGTAGTGTATAAAGTGATTGTCCTGGAGAGAATCACTTAATAGCAAGTGTAGACAAACCAAGGAATTCCTAGAGTCAATAAAAGTTGGAATATGCAGGGAGTGAATCACTTGGATAACATCAGGAGAGAGCAGGACACTATCAGTTTGATGAATTTGGATTTCTGGCCTCTAGAACTATTAGAGAATGTATTTCTGTTATTGTACGTAATCAAGTTAAAGGTATATGTGGGGGTGGGTGGGTGTATGTACATCTGTGTAGGTACACATGTACTTGAACACACACATATGAGTGTCGAGGACATCAGTATCTTCTTCAATTACTTTCTACTTTGTTTTTGTTTCATTTTGTTTGTGAGACAAGATCTCTTACAGATTATGGACCTCACCAATTCAGGTAGGTTGTTTAGATAGTGTGCTTCAGGGATCCACCTATCTCCTCCTCAGTACTGGGGCTACAGATGTATTCTGCCGCATCTGACTTCTTACATGTGTACTGGGGATCTAAACACAGGTTCTCGTGTTTTATTTAGCAAGCATTTTATTGGATAACCCATTTCAGTAGTCCTGAAGTTATTTGCTATAGTAGCTACAGAGTACTAATGCAATAACAGCTTGACTTAGTTTTAATTTTTATTTCACTTTGAATGGATTAAAAATAACTAAATTTGTGGGGTACAGTACAATATTTTAATACACCTATATTTGTATACATCCATTTGTAAAATATGTACCAATCTGATTAGTGTAAGGAGAATGTCTCCCACTTCCACTATTTATCATTTATTTTGGGTGAAAACATTCTAAAACTTTCTTTTGTAGGAAATTTAAATATATAATACATTACTAACTATATAGTTACCTCACTATACTTTGAACACTAGAATTTGTTCTTCATGGTCAATTGTATTTTATAGCTGCCAACCATGCTTTACTTACATTTGCCAATATTAGCTGATTTTGATGATCCTATTTCTCTGTCTAAAGTGTTATTTTATTCAGCACTTTCAATAGCCATTTCTACCTCTCTGATTCCATTTTGCAAGCACACTACTTAACTGTATTACAGAATATATTAGTGATTTTTATTTATTTCGCTATTTATTTGGAGTGTACCAGGTCAGATCAGGATATTATTGTTTGTGTTCTAATAAACCTCACACACCCCCAACTAACTGCTGTATATCCACTGTGGCAAATTGTGAGGTCACTCAGAAAGCAAGGGTGACCTATTAAATGATGATCTAGAAATGGAAAGCTTCCAATGCTGGCTCCTGTTTTGCATTCATGAAGAATAACAACCATCCCAGAAGCTGTCAACAGAAAACAAGATGGCAATTTGATCCATTCCTTTGCTGATGGCTGCTCCTTAAATACACAATATTATATTGCCTCCCTTTATTGCCGCATCCATAATTCTACTTTATTGCATCATAAGCAATTTACTCGAGGCTCATATTTACTGCACCTTTAATTTCAAGGTTACACATTTAATTTCTAAGATTCCCTTTCACATCCAGCTTCTCTCTCCCTGACTTACTTTTGGGCACAAAAACTGTCTTAATGATCTTATGTAGATGAATTTGGGTAGGAACTCGGTGTTCCATTACTTAATGGAAGAAAAATGGATAAGGAGAGTTTTAAATCTTTCAGAAAATCTTGAGTAAAGGACAGAGTTATAGGTCAAAGACAAGTGGAGCCTCAGTGGTCTGGCTGTGACCCAAACTTCTACAAGTAGCCTCATATATCAGTGTCTTTTGAAAAGGAAGAATACATTTCATACCATACCTGAGATAACAACCACATTTAAATTCTTTCTTTGATGCTTCAAATAGATCTGCATAAGTTTGGTATAAATGCCCTTCAAGAAGGAGGAACACATGTCTATGAGGAATAACTGTCATGCTTTAGAAGGTGGCTTGTAAGGGGAAGGGTTGACTTCTGAATTGTTCTACAGATGCTTTGGGCAATTTTTCTTGATAAATGTGCTACACATTAAAAGCAAATATAATCATTCAGAGTAAAAAGCATTCTTATAGTCTTTCAATATTCAATTTATTTATGAAGTATTATTGACTATGTGTAGGGCAATGCCGGCACTAGAAGAGGACACAAGATGAAGGGTGTTTGGTTCTTTCCCTCAAAAGATGCCAGTCCTAAGTGATGGGCTGCAGGAAAGGAAGCCATGTGCAGCAGTCTGTTACTTAATCAACAGAGCTAAGCACATGCTTTTTCTCCTTCTACATGTAATCTTTTCCTACTCTGTCAGCCAAGAGTAAACTCTTTCTCTGTAAAAACACTGCAAAAGGTATTGATTTTTTGGAGGAATTTGTTTAGTATAGCCATTATCAAAAATAATCTAGGGTTGGGGATTTAGCTCAGTGGTAGAGCGCTTGCCTAGCAAGCACAAGGCCCTGGGTTCGGTCCTCAGCTCCAGAAAAAATAAAAAATAAAAAATAAAAACAAAACAAAACAAAACAAAAAAATAATCTAGAGGCTTCTCAAACCAAATCCAAATCTATCATAGGATCCAGATATCCTACTACTGGCAAATGAAATCAACATGTTGAAAAAATCATGGACACTCTTGCATTTATTTCAGCATCATTTACAATAGGATATGGGATATAAAGACTGATCATGATTGAATGAATGAAGAAAACTGATATACAATATGAAGACAACTAATTAATATGCAGATATCATGTACATATACATATTGTGTGTGTATATATATATATATATATATATATATATATATATATATAATGAAATCTGGGTTAGAAAGATGGCTCAGTGGGTAAAAGGTACTTGCCAACAAACTTGGTGATCTGAGTTTGACCCCCAGGAACTATATGATTGAAGGACAGAACCAATGCAAGCAAGTTGGCCTGTAATCTCCACATGCATATCAAGGCACATATGCCAAACTTCCCTAGATAAACGTATTTTTAAAAGATCATTGAAAAAGTATAAAACCCTGTAATTTGTGACAATGTGTCCTGGCCTGGAGAATATCTTGTTAACTGTGGTAAGTGAAGCCCACAAATATCAATGTTCCATGATCTCCTTCATCAGTGGAATATTAAAATGTTGATCTTAGAGAATGATAATAGAATGGTGGTTCCCAAAGACTTGGGAGAGTAGGTGGTCTGGGGATGAAGAGGGGTTGGTGATGGACACAGTATTATAGCTAGGTAGAAGGGAATGCTTCTGGTGTTCTATAGCACATCTAGCTAGATGTAATGATTAACAAATATCAGAGTGTTCGGAAAAAGGATTTAGCTTGTACTTGTAAAGACAGATTGCTATGGGATGTCTTTCTGTATGCTGTGAATATGTGTTGCTCTGATTGGCTGGTAAATAAAGCTGCATTGGCCTATGGCAAGGTAACTTAGAGGCAGGCAGGAAATTCAAGTAGATAGACAAGAAGAAGAAAGTAGAGGCAGAGAAGAGACACCAGCTACTGCTAGGAGAAGCAAGATGTGAAAGTACCAGTAAGCCACTGTCACATGGCACCTTATAGATTAATAGAGATGGGTTAAATTATAGGAGCTGGCTAGTGAAAAGCCTGAGCCATTAGGCCATATAGTTTGTAAGCCTCTGTGTGCTTACTTGACCTTGCAGCTGCAGGATGGGCAGGACACAGGAAAACTTCTGACTACATTTGGCTGTCCAACGAGTTGGATCAACTTTCCACCTAAAACTTAAGAGAAGTTAAAAAGAAATTCTAAAGTTGAGCTAAGAACAGCTTTCTACTTCATGTCTCATGCAGGCCGAGATATAGAGATGCTAAGGTACAAAGACTCTGCAGCATTTGGGCTTGAGCATAACATGGCAGATTCCCACCACAGTACACAGAGGTGTCTCCTAGCCACTGTAGCTGTGTGGTAGATTTAGCTTTTGCTAGTACAGACAACAACAGCAAAAACAGGTTTCTGGGCTACATGCTGCTTTGATAGAGGTGCAGACCCACTGCCTCCCAGAGTTGCTGGCAGTGAATTATCTCCACCATGTTGGAAAGCTGAGGTGGTGGAGTCAGAAGCCAATGCTGCTGCTTTTTTGTCCTAGCCACACAGTTTAACAGTTTAAACATCTCTCCTAGTCAGAGAAGGATTATAGATTCACAATAAGAAAGATTCAGGTGGAATAAAACTCTAAATGGTTTACAGTATGTGTAAAAATGTATGTAGGCTTGAAAGAGAGAGAGGAAAAGGAATATATGCAGTTATATAAAGAAATAGGTTTAAAAAATAAAGTCTTTAAAGAGACAGTAAAAGCAATACAAAAATTAAGCAACATAAAGATGGAAATCACACAGAGTCTCAATTACGTTGTCTTTGGGATTTTTAACTGCAGAAAAACATTTGATTGTAAAGGTTGACAAGTTAAGCCAATATATATATATATATATATATATATATATATATATATATATATATATATATATTAAAGGTATCTTGACTTCAAAGTTTGTGTCTAAGGATATGTTGCTTTGGAAAAGAGGTTATGCTTTTGTTTTTACAGAAGATGAGAACCTGTGGATTGCTTCCAGGCTAATATGGTTTGATCAGCCTAGACCCCCTGAAAGGTCTCCAATGACAGCCATGGCCCAGATGATCCAACATCCAAAACAGCTTCAAAGCAACTGGCTGAGACAATTCAGCCTCACAGACTACTCCTCTCAGGACTTGACCATAATCCTAAAATTTTCTTTGTCTCCCCATAAGATTACCAGTGTCCACAATCAGCAGGAAGTAGCCTAGAAAACTATGCCCACATTCCCAAAAACTGGATTATGGATATTTGTCTTTGTTTAGAGATTGGTTACAAATTGTTATTGGTCATAGTCAATATCTTTCTAAAGAAAAAAGGATAGGATATAGCTATGATAGGATGAAAGGGTAGATTATTGAATCTACTTTTAAAGAGCAACAACTTGTGTAAAATGTTTTAAATTGCAATAGGTTTTACTTTATTACCAATTTAAAGTTAATTTTGCTATACTGAATGTATATTTCTACTCTTGTTTAAGGTATTATGTTTGTACAGCTCATTTGAAATTGTAATGTATAATTAAGAAATACAGATTAATAATTATTCATCCATGATAATCAAACTTATAGTCATGTTAGTTAAATTTTTTAGGTATACATAGATCTATTTCAATTAGGTAGGTACTCTTCAAATACTTCAAAGGCCTACAGAATGTGGCATTTAAAATGTTTTAAAAACTTAGACTTTTCTAGACAATGAGACATGTCTGCTCCTGGCAGCCCCAATTACTTCAAGGAGGATGATGGGCATTGAAGAAACTCATTATGGAATTTTCTTTCCTTATGGCAAAAGTTAGCCATTTGGGCAAGAAACTGTTCTTACCTGGACTGTTTGAGAAAGTGTTTTATCAACTGGACATGCAGGACCCATGGAAAAGTGACCACAGGACTTTGTAAGGTGAGATGGTTATTAAGGTTCCTGCTTTGCAGAATAAACTGCCAGACATTCTCCAGGACACAGAAAAAAGTGACTAAAAACTCTAGGCCTTTAGGCTTAAAATGGATGCTCCAACACTGCAGAGGAACTTTGGATGACTGTCCAGGCAGCGAGATCTCTCTGTCATTTCCAGAATTTTGGAATTTGCTTACAATGCATTTCCTATTTACTTAGGTAATATTATATCCTTCTGGGGTCTTTGATGTAGTTGAAGACTAAATAGTTATAATTATAGTTTTCCTTAGTCATGATAAAAGATAAATTAGTAATGAAGCTTTAGACTCACAAATATAGCATAGACAATAGGATATTTTCTTTAATTGTGCCAAATACAAATAGACTACATATTGTAACTGTAATTCTTGCCTGATAACTGTTTTATTATTTGTAATTGTACTATGTTAAAGTTAAAACCTTCCTTTTTGATTAGATACAAAAGGGGAAGTCCTGTGGGATGTCTTTATGTATGCTGGGAATACGTGTTGCTCTGATTGGTTGATAAATAAAGCTGCATTGGCCTATGGCAAGGCAGCTTAGAGGCAGGAAATTCAAGCAGATAGACAGGAAGAAGAAAGGAGAGACAGAGAAGAGATGCCAGCCACTACCAGGAGAAGCAAGATGTGAAAGTACCGGTGAGTCATGGCCACATGGCAACTTATAGATGAATGGAAATGGGTTAAATTATAGGAGCTAGCAAGTGAGAAGCCTGAGCCATTAGGTCATACAGTTTGTAAGTAATAAAAGCCTCTGTGTGTTTACTTGTCCGAGCGGCTGCAGGATGGGTGGGACTGCAACGGATAATTACTTAAATGTCATCATTATCTCATATATATATATATAAATCAGGATCATACTTCATAAAGATATAGAAGTATTAAATGTTAATCAAAAACTTTCTTAAGCCCAGAGCCCACATGTTCCTTGAAGGTAGGGTCAGTGTTAATGGGAACTTGCTGGGACTCTATTCCATGGCATGGACATAGTCCAGCATCCCCAGCAAATGCCTGTGCAATTGATTGGATGTTCCATCTTGTGCCTAAGCACTGAGCCACATGAAGCACTCTGTCCTGCCAACACAGAGGCCTGGGAGAGTAGAGTGGTGGTTGAGATATGTAGCGAGACCTACTGACTTTTCCCATTACTGACTTTGTGGCAATGATTATTTTTCTCTCCAACCATTACCTCCCATGGTCCCCAAGCACTTTCAAAGCTCCATTCTTCCTGGGAGATCACTCCTTACCAGACTGCCAGCACCTTCATTTCATGCAGGGATGGCTGATGTCCTAGTCAACAGCGGGTTCCAGGCAGCAACCAGGAATATTGCCAATGAAGTAATGCCAAAAACCTTTACCCTTATAAAAGTCTGGGATTGCTTTAATATCTCTTGAGAGTAGTTACATTTGTAGCTTTTTAACATCTCATTTAAATGGCATGTATTTACATGAAAGGTCTCTTGATTCCATTTTTTTCTGCTTAATAATTAAATGGATAGAATATGCCAAGTTCACAGCCCAGAGTTCCAAGGAAGCTATATTATATGTTTTATCCTAATTTTCTAGTTTATGTTTTTCTGTTTCTGCCGTTTTATAGCTGGAAATTTCAGCTTGTTGAGAAGCAAGGGTTGTGGTTAAAGGAAATCTGGAGTCTGAAGCCAGAACAAATGGAGGTTCACAGCTCCCATTGGGCAGCATTTATCAATGCATAGACATGGGACACACAAAAGGCCTTTCGTGGCCAAACATATTTGGGAAGCGTTGCCTAGTGTCAGCCCTCTTGGAAATTCACATTATGCAGTAATATGCATGTTGCCCACAAGCCATGCAATAAAGAAAGCAATTCGACACTGTGTAACACAATGTGTTTCTAAAAGTCTCTTGATCACAGGACACTTTTCCCTGGAACTATGACCAGTTATTTTGATAATCACATTTAAAAGCAATTTGATTCAGAGATCTGCTTACATTTGAACCAAAATAATGTGCACTTTAAAATAGTATTTTCGTGTCATTTTTATGAAAAGCTAGAGTCTTAATCAGAAATATAAATCCTCTAATTACAATGCTACCTCTTAAGACATATTAGATATATGCCTTCGAATTTTACTTTCTTTTTGCTTGTATAAAAAATAATCAAAGCAAGAAGATGATCTCTGTTTCTATGTAAAAAGCAAACAGATAAAAATAACCTGTCTTTTGGTCAATCTTGTCTGGAAGATATATTTCAGGCAGGGTATATCTCTGATGCTTAATGTCAATATTTTAAAATGTGAAGTACTCAGCTATCTGCTCTCTTATTTTTCTCCTTTAAAATCTTCTATTTTATTTTTAAAAATTCATTATATATTGCTAAGTGCTCCAATAGCTAATAAACATCTCATAACATTTTTTATTCACTGATATTAAAATTGTGCAAAATGCCCCCTTGAGGCAATAATATTTCATAATATCTAAGAAAGTGTCAGACCCTTAGATATAAACCTTTGCCTGTTTTAGAACTTTCTCATTTTAATATTTTTAATTGAGTCTCTGTATTTATTATTGCTCATCAAGGTACTTGCAGTGGTTCTCAACCTTCCTAATGCTCTAACCCTTTAATACAGTTCCTCCTGCTGTGGTGACCCCCGACCATAAAATTATTTTCATTGCTATTTCATAATTGTATTTGCTCCTGTTATGGATCATAATGTTAATATCTGTGTTTTCCTATGGTCTTAGGTGACCTCTGTGAAAGGGTTGTTCAACCCTCCCCAAAGGGGTCATGAACCACAGGTTGAGAATCACTGCTCTACAGTCTAGCAGATTTCAGTATGTACCTAAGTTCCACTCTGAGATTCAAACTGATTAAACAGAATTAGTTGGGGATTACACTTAGCGATAAAACACTTGCCTGACGTGTGCAAGGCCCTAGGTTCAGTCCCCTGTACTACAAAAGGAAAACAAAGTCAATGCTGTAAGTATTGAAATGAGAGTTTACAATGACATGAACAACAAGTAAGCTCCATGGAAGTCACTTCTAAGAGAAAAACCTCCAGTAGTAGGTTTCCAGATGGAGTGAGAGAAGCCCAGCATGCCTGCTCAGGAATGCTAAGAACTGATTTGCAGTACAGCACAGCCAGACATCATGCTGTTGAGGTTACTGTGTTGAATACAACCAACAGAAGTTTGGGGAAATATTCATGTTTCACTTTAAAACTGCAAGTCTCCCTACCTGCTCATTTCCATGTCCTTAAAAACACACTTCTCTCTCAACTCCTAAAGTGGACACGACAGCCTGGAGAGAGTACAGGAGAGTACAGGCATTCTTACTACCTGAAATACTTCCACATTTAAAACATATTTGCACATATAAGTGAGGGATTGGAAGAGAAGAAAATCAAACACAGATACTAATATATAGTATGAAACAACCACTGTGAAACATTTGGACAATTTCCTGTCTTTATTTTTTTTCTGAGTTTCTTTTATTCTTTTTCAATATAAAAAACTAGTTTCATTTTTAGGTCTTAACAAGGGGAAATTTTTACAAGGAGAACAGTAACATTTGCCACAGCATCAAAATAACGTTTATGAGTAAACTTAAAGAGATGAGAAACACATGGAAAGCTACAAAACATTCCTGAACACATTTAAAACAAAATACAAATGGTGATCTATCTATCTATCTATCTATCTATCTATCTATCTATCTATCTATCTATCTATCTATCTATCTGTATATATATATACATATATATATATATATATACAGATAGATATGTATATATATATACATACATATACATACCATGTTCATGAATTATGGAACTTTCTATTAATCTAATGTTTATTATTATCAAGGGGATTTACAAATATAATTTAATCTCTATCAAAATCTCAGTTACATTTTATGCAGAGATACAAAGAACAATTCTAAAATTATTGCGAATGACCCTGAGTAGTGGATACAACATAAATAAAGAACAAAGCTAGAGACTTCACGCCTCTTGATTTCAAACCTCATAAGGGAACTAGTCATCCCAACAGTGAGCTGCTGAGATAAAGCCCATGTTGAACAAAAGCGCTGACTCAGAAATGAAATCTTGACAAAGGCATCAGATACAGCTGCGAAAGGACAGTGTTTCAACATTTGGAACTGAGAAAACTGATACCGACATAGGAAAGGATAAAGTTGTTACTTAATTCTCTACCAGATTACTAGAGTTCTGCAGAGATGGCTCCATGGGTAAGAGCACTGGCTGCTCTTCCAGAGGACTGGGGTTTGATTCCCAGCACCTACATGGCAGCTTACAACCAACTGTAACTCCAGTTACAGGGGACCTGATGCCTTCTTCTGGCCTCCACAATTACCAGGTATGCATATGGTGCACAGACTTATATGTGGACAAAACACCCAATACATAATAAAAGCAAATATTCTACCAGGCATAAAAATAAACTCAAGGCATATCAAACTATAAAATAACTAGAAGAAAACACTGGATGAGAGCTTCAGGATTTTAATCTGGGCAATGATTTCCTGCCTGTGACACCAACATTATAACTAACAAAAACAAAACTATATCAAACTGAAATTTTTTCACAGCCAAAGAAATCATCAGCAGACTGCAAAGGCAACCTCGGAAATGGAAAAGAAATATTTTCAAAGCAGATACCTAGTAAATCTTGGAGTTCTCTATGCTTATTTTGAGAAGCAGATAAATTATATATAGTCATATGATGATGGATATATTGATTTCATACTGGCCTTTAATCACTTGTTCTATGTGCATAACTTATTAAAAGGTATATTGGATTTTTAAAAAATATGCAAATATTCTTTACACATACACTGACCCACAAACCTACAAAACTAGATAACAGAAGAATGTCAACTTTGGGTCCCTTCCCCTTTCTATCACCTTGAAGTTAGATTATGGCTCATTCTAGTACCTTGCTCATATTTCACTGAGGTGGCCTGGGCTGTGGGGAATTTACAATGATTCCCAAAATACCAGTGAATTTTCATAGGTTTTTAGCATTTCATAAACTATTAACACTATCCGATTACCTTTTGTCTTTTTCACATCACGTAACACTCTAGGCATCTCTCCTTAGATTAACCCAGTTAATTGGTGTATGCATTACACTGTTTGTATAAGTCATTGTTTATTTGATCCACTCTTCAGTCTTTCACTATTATAAAACTGATTATGATTGGCATTCGGTACACTCCCTGGTTTCACTGGCAGAAAGAAAAGGATCTTGAAATACAATCATCAGGTTATAGGGTGTAAACAGTTCTACAAGGCTGGCAAGTGCCTTCTTGCACCCACCATGGAGAAACGCCCAGTTGACTTCCATCATTGTCCAGGATCTTGATGATTGTAGGTCAGTTTGTGCCAGGAAGGACTTCCTATTCCTTTAAATATTGTGGACTTAATTTTTAAAAACATCTTTATTACATATTTTCATATCTGTGGGTTTAAGTTGTTTTCTCCTGTCCTTTGCCTTATTTGATGTCTTGGGACGATGTTGGTTTTATTATTGAAATGCTTATGGGCTTTGGTCCTTGCCTTCTACCTCGTTTCAGTCAAGGTATAACAACATCAGGCCTTTGACTTTTTTTATTAACAATATTTTCTCAGTATATTTTAAATTCTTATTAATACAGAGTAGGTTTTTAGGCAGTTCAAATGTTTACATATTAATAACATTATACACTGATTTTCTTTCCATGAAATATGACTTGTTTGTGGTGGTTGTTAAGATTTCTGGTTCTTTCCTTTCCACATGTATGGGTGGATGTACCTAACTTGGAGCTGGGTTGCCAGGTCTGCCCAATGACCTGCGAACAGAAGTCACCTTGTCAGGCACTGGGCAGAATACTTCACGGCCAATGAGTGAGTCTCTAGAGATCTCCTTTGTTTATGTCTGTCCAGTGCATGGGTAACAGTCACCCCCTCAGCCTGGGAGCTCCAAGGGGCTACATATGCAACAGAGCCTGCATGCAGCTGTTTAAGCAAGAGTACAACTTTGGTCATTTGAAGGCAGGTCGGTAAGGGCATTTGTCAAGCACCAGAATGGAGCCTGATGTTGGAATACGACAATCTAAAAAGCTATTCTCTGTTTCATTTACAAAATTGCTTATATTATAAGGTGTTTGTAACTCTCTGTGTCTCTGATTTTGTATGTGTATTCATGTCTGTGTGAGTGTAAGCATGCTTGTACAACAGTGTAGGTGTGGATTTCAGGAGACAGCCTCACATGTAGGCCCTCACATTTACCTTGCTGTGTCAGAGTCTCTTGGTCACAGCTTCCTAAGCCAGGCTCCTATCTGGAGATTGTCCTGTCTACATCCCATGTTGCTGTAGAAGCATGAGAATTATAGACACCCCTATTGTTTCTGCCTTTTTATAATGTGGGTTCTGAGAATCTGGACACAGATTGTCAGGCAAGCATCTTACCCACTGAACCATCTCCCAGGCTTCTTGGAAGTTTTTAAAAGGCTATTTTATAATTTTGTTACTTAATCAACTTGAAATTTCTTTTAGTGTATGGCAAGAGGAAAGCTAATGCAAGCATTTATGCTATATAAAATTACACAAACTTATGCTATAGGAATTACATGTACACACATGCATGTATGCAGTCTCTACTGGGGGGTGACAGAACCTTTTTCATGTATTGAATTATTGTATAATTTCTGTTTTATTGCCATTGTATAATTTCTATTTTATTGCCATTCTGCTTAAGTATATGTAGCTCTGCACTGTGCTAATATTGGTTTATAAATTTACTGGGTAAATGCTTTTTCTAAATGGATCCATTTGCTCCTTTTATGCAATGGATTTCTTGAAAATATTTGCCTGTTCATGAATTGGAAATTGTTGAAAATACAAATATATTTATAAAAATTTAAATATTGAAAAGAATTTCATTTATCTAAGATTTTGAGATATTTGTGTGAAGATATTCATATTTAGCTCTAGATATGTGAGACAGTTGATTAGCTTGAACTGTTTGGGAGGCATCCAGGCAGTGGGACTGGGACTTGTCCTCAGTGCATGAGCTGGCTGTTTGGAACCTGGGGCTTATGCAGGGACACTTTGCTCAGGCTGGGAGGAGGGGACTGGACCTGCCTGGACTGAATCTACTAGGTTGAACTCAATCCCCAGGGGAGTCTTTGCCCTGGAGGAGATGGGAATGGGGGGTGGGCTGGGGGGAAGGCGGGGGAGGCGGGAGTGGGGAGGACAAGGGAATCTGTGGCTGATATGTAAAATTAAATTAAATTATAAAATGAAAAAATTATAAAAAAAGAAAGTAAAAAAATAGATTTAAAAGTAAATCACAATACTTTTTATAGAATTATGTTTTCCTAACAGGCAAGTTTGACTTACATTTTATTTTTCATTATTATTGATTTGTGTGTATTTGTAAAAAATATCTCTTCTTTTATGAATTCTTAGTAATACTTCAAATTTCTGGATTTACTTTTTTGTAACATAACCATTTTCCCACATCCATCATTTCTGCTTTGCTTATTATATTGGCTAGTATTTTCAGAGTAAGTTAATGAGAAGAAGTCTCCTTATTTTGTTTGTAATTTAAATTGAAATGCTTCTGCTGTTAAACCATTACCTACTATTCGGAAGTTGGATTGAAATAGATGTTATATTACTAATTTAACGTCGTACAAGAAGTGAAAATTAAAATAAATGTGATTTGTATTCATACCTCAAACAATATGCATTAACTTTCATTAAGTGTTTCTGAGTTCCATTTCCCTTCTAATGAGGTATTTTATGCGATGGCATGTCTTTACATTACTCCAGCTATGCAATTCTGGGGAAAATTACATTTGACCACGGAGGGCGTTTCATTCAGTATGTTGCTGAATTAGATTAAGCGATGTTTTGTGTGGTATTTGCATTTTTATCAATAAATGATCGTGGCACATAAGCTTTTGTGTGTATTAGCCTTGTCAATTTTGTTATTGGAGTTGTCCAATTTTAATGAGATGAATTTCAAATGATTCTATGTCTTGGAAAAATAATAATGATAAAAATTTCCTTAAGCGTAAAAGAACTAATCAGCAAAATGATATCGCTTTGGATGTTTCTGTAATTGTTCTTTGATAAATTTTTTTAACATTTACTGGTATTCTTGAGAATGCAATGACTTATTTTAGGCTGGCTTAGTAAGAAATATTTCATATATTTAATATATTTTATCTACTTAAGTAAGATTTTGATATTTTTATGAAATTATTTATATATTATATAATTATCATAGATAAAATTGATTTAAAGATTTACTGGTGTGTGTGTGTGTGTGTGTGTGTGTGTGTGTGTGTGTGTGTGTGTGTGTTTCCGTTTGGGCTTATGTGCACGTGTGTAGGGATGGATGCTAGTAGAGGCTGGAAGAAGGCATCACAACCTCTGGAGCTGGAGTTACAGAAGGTGTGTGCTTTCATGTGGGTGCTGGGAATTGGAGTTGGGTCCCCTGTAAGGCCAGCAAGCACTCAACTGCTGAGCCATGTCTCTAGTTCTGAGATACAGTTTTTTTATGTTGTCAGTGCTGTTCTTTTTGAGATGTTAGTAGAAACTATTAATAAAATGGTTTTGGAGATTTCTCTTTATATCCAATCTGAACTTTCTGTCATTTTCCATGTTTAAATTTACAAATATAGCTGTGTGTTAAAATTTTATTTAAGTACTGCGTTGGAATATTAATTTTTATATTTTTGGCTATATTTCTAGTATTTGATGTGGATTTTACATTTTCATTATTTTATAAGTATTTTTAAATGCATACATTATTTTTTCATTGACTCAAAAGTTAATAAAACTTTTAAACTGCAAGAGTGCGGAAGGCTTTCAAATGTTCCCTTTTTTGGTTAAAAGGAAGTTATTTCAAGTATATTATTGTTAGTTTTGAAATTTTTTAAGAAAGTCTTTAATAAGTAAACATAGCTATTTAGGATTTTGCCAATCATATTGTTAATAATATCAAGATTTGGGTTATGCTTTTACAGCGATGTTTGCTGTCTTCACGTACCAGAATCATATTGCATATGAAGTATTGTGTTTTTGTGGTTTTCCCTCTTCTTTCTTAGGCAGGGTCTTGCTATGTAACATAATCTGGCTTCAAGTTTCTGATCCTCCTGCCTTCAGCTCCTTAGTGCTAGAACAACAGATGTGTGCTGCTGTGCCTTGCTTGTTGTTCATGATATTTTCCAAGCTAATGAATATTTATAAAATATTGATCTTTGTGATGATATCCCATCCACAAAATCAAATTATGTTTAGATAATTACAATTATGCAAAATTTCCTGTTCTTAGCTAGAAAAATGATGCTTCAATAAATATATCCTTGTGGAAAATCCTAGATTAGTATTTTGTTGTTTCTTTGATTCTTTTATATGAAGCCCAGGGTTAAAGGTCATGCTCATGTTAAAGATCATGGTATGTATTGTCAGTTTTTAAAGAAAGATTGCATTTGCTTTCATGCTTACCACGAACACATCAAAATGTACATCTTCCCAAATTTCTAAGTATTGTAAATAAAAAGGAATCAATCCCCTAGACAAAAACTTGTTAATGATGACTATTTAAGCATACAACTTATTGATTATTAGTGAGTCTGAAATTTTCCACAAAGTACTATTGTATTCCTGTATCTTCCTCCCTCCCTCCCTTCTTTCTTTTTCTTTTGGTTAATTCTTGATCCTTGTCTTGCCCATTTGAATAGCATATAAATATTTATATCATGCATTTATGCATGAAGCAAAGAAACCCTCTTCTTGTGTCCTTTCTATTTTCATCAAGAAAGTTTTACAGTTTCGTGTAATTCATTCTATCTTCTCACAGAGAAATGATCTCCTCCTTATTTTTGGAAATTGGCCATGCATGCTTTCACAGCATCGCTGATATTGGGGTGTGTGTGTGTGTGTGTGTGTGTGTGTGTGTGTGTGTGTGTTTGTGTGTGTGCCATGCTGTGATGATAGTTCAGTGTGTCAACATGTACTAAATACTCCTTTGATGGACTTTTGCACTAGGGCCAGGAAGAGGCTCTCCTATCTGCTGGGTACCTTTACCTTACATTGGAAGCTCAGCAGCTGTCCACAGTTTTTCAACACATTGACTACTTAAATGGAGAAAGGAACCGTGCTGAGGGTAGAGAACACACATGACCCAGAGGGGTGACCAGAGCCTTGTAGAGCAGTTTTCATGTCTAAATGGGCTCAAATCTTCACTTAAGGGAGTTTTGGTCCCAACTACCAGATAGATATAGCCACAGCCTTGTCTCTATACCTTGATCTCCATGTAATGCATTTTCTGTTTAAGCTTAAACTAGTTAGATTTTAAATTTATTTAAATGTGACTATTTTTAAATTTTGTTTTTACAAATTTCCCATTGCTGAAATATTACAAATTATTTTCCATTTTGACATCAGAAAGCAATACCTTATGTATTTTTTCTTGTTGATTGTCAGGTGATTGATACTATAATTCATTTATGACTTACCTTGTTGTATAGAATGAGGTAAGCATCTTTAAATAATAAGCAACTAACAGGAAATGCACTAATAATTTTGTGTAATGAAACCAATTCAAACTGAAATTTTGAGCAGTTAGTCTTAATTGGGGTGTTATTCCACACTTTCTAAACTTTCAGAGCTAGGTTAATGAAGAGATGTTGAATTTTTAAGAAGTGCAGAAATGGAATGTTCTAGAAGAGCACTAAAAAAACTTGAAAACTGGAATGTACTGGTTAAGTTAGGAGGGATATTCCTGGAACCACAGCTAAAATTTCCCTCTGCCTTAGTTTCAAGCTTTGACTCCTGCTGTACAGCCTCAGCATAGCACCTGTCAATATCTTTCAGACTGGTTTATGCTAGTCACCCTTCCACACCATGAGCTTGGCTGTCCTTGTTCACTGTTTTCATTCTGATTAGGGATCTTCTGCCAGAGCAAAGAACAGTATGTGTAACCTTGTTATCCTGTAAGTGCTCACATGTTCAGGAACACTAAAATGTGCTGACCACTTTCTCTTTCTTAAGTGTTCTATGGTGTTGACTGTTCTATGAATTCATAACTCAAGGCATTTCAGTAGTGTGTGTGTGTGTGTGTGTGTGTGTGTGTGTGTGTGTGTGTGTGTGTGTGGACAGATACCCTAGCTCTTACTAAGTGACATAAGTGATCTCGGTTTTATAGCACAGGAAGATAAGCTAGCCACTGTTGATTGTGATGGGTCATCAGTGACCCCTGGGGCTATCATCATCTCTGACTAATGGAAGATGCAAAGAGCCTATGCAGCTGTAAATGTGCTAGCATGGGTAGAAGAGACCCTAGGACTCAGAAGCCAGGGCTAGGGCTCGGAGGAGGCAAGTTAAGCATCATTAACTTGGATATATAGCTTAAGGGTGTGACAAAAGTATCATTAATCAAGATAAGTAGTTTCCTTGTGCATGTGTGTGTGTACATGTGTGTATGAGGATATGTGTGCATGTGTATGTGGGTGTTCTGTATGTTCCATGTGAGTGTGTGTGCATATTTCCCTGTGTGTTTGTGGAGGCCAGAGAAGAACATCAGATGCCTCTTACCTTTCCTTATTCCTTTGAGAGAAGATCTTTCACTGAACGCAGAGATGCAGTGGCAGCAACAAACCCCATCAATCCTGCCTCTGCTCCTGTAGCACTGTGGTTACATGTATGCATATGATCCTACCCAGTTTTTTACATGTGTGCTGGAGAGTTGAACTCAGATCTGAATGATTACATAGCAAACACTCTTACCTGCTGAGCCATCTCTCAGCCCCATGATGAATAATACCTTCCCATTATATTTCTAAGACCAAGTTAATGCAAAAGTTCATGATGCACAAGACATCCAACTTCTGAATGAAGTCAGGATCCATGTTACGTACACTTCCATGTGTCATCTGACACTGCCTCTGACTGTGTAGATGTAGGAAGCTCTGGACCATAGTGACTCTATTAAGCAAGCTTTTCCTGTATTGTAGATTTCACTTACAGGTGGAGGGCCTTGGAAGTTAATTCTATGAGCCTCTCTCTTCCCTTAATCCTGGAGTGGCTCAGGCACTAGGCAATGGTAAAGCAAAAAGCCAAGTTCTCCACATGCATAGCATCATCTTACACACCTTCCAGTTAACCATACTGTAAGGTAGACACAATCACAGCTGATTTTTAGAAGAGCAAACTGAGGCCAGGGGTGTTAGGTTCTCAATGTCACACAACTGATAAAGAATAAAATTGGGGTTGAAATTCAGTCTCCATGTTTAAAAAAATCCACATCTGTATTTAGTATTCATCCTTTGGCACTTTTCAAAG
Source organism: Peromyscus californicus insignis (assembly GCF_007827085.1). Classification (NCBI taxonomy): domain Eukaryota; kingdom Metazoa; phylum Chordata; class Mammalia; order Rodentia; family Cricetidae; genus Peromyscus; species Peromyscus californicus. The sequence continues at coordinate 69,266,577 of NW_026294458.1, forward strand.
TGCCAAATGATGTGAAATAAAAACGAACAACAACAAATCCTGTTGTTGTCCTTATTTGTCTAAAACCTGGGCAAGAATTAAGGCAATAGTAGGCTGTCACAGCATGGTTTCCTGAGAACATCTATCATGATGCTACCAAATGGCAAGAAACAGAACCACCGCTTCATCTACTGCAAGCAAGGGAAGGGAGGATGGAGTTGGGTCTCACCTTTATCTCCAGGTTTCAACAGTGATTCTTAAAGATAGCATGGGTCTTGTAATTTGCAAAACGTTTTACTTAAACAACACCTTTATTATGCACAGGATGCAGCTTGGGAGACAGCAGGTGTTCTGTAGCACTTGACAATGGCTGGGCATGATTGCATGTATTTATTGCTGCCCCCTGGATGATGGATGTAACGCTGGCCAGTTGCCAGTGCGCTCTGAGAGAAACAGCCGACACACACTTGATCAGAACAGCATCTGTTGCAGGCAGAATAGAGCCTCTCAGTCATGCTCTGGTCACTGAATGATACCCTTTCAGTTTCCTCATGGAGATGTCATGAAGCCTGTTCCTCTGCAAATTACAATGTGCTAGAATTGCAGTGAGTGGTTTTTTTTTCTTTTCTTTTTGGATTGCTTTTGCACTATCCAGTCTAGACTGTGGAAATAGAGAGAAAAACACAGCGCATGTGCTTGGTCCAGTAGCTAGAGTAGGAGGGTTACATAAACACTCGTTCTAGATATGATGCTTTTCTCCATAATGAGTGTATTTACCATAGTCTTTTTATCCTCATCATCATTTCATGTAATACCTCAGAGATTGTCTCCATTGTCCTTTGCAAATCTATAGGACATGACCCCCAACTTCTAACTTTTCCATTGATAAAGTCAGTTTTCAGCCAAGCATTGGTACCTTTACCTTCTTCAGTTTTTACAGTTCTGTGTCAGAAGCATAACTTGGTAAAATTAGAAGTGGGTTCTTTCAGAACTTAAACACCGAGGGTTCAAATCTTCATCTGAGCCTCACAGAGGAATGTATAGGAGATTTGTTCCGGAGATGTTTGTTCTGCCATAGTCCCTGACAGAAAGCTAAGCTTTGCTAGCTCTCAGTAAGTCCATGTCTGCTGTGACCACAGCGTCTGTCCTGTGTAAAAAGTTCTATTATGCCCATTAAGCAGTGAGATTCATTGTTTCCCCTGGTAGCCTATTTGAATTAAGCTGTCCAATTGGGAGTTACTTCACCTGAAGACCAATTGGCTTAATAATTCTCATTTTGAGGCGTTTAAGCAATTTGCACCTCTCTCTGTTATTAAGAGAAAATATTATTTATCTTGATTCACTTGCATAATACCTTAGACAGATCACAGTCTATTTTGAAAATACAGGTTAGGAGCTCATTGCGAAAGCCTGCTTTTTTTCCCCCTTCCTTTTCATTTTAAAAATACTTTTAAGTAGGGAAGAAACACAAACTGCTCTGGATGTTATTAAAACTTCCACAGCCTGATTTCTACTTAGAGTGCTTTTGATCATATTTCTACATTTTAAACAAAGATAATCACTTAATGAGCAAAGCCTCTGCTATATCTCTATCTCAGTGCCCAAGCTTCCTCTATTAATGTGGCTATATCTTTAGAGGCAAATAATCATTTTTGGACAATCTATATGCTTCTTGGTCTCAGTCTATATCACACATTATTGCTTGACTTTCTACATACAATATTACCTAATTAACTTTGAGCTCTTTGGGTCCTGTGGGCATACTTTCTTTTCTCATCCTTCGTTCTTGTTTTTGTTCTTATTCTTTTCAATTTTGGGGGGATTTTTCTTGTATTTTCTCATTTCTGATATGAGCAGCAATTATAACATATTTGCCTATCTCTGATTTGAAAAACCCTTCCTACCCTTTGTGCTTATGCTGGTGTCTTAGCTTGGGTTGCTATTGCTGTGATAAAACACCATGACCAAAAGCAGCTTGTAGAGGAGGTATATTCGGCTTACATATCATGAGTCACAGTCTGTTGAAGGAAGTCTAAGCAGGGAACTCAAATAGGCACCTGGAAGCAGGAATTGATGCGGAGGCCAGGAAGAATGATGCTTCCTGGCTTGTTCTACCCAGAACCATCAGCCCAGTGGCGACACTGTCTACAGTGAACTGGGATCTCCCACACCAACCATAAATTAAGAAAACGCATCACAGGCGTATCTCGTGAAAGCATTTTCTCAGCTGAGGTTCTCTTTTCCACAATTATACTAGCTTGTTTCAAGTTGATGTGAAACTAGCCAACCCAGCTGATTTCTCTGCCCACTGGGTACAGCTCTTCCCCAACAGGCACTAGGTTGGGCTGCCTCATTTGATGTTGATATTGTAGTACATGGCTAGAAAAATATACAAACGTTATGTACAGCTGAGCCGACTGGGACTGAACTGAAACTCTCTGGCAACTCTTGGAAAAGTGGTCATGTAGGAGACCTTTAAATTAGCACCTACTTGTGGAATGCTACTTCAGCAGAGAACCCTGTCTGCTCCCCTCTGGAAAGATCTTATTCGCCTTGGGAGCATCTGCACGAGAAATTCCTAAGTGCTTTCTAAGCACACACCAACAAGTATCCCAGAAGTATTGCTAGAACTCATAGTATAGAATGCACCTACTCCATTTCTGCCATCCTTATTAAACAACATGCCTTTACCATAAACATGTGTACATAACCAAGTCAGCTGGGAGTCATCATCTCCAAACACCCAATTTTGACAACTCCTCCTGAAGGAAAGGCATTGCCATGAATATGACCTTCAATCTCATCACCAGGAAAGGTGATGTTCACATTATAGGAGAGAAAGGATGTAGACACTGCATCTAGAGTCTGTAATAGGTTGTCCCCTGCCCTTCTGGGGGAACCCTTTCATCTCTCTCTGAAATCCTTCATTCTCTTGTTGTGCTCTCCCATACAAGGAGGATTAGTAGGTCCTGGATCTCATTGGTTGGTGCAAGTTTTCCCTTCTTTGCAGTGAAAACACAGAACGTAATATATTGTACGTCCCCTTTCCCGCTAGTCTGCTGACCGTAGGTTTGATTCTTAGACTCGGTTATAGAACTCTCAGAGCACAGACAGCCTTCCCTCCATTACAACACCTCATGGGTATTTGCCTGAGAGGCCACTTCATGAAAAAGGTAGGGAAAGACTTAGAGAGGCTTGCCGTTTGGTGTGCAATGCCTATGGCAGATTTATTTATACACACTGTGGACCTTCACTGGACAAGAGAACTCCTTCCATAAAACGAGTCTTAGAAAACTGGGTTGATAACAAGTGACAAAAAAGTTGAATGACTAATTAGAAAGAAAGTCATTGACAATAGAAAGACAAGAAACAAGAGGAGCAGGAAATGCATAAGGAAAAAAAGAAGTAACAAAATAAAGCAAAGCAAGCCTATCAGTAAAGAAGCGAAATACTGCCTCCAAAGAATGTGTCAGGCTTACTAACCTGTAATGTAGAGGGCTGGAATGAGATAGAAATTCTACTCATTACTATCTAGAAAATCAGTGAAATATCTACATCTTGGTATTTATTCCATCTGCCTTAGTCCAGCCCTTTCCACAGCTCAGTGCCTTACAATGCATATGTGCTCCTGAAATAGACCCTTCGTCAAGTATGCTTCATCTTCATGGGTCAAAGACATTAGAAGAAGACTTTTTCTATAACAGATCTGTTAAAGGTACCATCATCCTTCCTCCTTCCTTCCTTCCTTCCTTCCTTCCTTCCTTCCTTTCTTCCTTCCTTCCTTCCTTTTTTCTTTTTTTGCATGAAATGTAAGAATAAATTTGGGTTTCTTAGAAAGCCTATTAATAATTCAGTTTTATTAGATTTAAGTGCTCAACCCTAGTAAGTATGAGCATACCTACAAAACAGAGCATGTTCATGGATGAGCTGTATCCCCTGTGGTCCTCATTGACATTGAATGATCTAAATAGAAGATGTCAAAGAAAAGATGAATGCTGGCAACCTGTGGCTCTTTTAAATAACAACCTAGTTGTAATGGATTATAGAAAAACAATAAAAGCCAACAAGATCGATCTCTAAATGTTCTTTTTTTAAACACTGTAAACTCATTGTATAAAGAGTTAATGACTGAACACAAGTAGCATTATATATACTGGATGAAAATTACATGAAAGAGAGATAGGCAACTGGAATAGTATTAATGGCCTCTACTTCCCACCAGCCATTTTCTTTCATATTTTTCAATGAGGAAAGAAGAAAAAAAAAGAATCGAATTAAACAAATTGAATCAAGGCTATGATTATGGGTATTTAGAAATACATAACAGCGTAATGCTAATAACAGCTAATGGTAGGAGATAGGATGAGTAATTTTTTAATGCATTCTTCATATCTGTGTCAATTTTGAAGTTTCTTTACATAACATCTATTACTTGATGATATATATTTCAAGTAGTTACATAGCCAAATGCACAATTTAGATGTTTTGCTTTTGTATGAACACATTAACCCCATACATTCATTTAACTGATTTTGAAGTTTGAGAATGCAAAGGTATTCTCTAATAAGTGAATTGAAGAATTAGCTGATGATTTTCTTTCTCATCATTGTGAAGGAGTTAATATAAAAATGCAACTCCTATATCAAGGGGTCAAATGACAACTTATTTTAGAGCCAAATATAAGTGATTATGTCTCAGAAACATAAACTCAGGTTTCCTCAAATTCTGTGTTCCAATGTGGTTAAGAGTTTCATGAAGTTTGATAGTAACAGAACAAAGGCAACCACAGTTTAAGACAGTTTTCTCATACATTGGTGGAAATGTTAGGGAGGTGGATAACAGAAAAGTGGAGAAATCTCCACCATAGGCATCAGATGCTATTTGCAGACATTCTTAGCTTTGGGGTTGGTGGAAGCTAATGGTCTGTTAAGTCAATGCATCTGAAAATATTTCACAAGAGCATTAGATGACACACAAAAGAAGGTTTGTAACTAAGGGGCCAAGAAATTTGTTAAGCCACACACTTACAATATTCCAACTTCTCCATAGTCTTTGAATTTCTGATCAGTCTGTATAGAGTGGTCAAACAGGTGTTCCTTTTTTCTTGTCTTTTAAAAAAAAATTAATGTGTTTTTAGTTGAAAGAGAATTACATCCATTTGCCCCCTCCGGCGCCTGTCTAGCCTTCTTTGAACCTCTCCCATACACCCCCGCTCTCAAGCTGATATAGCCTCCTTTCCTCTGATTATTATTGCTTTACGTGTATGCACATTTTATGTATGCACGAGCGTGTGTGTGTGTGTGTGTGTGTGTGTGTGTGTGTGTGTGTGTGTGTGTGTGTGTGTAAAACCTGCTGAGTCCAATATAGTTGTTTGTGTGGATCTGGTTTCAAGCCTTTCCATTCTGAATTAGAGAATCAATAAGGGAGTCATTCTTGGGAGAGGAAAATTCTCCTTCTCCCAGCAGTCCTTAGTTGCTGTAGTTCTGTGTCAAGGGCTGGAACCCCTTGAGATTCCCCCCTTCCACATTCACGTGTCCGTCACTGTTGCCATTGTTCAGGTCTTGTTTATGCAGCCATTTCTAGGAGAGATGGATTCACAGACTTCCTGGTATTTTGTCTCTTACAATCTTTCTATGCTCTCCAGTACTTAATTTTAACCATTCAAGTAATGACATTTTTTAAAATAAATTTTTATTATTAACATTTTCATTATTGTTTCAAAGATGCAGGAAGCTACTGGACTGCACCTATTTCATCAGTAGTTTAGAGCAAGAAAAATCGTGAGGCTTGAGGAAAAAGAAGTATGCGAAAACATAAGAACAGATTGATAGGACCTCACAAAAAAAAAGACCCTAAATTTGCCTTTCTCTTGCTTTAATACACTCTCTATGTTATTCTTATCAGTGAAGTTGAGAAAACCTATTTGGGAGTGCAAGTTTCTTATTACTTGGAATTCTGCAAGCATATTCATTATTGGGGTATTTGGAGCAATGGGGGAGTCTTTACAATGTTCCTGCTGATAGAGAGTAGAATCAGGCTATTTCTAATATTTTTGTTCCTTTTTTTAACTCCAATTTTGTTTTTACTGTTTGCATTTTTTAAAGCTAATGAAAACATCTTTAAGCAATGGCAGTTGCCATTTCTCTTTTAGTATTAGCTTTCTAATTTCAGCAGCCATTAGGAGGTTGCAGTCTGACTCACAGGTCTCATCTACTCATGAACAACATAATCAACAGTAACTGCCCAGAAATATTAGTTTGAAAGGCAATGTCCTCTTTTGGAGACATATTTTACTAGTTTTCCTAAGATTCAAGTGGACTATATGTATGGTAGATGATCACTCTAACATGAAAATAACCTTAGTATAAAATCCATGTTTATGGCCAAGTACTGATTCTAATAATCCCTTTATCACAAAGTCAGTCAGAATAGGTGTTTGACTGCTCCTAATTTTGAAACGTATTAATTTTTGTAGGTAAATGACTGCCACACATTAGCTCCCTATAGTAAAAAAAAAGTCTATATTGTGAGCTTCCTGTAGGAATGTAGAAGAAGTGAGTTAGATCAGGTATCAGTGATTTTATTTTCGTTGGTAATTATCAATCTGGCAGGCCTCATGTCTTCATCCACAGAGGGCTGTTTATATGTTTGCAGTTCCACATTCTCATCTTCATTAGTGACTTCTAAAGCACTGAGTGAAAACAGCCTGCAACCCCCACCACCTTAACAGCTTTATAGAAGTGTCAAAATATGCAAGAACTGGGAGTCCTAAAGAGAAGAGCCAAATGGATTCCACAACCAAATGTGGGAGAGACGTTTTGTGAGTCTGTTGGCTTCATTTTAAAGTACACTTTATATTTTTAAGAACCCTGCATTTTCACAGTAATGGTTTAAAATTCTTTGCTCCCACTGATGAAATAAATATTTCCCATTGGTGTGGAACAATCGGAGACAAGGGCATATGTGATCTATTTCCTGTGCACGGACATACTGAATCAAGGGTCTAAAGGAGCCTTAAGTAAATGATGCTCCTAACCTTTATACAAAGCTATAAAACACATAGTATTTTCTTTTTCTTTTGTTTTCACAAATATTTTTGAGAACTTCATACATGAGCAATTGTGGTGATATTGTGTTCCCCAAAATATTGTGCACCCTAATAAACTTATCTGGGGTCAGAGAACAGAACAGCCACTAGATACAGAGGCTAAAAAATGGTGGTACTCACACCTTTAATCCTAGCCTTCTGGAGGCAGAAATCCATCTGGATCTCTGTGAGTTCAAGGCCACACTGGAAATAGCCAGGCATGGTGACTCATGCCTTTAATCCCAGGAAGTAAGGGCAGAAAGCAAAAAGGTATATAAGGTGTGAAGACCAGGAACTAGAGCCTGGTTAAGCTTTTAGCAGCAGTTCAGCTGAGTGCCATTTGGATAAGGACACAGAGGTTTCCAGTTTGAGGAAATGGGATCAGCTGAGAAGTTGGCCAGGTGAGGTGGCTGTGGCTTGTTCTGATTCTCTTATTTTCCAGCTTTAACCCCAATATCTGGCTCTGGGTTTGATTTTATTAATAAGAAGTTTTAAGATTCATGCTACAAGCAATGAATCTCTGTAACTTCTGTTACCACTGCCACTCCAACTCCTCCTGTACTTTCCAAATTCATAATGACTTCTTCAATTATTAAATGCATGCACGTATATTCATACATGTATATACAACCTATTCTCCACATGTCCAGGGCTGACCATTTTAGGAGACTGGACTAATGCACTGTCTTATCCCTGGAGAAAATTACATCTCTTCTCAGTAGCAGTTGACTGCCTGTAGCTCTTCATTGAGGTGTGGGGCCATGTGGATTTTACCCTGTCCACAATGGCATATCAACCAATACTCTTTGTCAGTGGATTCCCAGTACTTATCCTATACCTATAGATAAGTGTAGCTCTTCCACTTCCTTCATCAAAGAAGCTTCATTTTGCAATGGATGGAGACTGTTACAGAGATCCACAACTGGCCAAAATGCAGAGAATCAGTTACTGTGGAGCACCCACTCTGGACTCATATGTCCTGAAAGCACCCCTATACCTGAGGCTCAGAGAAAATTGTGGAGGGAGAATGTGGAATGATTGTAAGAGCCCGAGTCCAGGGTCCCTGCTTCTAGGTAGTTCCCCTACACATGACAAGGAAAATGGACCCATGAAACCTCAATAATAAGGTTGCCTGAAAGGGCTGTCATAATAGCATCATGTAATGTCTTCTTGATTTATCTTTTTATTAGATTTTCTTCATTTTTTTTTTCTTGGACGTCACTTAAAGTAATATATTGGCACTAATTCCTGACATTTTCCTATTTTTTCTCTCTTTTCAGTGGAATTCCTTCATAAAGCTTCTAAAACTTTATCCACTTTATCCCCTGTAACTATAGTTTACTGGGGACTGAGAGATGCCTCATTGTATAAAATCACTTGACAACCAAACCTGATGATCTCAGGTGGATCCTGAGGACCCGTAGTGGAAAAAGAAAACTGATTTCCCAAAGTTTTCCTTTAACTTCCACATGCACACTATGCACCCTCCCTGTATCATCCACACACACATCACACACATCTCTCTCTCTCTCTCTCTCTCTCTCTCTCTCTCTCTCTCTCTCTCTCTCTCTCTCTCTCTCACACACACACACACACACACACACACATTCACTCACATTAAAAATTGAAATAAATAAAATAAACAACATTCTACTGCTCCTAGGATACTGAAAAAAAAAACCATTTATTTCACCTTATCTGACAGAGTCTCATCAAGCAATGCATAGGCTGGCAAATGCTGATAAAAGCATATCTTGGCCTGTGATAACAGATCATCTGTAACATGTAAACATGTAAAAGTAAGCACAGCATGCCAATGCTGTTCTTCCGGGGCAAAGAACAAATGAGTCATTGTGTTTTATATTTTCCAACTTTCAGGTGTCTTTCTTGGCAAGAAGAAAATGAAGTAAATCACCAGGGTGAGTTTTTTTTTTTCTTTCTTTCTGTCTCTTTGATGGTTTTGTGGCTCAGTGAGGCAAAAAGCATAGAAGTTATTTAAATACAAATGGGTTGATAAATCTGTGGGTCTTGCTAGAGCTCAGTGGGAGGCAAGCAGCTGAGGTTTTAAATTCCACCCTCCTCTTCCTAGTGGTTTATCACAGACGCATGGAGCAACCGCGTTCCACCAGGTGTAGTCATAATGTAGTGCGATTAGAGCCATAGCTTCATTGTCAGAAACTTCATTTAAATGTCCATAAAACCATCCCGACACAAAGAATGAACTGTAATAGCTTATAATTATGATAGTGCATAAAGTATGCCTCACAACCTATTACAAAGCCATAATTTTAGCATAAAAACCATAAACCAAGAGAACAAAACTTGAGAACTTCAAAATAAAATTACAGCTTTTGTAACAGCCCAATAGAGCATACCTCTTTTCTACACAATAAATGATTATCTCATCTGCCTCCTACATGCAAAACATGGGTAGATTTCTGATTTTTCAGACTTCACACTATAGTATGTTCCCCCTGGCATCTTACGACTGGAGCATTAATACATTTCCAGAAAAGATTTTAATACTCACTAGAATGAGATCTGGTTCATGGTGAAAGGATGGTTATTATTCACTCCTGTCAAAATGGGAAATTAGAAGGAAAGGCTTATGTGCTTTGTGTGCTTAAGAATCCCCTCCTGTCAGGGGAGAGAGGAAACGTCTGCTTGGATCATCAAATCAATGCAATTCCAACAGAATGAGATTCATCAGTCCTTCTGTGAGCAGGTGAAAATGAACATTTAAGAATTGTATTTTATGAAAATAAACACAGTTTCGATGGCAGAACATTTAGCTGCTTGTCAGCTCCCTTGATCCATGTTTATAGTTTCTTCAATGTACCTTGATTGTCTCATGGATGGTATATAATTTACTTGATGTTAGGAAGCCCAAGTGAGCATTGAGCCTGATCATATATTACATGACATACATATCTTGTCCAAAAGGGGACGTCAAAGCACACATGCTTCAAAATGAATGTAAAGTGGCCATCTGTTATGATTATTGAAGTAATGTTCTACGTAAGAAGGAAATGTAAAATCCTTAAAATACGATCCACAAGAGCTAACTACTGAATATTCTGGAGTATTTTATTTTACGCATTGTCAAAACATGGTTAAATTTTATATAGTCTCAGATAATTAACTATTTTGCATTTATTTATTTGTTTGGTTTCAAGTTTATTTCTTGGGATTAAGTCCAGGGAGTTGGGCAGGCTTATTAAATGCTGTACACTTGAGCTATGTTCCAAGCCCTTTATAAGCTATTTTTTAAAAACATAATCATTCTGATAATTTTCATGTCATTAAAATCTATAATATTATTAAATAGTTATAATACATGAATTGTTTATAATCCATTTTACTTTCTAATGCTTTTCTTTACAATATGCAGATGCATTAAACATCATGCATATATATGCACATGTGCCTGTCCATACAACATGACTGTCAACTGTCTTTTAAAAATTTCTTTAGAAGCAATATATTTTGATCATATTTTCCTCTCCTCTAACTCTTCCCAGATCCAGCACACCTGTGTATTCATCCAACTTCATGTTATTTCTCTTTCTTAAAAAAAAATAGAATAAAAGTAGTCAAAACAAACAAATAAAATCCATAAGACAAGAAATGCCAAGACAAAAACAACAAAACGAAAGTGTACAAACATCCCATGGAGTCCTTTTTATGTTGGCCAACTAATCCTGAGCCTGGAGCCTGCCTTGGAATGTGGTTGATATACTCACTGACACTCCATTGGAGAAAAATGATTTTCCCTTCCCAAGCAAGTATTAATTGCAAATGGCTTCTTGGTAAGGGTGAGACTTAGTGCTCCCTCCCCTTCTCAGTGCTGGTTTTGTGCGCTTGAACCTGTGTAGGTCTTGTACATGCTGCCACAGTGTCTGTGAGTGCATATGTGTATCAGCCCTGCTCTATGTGTATGACACTGTTTTCTTGGAATCACCCACCACCTCTAACTATTTTTTTAAATCAAGACAGGGCTTCTCTGTGTAGCCCTGAAGTTCCTGGAACTAGCTCTGTAGACCAGCCTAGCCTTGAACTCAGAGATCCACCCCTCTCTCTCCTAAGTACTGGGATTAAAGGTATATGCCACCACCACCCAAATATCCCCCCACCTTACAATCTTTCCACATTATTTCCCACATAGATCCCTGAGTCTTTAGGGGAGGGCTTTGATAAAGACATTCATTTAAGGATAAGTGCTCCAAAGTCTCTCATTCTCTGAACATTGTCTAGTGGTGGGTCTTTGTGCGAATTCTCATCTACTGCAAAAAGAAGCTTGTTTGATGAGGGTTGAGTGATGCACTGTTCTATGGGTACAGCAATATGTCATTAGGAGTCATCTTATTGCTGTGCTCCTTTGGCCAAATAATAGTAGCAGGTTTTCTCCTCGAGCCTATGACCTACACAGTCTCAGGTTCTTGACAAACTTTATCAGGGTCATGTATGGATTCCATCTCACGGAGTTGGCTTTAAATCCAATCAAACAGAGAATGATTACTCCGAATAACACTTAGGCCAGTATTGAACCATCATATCCTGCAGGCAGGTCTGTGTTGTAGTTTGCAGGGTTTGAAGCTGAGTGATATTGATGAAATAATATAATTATTTTCTCCTCCAGTATTTTGCAAAGTACCATCCAGCAACATGAATACTTACGTGTAGGGAGTCAAGCTTTTAGTTTGGCACAAACTTAATTTCTCCATGTTTGATGACATAAGTAGTGTCTTCAGCAATATAGGGCCTTGCCATCTGATAACAGATAGCCTTGGAAATATCTTATGTTATTTAGGTGGTCTATGGGACTCCTTTGGCTGAAGACTCAATAAGATATAGGCCATTCCTGGCACTGGAGGTTTTATTTGGTAGCATAAGACACCAAGTAGGAGCGTTACTTCTCCTATTATGTTCTAGTTTGGGATCTAATCAATAACCTTGGAAATGCCTTGTGTTATTTCGATTGTCTATGGGACTCCTTTGGCCGAAGGCTCAATAAGATATAGGCCATTATTGGCACTCAAGGTTTTATTTGGTAGCATAAGATGCCAAGCAGAGGCTCTGCTTCCCCTTTTATGTTTTAGTTTGGGATCAAATTTAAAACTGTTCAGAATCAGAACTCTTTCTGGGATTCATATAAAATGTGGGGAGTTTCTGTTTCATTTTGATACTTTTGAAAATGATGATCCAGACCATAGGAAATAAAACTTTTTTCCCCTACTGTGTGACTTAATATAATGGTAATTCATGTAGGCCATTGCTTTATAATGGTCTCTGCTCTGTGATGATTAGAGTAGAAGCTGTTGTCTGTGTTAGTACTATACTCCCCAGTTGTAGGTAAGGAGTCATTTGATTTGTATCCAACCAGGAACCAGACCACTCATGGTAGGGTTGGAAAAAAGGCCTGGAGATATACAGATGTGAAAAGGGATGAGTTTGCAAAGATAGGTAGAATAAAAACAATCTATACTCAATATTTCACGTTTGTCATGGGCTGGTGAAATGGAGCTCCTTCTTAAGGAATAGTGAATGAGGACAAAGGAAAGATGGGAAGCGTAAAAGGTAAACACCTGGGAGGAAATAAAGAGTTGCATCATAGCAACTCACAAATGCTGAACACAACATGAAGATTAGATTAATCATTTCTTTATTCTTTTCTCATATGCTTGGCCCTTCCAGGTCCTAGGGATACAGGGGTAGATGAAGCTGATGAGTTTATTGTCTTTTTGAACCTACAATCTAGTGGAACAAAGAAAGGCAAAAACAAATGGTATAAATGTACGAAGTACACGTCTGACATTAAGTAGGATGATGATGATAAGAGATGAAGAGGGGACTGGGGAGTACCAGGCAGCTGGCAGCTTTATGGTGTATGGCCAGGAAAGAACAAGAAAATTTGATCCAAATGATTGAGATGTGTTTGCAGACTCTAGATGATAGAGGAGTTGAACATCTAACTTTCCAGATCGCTATCTAGATTTTGATTGGTTGGGATTCAGAGTTCTTTTTTTTCCAAGAAAGTTAGATGACAAGTTGTGACTGGGTTCCCAGAAAAACCATAAAAGCCCTAACAACACTGCTTTGACTCTCACTGTGATGGAAATATCATCCTTGGCAATCCTGGGCTTCAAGTCCTGTCTATTGTCTCCGGAAAGCATGTACAATGTTCCTTGAGCACCAAGGAAAAGACAGGAGTTTGGTGGATGATGGTATGTACACGTCTCAATACTTTAGAGCTCAGGGGAGCTTGGAGTTCTAGCTACTTTTCTCTTTGCTGTGACCAAATCCCTGGCAAGACAATACCTAAAGAAGGGCAGATTTATTTTGGTTCACAGTGTGAAGGACAAAGTATATCAGGGAAGGGAAACCATGCTGTCAGGAGCAGGAGGTGGTTGGCAGCATTGCATCCTCAGCCAGGAAGCGCCAAGATAATAGAAAGTGAAATGGGTTATAAAATCTTAAGGCCCACACAGAGTGACCAACTTACGCCAGCAGGACTCCACTTCCTAAAGGTTAAACAACCTTCCAAAACACTGCCACTAACTGCAGACAAAGAGTACAAACACATGAGCCCATGGAGGATATTAGACTTTCACACTAAAACCCTTGGAAAGTGGAAAATTTAAACGAGGAGACAGGAGTTGAAGACCTTGACGGAAAGGTTCCCCTTAGAAACCAGGGGCTTAGAGGGTTGTCTGACTCAGCTGTCCTCCCCAAGCTCGCTGCTCAGGGATTTCCACTTAAGGAAAGACAGAGCCAGCCAGCCAGTTAGGATGCGACCATTTGTTTGTGTACACACTACTAACTGTGCAACAAATCATGATGGAGACCTTCAGGCACCTCATCAGATAAGTACAATGTAAACAAGAGCCCTAGCGTGTGAGCTTATAGTCTGTGATCTAGATAGCGCAGCAGAAAATCAAAACCACAGTAAAGTAACTCACATAGGTATGATACGTGAAGCCTGTTTCTGAAGCAACAGTAGAGTAGGAGTCCTCAACGAGTCTCATTTACATAATAAGGGACCTGAGATGCTTCAGATTTTATTATTTTAAATTAATCTTCCTGTTACTGGACTAAATGAGGTAATATTTTTCACATCTTATGATGGTGGATTGAGTGAGAAATGTCCCTCATAATCTCAGGCAGTTGAATATTTGGTACCCAGTTGGTGGCAGTTTAGCTGGTGCAGGTTTGGTAGAGAGGGTATATCACTGGAGGTGGGCTTTGAAATTCCAAACCTTAGGCCATTGTCAGTTAGCTTTCTATGCATTGTTCTTGTTTATAATGTGACCTCTCACATTCCTTTTCCTGCCTCTGGGCCTGCTGCTGCCATGCCTCCCGCCACGATGAACTCTTATTCCTCTGGAACAACACACCCAAATAAACCCTTCCTTCTGTAAGTTGCCTTGGTCAGGGTGTTTAATTACACAACAGAAAAGTAACTGGTGGATTTACTTGCATATTTGATGTGCGCGTGTTCCTGCATGCAGGTGTGCCTGTATATATGTGACTGTGTGCATGGTGCCCAGGTGGAGGTACAGACTACAGAACGCCATTTGTGGCAGGTGCTTCTCTCCTGCTGCTGCTGTGTGTGTTTCAGAGATTGAGCTCAGGTCCTCAGGATTGACGGCAAGTGCTTTTACACACTCAGTCATCTCAGCAGCCTGAGAAGAGGTTTTGGAGAAGCATTACCTATACAGAGAACAGTAGTTCTCAGAATTTCAGGTTGAGTTTTCATTACAGGTTTAAAAGGAGATTTTGAGCTTAAGAATTCTAGAGAGCAGTTGTGGCTGTTTTTAGGCAGTTTTGGATGCTTATGAAAACAATTAGGATGTTTTACTAGTGCGTTTTCAGTTCTTAATCACCCACTGAAATGAGAGAAATAGGTAAATACCAAAATGTATAGTTTTGAAGTAAATAAAATGAACATGTGTGATAATAGCTGCATTTTACAATAGCTTTATTACTTTAAGTATGGCCTCCTTTTCCAAAGAAGCAGAATTTACAAGAGCTATGGTGGTACACTCAGTAATTTATAAACACTGCCTAAATCCTAGTTGGCCAATCTATATATGAAGGAGCTGTTCAGTTCTATGAAGTACATAATTGGGATGTAAATTTATTTTTCCACTCTCTATGGCTTAAATAAGCCACTTATGATAATCATTGTATTTTTCACTACTACTCTGAACGAATTTTTATCCATTATGTTCTTTCAGGAGGTGCAGGTTTTAAAATATGCATGTGGAACTGTGCAGGCAGAGAGATCATCGTCTCAGTACCAGCTAAAAATACCCCAGGAAGGACACAGAGATTTTTAAAAAATAAAATAAAATGTACTTGTGAGTATTAGTATTCTAAAGAATATTTTCCAATGTAAATGAGCTTTTCTCAGTGAGAATTTCTCAGGGATTGTCTCTTAGATTTTGAATAGCTGATTATGCCAACCCCAGAGGATTTCATCTGTGCAGATTCTCTTCTGTGCTGCCATTTGCAAGACAGAACTCAGATGAACTTCTCACATCTCTTCCCTTACTATCTTCCTACTTTCCACTGTCTTTTAGCTTATTTTATCAGATTCTCTTTCTCAACCTGCCTCATAGTGCTGGTGTTTTCAGGGTTTGTTGTTGTTATTTCTTACTTGTATTATTTTTTTCCTCTTTCCTGTTCACAATTCTTGTGTGCTTCCAGTATCCTTCTCCTTCCCCTCCTCTCCTCCTCCTCATCCTTCTCCTCCTTCTTTTCCTTCTTGTTTTTAAGATAAGACTTGTAGTCCAGGCTGGCCTTGAATTCACTATTAAGGGAGCCTGACCTTAACTCTTGGTCCAATTATCTCAATACCCCAAGTCGCAGATCATTTTTATGGCCATTACATTTCTTTTGTGTATGTTTGCATGCACACACATGCCTGGGTATTGATGAGTATGCACATTGTGTGTGTGTGTGTGTGTGTGTGTGTGTGTGTGTGTGTGTGTGTGTGTGTAGGTCAGAAATGGAAGTCAGGTGTCTCCCTCAGTTGCTCTACACCCTATTTTTTGAGAAGGGGTCTGCTACTGAACCTGGAGCTCACTGAGTTGGCCCTGTCTCCCCAGCACTGGGATTTATAGATGCGTGCCACCCTGCCTGGCTTTTTATGTTGCTGTGTAACACGAATCTTAAAGGGTCTTATTAATAAAAAACAAAACTTAGGAGCCAGAAACAGAATCAGCTGAGAAGTTGGCGAGGTGAAGTTAGCTGTGGCTTGTTCTGTTTCTTTGATCTTTCCGAATTCACGCCCATACCTGGCTCCAGAGTTTTTTTTTTATTTAATAAGACCTTTTAAGACTTGTGTGACATGGGTGTTAAGGATCTGAACTCAGGTCGACAGGCTTGCCAGGCCAGCATTGTACTGACCAAACCACCTTTCTAGCTCCCAAGCCTTTGTTTTTCCCACCACTGGAACTTCAACTGCAGTTTGGCTTTTTCTCTAAAGTATGGTGGCTAACCATTCCAGCTTACCCGGGCCTGGCCCAGTTTTGATATGGAAAGCTTTACATCATAAGAAAGTCTCCCTCCCATGAGTGAAGAGTTTAAGCTCTGAGGAAATGGATACTGGAGTGGGAGAGGTGTGAAGTACAAAGACATGCAGCATTCGCCAAAAATAGGGCCTGAATGCAGCACAGGTTTTAGGATTAACTGACCACTACTCAAATTTTCTGCTCACAGTGGCTCCTATTCCTGCTTCTCCTTTCTAATACATGGAGGATGGCAACTTCGATCCAAAGCTCACAAGAGTGGTTCGTTAACTGCTGTTTCTCTCTGGGTAGCGCATCCTAAATGAGCAACTCACTTGCGTTTCAGTAGCAAGTGTAAGTATTTGATTCTCCCGTTTGCGGTTTATTAACTGTGATATATAGAGAAAGAGCTTTCGTTTGTTAAACATCAAACATCTAATCATCATCCCTTTTGAAAGAATGTACAATTGGCTTTCGCTCATGACTATTAAGGGAATATTTAAATAAGGAAAAGATTCTCCAGGGAATGGGAGATCATGGCTCTTCCCACTGGGAAATCCTCTGAGAATGTGTTAGAAGTGGAAGAAGACTAGTGTGGCAGGCTGCTAAGGAGCAAGAGCACCGGCTTTCTATGAGATAATGTACTCCTTTGATGATGCTCCAATTTGTGTGACTGCAAGTTATAGAAGATCAAATTATAAAAGTTTAATGGGTAATATCTGGAATTGATTGTCCTGTTGAACAGGACACATGTGAAAATATGGCAAGCATGTGGGCCTGTTTCCATTCAAGTAGCCCGGGGCCCTGAGGTTAATTTGCCTGAAGGAGGAGGGTGCAGGGCGGGCACTCCTGCTAGTGTCACATCTGATGAAGAACGGTGCTGTGGGATGGTCTGTATGTCAAATGTTTTGCTGATTGGTCAATAAATAAATCACTGATTGGCCAGTGGCCAGGCAAGAAGTATAGGCGGGACAAGGAGGAGAATAAAGCTGGGAAGTGGAAGGCTGAGTCAGAGAGACACTGCCAGCCGCCATGATGACAAACAGCATGTGAAGATGCCGGTAAGCCACGAGCCACATGGCAAGGTATAGATTAATGGAAATGGATTAATTTAAGCTGTAAGAACAGTTAGCAAGAAGCCTGCCACGGCCATACAGTTTGTAAGCAATATAAGTCTCTGTGTTTATTTGGTTGGGTCTGACGGCTGTGGGACTGGCGGGTGAGAGAGATTTGTCCTGACTGTGGGCCAGGCAGGAAAACTCTAGCTACAGAACGGTGCTTCCACAGTGCTGTTTCTTGGACGTTTGGTACTACCAATGGAACATCATCATGCGTTTTGAGGATTTTCTGAACTATGATTTACCATATTTATTATGTGTATATTATATTTAAAATCTACATACTAACATAGATGCACCCTACCATGCAGTATCATGGTAAATTCTTAATAATACGCTTCATAAAATGCATGCATATATGTATAAAAAATCTCATAAATTCCATACATACTAGAATAGGTAGAAAAAACTATAAATCATATTGAAATATATTAAATTATTTGTTTTAAATTTCTTGTGGAGAATTACTTCTAATGGATTATATATAATAATTCTGACTATTTAAATATTATATATATAATATTATATATATAGTCTTGACCAAGCTTTTTCAACTCTGTTCCATACTATATGAATTTATTTGTGAATCTACAAATTCACAAATTTGGAGGTGCATCTCAATCTATTAATTTTTTCCCAAAATACTACAATTAAACTTGTCGTCTTTTGTTAAGCTTTATTTTTGCTCGTACACAAGTTCTTTTAAATTAAGCTGAAATCTCCTGTTGCTGCAGTGTCTAACACATAATTCTTAAGTTAAATAGGAACTATTAAGAGTTCATCATCACTTTCTTAAGTCTGGACAGCCAGTAACAAAATACATATGCCCTTGTTAATGGTGATAGACACATGGATGTAGTGTTTGTATGGTGGCTGTTTCACAGTGAGTTCGCAATAACGTGAAGTTTGGTGATTGGCACTTTTATGTCAGTGCAAATGAGCTCCCACACGTAATTGGACTGATCCACAGAGGTTTAATTACATGAGAGAAGGTGAAAGCTGCCACCTCAGGCAATTCCATCCTTGCTCATCCTTTCAAGCTTCTGACCTTGCTCGGTAGGATCTCCACTCTGTCCCGCTTCCGTTGGCCACTTTAGTTGATTTTATACACTACATCCCAGAAGACCCCCTTGATGCCTGTGTTAGATTACACATTTTCTCTTTCCAAAGTTATTCAGGGTTTCTCCCACATACTGAGATTTACGTGCGACATCCTTGTGTCCTCCACCACAGAGCACCCTCACACATTGTTTGGACAGTCTGGGATGCATAGCCAGCTGACCAGCAAGCTCTGTAAACTGCCTAGTCTCCAACATACTATTACCTTCGCTGAGACTTCAGTAAGTAATAACATGCTTTGATGCTCTAGGCCACTGTCCTGCCATCACATTACACCACATGGCACTTCGTAGCATGGATCTGAACCTGCTATATTACAGATTCTTCTGTTTAATTTTTGTCTCCCTAGAAAGAACATGACTTCATGAAATGAGTTTATTTTGTTCGCTGTTATACTTAGAAGCCATAAAAAAGCATCAGACATACAGCAGACATTGACAAATACTGAGTACATTAGTGGATCTTCACACTTTACTTTGAAATGCAATGGGGAGGGCTCTGTTAGTGTATATAGTATAAGGGTTGTTCAGAGTGCCCAAATGATCTAGAAATGACTGAGTTCTACTAAATGCAGCTGCCAAAACAGTTTCAATCCCTACTTAGGTTGTATACGGGCAGATGACAACCTGATCCCATCAGCAGATTATAATTTTCTGTCTCCAATACATTGAAGTGTCATAACTTGTTTGTTTTCCTCCATCATTGCCCCCCTACCCCCATTAGTTTGGTTCAAATACTGTTTATTCAATTGGAGGAGTAAAGATGTGTAGATATGACCAAGCAGCTAGACTGTATTACTTCATTGAGAGTGAGTCTATGGATAAATGTAAATGGAGGCAGCTTTGAAGATGGACACATCACAATGCTAAAGAGACAAAGTAAAGGGACTTAACAAAGGTCATAAGCACTTACAATGGTTTAAGGATGTTAATGCCAAAAGAAATCACGTCTTTTCTTTGAGCTCTACTATGATGTGGAAATAAAATTAAGTCCAAGAACGTAGAAAGGGGTTAAAACTCACGGTGGCAATTTCATTCATAGAATGAAGGGTAATCAGTGAACTCAGATGTTTATAGATTTATAGTTCATGATCTAAGTTTTAGCAAGGCAAAATTACTACCAAAATGATCTCACGTTTTGAAGGATTGCTTTAGCTTATCACTGATAGGCAAACCAAGTAGAAGGCTGGAGAGACAGTGAGGAAAGTTCTCTCAGTTCATTTGTCTAATAGTGAAGCAAAATGGTCACCTGACCGAGAGGGCAGTTTCATTCAAGTTTGAATTATTACTGTAATCGATTCCTTTGTATCTTTGGGTCTTTATCTGTGGACATTGTAGTAGTCATCCATTTGGAGAAAATTGTGAAAATCAGATGTTATATGAAAACAGGCCTCATTATCCTCAGGGGGTATGTTAAAGAAATTCATTGAAATGTGTGTTAAATGGGGATTCCAATGGGAATTTACAGAGAAAGCCTTCTTGAAGCCTGAAGGATATTTCACTGACATCACTATAATTGATTTAAGAGTTTTATGACTGTTATAAAATGATGCACATGTTCACACCTTTGGAACTTGCTCACCACTCACTCGCATTTCATCCAAAGCATAGAAAATCCAGCAGAGCTGAACACTTCAGGAGGCAACGGGACCGCTCCCAGAAGTGTTCTTTTCAGGGGGCCTGGGGCCAGACCTCACTTGGGTAGCTCATCTGGTGGCCTTGGCAAATCTTGGTCCTGCAAAGCATTTCTGTCTCCAACATTTCTTCTTGGAGCAAAAAGAAACTGAAGGTTTGTTTCCCAGTAGGTGGCGGGGGGGGGGGGGGGGGATTAGAGCTCTGTCTAAAACTAGATTTTATTGGGCGTCGCTTCAAAGCACTCACTCAGCGTTTCTGCTAACAGAGCTGAACATTCAGTCAAAATATTGGAAAGGAAATGCTCAGGCAGCATGAAAAGAAAGACAGAGGAGCCTGGGAAAGTGGGGGAGCCAAGGCAAGGGTGATGAAATTGAAGGGGAACGCTCCAGAAAGAGGCATGGAAAGGAAACTGTTTCTAACACATCAGTTAGAGCTTCCTCATCCCACAGCCACAGCCACATAGAAAATAAGTAGCACTTGAGTTAAGTGTGAGCTTTCCCCTCCTGTATGCTCACTTGCAGTCTTATGCCAAAGGATTAAAGAAAGTTTTGCCAGCCTTTCTGGAGCTCCATAGGCCCATCACACAAAGTCGCAGTTAGCAATTAATGCAGGTTACCCCCAACCCACAATGGGGGTCCTGTAGATATTTTCTCCCTCCGGTTGTGGGGACCTGGAATAAAATTATTTTAGTGTCCACACAGTGAAGAAGTAGATATTCTGAGAAAATATTCCTGTTGAGTACAATTGTCATCTGAAACACAAGTCGGGGGCATATTTTACGTTCTATAATGTGACTTTGAGAGTGAGTGTGTCTATTTGTCTCTCACCAGGTTTCTCTGCTGCTAGGACAATGTCGTTTGTATTACATTGATTTTGTTGAACACTCATCTGCTCCTTGGGAAAGCCAGTTTATTTGATTATGGAAAGACAAGCCCCTTCAATGTGCCCGAGTAAGTTACTTAGAAATAAAGGCTGAAGGCCTTTGCCGAGGCAGCCAAGGAAGGAGACTTCACAGCTGACCAGAAGTTGATGGCAATTAGAACACAAGTTTCTGCATCAACTACTTGTGCCACGAATTAACTTTAGATCTCAGTGGTAAAAAATATTTTGTTAAAAACTTCTTACAAACAAAACAATTGTTTTTATGCTTATGTGTTTCGCGTGTGTGTATGTGCATATGTGTATGTATGTCTGCATAAATTTGATTGTGTGTGTGTGTGTGTGTGTGTGTGTGTGTGTGTGTGTGTGTGTGTACATACATGTGGAAGCCTGAGATTGACATCAAATGTCTTAATCACTTTCCACCTATATTTTGAGGAAGGGTCTCTGGTTAGCTGGGAGCTCGGTCTTTGGGCTAGTCTGGCTAGCCAGCTTATTCTTCAGATTCTCTGTCTCGAGCATTGGGATTACAGGCAGACTATACTGTTCATCAGCTACTTTACATGGGTTCTGGAGGCTTGAACTCTGGCCCTCATGCTTTTGTGGAAAATGTTTCACCTATTGAGTCATATCCTCAGCCTACGACTGTTATGTTTTATTAGGATAGAGTTCACCAAGACCACAAGAACAACTTAGGAATAGTAACAGAAGCAATCACTCACACAGGATTTATGTGCCTGTCACTAGAGTTCTTATTTTCTTAATTTAGTCTTCACAACCATCACATGCGACAGCTCAGAAATCTTGTTCAGATAAACAGGGAGATGGAAATGGACAGGACTTTGTGATAGCCATGTCATTTAATTACTTGAGCAATTTCAGAACTACATGACAGAATAAATAATGTTAGGTTACAGACCCCCCCCAACTGCCTTTCTCATTTTCCCAGAAGTCAGGCCACATACAACGGCAGCCTCTCTCCCCGGATAGAGTTGATAAAACAGGCAATGATCACACAGTTCTTACACAGTTCAGTTTTCTCCCCCTCACTTGTAGCTGTGGCACATGCAGCCTCCCATACAAAGAATAAAGATGATCTTATAACTTTTATCAATGTGTTCCTGACATCTAGACCAGGCCAGGTTATGCTAGATCATAAGGTATGAAGCTTGCCTGCCCCCTCAAAGGCCCTTTGTCCTCTCTCCCTTCAAGAACTCATTACAGTTACCTGTGGCCATGATGCTATATCTCTCTTGGCATTGTGGGAACTGAGGGTTTGTCTCTCCCTACAGAACCCCCACTATGCTGTGGTTGGTGGTTATCTCTTCTAATGCTCTCCCACCTTGAGGTAGGATCATGACTGTCCATGATGTGTGACTCTTCAAGTGTCTGCCTTGTAGTTAAGGACAGCTTACTGGTAGGAATCCACGGAGGTTCATTTAATGAAGTTGGCACAAAATTACCCTCCACAATGAACTCACAGCAAGCTCAAACAAACTTCCATCGATTCCTTTGTTCAGAGAGACACGACTTTTTGAGTCACCCTCAGCATTCTCTTTATTTGTTGCAAACCATAACAAGTCATAAGCTTTCTTTCACCCTCTGCCTCCTGGATGCTGATTGGCCTTGTGCTTAAGAGGAATAAACTCACTGGGTTTGGCTATTTCATATATATATATATATATGTATATGTATATGTATATGATGTATATGTATATGTATATATATATATATGTTCGACTATCTCCTATTATTTTCTCCTGCCATTTTCAACTAATAATAGTTTGCCTGGACTTTTCAGCTTTATGAAGCACTGAAGTCATACACATTTAATGCAAACTGCTCTTTGAATTTATATATTTTTCAGGTTCACAATTCTGCTGCTTAGCAGCAATGGCCAGCAGTTTCCCATCAGTCTGGTGTTCATGAGGGGGGCAGTCAAGGCTTCAGTGCACTCTCTTGCTAAATCAGGATATAAGATAATTCAGGGGTAGCCGGGCCGTGGTGGCGCATGCCTTTAATCCCAGCACTCATTTAATTGCTTGAGCAGTTTCAGAACTACAGGAGGCAGAGGCAGGAGGATCTCCGTGAGTTCAAAGCCAGTCTGGGCTACAGAGTGAGTTCCAGGAAAGGCTGCAAAGCTACACAGAGAATACCAAAATACCAAAAAACAAACAAATAAAAAAAGATAGTTTAGGGGTAACTTTTATTATTGTAGTTCAACCTAAAGTGAGTTTACTAGAAAGTCAATACATAAAGTAAGGCAAGGAGGATGTGTATTTAAAAACACTGGTCTGCTAAGAAATGTATTATTACATCACAGGAGTGATAGTCATTCTGTCCTGGTAAAGGCATCTCACTCATGCCAAGGCAACTCAGAGGAAAATGTGGGGACTGGCTCTGCTTTCACCAGGAGAGAGAAGGAAATTTCAACAAGGAGATACCCAGACTTCAGTACTTTTTCAGGATGATTTATTTTTAGGAAAGGTTATTGTCAACTCATAACCCTAGTTCTGGGCCTGTATAGTTGCAGGGTTGATCGGCCAGCCAGCTCTCCCCCATCCTAACCACCCGGTGAGCTCTCCAGCATTGCCCCAACATCCACCCCTCCTATGATTTACAGGAGCATGTGAAGGGGCCAGTCCTGCAAACTCAAAGCTGCAGGATCTCCATGACACAGGGCAACAACAGTGTTGCAGAAACCAGAGGTCTCGAACCCGACTAGTGACTCTTTACAATGAACACTTGCCAGTAAAAATATATGGACAAAAGGGTTTACTGTGTGACGCACCGTGTCATTCTACAGCTTCCATGACGAGGTTTCTTTCCTCTTAAATTTTATATTATTTTGGGGTGGATTGCAAGGGCAGAGGGTGGATATGCAGGGACAGGGAAGTGAATGGGATCAAGATGCAAGATGGGAAAGACAAAAATAAAAATTAAAAACAGAAATGTTATGATCAAAGTTGAATATCCGAAAACTAGTTGACTGAAGTAAATCTTCCTGCACATGGTTCTAATGGGAAGCTCTTCTGTACACAAGATCTATACATACTCTGATTCCTAATTGCCCCCCCCCACACACACACCAATCCCAACCCCTCACATCACTCTTGGAGGACACACTCCTCTTCCTACTACTCTTCAGGAGCTTTTTGTGGCCTTTTTCTTAATTTACAAAACATTTCTTCAGGGGTTAAAGGTTCTCTGGCCATGGAGTGGGGGCTAGAGTTTATGTTGGTTTAGTGTGGTGTTCAGACCTTGATGAGTTAACAGATGCTTTATTCGATGCCGATCTATTCTTCCTCGCAGTTAAACAGCACGAGTGAAACTGTAACATGGCAGAAGACATGAATAGCAGCAGGTAATAGTGAGGAGGGTGATAGTGAAGTCATTATGCAAATAGCTTCCAAAAGCCTTACATCAGACTAGGAAAAACTATCCCATAAATTATAATACAAAAAGATTTTCTTATTTGTTCCCTTGGAATTACTAAAGAGTTTCCAGGGGACTTGGGCTGTGGCTTAGTCAGTAGAGTGCCTGCTACACTTGATAATTGAATTCAAACCTCCAGAGAACATGTAAAAGGTGTGCATGGTGGCATACGCTTGTAATTCTGGTGCTAGGGAGGCAGAGACTAGAGGATCCCCAGAGCTTGCTGGCCAGCAGCCAGTCTTGCTGAGTGAATGAACTCCAGGTTCAGTAAGAAATCTTGTCTCAAAAACTAAGATCAATAGGGACTTTGTCCTCTTACCTCACACATTTACATTTATACATACAGACCTGGAAGGACAATGTATACAAAGGAAGATAATTTAAAATCATATTCATTAGAATTAATGTCCTACTAAAAGATACATATTTCTTTTTTTTTTTGCTTTGTGCCTGTTTTCTTTTTTTCTTATTTATTTATTTATTTTATTTTACAATACAATTCGGTTCTACATATCAGCCACAGATCCCCTTGTTCTCCCCGCTCCCACCCCTCTCCCCTTCCTCTCAGCCCCCCCCCCCCCCCCCCCCCCCCCCCCCCCCCCCCCCCCCGCGCCCATTCCCACCTCCTCCAGGGCAAAGTCTCTCCTGAGGACTGAGATCAACCTGGTAGACTCAGTCCAGGCAGGTCGAGCCAAGCGACCCTGCATAAGCCTCAGGTTTCAAACAGCAACTCATGCAATGAGCACAGGACCCAGTCCCACTGCCTGGGTGCCTCCAAAACAGATCAAGCCAATCAACTGTCTCACCCATTCAGAGGGCCTGATCCAGTTGGGGACCCCTCAGCCATTGGTTCATAGTTCATGTGTTTCCATTCGTTTGGCTATTTGTCCCTGTGCTTTATTCAACCTTGGTTTCAACAATTCTTGCTCATATAAACCCTCCTCTTTCTTGCTAATTAGACTCCCGGAGCTCCACCCGGGGCCACAAAGATACCCCCACAATAGACTGCTGGCAATGGTCGAGAGACAGCCCGAACTGACCTAGTCTGGTCATAGGATGGCCAAACACCCTAATTGTTGTGCTAGAAACCCCATCCAACGACTGAGGGATCTGGATGCAGAGATCCACGGCTAAAAGATACATATTTCTTGAAGAATATACAAGCCATCTTGACATGTTAATTTCATACTTCGTTTCAGAGCTTGCTTTTTGAGTTGAATTGTTGAAACATGGAATATTAAACTGTCATATTTTTTTTTTTTTTTTTTTTTTTTTTTTTTGGTTTTTCGAGACAGGGTTTTTCTGTGTAGCTTTGCGCCTTTTCCTGGAACTCACTTGGTAGTCCAGGCTGGCCTCGAACTCACAGAGATCCGCCTGGCTCTGCCTCCCGAGTGCTGGGATTAAAGGCGTGCGCCACCACCACGCCCGGCTAAAACTGTCATATTTTAACCTAACAGTTATATATTTGTTTTAGTGTAAAAATCTCAACAGTGATCTTATATGTTTATAAATGTGGAAAATTCTTTCTTGCTGTTCTTTTGTTTGACAAATTCTTGGATCCTCATGTAATTTCTTTATGTTAGTCCATCATTAGGAAATTGCCCAGTATCACTTTGCAGGCCTTTGCAATGGAAGAAAACAGAGTCCTTTTGAAAGGAGAGAGTGATGTTGGTGAATATTTAATCATGGATGTAGCACAGTGGTCTCATTTATAGTAACACATCAAAATTAATTTCCTGATATTCTGTCAAGAAAGAATCTCAACCATATGCTCCCAAATAAAAATAAATGAGTTTAGGAAAACTCTGACAAGGAATTTACCTACTTCTGCAAGATCTTTGGATACAAGATTCCGTTAAATGAAAATAGAGTCATTCATGCAAATACGATTGAGTTTAATTTATTTCTGTTGTTAAGAAAGAATTAGAAGGAAGAACGATTTTCATCATGTAATGCTCCCACACTCATAACAAATACCTTTGGTATGGAGTTTTGTGTTTTTATTAGAAATGCATTAAGTGCAGAATTAAGTACAGAGAGAGAAAGTAAGAGAGAGAACCAGATAGGAATACTCAGAAAATGAAAAGTACTGCTTTTGAGATACAGTGAACAGATGTTCCAGTGCAGCATTCATTTTCTGAGACCAGGACAACATTTTGTAATCACTGACTCACCCAAAACATGTTTAATGGCAATCTGGGAGAAAAGGAGCCCAGCTCTGACTGAACACATGCCACCACTGACTGATAAGCCCTGCTGCTTGGTTCAGTAAATATATAAGCCAAAATTCTCTTGTGGATTAACTTTATACAGAATTTGCCTTTTGGTATATAACCTTTAGATGTTTTTTTATATGATCAAATAGTGTTTCGTTGGCATCATTTACACCTATACTGATGTTTGCTCACTTTTTCTTCTAGTAATTATATTATTTCATTGTCTTGCATATTTTGAGTTTAATTTTACATATGCAAAGAATTCAGGTTTATATTCTTCCAAAGAGTGAATCAGTTTTTCTCATATATCACTTATTAAGAATAAGGTCTGTCTTCTCCAGAGAGCTAGAATAAGATGCCAGTAAATAAGAACAACAGGCTGGACAGTTACTCATGCACCAAACTGCCTCAAAAGCACTGTGGTCTCCAGATGAGAGACTACAGTTTCATTTTTATAAAGGAAGAAAAGGTATCTTGAAGTGAATTGATTGTGTCACTCCCTTCCTGAAGTCCAAGTGTGTGGAGAGATGTCTTTCAGCTGGGGTTAAGGAGAGGGAGTTTATTTCAGGATTCAAGACCAGTATCAAGCTTGTAACAGTGAAATCAGGAGTCCCGTGACTCCTCTCCCAATTCCCTTAGATGGAGCCCCTGGACCTGCATTAGTTAGACTGAGGAATGGCATCACCATTCTTCTCCAAGTCTTGAATAGGAGAGAAAAGAGTAAGACTTCAACCACCTAGGAAGGAGCACAAGCCTTTGTTGAATGCAGTTCCAGATTTGTTTTGTAGGAAGAAACCAAGGATTTAATTTATATATCCAGCACAGAGCTGATAGTGGAGCCTTTGATCCTTTCTCT
This sequence comes from Peromyscus californicus insignis, assembly GCF_007827085.1. Classification (NCBI taxonomy): domain Eukaryota; kingdom Metazoa; phylum Chordata; class Mammalia; order Rodentia; family Cricetidae; genus Peromyscus; species Peromyscus californicus. The sequence goes on from NW_026294458.1 coordinate 69,294,412, forward strand.
ATATAAAATGGAGACCTGTGTATCAGTGGGACTAACCAAGATTTTAGCTAGCCTCGTTGACAATTGGGAGTGGGACCCTGTCAGCTCTTCCAGATGCTATGCCATGAGATTCATCATGAAACAGCTTAGTCTTAGCTTTAACACAGTTCAATACTGGCTACTGTAGCCAAAGGACTGCCTCTATCACTCCCAAACAAACCTTGAGCAGTGTTCTACGGAATAAGATTCTACTTGCTAAGGTTAGGGTAGAAAGCTAAGACAGGACTTTGCCTTGAGATCTCAACTATTGGCTGGTAAAATCTAACTCTGGATAGATCATATTGACCCCTGACCCCTCAGACCAGCGGCTATAAACAAAGTCTCTGGAATTGCTTTGGTGTCACATAGACACAAGAGGTCCGAGAATATTAGACTTTTGTTGCCGCCAGAATGTGTCATGTCTGGTAGATAGCCAAATGTGGACTTAGATCTACATATACTGGTCTTGGTGTATTGTAGGCTGTGGTAGCATTCCTGTATTGGTGGCTAAGATGTGCCATAATAGGCTAGTTTTTTTTTTTTTTTTTTTTTTTTTTTTATGGTGAGTCTTTCCAGAATTTGGCAGCATTGGATTTGATCATCAGTAAATGGTTGTAGATGAGTTGCCTTGGCCTATCATAGTTCTTTGGCAACTCTAATCACACAAATAGGATTATTATCCTAGTTCATACCGAAATAGATTTACATCAGCTACAGGTTTGTAAAACATGGAGTTGGATCACTCTTTAGTATTACAACAGTATCAATTTTCCAATAATGGATTCATGTAGCCCTGGACTTAGGTGCCATGTAGTGTGGAATGAGATAGTACAAACATAGATTCAGAGGTAAGAAGCAGTTTACTTATAATTTCTAGAAAGATAAAGACAGACATAACCAAAGCTAGATTATGAACCTATCCTCAATACTCAAATAATGTTACATGCCAATAAATATTAAGAACTTTCAGTAAACAACAACCTCAATTTGTAATCAAAATAAGACATTGGAAATCAACCATATGAACCAGGGTGGCTGGAATATATACCAGTATAGATAAATTCTCCTTGAATAGAGAATTTAAAACATCTGTTTTAAGAAAGCTTTGTAAGCTCCTAGAAAGTAAGAATGTGATTCAGTACCTTAGCAGAGAGCTCAATAGAGAAAATGAAGCAATCTCAATAAATCAAACACAAATCCATGAGATGGAATGTACACTAAGCAAAAACCCAACAAGAGGTATCAGTCGAGGAACAGAACAAAGAAAAGAAGAGAGATCATTTGACTACACACTTTTGTTAGGGAAAAAGAAGAATGAAGAGGAATGAAAGAAGCTTATGGGAGCTTTGGGAAGATACTAAAATAGAAAATATGTAGGTTACATTATATTAAAGAGAGACATGAGAATGGCAAGGAGAAAAAAAGGCTTATTCAAACACACAATAGAAAATTTCACAAATCTAAAGATGGATATAAATATCTAAGTAGAAAAAGATCAAAAGTCACCAGTCAGGTAGACTTCACCCAAGACTACCTAAAACAAGATATATGGTCATGATTTCAAAGGTGAAGGACAAAGAAAAGTGTCTCAATATAGCATTAGGAAAGAAACACACTGGGGTGTCAGTCATCTTGACAGTAGACATTTTAGCAGGAAACTTACAGACTAGCAAAGAATGATATGGGATTTTCACAGTTCTGAAAAGAAAGAAAAACCTGCTACCCAGAATATTGTACTGAGAGAACATATCCTTTAGAAATGAAGGAGAGATAAAAGATTCTCAGACTAATGAAAGTTGAAACAGTATATCCACAACAGATCTTCCCTACAGGAAATGCTTAAGCTAGAAAAGAAGCTTGTTATTTGAAAAATAAATCAGAACATTTAAAATTCATGGGAAAGATTATCTTCAGATATATTCAATATGCCTAATATTGCTGCATAATCTACCCACTCCCTCAGAATATTTGAAAAATTAAAAAGAACTGCATTAATATGCTGAGATCGGCATTATAAAAGATATAAACCGAAATGCAAAAATTGGTATTTCATGAGTCTATTTTCTTTTTTCTTGTTTTTTTTTTTTAATAGTAATTTGTTGATATCATTTTCAACTAGCTTGTTATAACCAAAAGGTATCTATGGAAGTGTTATGATAAACACAAAGAAAACTGCCTGTGGGCAAACCAGAGTCAGGGAGGAAGAGGCCAAAGTCTGCTATTATAGTAAATTACCTACCCCACTCAGGAGACTGTAAGAGACAGATAAAATCACCACACAAAACTAGAAAATGGATTACAAAATGGCTGCTTAAGACCTTACCTTAAGATTTTTATCTCATAAGAGGGTGAGTTGTCTGATTAAATTTCATGCAGTGACTGAATGAATTAAAAACAAAAAAGAAAAATACAAGACTCAACTATATATTGCATACAAGAAACTCATCATAACTGTAAGGACATATGTAGACTATAGATGGTGATTCTCAGCTTTGTACTGACCTGTTCTTGCTTTTATTTATTTATTTACTTACATTTTATGTGGGAGTTTCTCCTTCATGTATGTGTGCACCAGCACATGCATGCTTGGTGCCAATGGGGGTCAGAAGACAGCACTGGGTCTCCTGAAATTGGAGTTGTGGATAGTTGTGAGCCACCATGTGACTGAAATTACCAGTGTTACTAGTAAAAGATGAGCAGGCAGAAAGATCAGTTAAAGTGTTCCTTTTCATGTTCAAAGTATTAGCAAGTGGACTTTAATGTGCACATACACATGCTTTGATTTTTTAATATTAAGGTGTTATCATACAAATTAACCAAAAAGAAAAGGCGTCCTTGCACTTAGCCATTTCCTACATTCCAGATTGAACATGCTTTTTTGTGGATTTATACTGAGTAAATTTGCACTTCTGCACCACAATAAAGTATTTCATCTTGTTTTTGTCATTCTTTGTGGGACACTGTAAGGTATCATCAAAGAAATTCATAGTTATTGAAATAAATGGTTCCTTAGAATTAAACTATGGACCAAAAATATTAAATAAAAGTGATGAATCTGAGTTTTCTTAAATCAACAAAAGTGTTCCCAGGATGGCAGGGCTTGATTGTAATCTGCCTGGACACATTCAGGTACCGAGGAAGTGTGCATTCTCAAGGATTGTCTGCATGGCAGGAGAAGAAATCAGCAAAGAAGTCTAGAAACAAGATGGGCCATGCCATTAAAAGCCCCATCCTCTCACTCGTAAGGACATCCTTCAGAGAGGATGTCCACCTCCACCCCATCCCCACCCCCTTACACACATTCTGTTAGTGTCCCTGATTCTTGTTGTGTTCATTTCTCATGGTCAATAAGGAAATCCTCAACTGTGATGTGGCTTCCTTCCTGTGTGGCTAAGGTTTAGTTAGACACTCCTGGGGAGAAGAGGAGAAAGGGAGATTCAGTAGCAGAAAGTCATACAGATCTCAGTCATGACCTTCAATAACCACATAGGAAATGTTCTATTATTTATTGCTATTGCTTTAAACTTTGGATTAACTCCTTTCTCCAACAAAATTTCAGTATGCTTAATCTTTTCTCATCTTAATTAATAAAATAAACACATGCCCTGCACATTTCTAGTATCTGGATAGAAAAATTTCCTAACATTCTTGTAGATTTGTGGGTTCAGCTACCTGATTTCAGTTATACTATGAAGACAGAGGAGAGATTGTTTGCCATGGCTTGCCTCAGATGGATTTCAGAGGATCAGTTTCCAAATAGCACATGTAGGAGCAGGTCCACGTCTGTGATGGAGAGAACCACAGGAGGAGGTAGCAATGAAACTCTGTCATCTTTGCTATCTGGGAGACCTCCTTTCTCAGCCTCCTCTGTCATCCCCTACCATTTCTCTAAGATTTTAAAGTTTGAGATTTTCTTGAGCTACGTAAATAGGTGTCCAAACTATAGCTTCCCAAACCGAGGGAACACACCAAATGAATGAGGACTCCTTTTACTCCCCGCCCCCCCCCCCCAAACGAATCTGGCCAGGTACACAATGGACTTGGGTGATCATGGACAAAACTTTGTATACAATGATTTAATGACCCCCAAACACTGCTCGGTACAGTAGTGTGAAGCACTCATGATCAATAGAAAATTTACAACCTAGCTAAAAAGATTCTGTTCTTTTTAGCCCACCAAAACACTAACATACATGATAATTCCAAACAGTGAAACCACTCACAGACAGAACTGCTCTCTTCCTTTCTGAGGACATGAAAGTGAGAGTCAGCAAAGAACAATCAGCAGGTGACCCCCTTTACATAGATTTTCAGATAATTACCTGGAGTGGGCAGGGAAGAAAAATGCAGATCAGAAAATTAAAGCCACAAGCCACCGAGAGCCAACAACAGGCCTCTGATACTAATTTGATTTCGAGTGAAGGATGCGTGGTGGTTCTGTAAAGTGTTATGCTGCATGGCAGCACTCTGACTTTTCACAAAACAAAGTCTCCCTGGAAGCTACGCCAAGTCTCCTTTGATTGCCTGTGATCAAAGCCGTGGAGGGAGGCACCCCTGCAACAGCTTAGCTTCAGAAAGCCAGGTCAATCAGGATGCCGAGGGGATATTAATAATTTCTGAGCACATTTTTAAGGTGAGTAGTGCTTCTGACAGAGTTTTGTGATTACTAAAATGATTGTCTCTACCTTTTCTTCTGGACTAAAAGAACTCTCTGATTAAGTCCCATTTTGTAGTAGCTAATAAATATATTCTGTTGTTTTACATTCAGTGTGTACAGTTGATTCCTAGATATAGAAGTAGGTGCTGGAAGGCTTTCTAGAGTGGAATTTGGGAGACTCAACTTTGTCATTGACTGCATAGAGAACATGACTATTAGTCTTGACCTTAGCTTTCTCATTTGGGAAATATGCCCATGAACTCATGTTTGCTTTAACATCATGGAATATGGTGGTAAACAGGGCTCCTTCTAGACTCTAAGTGCTCTTATTTATAGCCAAGGCTACCCCTCATAAGAATGCCAGGGCGATAAATGGTCTTTACCTTATCTTCTATTCCCCTTCTTTATCCTCAGGTAAAGTTCAATCATGTTAGTATGAACCAGCGTGCATTGCTTCACAGTGATTATTTACATTTCTAGAAAAGCTTTCAAATAAGAACATGCATGATGATAGATGATATAGATCAACAGGGTATGTTTCATTTCTAACAATAAAATATGTCACATATGTGAATTTAATCAAATTATCAAGTTTTCTGTGTTTCATTTGTGTAATAAAAACTATTTGTAAAGCTGAAAGGAAGCTGAAAGAATTTATGAAGGGTGAAAATTTCTATGTACTACCTAGAGTACATAGTGTTAATTATTGTCTTTACTCATTTTTCTATTTGTTTACATATTTCACAAATATTGATAGTACTTGTAGAGGATTATTAACAATTCTGATAATAAACACAAATTATTTTGTGATGATGACATTTCATATACAATAAAGGGGGAAATAATTAACTGGGTTGCAGGAATGGTCTCTGTTGACCATCTGGCTGTCCTTTTCCTCTCCTCTTCTCTTTCTCTCTTCTAACCTTTCTTCTCATCCCTCCCCATAATTTATTCCCTTCGTCACTTCCTCATTTCATTCTCTTTATATCTATTTCCTTACACCTTCCTCTCCATACTCTTCTCTGCTTCTCTCCTTCCCTTGATACACCCCCTTTGCATTTACAGTACCTAACCCTGGACAGAGTTTTCCAAAAGAAGGGCAAACTAACCACAGGTAGACAGAGCCCTGGGTCCACTAAGGCTACAGCAAGCATTGGTGGGGATGAAGGCTGCCTCTTGTCCCTGGGATTGGAAAAAGCCAGTACTCAGAGTGCTGTTGGCATTTGGAGGCCAAGGGGTACACACACACACACACACACACACACACACACACACACACACACACACACACACACAATGTGACAGTATGTTCGTCCTAAGTTATTGGTCCCTAAGACATCTTTAAAGAAAGGATCCCTGGCAGTGTAGTCCAACTCTACTTGACTTTCTGATGAGAGTCTTTTGTGAGAGAGAAGCAAAAATCAAGTCAGGCTCTTTCTCAGATTCTAATCAGGAAAAACAAAACAGAACAAAACAAACTATGCTGTCCCAAGAAAGCAAAAAAACAAAACCCCAAACCTCACACAGTTCTCAAACAAGGCTAGTTAATAAGAAGGCTGCTTCTCACCACTATCATCATCACCTTAGTCTTCCTGGCATCCCCATTCCTTAGCCTCGCTGTCTCTCATCTGGAAATAAGGATTCACATATGGACATTTGCTTCAGAACATCTCTAACTTCTTGGCACTGCCTCTCCTCTTCAAAAGTGATGATGTTCACTTTATTATCAGGTAATAATATCAGTTGGGAGTGAACACATGCAATTATACAACCAGTTTCTAGTGACAGTCTTGTGTGCAGGGAGAACATTTGACTGCATGTTGTATAACTCATTGCTTTTATTCTTTGAAAACAAACATGCTGATGCCTATCAGACTAAGTCACCCAGATGATCAGTTATGTGTAACAGGTATTTACTACAGTGATAAGGAATGCCCTTGCATTTGAGTGGTTGTTTGTGCTTCTGAATTTTCTTTATAGATGGGTCCAGTATGACCAATTTATTTAGTGGCCCGATGATGAGCATTTATCTAATCATTATTGCCCATTTCATGAGTTTTTTTTTTTTCCTCAAGGAATTGGCAGCCTTCCCCACCTGCCTGTAATACTAAAGTTAATGCAGATGTATACACAGGACAAGGGCAATATTTTATTTGCTTGCATACTTTATTAGCATACATGGTCTCAGCAAAGACAATCTGCATTAAAACGCTAAATCATATTAGTACTGGTAAGATCATAGGCCCTGGGACTAGCAGTCTTCTGAAAAATCTATAATGTCTGTGAGAGATGGTTTCTTCACAGTTCAAGGAGACACTGGATTTTCTCAGCTACAGCATCTGCTCTCTTTCTCTCTCTCTCTCTCTCTCTCTCTCTCTCTCTGTGTGTGTGTGTGTGTGTGTGTGTATGTGTATGTGTGTGTGTGTATCAGTGCATGAGTTTTTCATTTACACCAACTGAAACCAATATATATATATGTTATTTCCTGCTACTCGATCACTGACTGTCACTGTTTCCTAAAACCGCCTCCCTAGATATGTTTTTTCATGTAAGTTTAGAGTATGTGGCTGCAGGCTTGTGTGTATGTGCAGGAGTGTGTGTGTGTGTGTGTGTGTGTGTGTGTGTGTGTGTGTGTGTGTGTGTGTGTGTGTTGGGGGCAGAAATCAAGCTTGTCATTACTAGAGTGCCATTCATCTCTTTTTTTCAGATTTATGTATTTTTATTTGTGTGTGTGTGTGTGTGTGTGTGTGTGTGTGTGTGTGTGTGTGTGTGAAGGGGTACTAAAGAGGACATCAGATCCCCCGGACATGGAGTTATGGAGTTAGAGGCTGTTGTGAACCACCTAACAGGTTTTGGAAACCAAACTCTGGTGCTCTGTAGTATGTACTACAGTATGTACTCTTACACATGTAGTCTTTGACTCTATTATCTTCTTGATTTCTTTGAACAGTCAGTGTTCCATAAAGGTGCCTCTGTGAGATTTTATTGGACCACAGCATCTGTCCGATAGAATACTTTCATTAGCTTGTGCCCTAGCAGGACACACTCAAGTGGTGTCTGTCATATTAACTTGTGTTTTGTCATTTGCCCCCATAATTTAAATCCTTAGGATAATAAGGACCTTTAAAAATTATATTTTGTTTATTGTAGCCTATGCTGGCCTTGAACTTTGTAGTCCAGGGTGTTTGGGGATTGATGTTCCATTTGCTTCTGCCTTGGGATGACAAGTCTGAGTTGCCATTCCTGGCAAGAAACTTTATCTTCATAAAGTGACTATTTGGACACATCGCTTGGTTATGGGTTGTGAACCTAGAGGAAAAAAAATCTGTTTTGTCTTTAGGAAGCTTATTATTTCTAGGACAAAATGAACTATTCAAGAAAAGAGGAGTTTAGAGATACTCTGAACCAAAGTCCATGAAAAGGCATGTGTGTGGTGCCTCTGCTGCAGGGCACCACCAGGAAATGGGGCTACTTAAAAGATTTGAGAAGGTGGGAGCAGAGAAGTCTGAATAGAGATGGCATAACAGTTCTGCTTTTATGTGACAGCCTGCTCTAGTTCCTGTTTGGAGAATTTGTTTCATGTCAGGTGATAACACACAGGAAGCAACAGCTCTTTCTCCTCGGAGAAAGAGAGAGAGGAAGAGAGGAGAGACAGAGAGAGAGAGAGAGAGAGAGAGAGAGAGAGAGAGAGAGAGAGAGAGGAGAGACAGAGAGAGAGAGAGAGAGAGAGAGAGAGAGAGAGAGAGAGAGAGGGGAGAGAGAGAAAGAGAGAGAGAGAGAGAGAGAGAGAGAGAGAGAGAGAGAGAGAGAGAGAGAGAGAGAGGAGAGAGAGGGGAGAGAGAGAGAGAGTGTTTTGAGTTTATAAGCTCTCTTTTTTCATCTCTTCTAGTGAAAGGGAATATTGGCCCAATGTATGAGCTAATAACAATTTTATAAATAAATTGTCTAGTGTGACATAATAAATGGATACCCTCTTCTCTATAAATTATAAAATATGTTTTGATTAAAAAACAAATAAATCCTTCATATCTATGACACAAATAGAAGTAATAAATGGGAAGAATTTTTTCCCTCCTAGGAAATTGAATCATATACTTGGATTGTTTGGCTGCCTGTCAAGAAAATATCTTAACTGCCCATGCACTGAAATATCTTGGAGGCAAACAGCACTCATGACAGAAAGCCAGCAATGAAATCAACACAGGGCCCTCTGCAGACAGTAGGCCAGTGTGGTGAAGGCCTCTGGTGTCCATGGGATTCTTATTACTGTCAGTTGTGTTAAAATTGGCCAAGTCAAACCACAGAGTTTTTTTTCTACCTACCAAATATCTCCAGGGTAAGAAAGAAAAGTGGGAATAAAAACATAAAACATATCACTTACTCTTTCATAGAAAGAGTAAAATGTATATTGGAAAGCATTTTTTTTAAAACAAAGTATCTTTAAAAATAGCTTCTTTGCTTTACAAAATAAAAGAGTATCTTTGGCTTCATTTACAAGTCAAATATATGAACCCTTTTTAGGGGATTGCTATAAAAATCTAAAGGAAAAGTAATATGTTTCTATGTGGACAATACTATGTGTAAATAGGTTGTTTTATGGACTAACATTTGTGTATAGATATGAAAATATAACATCATATGTACATTTAGCCAAATCTTCTTAGATGTGTAAAAATCTGTGTGAAGAAGAGAGGCATTTGTATCCTTCTTGAGGAGAAACATTTTCTACAGAATTATGTTCACTCTGCTGAATAGGTGATTCATTGCCATGACTATTGTATGTTGAGAGGACATAGGTGTTAAATTGAATGTGGTAGGTGACATCTCCACATGTAAGTTGGTTTTCATAGCATGATATCCTGTGCCCCGGCCAGCAGGGCTTCAACGGGTTCTCAACCACCCTAAGGATGGAATGATAGGGACAGGAGATACAAAGGAAATACACCAAGACAATATTTTGATCAAGGTGCAACTTTATTTTTCTCCAGGAGGGTTTGTATAGTTCCTGGAGGGTGGGGGGAGCAAGAAGCTGTTATCTGCATAGGGTGGGGCAAGCTAACAGGATGTTTGTGTAGGATGTTTACAGGGTGAAAAGGTCAAGGGCTCTACTCAATGTCCTGTTGCTAGGCAACCTGACTGTAAGATGATCTAGTTCCCTGTCTTATGGGGGTGTGTGTGTGTCTGTATTTTTCCACTTATTAGAGATTCTGTCCTTGTCCCTAACAATCCTGAAGTCTCCTGCATAGATAAAACACCAGTAAATTCAGAGACAAATTCTGTCTTAAACAAATGAAGCCTGTTTTCTTGGATCACTATCTTCTAGTGGAACAAAGCAGAAATGGATGTACGGATGTATAAAATAATGGGAAAGTCCAAAGTAACTGATGTGTGGTTTTGTGTGTGTTTAGAGAGAGGTGCCCTGATATCACATTTACTGATAAGAACCTGGCATCCCAGGAGATCAAGAATATGGAAGAAGAAGACAGATTTCCTGTAGAAGGTATAGGTAGAATGGGTTCTGGAGCAAAACACACAATGATTCAAGTCCTGGTTATTACCACACATGGCTATACAACACTTCAAATTTGGAAACTGTAGGTTGATTATTTATGATTCTTAACCTGTAGGATTTCTATAGGAAGTGAGTAAGACAAAATATGTTACATACCAAGTAGCATTATATCTGTTTGATGTGTCTAATTGACAGGTCTGTAGAACACATTCAATCAAGCACTGACCTAATATTAAGTTTTGAGAGAAAATGTATACCATTTTAACACATGAGTTCACAGGCTCATGTGTCAAAGCCTAGGGCCTCAGGTATATTCTTGAAACTTCAGGAACTGGGGTCTAACTGGAGGAAATAAGTCACTGGAGGCACAATCCTGGGGTTATTCCATCTTTGGTTGTATCTTGCTTCTTTCTGCTTCCTTGTCTACCATGACATGAACAGCGTCTTCCTCCCCTGACCCCTAGAGCCATCTATTCTGCCTTTTAATAGGGCCAAAAACATGAGGTAACCATGAAATAGACCCTCTGAAATCATGACCTAAGATGAATGCCTTCTACCATGAATTGGTTTTTTTCCTCCAAACGTTTGGTCAAAGAATCACAGATTCATCTCAGTGTTTCTGGTGAGGTATTTTATAGAAATTTTACCCTCTATAATCAGTTGACATCCAGTAAAGCAGATTATTCTGTATTATGCTACCAAGTCTAATTAAACCAGGTGAAATGATTTGAGATTAGAATTAAGTTTTCCTTGAGGGTTGGGAAATTCTCTAATAGACCACAGAATAAACTTCCATTGAAGGTTCTGCCTTTCCCAATAGCCTGTCATGTGGATTTGTGATCATATAAATGGATAACTATTATCTATCAATATGACATCTATTGATTTATATTGCTCTATAGGAACTGTGACTAATGGAAATAAGTGTCCTAAATGCTTTTTCCTAACAGTCAAAATATGAAGGGAACTATTTCAGTTTTACTTTGAAAGTTGGTGGAAACAAATATTTGTTTTCATCGACTTCCTTAGATTAAAATAAATAATGGAAATGTGCACCTGGGATAATTTCAAGTCTTTTCCTGTTAGTGTTTTCTGTGGATTCATAGGCTTGCAGAGTAGACATTATGCATTCCATCTAATGGTGAGGAGCTCTGACTCAAGGCAGGTTGTTTTCTGTCACTAAGACGGGGAGAATTTGGGTGTCAGCATCAACGTTTGATGCAGAATTCATTGATCTTGTGCCAGGTTCTGTTCTCAGTAATAACCTAGGCTACACATTCATTTAATCTTTATCATAAGCTTAAGCAGTGAGCACCGCGATCATTCTCACATTCCTATTGGGAGAATCTGAGGCCTTAGGGTTTGACTTTCTTGCCCTGTGACATAGAATAGTTATGTCATGTACATGGCTTTATACAGCAGTGTAGCTAAAGAATGAAAGCTCCATTTTGCATGTCTCTGTTCTTAAGAACACTGGAAGGCAGGTAAGTCACTGAAACAGGTGTATGCAAACTCATAGTGTATAAATAATATGCCTGTTAGGGAGGCAAGACTAAGAGTAGAGAAAATGATTAAGGCAATCGGTTGGGGAGGGACCCTGAAAGTAGGAGTTATATAATTTGTTCACATAAATGCAATATCTTAGACCTTTTGATAGCTACAAACTAGCTTGGTGCCTAATACATGCACCAAGCACCTGTCGTGAATTGGTCTACTATTGAGCTACATGCCCAGGTTAATCTCCTCTCTTTGTCTCTCTCTGTCTCTCTCTTTCTGTATCTCTGTCTCTGTCTCTCTTTCTGTCTCTGTCTTTTAGTCTCCATCTCTATCTCTCTGTCTCTGTCTCTCTCTCTCTCTCGTGTGTGTGTGTGTGTGTGTGTGTGTGTGTGTGTGTGTGTGTGTGTGTATACTCATGTTCATGTGTGTGTACTCATGTGGAGACCAGAAGCTGATGCTGAGTGTCTTCATCAATTGCTTTCTACTTTATTTTTTGAGACAGTCTTTCACTGAGCCAAAGCCCCAGGGATCTTTGTCTTGTCTCAATATCTTCAGTACTGGGATTGCAAGTACACGCTGCTGCTGTATCAAGTTTTCTATTTGGATGCTGAGGGTTTTAACTCAGGTCCTCATGGCTGTACAGCAAACACCTTAACAACTCAACCATCTTCCGAGTCCTGGTACAGGCTTAAAGCTCTGTTGGTGTGTCTTGTCTTGGCTGACTATCGGGTGCTGTTGCCTGTCCTCACTCCCCTCTGCTTTCCAACTCTATCCTCTCTGGAAGACAAGCAGAGGCAGATGCTGGAATCTGCTTTTTCTAATCAGACGCTCACATTTTCACCGCACCATTTCTAACTCCTCCGTAATTGAAGCAGCTGTTTGAGCCTTGTTGCAGTGACAGCAATAAAGAGTGCTACTGCTTAATGTGTGTCCCTATCTTTGATCAGAGAAGTTTTTCCCCTGCTTATAAGTGAGGGACCTGAGACCTAAAGACAAAAGTTAAGGCCCTGCTGATGGAATCCATTTTTTTTTCTGCACCCTAAGGCTGCTTGGTTCACACCCTAATATATTGCTTTCTTGCTCTTGGCATGTGCCATATTGTTAATCTCTTATGTTTTGCCTTTTCTGCCTTTTCATCTCCCACATACTTTGGTTCATGGCTTGTTTATTAGGTTCATTCCATGACTTCCATCCCCATCCCTCAAAGATGGGCAAGGTAGCAGGTGAGTAAAAGGTGGCTATTTCCTGGGTAGCTTAGCTGCACATCAGTCAGAAAGCTTGACTCAGGCAAGTCTCTTAAAGGGTAAGCCAAGAGTGTCAGGCTTTTAAACAAGGAACACTGGGTGCTTTGTGCAAGTTAAATACAGGAAGCTTGGAGGACATGGAGAGAATTGTTTTATTTGAGTCTGACAGTGTTTGAAACTTTCCCACTTCACCATTAATGCTGGCACGTAATCACATTAGCCTTTAAGAGCGTCAGGGCTCTGTGGGGAGGCACTGTGTTGCATTGAGATGCCTCCAAGGTTTTAATTCTCTCTAACAGCTTCCCACTATAAAACAGCTACCGAATCTGAAAGTCGTTGAGAGTGATATGGGTGCATCTTGTTTATACACCATCTTGTGGAGGCTTTTCAAGACCTAGTGATTTCAGATAGAGTCATTTTCCACATTGAAAGCTGAAGCCGTTAGCACATGGAGACTTGTTTATGGATGGTTGTCGATAAAGTAGCAAAAAAAAAATCATTATCTTCTTGCAATTTATTAAAATCATAAATTTGTTACAGGTTTAATTAATCAGTTGAAGAAGCATAAAAATGGCTTCACACTGAATAAGACAATAAATCCTGATTTTTTTTTTTCATTCTGAGTTTTTGCTTTTTGTTTTCAACCAGAGACTGAACTCTTGGCCTGCTAGGCAAGAATACAACTACTGAGGTATAGCCTAAGCACATTTTATATTTTTGTTTTTATGTTGATAGAGTCTCTTTCAGTTGCCCCTGTTGACCTTGAACTCACTTTGTAGTCTAGGAAGTCTTTAAAATTGCAATCCTCCTGTCTTACTCTCCTGGTGGCAAGGATTACAGGCTTGCTCTATCAGTTACAACTGCATCTTAAACGTTACATAAAAAATAAAATCACACTACAGATTATGGCAAATATTAGTTTAAAATACTTTTTTAATTTTTCAAGAGAATTCATTGTAGAAAATCTTCAATTAAGTATTCTTAGTTCAATTTTATTTATTTATTGCAATTGGAATTAGAACTAAAAATACTTACATTACATGAAATAAATCCACACTCTTCTGCCCAACATTTTTCCCACATAGATAATTATTTTGGAATGTGGTCAAACTGTACTCAGCTATCTCCATATGATGCTATAATGCAGTCTAAGGGGACAGGTTACTATAGTTCACATATTAGAAATGCCTGATCTAGCCGGGCGGTGGTGGCGCACGCCTTTAATCCCAGCACTCGGGAGGCAGAGCCAGGCGGATCTCTGTGAGTTCGAGGCCAGCCTGGGTTACCAAGTGAGTTCCAGGAGAGGTGCAAAACTACACAGAGAAACTCTGTCTCGAAAAACCAAAAAAAAAAAAAAAAAAAAGAAATGCCTGATCTATGGGCTGCTCTTCAGATCAATTCAAAAGCGCATCATCCTTGCGAGATGCCACTACTGACAACATTCTGAGGCTACCTCAAAGGCTAATTTAAAAGAAAAATCATGGTTATTTATTTACATTTATTTGTAATTACTAGAGACAGAACTCAGGGCCTCATCCATGCTAGATAAACATTCTATTATAGAGCTATATTAACAATTAAGAATGTGTATGTGTGTGTATGTGTGTGTGAGTTCATGTGCATATCCTCATGCTTGTACAGCCATCACTCAGCAGGGAGAGCCCTCTCTCTAGCCTGTCTGATTATTAACTTTTAAGGAAATAATAGATCCACTGTTTCATTCAGCAAATTGTTGGGAATTACTTTTGAAGGTAAGTAGGTCACTTATGAGTCATCTACCCACTCTTCAATTATTGCAGCCATTTAAATGATAATTGCTATTCTAACTCCACTGGGACCCTGAGGATGAAAGGACTGGAGGTAAATAACTTTCCAAGGGCACATTGTTGCATTTATCTAATTATATAAGAGAAAGAGGGCAGTGTGTGTCTGTGTCTCCCTTTACATACTTAGTCCACTCTGTGAATTAGGAATTTCATAGCAGCAGCAGCAGCAGCTCCAGGCCTGGATTACTGCACTACACTCAAATTTGGAACCTCTACAGAGTCACCTTTATACTACAGAACCATGCCTTCTTTTTTACCAAATCAGCCTGCTCCAACTTTCTGTATTATTTGTTCATTTCTAGATGAATTAACCTACCAACATCTTTGGGGTAGAACTGGATGTGCTCCACAAACACCTAGTATTATCAGTTGGAACTTTTAGATTCCATTCCCTCAGTTTTCTAGTTTGACAACAACCCAATTTCCTTCTCTCAAATAGCATCTGGTTATTACTGCTAAGGGGGTATATTGTTTTTCCAAAGACATAGAGTCTTCAGGGTGTTGGAGGTCTTTGTGCAGTGATACTCCAGTTCTGGAGAGTGGGTGCATGGCCATCTTCCTAGGGCTCACTTCATGGTCCTGTTAATCTTTCATCTTCCCCTTTCTACTGTCCAAAGACAGAGTCAGAGAGTAAGATGTGTCTGATGACTGCATCTGACCCAAATCTACTATGCTCCTCAGTGCAGATTGACCCTTACATGATGTTATTGGGTTTCTGAGCCTCAAGCCAAGGTTAAAAAAAGGAAAGTGGAATTAAAGCTATGGCAAGCTCAAGCCTCCCATAAACTTTAACAAAGCCTCAAGTGACAGTCAGATCACTATGTAACTAGAAGGCATCATCTAGTGATTGAGATATGCCCAGTTTGGTTTCATTTTTTTTCTGCCTGCTGTTCAGTTTCACTCTGGAATAGTTTCTCATTGAGGAAGCTGTAAGTTCAGTCAGCCCACTCTATTTTCCTGAGTGCCAGTCAAGGAGACCACCATTAACAAAGAGCTGATTAATATCCATAGAAATTATTTTCAAATCCAAAATTCAATGTTCAGAGAAGTTCCCCCATAAAATAAGGTCCTGACTCTTTATATTATATTTATCCTTATGTCTTGAGTACATTCAAGTTTCTTGAACACAGGATAGGTATGCATCAACATGCCAGATAAATGAGCAAGTATTCCTAGAAAGACATAGAGTTCTGTTAGATCCTCCCTCTCTATTAAATATGTGTGTGCACATTTAGAGGCATAATTTGGAGGAATGGAGGGATCGAACTCCTGGGCACCCAGGCCAGAATTGAGAAGAACAAAGAAGTGTAGTCAGAAGTTTTCCTGTGTCCCAACTGGCCCGCGATTGGGACAAGTCTCTCTCACCCGTGACCCACAGCTGTTTATAAAATAATCACTCAGAGACTTATATTAATTATGAACTGGATGGCCTATGGCTCGAGATTCTTGCTAGCCAGCTCTTATAACTTAACCTATTTCCATTAATCTATAAGTTGCCATATGGCCGTGGTGTTACCAGTCTACTGGCATCTTGCTGCTCCTTGGATGGTAGCTGGCGTCTCCCCACCCCTCTGCCCTTCTTCTCTCTGTATCTCTACTGGGATTTTCCACCTAGCTGTAAGCTTTCCTGCCATAGGCCAAAACAGCTTTATTTACTAACCAGTGGGAGCAGCATATATTCACAGTATACAGAAAGACATCCCACAGCAAAGAGGCTAGGCTGAGAGGACCACACTGGATGTTTGGGAATTGAGATGCTTGGACTTGTTGTTTTTTTCATTAGTTGGCAGAATGAGGAAAGAAGCACTGGTTGGAAGTCCTCTCTAGCATGGAATGCCTCTTTCTATCTCAGAAGCAACACAGGAAGCACTTAATTACCCCCTGAAGGGTAGAAATTTCACACCTGTCCCTGGGCCAGGGTAGAAAGGAATGAGGATTTTGCAGGGTATCCCAATGTCACTTTTGTACGTACAGCTGCTCGGACTCTCTCTAGGTAGAGTTAATTAAAATTAGCTGAAAGCATTAGTGTCCCCACATCCATAAAATAGTAATTTTCCTACTGCAAAGTCATCTAAAATTTTGTGTCAGTTCACTTCCCTGTTTCCCCTGGATGACAGTCAAAGAGACCACCATCAACAAAGAGCTAATTAACTACCATAGAAATGATTTTCAAATCCAAAATTCAGTGTCCAAATTCTCCTAAGCAAGATCAGTAGGGAAGTTTCTCACAAAACAAGGAAGGCTCTGAACTTTATCCCTGTGAGTAAACGACTGTATCATAATATTACGAGGCTATTGGTTTCTATATTTCTACACATTCAGCAAGTTTAAGAAAACATGTAGCATTTGCAAAAGCATCAGAATTGATGATATTGTGAATGCATTGTTGTGTTTCATCACAAAGAATAAATTATTATAAACTAGAATAAAATATATCTATCATCAATGTGTCAAATACTAGAGCTTAGAACTACTTTATTTTTTGATTCATAACACTTAGGACTTTAAGTTTATTGTTTTTCTCCCATGTATAAAGTGTGTTCCATGACATTTCACATGTTTAATACTGTATGATTGCTGTGGGATGGTCTGTATGTCAAATGTGTTGCTGATTGGTCAATGAATAAATCACTGATTGGCAGTGGCCAGGCAGGAAGTATAGGCGGGACTAACAGAGAGGAAAATGGAGAGAACAGGAAGCTGGAGAGGGGGACACTGGCAGCCGCCATCAGGATAAGGAAGATGTAAAGTACCGGTAAGCCACAAGCCACGTGGCAAGGTATAGATTAATAGAAATGGATTAATTTAAGCTGTAAGAACAGTTAGCAAGAAGCCTGCCACGGCCATACAGTTTGAAACCAATATAAGTCTCTGTGTTTATTTGATCGGGTTTAAGCGGCTTGGGACTGGCGGGTGTCAGAGATTTGTCCTGACTGTGGGCCAGGCAGGAAAACTCTTAACAACATATGATTAGCTCTAAAATATAAAGCATTAAAGGTTGAGACACAACACTAGTTGTCAAGTGGGAAAGAAGTACTGACATATCCCCCCTTTAGCAAACCATGGCCTCTGTGTCCTCCCTTCTCTCCAAAAACCTCTGCTTCTACAGACATGTGACCTTAGGAGAATGGGAGAACCTGCTGGTGTGTCAACAAGAAGTAAAAGACCCCCATTTAGTTCTAAGCTATTTTATTACCTTGTATGAACTTCACTGGAAGCTGTAGAATTTTTCCTTCTCACTTATTTTGCATTAAAATACATGCACATTTTGTACATTTTGCCTGATTGGGGAAGTAGAGATTACATTCTGGCAGAGGGAATAACTTTACTTCACTCTGTGATTTCTGACCAGTTTTTCTTTTCCTATTTTCCCACACTGAGAGGTTGTCTCACAAGCTTAAGCTCTGATACTCAGTGCTCTAAGACACAAACACAGATTTATTTAAGCTATCACATTCCATCTCCCCTCTATCATTCAACTAAAAACTCCAAAATCCCTCTCTCTTTAACTTCAAATTGACTATTTAAGATTGCTTTCCCAGCCAACACTAAAAGGCCCTTCAGAGAGAGGCAGGTTTTGTCTGTGCCTTCTATTGCCATATACCTGGGGATGGTGCCATCTGCCTGGGGATGGAGAATCTGTCACTAAAGAAAACTAGGATGACAGAGAGAGGACATCTGGGACATGAAAAAGTAGGAGACAATGGAGGTTGTCAGATGGGACAAGGAGTATCAGGGATGTGTGGAAAGATTGAGGTGAAAGAAAAATCACTAAAACATGCTTTGCTCAGAAATGCCAAAATGATATCTAATGCCCTACATGCTAATCAAAAATCTAACACTGGCAAATGGGAATCTACATATACAGGATGTTAGCCATGGGCATAGTGTCTCCACTTCTCTTCCGCTTTTTTTTTAACCACTGTTCTTGCCAGCTGTAAGCTTTATCTAAAGGGAGTGTTCTTCACAAACTCAGTGTGCTCATAGCATTCTGCACTTAGATAGAGACC
Organism: Peromyscus californicus insignis; assembly: GCF_007827085.1. Classification (NCBI taxonomy): domain Eukaryota; kingdom Metazoa; phylum Chordata; class Mammalia; order Rodentia; family Cricetidae; genus Peromyscus; species Peromyscus californicus. The sequence goes on from NW_026294458.1 coordinate 69,313,176, forward strand.
TTAACATTAAATCTTTCTGGAGAGGTTGCCATTGTTACAAAACAGTAGTTGTTTATTATCAGGAACTAGTATAGCAAATATAACATATGGCAGTTTCAGAAGACATTGTTGGTTATCACCATCGGGGACTACTTTGGCAAAGAAGCCAAGGGTACAGCTAAACAACCTTCAATATGTAAGACACCACCCACAATAAAGAAGGAAGCAAGCCTGCTGTTGAGACAGAAACCCTGGCAGAGAGCTCTGGCAGCAGTCACTGGCAGCAATCACTGGCCATGTGGGTCAGTAAGAATTTGCTGTTGCCTTCGTTCCTCAGTTCCCCATCTTCCAGTTTGTCTTTAAAGAAGCTGCGTGATAGTAAGAGGAAAATACTTTGATATCCACATTAGGTTAAGAAGAACAAGTACTTCCTTCCTTAGAAAATGTTTATTTGTTCTAATTATCATTGCTAGATTAAAAAAATGACAGAAATATAAAATGTGGAGAATTGTTCTCATGCGGGAAGACCGCTACTTCGGGAAGATATCCTAAGTACTGTGTTACCTAAGTTGGCCAAAACCATAATTTCATAGGACCTGTTTGAAAGGCAGGTATAGCTTTAGATGACACTAATGCTGTGTTTTAGATTTTGTTCCATAGACAAGATCAAAGCTTGTGGTTCTTCAAAGACTCTTAGTATTGCCAGAAGAGCTCCCATTTCTAATGGCTCTCATTAAACTGAGGCAGCTATCTATGAATGTGATATGCCTCATCATGGAGATTTCTCTAAAACTACCTGCGTGGAAGAAAAGGAAGTCAAGGATGAGTCCTTGAGTTAGCTCCCTCAGCCCCACCCCCACCCCTACACAAAAACTGGTGCAGGAACCTATAGCTTCCTTTATCGGGTTTATTAATGGTCTGTCTCAGAACTGTCTATCTAGGACAGCTCCCACAGTGAGTAGGCAGTAATTGTATCTGTGGGTGTGAACAACTCTTGTGTTGTGTGCTAAGAATACAAGAAACTACCATTTGAATCCTACTCTGCCACTCAGCACAGCCCAGTAGGAAGTGAGAGCTTTGGATAGAAGAACTGTAAGTCTCCTCTGCAAGATCAAGTCAAATGCAGTCTTGCTATAGAGGTGAAAATGAGCCATCCTGTAACTGTCATAGGGATTAACTGAAAAATGCTGTCTCAACCATACAGTATCAACCACAGAGATCACGATCAACCGGCCGATTATTCTTGATTTTCTAAAAATTATTTTTGTTTCTCTGATTACTATGTCTGCTGTATTATTAAACACAGTAGAGACAGTGTCTTAACCGCCTGTGAAAGCCTTGCACAGAAGCTAGCAGTGAGTGGGCGTTTTTTGTGGTTGAACACGTTACCCTCAAAATATCATTTTGAAGTTCTAACTCTTGCAACCCAAAACCATGAATTCTTTGGGGATATAAGGTTTCTAGAAAGGTAATCAAATTAAATTGAGGTCATTAGGATGTTCCTATCTTAGTAACTGTTATCTTGCTGTGAAGACACAGCACAGCCAAGGCAGACTTTTAGAAGAAAGCATTTAATTGGGGGTTTGATTTGAGTTTCAGAGGATTAGTGAATAATCACCATAGCGGGCACATGGCTTCAGACAGGCAGGCATGACTTTAGAGCAGTAGCTGTGAGCTTACATCTTGTCCACAAACTGGCGGCAGAAAGAGAGGGAGGCTGGGGCTGGTGTAGGCCTGTGTAAATAAGTAACAGTGACACTTCTCCAATGAGGTCACACCTCCTAATTCTTCCCAAGCATTTTCACTAACTAGAGATCAAATATTCAAATATATGAGCCTATGGGGGCCATTTTCACTCAAATCACTGTAGTTTTCCTGCCCATTATGATGAATATCAATATAAAAAGGAGAAATTTTGGAATAGAGACCCATGCATACAGAAGGAAGACAATTTAGACAATTTGAGATACAGCATCAAGATACACTTGAGGATACTGAATGCTAGGAGAGCAACTTAGATCATATTCTTCCTCATGCTTTTGAGGGGGATTCACTCCTAAGAGTATCTTGGTTTCTACCTTTGAGCCTTCAGAATCTCAAGACAGTGCACTTCTATACTAACCCACAGGTTTTGGTGTTTGTTACAGTGACCCTAGGAAACCACTACAGTGTTGAATAAAAGATAGAATGAACAAGTGTTGTAGTTGGAAGGTTAGTCGGAAGGTTTCGAAACCTTCCAACTGCAGATTGTGAATGTAATTTTGCTTTTTAGAGTGTTTTATTTCCTGTATATCTTTTAAGATCCAGAAAAAAAAATCTCTACAGTACAATAGTCCTTTCTCGCCATTTTTGATGTGGCTAGATCTCTTGTGCATAGGTAAGTACACAATTGTTTCTCTTTCACCTGACAGAGACTCTACTTTTGTCTCTTCTTAATGGCTGGATAACTTCCCTTTGCAATTGTGGTCAAGTATGCATGAATTCTTCCAAAATGGAACATGTAGGTGACCGACCATGGCTCTCCACTCCTAAAGCACTTACTAGAATGCCCACAATGCTAGGCAAATACTTTACATTGAGCTACACCTATCCTACCTCCCCTGTCTAAATAGTTGTCCAGGCTTGCTTCTTCAGAAGTTCTGTTTTCTTCTGAGACATTGTAACAGCATTTTAACTTTTAAAGAGTGAAAAGGCCTTCTGGGTGCCTGTAGTTCTAACAATGATCCTGGTTATCCCTTGGGATACTGGGAGACACAACAACCCTTAATATTCGTCTGTAAATATGCAAATCATACACAAACACCCACAACTGACTCCAGACAGAAAGCTGACCACAGGAGGAGAAGGACAGCATCGAAGACACGTCTATCTAATTTGAAGACACTATGACCGATAACTCACAAGATTTTTAGAAACTAGAACTCCAAGTAAGTTAAGTTGGTTGTGGTTATGCACTTGCTATTCCATCATGAGTCACTAAGAATAACTAATATCAATAACTAGTATGAGTATTTATTCATCATTTATTTGATCCTAAAATGCTTTCATGAGGAATTTTTCAAACGTTTACTTCCTCAACAGTGTTTGATGCTAAACTGAATAATTAGTACCACTTTATTCCAATATGATACAGAAACAGAACTATTTTATCTTAAATAACCTTCCTAAATTAGTAAGTGGGATGGATCTGGAGGGAATTATATACCAAAGGGTAAAAATAACTTAATGAATATTGATGTATTACAAAATTTTAATTAAATATAGTCTCATAATCTAATTTGTTCTGATATTTTATTAACATACTTCTACATGTAATACCATAAAGATTATATACACAATCATGCAAAATTTTCTAATCATTTGAAGTTTTTATGGCAGCAGTCAAGTGTTTAAATGAAAAGCAATGCTGGCATTTTCTTTTATCTGAATTATTATAATTCCACTAAGATATTTTAAACATCTCTGTGTGACTGTGTGCGTGCACTTTCCTTTCTTACAGGTGAAAGAAACCAGCACTGGAGACACAAAGTATGCCCAGAAATACCTGTCTTTCCATGCAGTTGCTGGAGAACTGTCTTAGGGTTTCTACTGTTGTTATTAAACACTTTGACCAAAAGCATCTTGGGAAGGAAATAGGTTTATTTTGCTTATACTTTCACACCACAGTTCATCATCTAAAGATGTCAAGACATGAGCTGACGCAAATGCCATAAAGATGTACTACTTACTGGCTTGTTGCTCAGCCTTCTTTTGTCTATACCCCAGGACCACCATCTCAGGGGTGGCACCAATCAGAAAGGGCTGGTGCCTTCCACATCTTCTTTTTCATTAGTAAGACTAGAGATGGAAATTTCAAGGCACATGTCAAGAAATCATCTATTACTTATTAGAAGATGAGGAAAACAGATCAGTCCAGAAGAGGAACCAGGGGGTAGAATGTTCATGGAATTGGGGGAACTCCCAGAGTCTTATAGTAGCAGCCACTTGGCAACTAGTTACACATGTATTAAGAAATACTTCTGAATGTGGGTGACAGTTGTGTGGCCTGATCTGTTGTGGGGCCCCTGGCAGTGGGATCAGGATTTATCCCTGGTGCATGAACTGGTTTTTTGGAGGACATTCCCTATGGTGAGATAACTTGCTCAACCTGGATGCAGGGTGAAGAGGCTTGGTCCAGCCTCACCTTGGTATGCTAGACTTTGTTGACTCCCCCAGGGAGACCTTATCCTCTCTGAAGAGTGGATGGGGGTAGGAGGGGAAGGGGAGTGAGAGAAGGGGAAAGAGGGGGAACTATGGTTAGTATGTAAAATGAAAAAAATTAAAGAAAACGAGAAATGCACTACAGTCTTCTCCACAGGCCAATCTGCTAGGGGCGTGTTCTTGATTGAAGTTCCCAAATGACTGTAGCTTCTTCAATATAAAACTAGCCTACATAGAATTCAAACTTACAGCCTCATGCTTGCACAACAAGTACTTTATCCACTGAACTACCTCCCCAGCCTCCACAGCAAAGCTCATATTGTGTTATTTACCAAGAAGAGAGCTATTCATTCCGAGTTGTCTCAGAAAAGGCCATACAGGCATTTGGTCAAGCAGGGGCACATCCACTTACTTAAAAACAGGATGACTTCAAGGGATTGTAGAGTAAACTTTCTGATAACAGAAGAATCTGTGAGGGGACTAAGCATATTTACATTTGATTTGATATAATCTAATTTTTGTTTCAAAATCAGCCAAGTAAGCTAATCACCATATCTTATATTCATAACCAGCTAAGGAGATGGTTGGGACAGATTTCTTATTAGAACAAAGCCTGCTAATATCTATTTGTAAGTATAAAAAAATGTATGCACATTTTCACCACTGAGTCCAGGCAACTGGTCAGCAGAGAAGACGCATCCACTTTCTGGACACCTATGCCACCATATGCATAATTTGTAATTCAAATAAGTCTAGTTCACTGCTGTGGTACAGAGTAGTATCCTCATTATCGCCACATATCTCAGAGTGACTCACAGGAACCATAAACAGAAATCATTTATTTCGATTGTAGTTTACCTGGACATACTTACTAGTGATATATGCTCTGCTTTGTCCTTCTACAACAGGTCAACACTGGTAATGATTGATATCTGGCTAATTGGAAAGGTTGTTGATGCCCATGAATTCAATCGTTGATCCCTGTGGCTCCACAAGCTGTTGTAAGCTCAATATTGTTGGTGCATGAATAATATATCCTTAGTGAAAATCATACTGAATTGACACCAATAGTAATCACTGGTTTGCTCTGCAAATATTTTAAATGTCAGTAATACATCTGTACTAGTTGCCAAGAAGCTGCTATTGTAAGACTCTGGGAGTTCCCCAAAGTCCATGAACATTATACCCCTAGTTCCTCTTTTGGAGTGATCTGTTTTCCTCATCTCCTAACAAGTAACAGATACTTTCTCTTTTGTTTTTTTCAAGACAGGGCTTCTCCGTGTAGTTTTGGTGCCTGTCCTGGATCTCTCTCTGTAGACCAGGCTGGCCTCAAACTCACAGAGATCTGCTTGCTTCTGTCTCCTGAGTTCTGGTATCAAAGGCATGTGCCACCACCATCTGGCAACAGATACTTTCTTGACACATGACTTGAAATATCTATCTCTAGTCTTACTGATGAAAAAGAAGAAGATGGGGTAGAAGTAGCAAACTGGGTCTTCTCACTATATTGAATCAAAGTAGCAATGTCTAATTACTATGGCTGTTTGTTGCAATGTCCGTTTGTCTCTGGATAGAGGAGACAGTTTTTTGGCTTGAACTGTATAGGGGGCCTCCAGGCAGTGGGATCAGAACCTGTCCCTAGTGCATGAGCTGGCTTTTTGGAACCTAGTGCCTATGGTGGGACACTTTGTGCAGCCTTGGTGCAGGAAGGAGGGGCTTGGAGCTGCATCAACTAAATGTACCAGGCTCTGCTGACTCCCCATGGGAGACCTTGCCTTGGAGGAGGTGGGAATGGGGGGTGTGTTGGGGAAAAGGCTGGGGGGCAAGAGGAGGGAGGACAGGGGAATCTGTGGTTGGTATGTAAAGTGAATAAATAATCTCTTAATAAAAAATTTATTTAAAAAAAGTAAGAGGATCAGTTGAATGTAGTAGTTTGTTTTCACATTTGAAAGAGACCTTATGTCACATATATGAGATATGGTCGATGTTCTTTTCCATTTATTTTATTAAAAGTGTGATTTTAGTTGCAACTGATTTCTGAAAGCATCTAACTGTTTCCTAACGATGTTGAACATCCTCAGGCATGCTTCCCTTTCGTTACCATGTAGCTCACAGCTTCCCTATAAGCTGGCTCAGTAACTTTCTACATATAATTTTCACAAACCAAAGACCAGTAGGGAAATGTTCCAACATTCCAAACTGAAAGAATTGGTTCTCTATCTAACCAAGGGGGAAAAGTGTTATCTTTCCTGTCCTTTCTCGGGAGGAAAGCAATGAATTATTTTTCATTTAAATTTTCTTTTTATTTAGTAAAACCTAATTGCTGGCACAATATTTTCCTCATTAGAAAAGGGCACTAGCTAAAACCAGCTTGTAAATTTGCATATCTGAAATCCAAGGAAGAGAACCTTAAACCATTCAATCACTAGCAGTATGAGAAGAGCCACAAACAAATTAGACAGAATCGGCTCTCACCGTAGGGGGCCATTTGCTTTACCTCTGTAAGCTTACATTGGCATTCTTAATTATGCATACTATAAATATTATGTTCCAGAATTTTAAAGTTTACATTGATTTGCCACTTCATCATCGAAGCTTTGTCCAAGATTTAGATATCTACTGATAGTTGTCCTCACTCTATTGTTCACCTAAATTGCTGCTCTTGGGAGTTTAGGTGCAGTTAACCAATGGTGATGTAGTTGAGGAAGAGGAGGCTGACAAAAAGCTCACAGAAAGTATAGACAGTTAAAAAATTTTTTTTAATTTCTTATCAGGAAGTCTGGGTCACAAATTCTCTGTAGCCTTTTCTGAAAATTTGCATTAGTCATGTTAAAACAGAGCATCAAAGAACGGTGCTTTGTCAGCTCCAGGGTTATATTTACCTTGGAATGTTCTGCGTGTGAATGAACCGGCGAATGACAAATACACCAGGCACAGGGAGCCTTTTCTCCTCTAGGTTTCAACTCATTTTGGCCTGCAGCAGTGTACCCTGGAAATATTTCAGAGTGAGCTCTGGCAACTGTTTGATGACAAGCCTGGTCTTACATCTTTGCCTGGGTTAGGTAACGACCATCCCCCTTCGCTATTCCCAAGCTCCTTCCTCGTCTGCAGGAGCTGAACAAGTAATTCTTTTTGACATATAGCTGCTTGTCTTTGGCCAAGATAGAGTCATGTTTCCTTCTGCCTTCTCGATCATCCCAGCCTACAAAGAGAGAACAAGCTCCTTCATCAAAGGCAGGCAGTGGCTCGATAATCCTACCTGGGTTCCTGGGTATTGCTGCATCAGAGACAAGTGTGTTCCAAGCTCTTTCTACCATAGGTCATCTCGAGGATGATAAAAATTTGTAAAGTACAGGAGGAAAAGGAAGAAGGCGGGTCAATATCTCAGCACATTTGTAACATATTCAGGGGGCATGTGCAGACAGAGTTCTGTCATAAAGGAAGACAGTTTGTCCTGTGTGCAATCAGCTAGAAATAAAGAACTGAGCAGAAAACTTTCTTAAGTCTTATCCATAGTTTATTTTTCAACATTTACTTTTTACAATTTATTGTGTATATATACATTTACACGCGTGTCTGCCCTGGCACACATTAGTATACACATACACACACACACACATACCACACACACACACACACACACATACACACACACACACCCTAGGCTGGAATATTCAATGGAAAATATCAGAAATGGATAATTAATGAATTTTTAATTTCAAATTATGAATGGTTCCCTGTAGTGTCATGAGCTCTGACATTATTTTACAAAAATGCTAGTCATTTCTTTGTGTAATGTGTCTATGCTCTCTGAGTATACTACCTTCCCATTAGTTACTAGGAGATACTTCAGCTGTCAGTTTGACTATCACAATATTGCAATTTTTTTTTCATGAAACTCTTATTTCACTCAATTATACCCATAAGCTTCAAGAATTGTAATGCTGTCAGTTCAGACATGTCAAGAAGAACCTAAAAAATATTTCCTTTGAATGAAAAAAAATGCAAGCATAAGGAAATGTTGTGAAAAAGAAGTATCATATTCATATAGCATTGAAAACCGTATGTCATTATACTTCTAGTTCATTATTAGTTTTACTGTCAAGCTCTTGCTGTTCTTAATTTATATGGGAAGAAATGCAGCCTGCAACCTACTATTCATTGGTTCAGACATCCACTGGGGGCCTTGGAGTAAATCCTGTGTGGATGAGGGGAGGTATGGTAGTGATAGGCACCTGGTGCTGCTCATCTCTTCAGGCATGAACTACTTCAGTCCATCAGCTAAGGTGTTAACCACAGCAGCCAACCTGCTTATTAGAGACTGATTTCTGCTACTCCTGGCAAGGTCAAGGGAGACTATCTTTGCTGGTGGCATTTGTTTCCTTGTCAATCTCTTCCCAAATCAGAAGAAAAAAAAGAAGAAAGGAAGGAAGGAAGAAAAAGAAAAGAAGCTGAAGCAAGGCCAGGAAGGACAGGTCTCCTTACTTATGCTCAACCCTGTCTAACTGTGTAGAAATTGACTCCCCATTGGCTCTAGTTTACTCTTGTTACCATGGTGATGGGGAGCCCCCCCCCCCCCTTCTGTAATTTTTTTTAACCCTTCTCTTTCTTCAACAGGAGACTTTTCAGTTCACGTCTTCTCCTTGGAGGCCTCTGAAAGCCTGGCTTTTCCCTCGTCACTAACAGGTTCTCTTCTCAGACTCCAAACAGTTAAAATCTCCCTTCAACTGCGTGGCACCTTATTTGCATGCAACATTGCTTTGTGATTTCTTTAGCACGTGCCCGCCTAGGAAACTGTACCTTAAGCCTTAATATACTCTGATCAAATATTTTAGTTGTATAATGTGGGTATTAGCATAGTTTTTTAAATCAACAAAACACTGTTTATGTAACCTGCATAGACTTAGGTGGTTATGAAGATTTATAATAAAAGATCTGTAGGAATCAGTGGCCAAGACAGAGAATATTTTCAAAATTTCATTTGTGGGCTTGAATTTAAATCTACACAGCTGTGCCACGCCCCAATTAAAATAAAGGGAGATGAGCAGAGAGATAGGAAGTGCATTTGTCTCCTGGTGTGGAACAGGTGGATGACATTTTATAAATAGTCACAAGGAGGAAGCTAGTTCTTTTTTTTAAACTAAGAATTTTTTTTATTCATTTCACATACCAATCAAAGATCCCCCTCTTTCCTCCTCCTGCCCCTCCAGCCTCTCCGACCCAACCCACTCCCCATTTCCTCCTACAAGAAGGTAAGGCCTACCATGGGGAGGTATATTTAGTAGAGTCAGGTCCAAGCCCCTCCCCCTGCCTCAAGGCTGTGTGAAGTGTCCCATCATAGGTAGTGGGCTCTAAAAAGCCTGCTCATGAACCAGGGATGGATTCTGATCCTACTGCCAGGGGCCCCTCAAGGAGATCAAGCTACATAACTGTCTCGCTAAGCAGAGGGAAGCTGTTTTTTATGCTTTGACTTCCTGTTGATAAAGCAGCAATGTATGAGGTTTAGAAGTTGCTAGTTGCCTGAATAAGATCATTCATACTTTTTGTTCCAGTGAACTGTTGTTCTTTATAGAGGCAATCAATATCACCCTCACCAGCACTGGATGGTCTGGGACCTCAGGCAAAGAGCTAGTTAACATGCACTTTTACTTATATTTTTAAATTGAGTGCTTTATAGTTCTAAGTCACTGCTCTGGATTTCTGCTTAGACTGTAGTCCCTGCCTTTATAAACCTGTCTACCATGCATGGCAGGCAATAAAGAAGATAGAGGCTAACTATCAAGAGAGAACATCAGACTATTTAAACTAGCCTGGTTGTACATCGCAGTTAAGTTGGGGGGCATCAACCAGAAGAAAGCAGCAGGAGTAAAATACTCTGATTCCTCAGTTCTACCCCAACTCTCTAGGGATGAGTGTAGCTTGAGCTCTTCTCCATGTTCCCTAGAGGGTCCTGCTGTGGATCTGGGTTAAGCTACAAGTAAGGAGCATCAGCTTCCCCCAGCATCAGGATCTTCTGGGCACCAACTTCCAGATATTCTGACTCAGGAGGTAGGATGGGCCTCAGAATCTTCATTAACTAGTTCTCAGGTGCTCCTGAGGCTGTTCATCAAGAAAGAACATTTTCACAACTTAGCAAAGGATTCCCAAAGCAGGATCAGAAGGATGCATGAAAAATGAAAAAAAAAAAAAACGGATCGCCAGAAAGCATTTGAGGCATAATACTTGGCATTTGAAAATACCCAGAAGAAGAAAGAATGTTTGGAAAATTGAAAGATGTCATTGTGTCTGACCTGATGTTAAGAGTTTTCAGATGTATCTTTGAAGTGGCAAAGGAAAATCAGGTCTGGGTGACATTATAAACACTATCAAGGAGTTGGACTTTATCTTACAGTGTGAATGGTAACCTACTAGAGGACCCTAAGTGGAAAGAGAACATCCTCTGATTCTTAGATTTCTCATCTTAGAAAACTAACACAGATAGTTTCCCCACACACTCAGTCTCTTCCAAATACTTCTAGTGGCAGAGTAAAGCAGAAACATTGATTTAAAAACCAATCCACAGAAGTCTGAGACTGAGTGGTGAGGTGCTTAGGTGTGGGAAGAATGAGAGATGACTTTGCTTTGGGTTTAGATGGCTGGTTAGATGGTGGATGTGGAACAAAGATATCCAAGCCACTTGACTGTCAGAAAATTACCCAATGACCTTGAAATTCATATTCTTCGTCAGTAAAAGAGGACTACTCACATGTAAATCATGGAGTGATGTACTGTCTGGCTTAAATGAAGTCACAAATAAGATATATAACAGAACTTGGTAAGCGGATCCTTTGCTTCCTGCCTTCAATTTTTTATCTCTTCTTGGTCCCAGGGGGTGCAAAGCACAGACCTCCAAGCACATTGCTTTATACTTCCAACAGTGTAGCCGTAGTTTCCTCCCTTCAACCTCCAGTATCTAATCTCTTAGTTCTAGTAGGGAAACAAGAAAAACCAAGGAGGTATCATCACAGCCCTAGCACCAAAGAATAGAATAGAGTGAAGCCATTTATTGAAAATCAAAATTCAAAAATGATTCCTGAAGAAAATATTTCTGAAAATAAAGTCAAGTTCCTTGAAGTGAAGTGACTTGTTGCTTCACACAAAAAGATTGTTTAGTACATATACTGGAGCCTGCTTATTAAAGATGCTTGATGGACAGGGCTAGCTCATCCTTCTTGGGCCAATGCTTATCGGGACGTTTCTGTGCGTGGTTAAGCCCCAGAGGAAATTATTTAACTTATGATAGAACCAATCTACCCAATGATCAGCAATCTTTCCATAAAGTTTTATGCTACGTAAGCCCTATCAAGAATGGAATCTGCTGGCCATTGCACTGTTTTATTCCATTCTTCTCTCACTCTAGTGTGATGAAAATTGAACCTCATATTGTCAGGTCATTTCCTGGCAGTGGAGCAAATGAATTGTTATACACTAACAGGCTCACAGATGAAAATTCTCGACTTTGTGTCTCAGTTTATAAGAAGCATATTCTGCTTTAACCTCATCTAAGGAACGTGTTCCTAGGGTTTGTCTTTATTTTTTAACACCCTTATTTCTTTTATGATTAAGTAAGCAGACTTCCAAAGAAAAGGAAATGATAGTAAATTAATAAGATTTGGGGCTGGAGAGATGGCTTAGTGGTTAAGAGCACTGACTGCTCTTCCAGAAGACCCAGGTTCAACTCCTAGCACCCACATGGCAGCTCATAACTGTCTGTAACTCCAGTTTGAGGGGACCTTTCACACAGACATACACACAGGCAAAACATCAATGCACATAAAATAAAAATAAATCAATTCTTTTTTCTTTCTTTCTTTTTTTTTTTTTTTTTTTTTTTTTTTTTTTTTTTTTTTTGGTTTTTCGAGACAGGGTTTCTCTGTGTAGCTTTGCGCCTTTCCTGGAACTCACTTGGTAGACCAGGCTGGCCTTGAACTCACAGAGATCCGCCTGGCTCTGCCTCCCGAGTGCTGGGATTAAAGGCGTGCGCCACCACCGCCCGGCTTTCTTTTCTTTTTATTAAGAGATTTTTTATTCGTTTTACATATCAATCATGAATTCCCCTGTCCTCCCTCCTAAAACCCCCCAACCTCCACCCCCAAGCCCACCCCCATTCTCATCTCCTCCAAGGCAAGGTCTCCCCTGGGGAGTCAGCAGAGCCTGGTGCGTTCAGTTGAGGCAGGTCCAGTCCCCTCCTCCCTGTACCAAGGCAAGTGTCTCAGCATAGGCACTAGGTTCCAAAAAGTCAGCTCATGTACTAAGGACAGGTCCTGGTCTCACTACCTGGGAGCCCCCAAACAGTTCAAGCTAGACAACTGTCTCACTTATCTAGAGTGCCTAGTCTAGTTCCATGGGGGTTCCTCAGCTATTGGTTCACAGTTCATGTGTTTCCACTAGTTTGGTTAGTTGTCTCTTGTAGATGTAACCAACAGTCTTATTAAATAAGAAACACAGAACCAATGCAAAGAAGAAAGCCAAGAGAAGAGATCAGAGCTAAGAGCCTTACCTGCCTGCTGCAGCTAGTCTCTTCAGTCAAGAGACCTCTCCGAAAGAGAGCTACTTTCTGTCTGTTTGTCCTCTATTCTGCCTTCTCATTGGTTGTAAAACTAACCACATGACTGCCTCGTCACTGTCTGTTGGCTGTATCCTTGAACACACAGAGATCTACCTAGCTCTGCCTACCAAGTGCTGGGATTAAAGGCATGCGCCACCACTGCCGCCCAGCTCTGTTATGGCTTGCTATTAGCTCTGACCCCCAGGCAACTTTATTTATTAACATACAAATAAAATCACTTTTCAGTACAAATAAAATACCACCTCTGTACTTTTTTCAATTATGGTCTCGATATCTCTTGCTCATATGATCCCTCCTCTCTCTCTCATCGATTGAACTCCTGGAGCTCCACCTGGGGCTTGGCCATGGCTCTCTGCATCTGCTTCCATCAGTCACTGAATGAGAGTTCTATCATGACAGTTAGGGTGTTCAGCCATCCAATCACCAGAGTAGCTCAGCTCAGGTACCCTCTCGACCATTGCCAGTAGTCTATAGTGGAGTCATCTTTGTGGATTCCTGGGGACCTCTCTAGCACTCTGATTTGGAGCATACTTTAAAAATCCTCTTCCTTAAAACATTCCATTTTGAAATATGAGATAAATGGCTCCAGAAAATATGTCTTTCTATTTGGTCTGATTGTGTGGCAATCCCACAGATGAACAGCTCAGCTAAGACCAGTACAAGTTAGGCTTAAGGGTAGGTCTCTGAAGACAAGCAGAAATGTCTTATTTCCTAATTTGCCAAGAATGACTTTCAATCCCCAAAACAGCATCCATTCTAATGCATTATTTATGAAAAAAGAAAATGCTATATTTTCTTAACTCTGCAAGGTTTGGATGGGGTGTGTCAGAGAGAAAAAAAATTATTGTTTCTTTTCCATGAATAAAATATTATTGATGCCAGCAAGTATGTGTTTGTTTGTGTGAGGGGGCCTATGATCTTTAATGACAGCTCTTGACATGCATTATAGATTATAGATGATTATAACACCACAAAGGAGCAAAGTTTTAAATTGGTCTTTTCTTGGTGTGTGCTTGTGTTGATTACCCCAGTCAAAAGAGACACATTCTTTTTATGTGTATGTGTGTTTGTGTGTGCTTGTGTGTCAGGGTGTATGTATGTGGAGGTCAAGTATTGACATCTGGTGTCCTCTCTACCTCCTAATGTCATTATTATATTTTGATGTAAGGTCTCTCCCTGAATCTGTGGCTTACTGATAGACTGGACTAGCTGGCCAGCAAGTTCCTGAGATCTTTCTTTCTGTCTCCACTTCGTAGCCATGGGATTTTGGGTACATGCCACCACACTTTTTTATGTGGGAACTGGGGCTCTCAGGTCCTTATGCTTTCATAGAAAGCACCTTAACCATTGAGCCAACTCTTAAATTTCAATGTGTCCCTTTTGACAAAATACTGTGGACTATCCATGAAAAGAGAACTTTAGGCCGGGTGGTGGTGGCACACGCCTTTAATCCCAGCACTCGAGAGGCAGAGCCAGGCAGATCTCTGTGAGTTCAAGGCCAGCTGGTCTACAGAGTGAGTCCCAGAACAGGCACCAAAACTACACAGAGAAACCCTGTTTCAAAAAATAAAAATAAATAAATGAATGAAAGAGAACTTTAGGTTGATATATGCAAAGAGCAATTTAAGGGAGTACCTGGTGTGGTGATATTGTGTTCCCCAAAATATTGTGCACCCTAATAAACTTATTTGGGGTCAGAGAACAGAACAGCCACTAGATATAGAGGCCAGAAAATGGTGCACACACACCTTTAATCCTATCACTTAGAAGGCAGAGATCCATCTGGATCTCTGCGAGTTTAAAGCCACACTGGAAACAGCCAGACATGGTGACTCACACCTTTAATCTCAGGAAGTGAGCTTTTAATCCCAGGAAGTTTTGGCAGAAAGCGGAAAGGTATAGAAGGTGTGAGGACCAGGAACTAGAGCTGGTTAAGCTTTTAGGCTGTTAGCAGCAGTTCAGCTGAGATTCATTTGGATGAGGACTCAGAGGCTTCCAGTCTGAGGAAATAGGATCAGTTGAGGAACTGGCAAGGTGAGGTGGCTGTGGCTTGTTCTGCTTCTCTGATCTTCCAGCATGCACCCCAACACCTGGCTCTGGGTTTGTTTTTATTAATAAGAACTTTTAAGATTCATGCTACAACCTGGTGGTGGTAAATATTCAATGTGTATCCCAATGTATGTTCTTATTTAATATTCTTTTTCTCAAATGACTTCTCAGCTCAATGGCTGAGTCAAATCAACTGGATTCTGAAAGTTCCACTCATTTACTATGATAACATCTTTTCAAAGATATGATCTCATAAAAAGCAACATCTTCATGGTCCATTTTTTTTTTGCTGGAGATATCTAGCTGACAAGGCAGAGATGTCTGGTTGGTGAAGGTTAATGACAGATACAGTTGTGACCTGCAGGGTGCAAGGGCAAGAATCTGGCACCTAATTTTGTTCCTTAAAACACTAAGTGCTTTGCAGTAAGTGGAATTGAACTTCAGCTTTGGTACTCATTAGCTTCATGTTCTTGGTCAAGTTATCCAACTTCTATGACCTCAAATTTGCTCATCTGTAAAATGAAGCTAATTATACTTATCTCCAAGTAGGTATTGCATCTTCATTAGGGGTATTCAATGAAATAGAATATGTGAATAGTTCATTAGATGGGAGGTAGATTCTCTTTACTTTGAAATTAGTGTTAGATAGAATTTCCTGCCACACTTCTATTTGGTCATTATCACATTTAGCCAGATCATTCTTTACAACCACAGTCTTGAGCTTAAGAAGACCTTCCAAGATTTATATACCTAGAACTTAAAGTTAAAATTGTCCATCTTTTACATGTGTATTCACTATTATATGGTAACATTATTGGCATGTTTACAAACACAGTTACAGAAAAATGCAGGACTACAGACGATTCAGGGAAACATTTACATTCTGAGTAGAAAGTAGGTGCTCTTCGTTGAATTATTCATGATGTTAAATACCCCAGACCAATAGCTGAGGAGCCCCCATGGTACTGGACTAGGCCCTCTGGATAGGGGAGACAGTTGTTTAGCTTGAACTGTTTGGGGGCCCCAGCCAGGCAGTGGGATCGGGACCTGTCGCTTGTGCATGAGCCCGGACATGCCTTTTGGAGACCAGTGCCTAGTAGCCTTGGTGCAGGGAGGAGGGGCGTGGACCTGCCTCAACTGAATGCATCAGGCTCTGCTGACTCCCCAGGGGAGACCTTGCCTTGGAGGAGGTGGGAATGAGGGATGGGTTGTGGGGGGAGGCTGGGGAGTAGGAGGCAGGAGGAGAGGGGAATCTGTGATTGGTATGTAAAATGAATAGAAAATCTCTTAATAATAATAATAAAAATACCTCAGAGGTTGCCTAAGGCTTCATTTCACTTTGCTAACTAAGGTAAACCTGCCTGAAATGTAGAGATATCAGCAGAGAATCTCTGCCTGCACCAGGAGAAGCTGAAGCAGCCTGGAAAACAAGCCTAGCTCTAGGGGGTGGGGTGGGATTCAGGCAAACATCCCTGGTATGCTCAGCATCACTTTGTTGAATGGTTTCAGGTGGGAAACTTGTTTCTGATGGTTAGATATTGCCTTTAATTACAGAATAATTGTCCTATAGATTTCCTATTCATCTCAATAACGTATTTCAGTGTTCTGTAACTGAATCATTATTGCCTTTGTCATGCTGTCTCACTTGCCTCATGGATGACATATTGGAAGGCAAGGGGAAATAATTGGGTACCAAGTTTATATGGATGTGACATCAAGACAGCAGGGAAGAAGTTCTGTGCCTCGAGTATGATTTCTTCCCACAATCCCAAATCATGCCTCCTCATCACCCGAGATTTACACATCTCACATGGAATAGCTCCACAACACAAAAGAAGTGTTGAATTAAAAACTAGAAAACAAGGCTGGGGAGATGGCTCAGTGGAGAAGATGCTTGCCACACAAGCGTGGGGACCGGAGTGAGTTCGATCCCCAGGAGACATGTAAAAAAACCACATATTACAGTCCCAGTCCTAGGAAAACAAAGACAGGCAGATCCCCGAGGCTTTCTGGGCAGCCAGCACAGCCAAAATAAGCAAGTTCCAAGTAAAAGAGAGAGGCTGTCCTGGAAAACAGTAAGGTGGACATTGACGGGGAAGATACCTCAACTTGACCTCTGGCCTGCACATGTATGTGCACACATGTGCACTCAAGCACGTGCATATGTGTGCATGTATCACTTTTTTTCCAGTGTCCTTTAAAATCTGTGATTAAGTTTTCAAAAGATACTTTCTAAAACAATATGGGTGGCATAACATTTTATCAAGAGAATTTCCTAAGCACTGCTACCAAAGGCTAATAGTCTATTGAAAAACTTAGCATGGACTTTGAAGATTTATCTTCATATTTTAAAATTACCTCATTTTCTGTTATTATACAGAAATGCCTCACTTCGTAATAGGGTGTGCTCCAAGAACTGGGCTGTTAGGTGATTCTGCATTGCTTGAAGATCACAGCAAGTACTTACACAAACCTGGAGGCTGCACGGTTTTCATGTGTGCTGCGGACTGGCTGCTGGGGCTGTGGTGAGCAAAGCAACATGGGGTTTAAATCCAGCAGGAGGGAAAACAAAACAATCATAAGACGTGGTGAACGTGAGACGCAGGAAGCTGATGCCACTCTATCATATCATGTTGTTTTACGTAAAATTTTCCCACACATCCTCGAATAATGATGGATATATAGGGTTACTGACACAAACGTGTAACAGTCTCATTGTTTCTTATCATTATTGGTTATCGTGGACTGTGCGTAATTGCATGAACTCCCTCTGTGCTCCACAGGCAGTGCAGTAGGTTCGCAAACACTAACCTTACCACAAATGTGAGTGATGCAGTTATGATGGCTCTCATGTCACTAGGTGACAGGGATTCTTCAGCTTCGTTATAGCAAGCCTTCTGCCATGAAAGCTTGTTATAGGGTGCCTGGTCATGCTCGGGTGTCAAGAGGTATCATACTCATGGCGAGGTGAGTGCAGCGCACTCATCCTGAGTGACAGCTCTATGTACCACCGTGAAAGGAATCCGACACTTATTAGAATCAAAGTGGAGTCACCTGAGTTAATGATGACAACAAGGAATCCTGTAAGATCAAAAGGCTAACAAGAAAACATTCTTATGTCCAGTTGTGCAATAGGAATGACCATGTAAGACCTCCCAAGAACCAGAGGCTTATAAAAGCCACAAGAACCGTACACAAACATTCTTGTCAGGAAGATAGCTCCTTTGTTACTATCTGGTCAACTTCAGACTGATAACACCACTGATTCTAATCATGTGGCCAAGTATCATTATTTTAAAATATGTACTTCTTTTTTTTTTTTTAAAAAAAAAAAAAAAAACTTGTCCTTCATCCAACCTCTTTAAGTCTTCCCAGAGTTAAATGTATTTTGTATATATCTTTGTATAGGTCCTGATCTCCCCATGGCTAGTTATAACCCAATAAATATCTTTCTTTGGAGAATCCCTTGTTGATTGTCATTTAGGTCAAAACCCTATGTAGCTGTCTCCTAGTCAAGATTAGAACCCATCCAGTTTTTGTTAGAGTCCTCTTGTACCCTCCTTTGTCTAAGTAACTTCCCCAGAGAAAATATTTCCTATCGCTTTTTGCAGTGAAATTTGACCAGTAACTTGATAGCTTAAATAAAATCACCTTATTCTCTCACAATGTGGGAGGCAATAAGTAGGAGATGTGGGATTCTTCCACATGTCTTCACTCCCTCTGAGAGCTCTAGGGATAGGCTGCCCTTGCTTGTTCCAATTCTTCCTGGTTCCAAGCATGCCTGGGCTCATGGCCAAGTTACTCTAGTCTCCCCCTCTGCTGTCAAAGTCAAATGCTTTTTCATTCATTTTTTTATTAGCTTTTTTCTGGTGTCTCCTTTGTGTGTTCCTTATGAACATACTAATCGTTTAAGCTCTTTGGGTATTGCAGCATGCATCTCTCCTCAAGATATTTAAGTTATTTACATATTCAAAAGCATTTCCCAAATAAAATCGCTTTTACAGGTTCTGGGGTAGAGTTGTGTAGATGTCTTTGTTAGTTTCCCCTTCAGCTCACTACAGTGCTACTTTGAATTATTCACCATACACCATTATATCCTGTCCATTTGTGGACTTAAAGAACATGTAAGCAAATGTGAGCTCTTATCTTGTGCTTCTTTCACTGTTCTGTTTTGAAAAAAGAAAAAAGCATTAGTGAAGAAATCTCTGGAACACCTCCACAGTTCATTAAGGTTGCCTTGGGACTAGATTGGTTGGAACAGGACAAAGATGGTCCTGTTGTTTGTGAACAAATGAGGCAGCTCACTGGAGGGACACTGCTCAACATCAATTTCTAAGCGAGAACACCTAACAACAAAAAAATTCATTTGATACAGGAAGTTTCTGGAGAGTCTACCGTTTTAAGAAACTTGGTCTATAGAAATTGAATCTATACCCACTAAGCCCTCAGACAAGAGTGCTTCTTTAGAAAGAAACAATTGATGTGTAGCTTAGCTTTGAATAATAATAGCTTCACAAGCAGGGGTACAAGAGACTGGGAGTCTCTTTGCATCTCGACATTCAGTCTTTTCATTTACCTGAGATTCATTGTGATGCATTTGTTTCTTCCTCTTTAATGAATGGATATTGCTTTCCTAAAATTTAAATTTAGTTTCAAATACATATTTATGATATCATTGTCTGTGCTCAAGCAGGTGATTTTAAGATGATCTATAAGTATAACCAGGCAAATGCACTGCTCAAATGAATTCTGCCAAGACATTTCCCATTAATCTTGGGAACACTGCAGGTGCATTTATTAACACAGAGGACTTTGTATTAGAAACTCATGATCCTTTCTGACATATTAAGCCAGTTTTAATTTGTTCTTATCATTAAGAAACTTTTTATAAAAAAAAGATATTAGATAAATCCAGGGTTAGTCAGCATAGAGTGATTTGGGGCTCTTGGGGAAGCAAAGGAAGTTATTAATCTTATGTAAATGCTTGCTTATTTTTCAAAGCTTCTAGGTCTCACCAAAATCAGTAAGATACATGGACTATCTGGGGGGAAGAGAGGAGGAAGACAATTTCCTGTTTATTTAATTGATACACTGTAACTTTTTTCTTGGCAGGTAGAGCCCACTAATGGAATCTGCAGAGTGCAATCATTATTAGAAATATCACCATGACATTTGATTAATTCAGTCTATTCAGTTTTAGAACACAAATCATGTGTTTATTCTAACAACATAATTAATTACTCTTTCCTTCTTTGGTATTTCCAGGATATTTAGAGATTCTCCCCACCCTTAGCATTTTTATGTCAACGCATGGCTAACTTCTTCTTCCTTGTCTGTTAAATTTGAGTCCATTGCCATAGGACAGAAAGATTATCCGGTAGCACATCACAACACCACACATCTATATAATCTCATCAGTGATCTGGTTATACATTTGAATGATTTATGCATTTCATTGCTGACTTATAAGGCTAGGAACTGAGTAGAGAAGGCCTGGCTGCTCTTTCTTATAACATCCCTTATTATCTCTCATTTTGGTTCGTATTTTCTCTGGACTCCTATAATAAAGCACTTCTCAGTCTCTATTAACTAATCTGTATGCTAAATTTTCAAGCTAAGACAATGTCATTGTACTAGGTGATTTGTCTCACCCTTTAGTCATTTGTTTCCTTGTCGAGTCATCCAATAGTCTTGGGGACTAAAGACAACATTTAGTATTAAAAAGAGATAAGGTCTGTGCCCTGTCAGAGCTTATATCTTTTTTTTTCTTTTTTTTTATCTCTTACTTGCCACTTTATGCCTTTTCAAAATTGGGTGTACCTGACTGAAATATATGCACTGGGCTGGAGAGATGGCTTAGCAGTTAAGAGCACTGGCTATTCTTCTAGAGATGACCGGCCACACTAGTGGAAGCCCATGAACTGTGGACTGGTAGCTGTGGAGCCCCCATGGAACTGGACTAGGCCCTCAGGATACGGAAGACAGTTGTTTGGCTCGAACTGTTTGGAGGGCACCCAGGCAGGGGGATCAGGATCTGTCCCTGGTCTATGGGCAGGTTTCTGGAACCTGGTGCCTGTGGTGTAACACCTTGCACAGCCTTGGTGCAGTGGAAAGGGGCTTGGACCTGCCTAGGCTCAGTGTGCTGGGCTCTGCTGACTCCCTATGGGAGACCTCGATTTGGGGGATGTGGGGATGTGGGGTGGCTTGAGAAATAGGGCTGGAGGTGGGACGAGGAAGGAGGGGGCATCTGTGGATGGTATGTGGAGTGAGCAGAGCTTATATCTTAGTGATGGGTCAAACACGGTCAAGCATTAATAGTACATTATATTGGGATAAGTACTGTACAGACAAATGATACAAGATGTCTTAGGAGCTTGAATGGGTGAATTGCTATGAAAAAATTTCTTGTTTTACTAAATAAGTTGGTCAAGTTAATCTTTATAAAAAGATAACTTGGGGAGATACTCAAAGGCGAGGAAGAAGAAGGCATTGTGATGATCTGAGAGGTACTGAAGATATTAGGGAACAAGACCAGTAGTATTGGAGCAGCAATACACCTGGTATGAACCGAGAAGGACAGGAAGAACACATCAAGTGTGAGTGAATTGGAAAGCCACTGGAAATGACCAAGGTCAGATTGACCTGAGCCCTGTTTTTCTGAGCAGTGGCTGTAGAAACTCTACCATTTGAGTTCCCAGAATAGCATACTGACAACAGAAAACATGTACCAATATAAATTAGCTAACTCTTGTGGGTGATCATCTTATTTACCTAAGGGAAAGCCAGACATGACCAAATTCTCATTCATTATCTTCCAAGTGAATGACTTAAATATTTCTCACAGACCAACTGGACTAAGATGTCTAAATCGGACTCACCTAAACTTCAGTTCAGTGTCTCTTCATTACAGGATCTTGAACTTAATTTATCTCTAATTATAAGGAAGAATGTCAATCCACAATGCTTTCTGAAAATCACCCACCAGGAAATACAACTTCTGCTCCTCTGTCCATCAAACCATCTGCTCCTCCCACTCCCTCATACCTGGTTCTTTCCAGCCTGGATCACTCCTATAAAAGAAAAGACCCTTTTGGCCTTTTTTTTTGTTGTTGTTCCTTGAAGATCTCCTATCTAAACTTTCTCTATGTTGCAGTAGCTCCTATTCCACTATTTCAATATCCCTTTCTTGCAAAGGTTTCCCTGGACAAAACCTTTTTTTACTTAGAGCCAGATGTGTTTTCTGTTTGCTAGAGATTCTGAATGGAGAATGGGCATGGGTGATGGTAGTTTGTGAATAAAGGGTTCCACCTGGGCACTGAGTGGAGAAAGTATGCAGAGCTGCATAGAGAAAACAAAAGAGGTACTGGGAGACAATTTGGAAATGCATTAATAAAATAGCAACATTGTTTTGTAAGAAGTGTTCCTGCCTGTGGCCTGTGTTTGATTTTCAAAAATACAGTATTTTGGAAGCTCATGGATAATCAAAGGCTGCTAGATGGAGGAAGCAGACTAGGAGACATCCCTACAGGGGCCCTCTGTTATCATATGTAAAATAGAGTCTTCCAGGGAGGTGGCTTAAGAAAAGATACAAATAAAGACTGAGATCTTGATGATTGACCCGATGAGGAGATTCAGGTGATTCAGCAAGTTGTTTATTCAACTAATGCTTTGTAGGTACCTCTTTTGTAAATACGATTCCAAAATCTTGGATATTCCAGTGAACACATGGATTTTCCTTTAGGGGATTTGCATTCTAGTTAGAGGGTACAGAGTCTAAATAAGTCATCATTTAAAGAAGTTCAGGTTGCGGTGGTAGAGTGTGGTGAGAAGTTGCTTAGGAAGGAGCACCTGGGAAGCTGGTAGATTTAACCTGGATGATCTGAGGATGTGACATAAACAGAAAGAAGCAGCCAGAGGCCGAGGCACAAATGAATAAAGGGTACAGACTGGGTGAAGAGTGGAGAAAGTCTGTAGAACTGCAGAAGGGACAAGGAGAGGTGTCAAATCCTTCGGGGCCAAAACACAGGGATCATCCAGTAACAGATGACATAAGTGTGGCTGAATCTAAGGAGAGTGTGGTATGAATTCTCATCAAAGACAGAACCTGCACCAGAGTCCACAGAACTTCCAGAAATGCGGTTTTATCCACAGCATTGTGGAGAGCCAGAACTATCTGGGAAAGTGGAGGCTGGAACCTGCTCTCCATTAGACCTTTCCTTATCTCTGTATAATCCTAAAAGCAGAGAAAGGAGTGGGTCTTTACTAATACTAGGCTAGAAAAAATAATCTGCTCTGTACGAATGGAGTGCTCCTATAACACTGCGCTGTAACTCTAGGGGAACTGGAGAGGTAATGGGAAGACTAGTGTTCATTTACAGGCTAAGTCAGGAACATTGAAAGGCTATTTGTTAAGTAACCACAGTGAGAGGCAGGGAGAGGGAAACAAAGAGGGAGTAATGTAAATGGTATCCTTTGGGTAATTTAATAAGCCTGATACAGTCAATACACACAATTGTGCTACTACGGGAGCAGTGAGCCTCAAGGATATGTAAAGGATCCTCAGTCTTAGCAAAGAAGGGGCACTTAGTCTTCAGTGGGTAGGCAATTAGTGATGCATTATAATAATCTAGTAAAAGCAACCCAAAACTCTGGAGATTATATTAACCAGTGAAGAGTTAGAGAGGCAGGAAGGCAAAACAGGTGAGTATAACAATTACTTTGAGTACAAAGAACACACAAATTGGAATTTAACATATTGGTCAAAAAGTTCTAAGTATAAATATCGTAAATGTATTAATTTCTGAATAAGACTATGGTGTGAAATACATGTGTGACTTCCATGGAAGTCTATTCATGCTACACTAAAATATTACATTTTCAGGCACTTATCAATGCAATAGGTGATACGTACAAGCAAAATGGTTAAATACTCCAGACTGTAATTTATTTTTAGGATAGTCAGTTAATGAGATAGACATTTTTTTTGTTTATACTAATTTTGATGACTATAACCTTCACAAATAGAACTGTGATTTACATAATATTGTTGCAAGAGAAAGAGAGATTTCAAATTTTAGGAAAGTCATTTAGATACAAGCTTTGGGATTCTACCCACATACAAATTGGAAATGATTTTCTATAGTAGTGTACATTTACATATATAAATATAAGGGAAGGAATGAAACCACATTGTGGATGCATATATGGACTTACGTACCATATCTACTTATCTGTCTATATTGATTATGTAGATGCCACATTTGAGTTTATAGGAATAAGATGTTTTTCCTTCGGTTTGACCTGTGAAATAGAGCATTCCCAAGAAACATGATGGAATTGTAAATTCAGTGTTAGAAAATTACTCATGACTATCATTATTTGAATTTTTCTTATGGGCAAGGTGAGAAAATTACTTCCTGAAGGTACACTTACTTTTTAAAACCACTGGGCTGTCATTCCCTTCCACCATGAAGTAATTTCCTAAAAGGCACAGCCCTCTGAATGTGTGAAGTCTCAGAG
The DNA here is from genome assembly GCF_007827085.1 of Peromyscus californicus insignis. Classification (NCBI taxonomy): domain Eukaryota; kingdom Metazoa; phylum Chordata; class Mammalia; order Rodentia; family Cricetidae; genus Peromyscus; species Peromyscus californicus. Next base: position 69,337,531 of record NW_026294458.1, read on the forward strand.
CATAGCTAAAAGCAAGTTTCTCCCTAAGGATGCAGTAGGCACTCCATAAATGAAAGCTCAATGGGTATAATTTGAGTAGCTGGTGGTGATGCTTATGATTTAACGATAACCAAAATGTCCATTATGGTGAATTAAATACGTCTGCTCAGAACATTCCTTTCACTTAGTTCAATGCAAGATGATGCATGGGCTTCCAGCAGCAGAGTGCTGGCTCACTGCTAGGTTGTGCCATGAATTGCAAAGCCCCCTATCCCTATGCATGACATGTCTTGGTAAGCAATGACATTACAAATGTAAACATACCCATTAGCAACACTTCCTGAACTTAAGTTTATAGTGTAGAGAGTAATTGCTTTGCTGGGGAAAGAAAGGACATCTATTCATTTTTATTAAGTCTGCTCAGGATGTAGACAGAATAATTTCCACTAGTATCTCATAGCACTGAGTGAAATCAAACCCACTTAATGGCATTGTTTGTTACTACTCTGTAAGGGAATGGTTCTCCATTACATGGGAGCATGTGTGACTCCCTCCTTCGTATTCACATTATAAATGACAGATGGTCTATGTAAGTGGCCCAAAATACACACACACACACACACACACACACACACACACACACACACACACACACACACTCGTGCATGCACACATACACATGAGTAGAGAATGAATCATTCTAATACATATAACATGTCATTGTATTTAAATACAGCATACAACACAACATAGTAATTAATGAAATTTAGGCAGAACACAGGAACACAGGGCAATTGTCTTTGCATATCCTAGATAGCAATATGTTCTATAGCCCCAGATTTTGACATTCCCAGAGGCAATCTCTTATAATAGAAGCCATGAACATGGTGTCCTTTAGAATTCTATCATCAACAGCTTCAGACACAAGTAGAACTCTTCTCTGGGGTGATGGGTGATGTTGCTCTGTATACTGTGAATGTATTGCTCTGATTGGTTGATAAATAAAATGCTGATTGGCCAGTAGCCAGGCAGGAAGTATAGGTGAGATAAGCAGAGAAGGAGAATTCTGAGAGAGGAAGGCTGAGTCAGGAGAGGCCAGCCTGCCATCAAGGGGGCAGCATGTAAAAGTACACGGATAAAGCCATGGAAAACATGGAGACATATGGATTAACAGAAATGGGCTGAGTTTAAGTACAAGAGCTAGTCAGTGGTAGGCCTAAGCTAATGGCTGAGGAGTTTTAATTATTATAAGCTTCTGAATGCTTATTTTATAAGCAGCTGCCGGGATCTGTGGGCCTGGGCAGGACCAGAGAAAAGTTCAGCTACACTGGGGTATGGCCATTCAGTATGTCTTTCTCTGGCCAGATTTTGAGCTTTTCAGACCCAGTGTCTCACTACATATTGCAGGCTAGCCACAGATGCACAATCCTAAAGCCTCAGGCATGCAGTTGTTGGGATTATAGGTGTTTATCACCACACCCATCTCTTAAGTGTCTTCAATAGAGAACATATTCTCTCTCTCTCTCTCTCTCTCTCTCTCTCTCTCTCTCTCTCTCTCTCTCTCACACACACACACACACACACACACACACACACACACACACACATCTTGCTTTTATGTATCTCTACCTCTCACTCCTTCTCTGTTTCCTATCTTCTCCTTCAATCATCTCTCTGCTGTTTCTTGGTCTTTCTTAATGAGGGTACTAAACTGAGATGGAGAAGGAAAGCAGTCTTCTCTTACAGGCAGGGATTTCATTTCTTTAAAATGTAGCCAACACTGGACAGATAGACTGCAGGAATGCCAGCAAATTATCTAGATTACAAAATAAATTTAAATTCATTGCTTTCAAATATATACACTAAGTAGAGATTCAAACAAGTTGCAACTCTCTGAACAAGCTTGTTTCAAAGCTTTATTTATAATTTACATTATTTGTCTGTCAAAAGTGTGAGGTTTTTGAAAATGCAAGCATTCCACACACCTTGTTAACCTTCTTTGCAAATTTTGTCCTCATGGCAGAGTAAAAAGTGCATGTTAGCACAGCTTTGTCCAAATTCTGACAGTTATTTGACATAATAATGACACAAAACTTGAAATGCAAGTGAATGTACAACACATGGAGAAGGATTAATGGTAATTTAAGGATAGTGTTTGCATCGGGAAAACAATGACAAAACCTTGTTGTTCTTCCAAAATGACCCTAATTAGTGATTAATCTCTCTAAACAGATTTTTTTTGTTTTTTTTTTTTATTTATTTTAATTTATTTTGCAATACAATTCAGTTCTACATATCGGTCACGGATTCCCTTGTTCTCCCCCCTCCCGTCCCCCTCACCTTCCCCCCAACGCCCCCCCCCCCATTCCCATCTCCTCCAGGGCAAAGACCAAGGTTGGATAAAGCACAGGGACAAATAGCCAAATGAATGGAAACACATGAACTATGAACCAATGGCTGAGGGGTCCACACTGGATCAGGCCCTCCGAATGGGTGAGACAGTTGATTGGCTTGATCTGTTTGGGAGGCATCCAGGCAGTGGGACCAGATCTTGTGCTCATTGCATGAGTTGGCTGTTTGAAACCTGGGGCCTATGCAGGATTGTTTGGCTCGGCCTGGGAGGAGGGGACTAGACCTACCTGGACTGAGTCTACCAGGTTGACCTCAGTCTGTGGGGAAGGCTTTGCCCTGGAGCAGATTTTTTTTGTAAACTAAAACAGAAACAATTATACCTTCCTTTCATGTTAATGTTAGAGGGAGACTGTAATATTCAACTGAAATGATACATTTGAAAGCGATTAAAAGAAATGGCCTGTGTGTCCTTAACAGCTTTTAGTGCACAGAAATAATCATTGCTAAATTAACTAGTTTAGAGCATTTTGTTATCAAATAAAAACATGGAGAGGTGGCTCAGGAGTTAAGAGTACTTGCTGCTCTCCCAAGGACCTGAGCTTGATTCTCAACACTCAGGCTGCAACTCTAAGCTCCAGGGAACAGACACATTCTTCTGACCTCTGTGGGTACCTTCACACATGTGCCAGACACTCAAACACTCACACATATATACATGAATAAAAATAAATCCTAACATTTAAGATCTATGGAAATTATTTCCAGAGAAACATATTTTGAACCGTCAGGGAACATTTTCACAATGTGACACAAACATTCAGAGGAAATTGTTTTGGGTCTGGCCCCAGGTATGACTGTTCACTTACCATCAAACTGTGAAACACAACCCAAAGAAAGCAAGTGAAATACAAGCAAAATGTTCCTGGTGACTCATGAATCTGTGAGTCCACCAGGCATGAGTTCTAGCTGTTGAACCACGTCTGAGCAGTTGGAGGAAACTTATTAAGAACCAGATCTTCTTGGTGTGGGGTATTTCCAGCTGTAAAGAAATGCAGTCAAGCTTATTAAGTTTTGGGTCATTATATGATTTAATTTTCATAGTGAGTATGAAGCTGCCATGAAAAAAAAGATGTCTCTAAGAAACTAATAGTTCATTTCCAAAATGTTGTTTCAGATTCTGTCCAATCAGTCAAAGAAGGCTTTCTCTAGATCTACTCTTTTGGACAGAGTGATCATGTAAAGTACTGTGTGGAACTCAAGGCTCTTTTGAGTTCTGGCAGACACCACTGAGACTGTATTAGGGCAAGAGAAGATCTCTCTGACACTTGGAGGTTCCTGAGTTCCTGATGTTTTGCTCTCTGGAATCTTATTGATGACCTATGATTTCTGTTCTTCACATCAATGTGAATGTGCCCTTTCTGGAGATGTTCTGACACCCTACATTCCTAACATCCTCACAGCTGATGATGTCCTTAGTACTCCAGCATTTCCAGACTCACATTTCTGGTTAACTGTTGATCCTCGTGTCATGTTTTCTCATATTCTTCACATAATGTACCAACACCATTCTCTATCCTTGTTATTATATTACCTTAAACCTGAATCAATATAATCCTCCTTTACAATAATTTCCTAGGTACCAATAATTTCAACAAACTCTTCAAAAATTACAATTGATAAACTTTCTAATACTCTTCAACTCAGTATTTCACACATTTTGCAATATAATTTCTGATCACCTCAAGGGCAAATTCAGATGCATTAGCTCTACATTTTCTACAAACCTATTTTACATCCTTCTGTTGAAAGATCTATAAGCATAATTCTTTGCATATTGTGAATCATCTCTGCTGATGTCGAACATACCAACTTTTTCTTCTCTTGCTTGAAAAATCTTTCTCTAAATTTCCTCGTATTTAGAGAATAAATGAATCATACGAGTTTCTCGAAAGTCATTGTGTTGTCAATTTATCTGCCTGCTCCCTGATGATTAGGAATGGCTAGATTTGTACATTAAGGGACTCTTACCACGAATATAATTTATTCAATTTTTGTTGCTAATTCTGAGATGCATTTCTTCAATTAAAGGATAGGACTCAGATTTTAATTATACTAAATTCTGTGTGGATTTTGTAATTGTAGTTCTGCATATTAAGGAACTTTATGCAAACATATCTACACATCTGCATGTTTCAGAAACTTGGAATTATATTTGACTCTCAGTGGACCTCATACAATAGAAAAAAGTTACCTGAGAAAATGGCCATTGTCTCTTAGGCGTCACTGTATCTTCAAAACTTCGTGTGGCTCTTGGATTTTAGGTACCTTTGGTTATTATGAGTTTAGCTGGGGATCAGATTACCGTTTGAAAACAAACTGTGCCTTTCAGTCATTCTATTGATAATGGACACAAATCAACCTTGCATTCATATTTTAAGTTGTTCCTTGTTCATTTTCATCATTGGGAGGATGAAATAATGGTATAAGAATCAATGAAAAATACATTTTTTTCTACTTTTGTTGTTTAGTATCCCTTAATTGAGGATTTCTGGAACTGACAATCCACCTGGCCCAACCTCCTGAGTGCTGGGGTTACAGATGTGAGTCCACACTATGGCTCCATTTGTTTTATATTCAGCCAAATAAGGTATTTTATGAGCTATTTTATGATTGCAGGCATTTGGAAGTTGGTCTAACACCTCTTCACTGAGCACAGCATGTTTCGTGTTTTCAGATGCTTTATTACAGAGTTAGCAAAGCTACATCTAAAGACATGTCACAAATGTTTAGTTCATTCATAACAGGCTAGAATGATAATAAATATTTCAAGTATCTATGACATAAAGTGACATTTATACTTATCAGGAAGTCATTAGCCTACCCTCTGCCTGCTGGTGTCCTTACCTAAAAACCAGTACCTGGGAAGGATCCCAGAAACGCAGTGTTCCTATGTGCTGGGTGGTAGAAGGCAATAATAGTTCCTTAAGACTGGCTGAAAAATGTTTCAGCTGTGCTTTGTGTCTTTGTTAAGGAAAGAGGGTCTGGTGAAGTCACAAAGAAGGCAGCACTGGACAGAGAACAATTACTGTTCATCAAACCGTTTCCACTTATTACTCTGCAATGAAGGACTTGACCTGTGCACAAATGAATTTCTGATGTGACAGACTGCTATGAACACTGATATTTGGCTTCTCTATACAGTTGAGTATATAATAAATTTGACACTGGAGCATCGGCACAGAGGGACACGAGAACGATGAACTCAAGGAAGTTGAGCACATGTACAGCTACCTTCATTTTTCAGTGAGTCATAAACTCTTGATGGCACAAAATTATTTCTTCACTAAGTAGTTAAATTTACTTCTAGTCAGTTTGTGGTTGAGTTTGTAAAAGAAGGACATAAACTGGTCAGTGATTTTTCTCAACAGTTGAAAAATATAATTCTGTTTAAAAGTTACGGCATTCCAACTAATAAGCCATACTATTCCTGAGTTTGTTCCTTTTTATTGATAATATTCTCCCTTTGTCTCTTAATACAATGAAATAAATTTAAACTTTTTTCCAACTAATGAATGCTTTCTCTTAAAATGTCCAACCACCTCTTAATTAAGGGCTTTTCTGAGTAGATATTGCATCTTCTGATTTTTAAAAAATGAAATCTAGCCCTTTATTCCATGATTCCAATAAAATCCATTTTCCGTTTTTGAGCTTTTTAATTCCAATGAGCTAAAAGCTATCTTCTTTTGATTTTCTACTCATGAGTCCCAAATGTTCTTTTAAAAACACATTATACAGGATAGATGGCATCTATTTGCCATGATGATCCCTGAATACAAACTCTACGTAATTGACTGCATTTATTAAATATCCTGCCTGTCTATTGTCTTTGATAATATACTTGCCTGTCTGTCTTGCATTGATCCAACCTCATAATAAGCTTTATTAGAACTTCACTGTGAACATTCAGGGATACTGTTGCTGCAGGCTCTTAAAAGGATAAGAAGAAATGACTTACCAGCTTCTCAATTTAGGTTTTCCTAGTGACTGCATTGAAAAACCTAATAATAGCAGCAATGAAACTCATCTCTGCTAAGTGTACCAAAGTTGCCTTTCACTTCACTGTAGCAAATGATACTGAATACTTCGGATTAGTTTACACACACTCTTTTCCTTACAATTGCATAGCTTAGAGACAAAGAAGAATTTAGATATTTGGATTTTCCCCCACAAAATTCTGTAACTTGAACAAATGTGAATGATAAATCTAAATGAACTGTTGTTTTAAGGTTGTGTCCTGTTAAATTGGAGGAGGAAAAGCAAGATGGTAATCACAGCACATTGCAAAACTCTTCATTTGTTCCTTGCATTTCTGGAATAATGTTAGCCTGATTTGATTAATAATTCATAGAAAATGTTTTCACTGGTAGAGAAGAAAGTAATCATCAGTCACACTCAGCCACTACAGAACTTGCTACAGCAATGACCTGTCTGGGAAGAGATGCTCACTGATGCAGTAGTGGCATGAATGTTATAGGAACAACCAAGCACTTTGTATTTGGATTTAAAATCCACTCCATAAAATTGAGCCTATACAGGGCACTGTTTAGGGGGACAGGAACCTGTGACTCAATAGGTCATGGACCTATGAGAAAATGTACTCCTATCATTTTGCTAATGGCTACAATATCAAAATGACCCCTAATAGTGTGTTGCTCAACTTTCATCAGAGAAGCTTTTTCATGCAGCCAACCCTGTTTAATACAGAGACTCAACGCTCATTACACCACAGAAAAGAAGAGGGATATCTGAATTATACTTCCTCCCCCCCCAAGGTTCAGATGATATTTCAGAAGAGAGCACAGAAAGGTTGTAAAGTCCAGAGGTTGGGGAAACTTGATGTGAAATACTATCTTTTAATATGTAAGACATTGCATGCAAAATCTCACATCAGCTGTGGTTGTTGGCACAAAGCCTGGAGCAGATCAAGGCAGAAAACACTGCAGCATGGAGAGAGGAAAGGGGCTCACCAATATTGGCAGTTGATGACAATTGGGAGGGGTGAGTCAGTGTTCTTTACTGGAATGGCCTGCAGTAAGATGCTCATGCTCCATTTGATGACACTCTTATGTTCACAGATGCAGTTTGAGGAGGAGTAGAAGAAGAAATGGAGATGGGAGGGGTTGAGGGGCTCCAGGAGGCATCAGAGTGGGGCAGCTGGCACTGGATATAATCTAAATACATTATATCCATGCATGAAATTAATAAGAAAATAAGTAAAAAAAAATCTAGAAAGGTACAAAGTCTTTCATCAAATCAATTACAGTGCATAATGTTCACATTTTTTCCCATTCTGTCTTGGGCGTATATACCTTGTAAGTGTTATCAATGCATTGGATTTAAGAATATATCTTACATGCTTTCATAATTAATAGAACTTGAAAATTCACAATAGGTTTTTAATATCTCAATCTGAAATGCAACACATGCATTGCCACATGGCAATTTGTGTTATGTATACATTTTTTTGCTTAATAAATATTGGAAGATTTTAGGTTATGTTTCCAGAGTAAGGACTCATCTTGAATTTGAACCCAGATTTTATTAATCCAAAGTCCACAATTTTGTTTTTTAGACAAAACTAATACAAGTTGAACAGACAATATTGAAGATGCCTAGGGCCAAAATTGTTTTATGCTTAGAATTTTTCAGACTCTAGAATATTTGTATATACATAATGAAGTATCCTGGCACTGAGGTCTATATCAAGACATAATTCATGTTTTATATATACCTCATGAGCTGAGCCCAGAGGTAATTTTTTAGAATATTTTAATTTGCTTGTGATTTGACCTTGGCCTACTAGGGAGGTTAGATATGGGATTTTCTAGTAGTGGCATTATGCCAATGCTCAAAAAGATGAATTTTGAAGTATTTCCTGTTTCAGAATTTTATCCTGGGAATTTGCAATTTATAATTATATTCTAGAGAAATTCCTTTTATAATGTTAATAAAGAGGTCATCTAGAAATCAAACAATTAGTAGTTCCACAATGACATAAATGCTTTTTCTTAAGAGGAAAATACAAAATTTGTTGAATCATAAGTGCATTATTGGAACCCCTTTACACATAAGACTAATGTCCTAGACAGTTACATGGGTTCTAATAGCTGAAAAAAAAAAAAAACAAGGTGTTATAAACATTTGCATAGGTTCTAAAAGCTGAAAAAAATCCCATGCTCTCATATGCCATGGCATGACAGCTTAAACAATTCTTTTTTATGTGGGTGTACAAAAATCACCTGGGTAACAAAATTGAAGTGCATAATCCTTGCAAGCCTCCACAGCCAAAAGTATCCATTCTTCATTTGCATGATGTAGGTGTGCAGTAATTCAGCCCTACCATTCATCTCCTTCCCAGTGTTTCATGGTTTATTCTTGAGGACAATAGAAAGAGATTGTACAAACAGAAAAGAAGACCACCCTTCTCCAGCACATGTGTACAGGCATGCTCTTCCTTCCATCCATCCATCCATCCATCCATCCATCCATTCATCCATCCATCCATCCACCATTTACTCCACTTCTTTGTTTGTTTGTTTGTTTGTTTGTTTGTTTGTTTGTTTGTTTTCGAGACATGGTTTTTCTGTATAACAGCCTTAGCTGTCGTGGAACTAGCTCTGTAGACCAGGGTAACCTCAAACTCACAGAGATCTGCCTGCCTCTACCTCCCGAGTGCTGGGATTAAAGGTGTGTGCCACCATTGCCTGGCTTCCATTTACTCTATTTCAATGTAAATTCTTTATAAAAGGAAGTACTTGAACCAAGTATTGCAAAACATTGTTACTGTATTCTCACATATTGCACAGAATGTGTTGTGCAAGGTGCTAGTCAAGGAATAATTCTCAAACATTTCCCAGCAGTTAATCAAATGCCCTGTATTGCATTTGATGAATTTTCGTTGGATTTTTTTGTGGGCTCATTGTTACAAAATGTTTTTGAGTTAAGACAACATTAGAAAAATGTCACAATGAAACCTAGTAGTTTATAGACTAAAAGAAAATTTCAGTAATGTCTTGTATGGGGAGAGGGGCTGGAGAGATGGCTTAGTGTTTAAGAATACTTGCTGCTCTTAAAGAGAACCCAGGTTTGATTCTGAGCACCTGCATGGGGCTCACAACTATCTGTAACTCCAGTTCCATGGTGATCAAATGCTCTCCTTGGGCCTCTGTCAGTACTTCATGCACATGATGCACTCATAAATTTGCAGAAAAGAACGGATACCAAAAAAAAATCTTTAAAAGTGTTTTTGAGTAAAAACAAATCATTTTTGGTTCATGAAACAATCTTAGTATAGAGCCAACACTGCAGCAAATGGTGTATGTAACACAAGGAACAGAAAACACGACTTCAATCACAGAAATCATCTATTGTATTGTGAAATGAGAGCTATCACCAATATAGTGAATGAAAGGTAGCTAAGACATTGCATATCAACATAATAATGTAAGGCAGAGAAGCTGGTGACGCTTGGGAGAGAGATGGGTGATTGCAGAGCCTGGGGAAGGCAGACTCTGCAGTGGGGAGGAGAGACTCCATAATCTGTGCTAGATGCTTGAGATGGGTCAAGTGGCTGATGGGAGTGGGCAAAGGGCAGCTATTACTTTGACTTTACAATTTCATGACTCTGAGGCCAACAACCAATTCACAAGAAGAGAGCCATGCTTTTGCTGAAAATAAACTCTACTGAGATCCAGATGTGGCAATCATTGTATTTTCCTCTCTTACTTCACGAAGGGAAGAAACGGAAGCAGACAGGCGTCAAACGCCTCATTCAATACCAACCATCGACTAGAGGCAGAAATGGACTTGGAACTCAGGAAAGTTCCCCTGATTGAAATGCTTTTAACTTTTCCATTTCTGCCTCACTACACTCCCATTCACACATGCACTATAGGACTTGTTCTTCTAAGTGGTACCATCACTTTTGAATTTAGCTGAACAAGTCTAAAGAGGGGAAAGTCACAGCCAATTCTTTTTAGCCAAGCTATCAATCAGGGACTCAAACCAAGTATTCAAGTTGAATTCAGACTTCATTAATTTGTTGAAGCTTGAAATAGAGAACAATATGCTAAACAAAAAAACCCCAAAATCTTGTATTCGTTCACAACTGAGTCGTCATTTTGGTTGACTACTCTTGTGTATTAACTGGCAGCATTTGCAATAAAATTGAGATTAGGCACTTCTTACAAAAAAGATACCCTGAAGATATGGGTTCTGATATATTGTCCCACAAACTGATACTTGGAGTAGTTCATTCACAGAGGCACAAATATTTTTGAAAATGATTGTTAATTCAAAAAGTATTACTCAAAGGAAATGACTCTTCTTCCATAATTACTACCAGTGATAATTTTATCCTTGTATTATATTGAACTTTATTTACAGAGGGGGTCTACAAAGTGAGCTTGATCCTTTTAATTTTTTCTTTTATGAGATAAGCAGCCACGAGGCACCACTGTGTCAGTCTTTATGATGGAAACAAAGAGCCATAGGAAGGGACTGAGAGGGAAATCTGAAGACTGACAGGGACCTCTCTACATTTATGACTTTCCTGATGGAAAAATGGATGAAGCCATTTAAGAATCCAAGTGGCACTAAAAATGAAAGGAAACTGTTCCCAACAATGTTAGACCTGTAGCAGCAGCCAGAAGCTGTCCTCACATGGCCAAGAATATCTAAAATTTCTGGTATCTCAGCCCCAAATTGCAGAGTGAGAACAAATCTCTTTTCCTGCATCTAGATGTCATCAAGTCCCTCTGGTAGCATTTTGGAAAATACGTTTTTGACCTTCACTATTTATCAGTTTCTGTGACTACCTTTACGAAAAGCTTAATTACCACAGGCCTTCACTAGCCACCAGGATTGTAGGTTTTTGCTGCATTTACCCATTGACTATTGCCCCTCTATTCTTCTTCCTTTTTCTCCTCTCCCTCTCTCTTCTCTTCTTAGCCCCTAACACACACACACACACACACACACACACACACACACACACACACACACACACACAAACACACACTAAGTTATTTTCAAAGAAAGAATTGCTTTCCCTGCTTGCCTGCTCAGCCAACTATTGCATCAAGTGAAATCTTTTCATCCAGCTTTCATCATTCTGCAGTCCAGTCTTCAGAATGATTTACTGAATCTCATGCTCTCTATACAGCACATAGTTCTCTAAGATCATCTTTGTGATTTGGATCAGACCATTCACACAGCCTGAAATGTAATTTCCACCCTCCCAGTCTATACCACGCATAGAAAGAGAGACTCTAAAGAGGCCCTGTTTAGGTGTCCATCGTGTGAGACCCATTTCAAGTCCTATATCTTTCAAGAAATGTATCCTGACCAATGCAGTCCGCAGAAAGTAGATACATACTTTCTTAGCTACAATATATAATTTGATCCTCGATCTTCCTTTAACATTTTTGTATGACTGAAAATGAACTGCAAGATCCCTGTATAAGAAACTGTGTCAGTAATGCATCTAAAACAGTGCTATAGATATGAAGGATGCATATTGAATTGTTAAGACCTTAAAAAAAAAAACAGCACAATTGTATGGCATAATGCTCCAGTTTTATTCACACTCTAAGGCAGGATGAAATATGTACATAATTGTGATCAGAAGCCAGTGAGTGATAACCACCCCTTAGCAGACAATCTGGTGGTCACAAATAAGACTAAGAAATAAGACTTAGGTATATAGCACTAGCTCGTGTTTGTGAGATAGACACAGCTCCACTCTGAAATTGTGTCATGGTCTCCCAGGTGAGAATTGGACCAGAACTTCAACATCATTTATTTATAAAAACTGATGTTATGAAATGCTCAAAAGGTATCTTGACATAACAGAAATGTGTAAGTTGTTGCAAAATTAATTTATTTACCTTTTATAAGCTAAATATTATGATGTGATTCTAAGTGGAAACCTAGTTGGTAATTGTATATATGCATTTCATAAGCAAATGGACATCTAACAATCACTATGTTTAATTTCTTACAGCATGTTCCGAGGACAGGAGTCAGAAGAGTGTCAACAAAATTCAGGGGATGCATTCTTTTGAGCTATGAGATTTTACTGGGTTTAATTTTTCTGTGACTCCCAAAAGCAACTTTGGTGTGGGATGGCATTAGAGAGCCTTCCTGGAGATCTTTATAGCATGTGGATGTATGTGTGTCTCTGTGTATGTACATGTGCATACACATACATGGGTGCTTGAAGAGACTGGAAGAGGGTGTCAGATCTCCTGGAGTGATAGGCAGTTGTGAGCTATCTGATATGGATACTGGTAATGAACTTTGGTCATCTGCAAAAGCAACAAGCGTTCTTAACTGCTGAGACATCTTTCCAGCCCACCCTCCTCGAAAAGAAGACTCTTAAGATGTGCTATCATCATTTTCCATGAGCAGGTCTAGTTCCCATACCTAGCCTGAAAATGCTTGTACTAAATACTTCATGAGGAAAAAAACCCATAGATTTAAAGGAGTTGTCTTCAATTAGATAATGGACTATGACCCCTTTTAAAAACTCTGAATTCAGAAGAAGACAAAACAAAATGCAAAGCTTTGTAATATGATTTAAATGGAACAAATATAAAAGCAAACTCTAATTATAAAGTCACAAATAATAATATCAGGCTATTGAGGCTAATGTCTTGGGAAGTGCATGGTTGGGGAAATTGCTTTCGGTGTGACTGTGTTTCTCAATCTGCAGAGAGGAATGGCATTTTCCACTTCTGGACTGCTCCTTTTTGTAAGACTGTTTTAGTCTCATTTCTGAATTTTCTCATGCTACCATTCTGCTGTGTAAACCCCAGGTTAGTTGTACAAAATAGTAAAGGCATCTAGGAAAGTGATTGGTGCATTAAGGTCACCAAATGTAATATTCACTAAGATTTACATAGTACCTACAGCATACCAGGTATCTGCTATAATTGCAAACAAGAAGAGCAGTAGTCAGTCCAGAAAGGAAGCTGACATCTAATTCATAATTCTACTCAGGTGTTAGGTTTAATAGAATGACCGGACATCAAGGTTTAGATGTTGAGATGGGAAGGAAAGTACAGATATAAACAATACAATATATGGTGATCTAAAACCTGATGGGGCCCAGAAAGGAGACACTTCAATTTAATGCCTGGAGAGAAGCTTTACTGAGAGTATGACTCTCTCTCTCTCTCTCTCTCTCTCTCTCTCTCTCTCTCTCTTAGGAAAGGTAGTTAGTTTGGAGGGGCTGGAATAGGAAAGGGGGAGGAAGTGAAATAATTCTATTTCAATTAAAAACATTTTTTTAAAAAGAGTAAGAAAGAGAGACACCCCCCCCCCCCCCCCCCCGCCAGAGGATCAATCTGGATCAATCTCCCAAACAAAGGATACGTCTGATTTTTGTAACCTTTTAATGGTGGCAGTAACTTTCATGCCACATGATTTAGTTCAGTATAGCATACATAACAAGGACCATGGAGTAACCAACTATTAGAAATCGAGAACTGACAAGTTAACTCTCTGTCCCAGAGAAGAGTTGGAGGAAGGTGTGGTCTGATTCAGTTTGTAGGGTCTGGCTTAAAGGTGCAGACCTGGTTTCTAATAGCACTGTTTTAAAATTTCCACAAATATCGTGAACTTATGCTTTCAAAGCAGGCTCATGAAGTACTATTGTTTATCCTTTGTGGACTATAGACTCTGTACCGAGATATAGAACATAAATAAAATCGTGCTTCTAGGAGTATTTCGTGATGTTCAGATGCAGGGTTCTAACTACAGAGCTTATCTTCCTAAATAACATGACATTTCACTTGAGGGCTCCTAGATAATGGAGTACGCACATTTGATTGCTTACCTAGCTTTTATTTCTTCCATGTTTCATGTTCTCAAATTTTTAGATTTTTTTTTTGTGGGTTTTGCAAACACAACGCTGTGAACTTAGGTCTGCAATGAGTGGAGCCTCAATGATGACTGTAGACTAGCATAAGTCATCCCCCTATCACAGCTTTTCCAGCCACAACGGGCGATGGAGCATCTGGCACCCAAGACAGTCACGAAAGGCAAATTCTGTAGATGTAACCAATGGTCTTATTAAATAAGTAACACAGAGCCGATTCAGAGAAGAAAGCCAAGAGGTCAGAGTTAAGAGCCTCACCCTTCCTGATTCAGGGATCCTCTTCAGCCAAGAGAGCTCTCCGAGAAGGGGCCCTACTTTCTGTATGTGTCTTTATATAGTCTAGCTGTTCTGCCTTCTCATTGGTTGTAAACCCAAACATGTGACTGCCTCGTCACTGCCTGAATGTACCGCCCTCCAGGTCCTTAAAGGCGTGCGCCACCGCTGCCATGCACTTGCTATGGCTCTAATAGCTCTGACCCCCAGACAACTTTATTTATTAACATACAATTAAAATCACATTTTAGTACAAGTAAAATACCACCACAAAATTCCTTGGTAGAATACTAGAGATGACTGCTACTGTCTCATTCACAAATAGGGCAGTTTGCAGCTTTGAAACTTAGACCAGCTACAGCCACATTGCTGTATACCATGATGGACTAGGTTTAATAAGAAACTGACACTATGGAAGACATAGCATAGTAACGAGTCAATAGATCAATCATCACATCATTGAAAGACATCCATAAAACTACATTTGAAATTTGAATTGCTGTAGATTCCAGTGCTGTGAGCCAATGAAGCTCCATTAAGTGGCAAGTTAATGCATTACAGCAAATGCAGTGGAGCTCACCTGACTTTTACATTTAAAGACCTAAAACAAAATTAAGCTTCTTCTGTAATATAAACAGCGCTGTAATGCACAGAGTAAGAATAAAGTACTTTCTTAAAAACCCACATTAATTCTGGTCTAGACAGCAGACGATAGCATGTATCTTTGCTTTTAAAATTGCTTTTAATGTAGATCAGAGATGGCACTGTAAAGGGGATTGACCTTCCTCCTTCAACTCCATAGGAGGTATTAAGAATCAGCCATGATGATGCCCTTGTAAAATGATCCTCTTTTTTCTGAGAGTGCTGGAGATAGCCACAGTCAACAGATTGCAGTTTGCAAAGAAATCTTGGGATCATTGGTATGACAGTTGCTGGTTTTTAATAAAAATATAAACTTGGAAATTTTTCTGGAATTTTATTAAAAATGAGCATCTTGCCGGGCGGTGGTGGCGCACGCCTTTAATCCCAGCACTCGGGAGGCAGAGCCAGGCGGATCTCTGTGAGTTCGAGGCCAGCCTGGGCTACCAAGTGAGTGCCAGGAAAAGGCGCAAAGCTACACAGAGAAACCCTGTCTCGAAAAACCAAAAAAAAAAAAAAAAAAACAAAAAAACAAACAAACAAACAAACAAAAAAAAATGAGCATCTTTCTATAGAGTGTCAAAATAATGGGGTTTCCTTGAAACCTAAGAAAAAAAGATACCATGAATCAGAGCATTATGGAACAGGTGACATGAAACAAAATAGTATAAACCTTTGTAATAAAGTAAAAGAAATAATGAAAGTGTGCTTGGAAAGCTATAAAAGTCTCTAAGTTTGCCATACACATTTATTTTGTAAAGCATATCACAATTCCATTGATGTTTTACAGCTTACAAAATGTTATAATTCTGCTGCATAATATATTTACATATGATCTATAAGGTGATATAAATATTAGTTGAAATTTCTGTGGAAACTGATGTTTTAAGTTAGGAGTGCATTTTTGGTGTGATTGAATAGCCTACCCATGTCATCCCCAAACCAAATAATCAGTTAGTCAATAATAAAACAAGTATGTAATTAAGATTTAAGTAATTTTGTTTGCGGTATTTTATTTTTGGAGATGGACTTTTATGTATCTAATGCTAGCCTCAGTCTCCATATATAACCAAAGATCATCTGAAACACTAACTATTCACCTTCCAAGTACTGGGATGGCAGACTTGTACCACCAAAGTCTTTTGGAAGCTTCTATTTAACCTTCATAAGAAGGACCTATAAAAGGTAGACAAATCCATACTTGCTGCTCTAATATAGTGTCAGTATTCAAGTTAGTGAGTTTATAAAAATAAATACAGGATTCTCCACCACACTCAAAATGACTTCTGACTTCCTCCTGCTCAAACACATCTTAGAGGTGGCTATTCTGTATTATTCTAATATTAATCCCAATGGGTGCATACATATTTATAAATCATTCTGTAAGGGTATTTTATTTTATTTAAACCCATAGTCCCCCATTAACTTGTTACGTAGATCCACTATTAGTTCGTATACTGAGTGCCCACTTTGTGTTGCTCTCTGAAGACATGTGGCAGTGCCTTGCACAAACCTGCTTTCTGCCCACATAAGGGTTCTAGCATAACAAGAGTATTTATAGAGATGCAGCAAAATATGGAGTGTTCCAATATCCTGACAACAGAGTGTCACTTCCTAGTGACAGTTGTGAAGTACAAGAAATAAGATGTAGGATGGTACACACATTGTCTCCTGGCGGCAGAAAATCAATCTGGGTCTAGTTTCCTTCTAAGCAAACTGTGCTTTGAGCAATGGTGGAGCAAGAAGAGCAGATGAGCACGGCCTTTGCTAAGGCAGGCCTGAATCTGAAACATTCTCTTCCTCCTCTGGCAGATGCTTCTGTAGAGTCAGACTGCCTGCATTTCTGCCTTGCTTAGGAAGCACTTCCTTCACGTTACTAACCAAAGAGCTGGCACAAGTTGTCTCTAAAATGTTCTGCAGTTTGATAAAGATCGCATTCTTAAAAGGGAATAAAAAAAGTATGTGACACATGAGAAAGTGGAAGGGTACTCGTCATTCACAGCATTTGTAAGTGGTATTGCACACCTTTAGTCCCACCACTCAGTGGGGACAGACAGGGGGATATCTGTGAGTTCAAAGCCAGCTTGGTCTACATATATAGTCAATTCTAAGCCAACCAGAGTGACAGAGTAACAGCAATGGAAGCAACTTTGGTCCTAAAAATCACAACTGGTAGAAAAGTCAGAGGAGAATTAGAATTAGAACAAAGAAGTTAGAATTTATTTCCTTGACTCTGTGGAGCTAACATGGCTGCAGCATTTGACCCACAGGCATTCTGAGGTTTGTCACATCAGCCAATACAGTTAGTACCTATGATTATGATCACACACGCAAAAATAAATGTAGAGTAAATTAGCTTTTAAGTTTACACATTCCCTTTTAAAATTACCTCTTTAAAAGAGTTTTCAAAATCTATAATTACAAAAAAGGCATAATAATAAAACATGGGAACCAAGAAAGCATTTTAATATATAATATAATACAAATATTATAATACTATAATATATGTATATACACAATGCAACGATTATTTTCTAAGTTCTTTAGATGCTTCCTGTTACACAGCGCATCCTCTTATGAGACTGCAGTCAGGGAGGGAAATGGTTTTGATTAAATTCTCAAAATGATCATGGACCACCATCACAGCAGTGAAGAGGCAAGCTGTGATGGGTCCTGGGAGCTCAGTTTGCATTGTACAGACTGGGCAAACGTGGGGTTACCTCACTGAGGGCATGGTTTGCCGCAGGGAGGTGTTCCATAAGGTAGACGTGAAAATGTTTAGATAAGAGAAATACAGGATTTGGAGGCACTCAGAATTGGGTTCATTCTCACTGGATTCTCCTGCTGAGAAGATGAGTGACAGAAGGAAGGCACAGGAACATGTATTTCAGTTCCCAGAAATTTCTTAAAGAAGCAGGAAACGTTTTATTTTCAAATCAGAGCTGAAATGTCTGACAAGAATTTGGGAAGCCCAGAAAAAAAAAAAAAAAACAACAAAACAGAGAAGGATCCATTTCAGCCCCCAACTCCGGTGGTTTTGGCTCCCAGGCACAAGAGCAAAGCTCATGGCTGCATCCCAACAGTCAGCTCCCACATTGACTAGTTGGAAAGGACTCAAAGGCTGGCAGGAGCTAAAAAACGTGAGTGGGCTTGCCTCTGGCTCACAAGCCTAACACATGATGTCTGATGTTGCTGACTGGCTGTGGCAAGGATGGGGCTTGCTATTGTGGGCCAGCCTCTGAGTGCAAGTACGCTACTATCAATCTGATCTGCTGTATGTATTTGAGCAATTACAGGACATTCAAAGAAAGGACCCATTAATAGAAGAGGGCTTGTTTTGATATTAGCAGATGAATAGAGGCAAAGACATTTCTTTCTGACATTCTAGTAGCATTCAATGTCACTGTTCCTCATTTGTGCTTTGGCATCCTTCATGTACTTAGAGGAATTGTGCGCATGCCTTACATACCACTTATCTGTAATTCCTTTTGAATATGTGTCTTTCTGGTGTTCAGCTTTCAGAACTGGCCAGACCCTCGAAGGCCTGTTGCCTTCTGAAAAGCAGTATATAATTTTCTTTAACCCCACTCTCCTGCTGCTATAACATGGTGGAGAAGTTGGAAGGAAAAATATGAAGAAACAATATACTTATGACACACATAGAAAGGCCAGGCTACTGCAATTTCAGCAAGTTTGATGAATGTTCTGGATCTCAATAGACTGGTTGCATTCTATGTTCTGTTCCTTCTTAACCATTGGCTTGCCTCTCTCTCTCAGAACTTCTTGTCCCTCACCCCAAACTTTCCTTGTTATAATTTATCAAAGGAATGTCTTTTCTCATTATAAACCATCCTTTTCATTAAGTTTCTGTGAGGATAATGGAAAAGGAAACAACATGATGAAAAACACTGTGGTTATATTAGTATTTAAAAATTATGAATTGCTGTAGAGAAGACAGCAATCACAACACAATCAGCTAACAGATCCTGTGTTATGTCTTTTGAGTCCATTGTTCTTATATTGGTAGCAACCTCATTCCTCAAGAACGTAACTGCTTTACTTATTTTTAATTCTTGCTTTTTTCTTCCACTTATACATTGAAGAGAAAAAATATGAGTTAATTACCTTGGGAAATTAATCCAGGATTAGTGTTATAGCAGGACAGGAGAGAGAGACAGAGAGAGAGAGAGAGAGAGAGAGAGAGAGAGAGAGAGAGAGAGAGAGAGAGAGAGAGAGACAGAGAGACAGAGAGAGACAGAGAGACAGAGAGAGAGAAACAGAGAGAGAAGAGGAAAGAAGAGAGCAAAGAAAAGGGAAGGGAAGGGAAGGAAAGGGAAGGGAAGGGAAGAGAAGAGAAGAGAAGAAAAGAGGTAAGATAGTGGCTGATTCATAACTTTGTCAAGATGTTTGGTTCCAGCCTTGCCACCTTGAAGTGCTCACAAGCACCTGTTCTCAGCGCCCTGCTTGAGGACTGCAGGTATGACTCCAGAGCTATGGGATCTCAGATAATAAGGGTGGTGTGGCAGCTGGCTGACTCTGGGAATAGGAACACAATATGCTCCAAAAGTAATAACATTTCTTATTAAAAGGGAAGATGTCTTTAACTGGCTCTTTTTGTCTCTCTTGAGACTGACAGGCAATTTTAACCATTTATTTTTATGTGGCTTCAGTGAACAAGCCAATCTGATTCAACTTCACAATTGTTTTGTAGTCATACTGCTGCTGGCACCGAGTGGAAGCAGAGGGTGTCATTAGAGGCATTCTGGAGAAATCTTGGTATAATTCAATTCTTCAGAAATGAACTCAAGGCTTAGTTTCATGGGTGGAAATTTGTATAAAATGGAAGTGATATGAAATTAGTTGAATTATCCATGGCTTTCAGAGATTAGACATGGTCAGAAAACCAAAGTATAAACTATATTTTTAATTATATGCATACATTGTCCATCATTACAAACTATGGAGTATGTTGGTATTTATATCACATCTATGCTTTTTTAAGGATCATATTTTCATTAAATTGTGCAATTATGGGGTACAAATGTAATGCTATTTAGACAATTGGTTTATTTTTTTCATTTGAACCATAAGTGCCTTTACCTTTAAAGAACAGCTAGCTACACAAACATTAAATGGGGTTGAGGACAAGGGTTCTTTGTGCCATGTTTCTCCCTTTATTTTGAACACATTCATTGGAGTTCACTAAAGATAGTTACCAACGTCTCTCCTCTTTCAGAATGCATGTGCCATGCTAGAATTATTTATGATGTAATACATAATACATGAATCTTGCACACTCTTACTCAAATGAAACCCTCCCATGAAACCAGGAGCTCTCACCTCCTAAATTTCCTTCCAAATTCCCACTCTGGAAGCATGCTTCCTTCAGCTTTGCTGAAACCATGCCAGCCTTGGTTTTCCCAGGTTACCACAAAAATTATCATCTTTGGAATTTTCTGTTTATATTATTCTCATCTCCCCTTCTTACCTACAACCTGTAAACTTCCTTTACTCTATATGCACATGACTTCCTCTCTTAGTACATCCGATCTCTGAAATATCACCTCTCAGGAAGCTATCCAAAGCTGTCACATTTACATTTTTTGTTATTATTGAAAACAGATTCTTCTTTCCTAGAATACATCCTGAACAGTTTCCCCTCCTTCCACTCCTCCAAACCTCCTCAACCTCTTTTCTCACCCAGATCCATGCCCCTCCCTTTCCTCTTCAGAAAACAGCAGGCCTCCAAGAGACAACAACCAAACACAACAAAACAAGATACAATAAGGCAAGGCAAAAGCCTTCATATAGAGGCAGAACAAGGCAACCCAGCAGGAGGAAGAGTCTCAAAAGAAGGCAAAAGAGTTAGAGAAATCCCTGTTTCCACTGTTAGGATTCCCACAAAAACAGAAAGCTAACAGTCATAACATAATACCTATTTGTGCATGTGAAAGTCAGAGGACAACGTGAAGGAGTCTGCACTCTCTTTCCACCGTGTGAGTCCTCGGGATCTAACTCAGGCGGTCGGACATGGCCAAGGCTCCTTTGCTCACCACACCATTTCGCAGCCCCAGGACTGTCCCATTTTAAATAGCTAACCAACCTTATTATTCTTTTTCTTGTACCTGATTTACTTCCTACAAATCAACTACCTCCATGATTATATTATGTAGTGGGAAATATACACTCTCACTTATTCATTACTCAAATTTTCCAACAGAAAATAAACTGTATGGGACTTTTCATCCTTCTCACTACCACAAACTGCAGCCTCTAGAGCAGTAGATACCTAGGACAATTCTTCAATGACTAAATGAAAGAAAGACAGACAGATGCTATGATGGAACAGTTAAAAAGCTAATTGTCAAATTCCCAGGCAAGTAAATTTTTAACTGCATCATTATCCCTTGTTTCAAGATTATCAGAACATAAATGAATGATGGCCTTGGCTTGCTTTTCTATTTATTTACTCTTTTACAAAAGCAACCTTGATGTCAACCTTTATTCTTTTAAGTTTCACAGGATCTGATTTGTTTCCAATAAGTGATAACTGCATGTTGCATCATCTATCAAAAGCTGCTTGGTGTGAACGCCGTTGTGAGTGGATTAGAACACGGACATCTATTCTCTTCTGTGGATACTTAATTGCTTTTGGATCTCACATATGAAGTAACCTGTGTCTAGTGTCTAACAAGGGCTCACTTGTGAAGTGATAAAGAAATAGCCGGGCGGTGGTGGCGCACGCCTTTAATCCCAGCACTCGGGAGGCAGAGCCAGGCGGATCTCTGTGAGTTCGAGGCCAGCCTGGACTACCAAGTGAGTTCCAGGAAAGGCGCAAAGCTACACAGAGAAACCCTGTCTCGAAAAACCAAAAAAAAAAAAAAAAAGAAATACACAGATGAGTGAATATGCTACTCTGATCCCAGACATGCCAGAGGGTAAGGTCACCTTGGAAGGCATGCTGTCAGTCAGCTCCCCTGGGTCTCATTAAAGGGCTGTCTCTTACCAGCATGCTCAAGTTTCCATTGGCAAGAAACCCGAGGCAATATTTTGGTTGACATATTTGACATCTACTTTAAACATTTTGTTCTTTGCGACGGGAAATACAGTCATCACGGTTGATGTTTTAAATTTTAAGAAAAAAATGTATACAGGAGAATAAAATGTAAAATATTTCATATACAAAAGACACACCAGCTTTTTTAGTGCATTTGTATAAATGCCATGAAAACAGTACTGTGCTCATCTGGGACAACCTGACACAGTGTTTCTCCAGGCAGTCAGTTTATTTAAAGCATGCAGTACTTTCTTTTTATACACACACACACACACACAGAGAGAGAGAGAGAGAGAGAGAGAGAGAGAGAGAGAGAGAGAGAGAGGAGGGAGGGAGGGGAGGGAGGGAGGGAGGGGAGGGAGGGAGGGAGGGAGAGAGAGAGAGAGAGAGAGAGAGAGAGAGAGAGAGAGAGAGAGAGAGAGAGAGAGAGAGAGAATACCTTCTTTTTTCATACACATGTGAAGTCTTTACTGGTAAAGGGTGTGCTTCCAAACTTTGGTGAAAGCAGTCATTGTGGAATTGTTGACATTTTATCCCTAAAGCCCTGTAAGCATTGACTTAAAAAAAATCAGTGTAATGTGCTACTAGTTTGAAGTAAAGTACCTGGGAATGAATTCTTGCCGTAAGAAGGAGAACATGACACATTACTCAAACTATAATATTATGTTTGTACCATCATGATTTAAATAAAATTACATCCTACATAGATGAGGCTCTTAGCTAAATGCCAGGACAAAGCACAGACTGAGAAATTTCTAGGAATACGCAATTATTCTCACAGAGTGCCATCAATCCACTTGTGTGTTTTGTTGAGGAAAGAAGCTTCACATACATTATATTGAAAGTTAAATTTCAAAGCCAATATTGCTGATTATTATGGCACTGAGATTAGCATGGCAGCATGACATAAAATGATGTGATCCTTAGTTTTGCTGTCTCAAGAATGGGACAATCAGTAGAGTCTGTATAGGAATATGCCCTGGGCACAGCAAGCTAACAACTCCTTTCTAGAACACAGCACATGAGATTTATTTATTTCTTCTTCATGTTATTTGATTTGACTTCCTCAAATCTGGTTGGCGATCAGCTCTGATTTTTCATTAAAAAGCTAAATCCAAACAAGGAAGTATCCCATCTAGTCAGCACATACTAAGCACAGCAGTTACAGGACTGACTTTAAAAAGTTTCTATTTCCACATTTTTGATTGCAGCAATTTGTGATTCCTTTGTGCTAGAGGACCGACAGGCAGATGCAGTCCAATGTGTCTACCAACTGACTCTACATGAATGTTTAATGTCGCTTAGCTGCTCCTCCTGCTCTGATTGTGGGATGATGGGTGTTTGGAGAGCACAAAAGCAGACACAAGATATCCTACCAGGCTCCTGGGAGCTGGGGTGCACAGAGGCAGCTGTACCATTTACAGTCTAATTGGCAGGGTCGTAGATCACAGGATGCCCAAAGTTCACCAGGAGGAGATAAAGATGTTGGAGGACCTCCTGAGGAGATACATCAAGAGCCTCTCTTTTTCTGCCTCTCTCGATAATGATTCCAGCTGTGTATTTCAGGTTGTAGGTTGTTATGGTGTCCAAAGGGGAAAAACTTGGAAAGTGAGGTGAGAATGTAAGTTGGAGAAGAATTCAGTTTTAACATCTCTGCCTATGAGGTAAATTTGAGATAATAGCTGAGAAGAATGCACACATAGGTTGACTGAAGGAAGATGGCTGAGCATGGGATTTCCAGGATATATTTCCCCATTCCTATTATTTTTAAAAAACCAATAACATACAGAATATGAGTATTGAAACTGTGACACCAGAAGACCTCTTTTCGAGCTAATCTCCACTTAGGTGTGCAGTCAGGACCAAGTTACTCCCCCACTCTGTAAAGTGGGAGTGATGAGCACTCCTACCCTGTAAGCTTTTTTGTGGGTAGACAAAGTACGTCAGCTCATGACAATAATATCCTGCCCCAAACAAGCAGTCAATGGACCTTTGCTCTCAGAATTAATTCTGTAATCCCACAGAAGATAGTACAGTCTCTGAACCGTGCAAAGGCTGTAGGTTCCAATGTTCTATATAGTCTTTTCCTCTCAGTCACTTTGGACAATACCCTTTCTTCTGTAGGCTTCAATTTCACTGTCTGTAAATTGAAGATATTTGATGTAAAAATTTACTAATATATGTTGAAAATTAGAGAGGAAACTCCTTAAAAGTCCTTAACATAGTCTCTGCTACGTTTTATTTGCTCAGTGATATGAGCTGTGATTATTAGCAAAGGAAACTGTGAAGTGACGGGACACTGGAATAGATGGGCAATATAACACTTAATTACATATAGAGTCACTTTTCTCACAGAATGAATGTTCTCAATAATTGAAGAATGAAAATCTATGGGCTTTTTTTTTTTTCTTCTCAACTCTAAAATACTATTGTGAAAAGAAGAAATGTAAGAAGAGCATGTTTATGGAGAACGTCCTTTTCACTCATTATAAGTTTTATTGGATTGTTAGAATAATTAATTCAGGGACAATTAAAACTACAGCACAACTGTCACTGGTCAGTAATTATAGGGAAGAAAATGAACATTTAATAGTGGGCTAAAGCAAAATGATTTTTATTTCCAACCATCACCCAAATTGATACCTTTGAAATTCTATGACTGTGTGACTAGCACTGGTAATAAAAATTACTAGTGTGAATATTGGATTTTTTTTAGCCATTACTCATTTCATTTCATAAGGTAATCACACACCACTGTGTTGATGATGATGTGACTTTTTTTGTGGGTGGGCGTTGAGACAGGATTTCTCTGTGTAGTTTTGGTGCCTGTCCTGGATCTCACTCCATAGACCAGACTGGCCTGAAACTCACAGAGATCTGCCTGGATCTGCCTCCCGAGTGCTGGGATTAAAGGAATGTGCCACCATCATCCGGCAATGTGATTTTTTGATCAATGTCTGGTGGATGGTTGAGCAGACTCTGAATCTTCTCTGCCTTTGTCCCATCTTGAGTTTCTGCCTTTTGTTTTGGAGCAGCATGCCCTGGAGAACAGCTACTAGCCTAGAGAAGTCACACGAAACCCAACTGAGCCAGGCAGAACTGGGCAAAATCGCAGAGGACCTGCAGCCATCATAAAATATGAAGAATAAATTAAATATTTGCTTTTGTAAGCCACTGGGACTTAAGGGTTGTTGGTTGCCTCAGTGAAAGCTGAATAACAAATAAAGAACCATTTTTATAGAGGACTTGCTATACACCCAATGCTTGGGCAAGTATTAAATGTATTTTGTCCTCTATTCCTGTGGGTTAGACATTATTATTCATATTAGCTATATGAGGAGTGGAGTAAAACACTTTTAAATAATACACTGTATAATTTATTAGGAACCAAGTTGGGATGCAATTCAGGTCCATCTGTGTCCAAAGTCTAGCGTCTTAGATTGGATGGGGTATCATATTCTAAGGAAGGAAATTATTAGTGAAGATCTGAAAATTAGGTGGGGAAATGCCTAAGTCAGTAAAGTGTTGGCCCTGCAAGAATGAGGACCTGAGTTCAATACTCAGAGCCGAAAGAAAGAAAGAAAGAAAGAAAGAAAGAAAGAAAGAAAGAAAGAAAGAAAGAAAGAAAGAAAGAAAGAAAGAAAAGCCAGCCAGGAATGATGGCACACAATTGGAATCCCAGGACTAGGAAGGCAGAGACAGGGCAAGAGCTGGGGCAGGCTGCTCATCACCCTGGCCCTCTCTGTGAGTGCCAGGCCAGTGAGAGACCTTTTCTCAAAAACCAAAAATGGTGGCTGGTGCCTTAGGAATAATAGCCATGGCTGGCCTCTGACCTCCACACTAATGCACGTATGCACGCGTGCGTGCGCGTGTGCGCATACACACACACACACACACACACACACACACACACACACACACACACGTACTCATACAAAGAAGCATGACTGCAAAGCACAAAAACATGAACACACAAGCAAACACACACACAAAGACAACCCTCCGTCATCAGTTAGTTTGAAGGGTAAGGCATGTCAAAATGCTAACTGTTCAGTATAGTTCAGCTTAAACATTCTTTTTAGAAGCGTGTATTTATTACGTGTGGGGAGTGGGTTGGTGTGCATACACAACAGTGCCTGGGAGAGGTCAGATAACAGCTTGGCTGAGTTGGTTCTTTCCTTCTGTAACATGAGTTCTGGGAACTGAACTCACGTCCCTGGCTGGCGGCAAGCACCTTTACCCCCTGAGTCACCTCATTCTTAAAAAAAAAAAAAAAAAAAAAAAAAAAAGCTAAAAACAATGAAGGTAATATTTTCCACACAGATCCAAAAGCAAATAGTAAATACTAAAATAACGACAAGAACGTTTTGTAGGATCAACCCTCCTGCTCAGGATTTGCACCCCTGACGGAGACAACAAAACCAGCACTGAGTCCTACCTGAGTGATTTAAATTCTCTTGGAGAAAAGAAGCCAGATTTTTATCCTAGTCCTTCTAGATTCTTAGCAAGGTCCCTGTAGCCCTTTCTGTATAAACCCTGGCCTTAAGAAAGGCCCCCAGTGACTCCTTGACTTTCTCTCCCAAGCTCAGCCTCGAGGATTTCTCTCCATCTGACAAATGAATAATTCAGAATTAGAAGCTGCAACCAGAGTCATACCATTCCCCAGCCTCCCAACTTGGTCATATCCTCATTATGGGAAAAGCCATTCCAAAAGGCAAACAGCTTTTCATAATTGTTATTTAATGGATATTGCCAACTCCTGGGAGTTCCTTCTCAGTATCTATTTGTAATTCAAAGGTCAGTGTAATACCACTGGTACACACAAGGATTCTGGGAGATTTGTTCCCCTGATTGAAATTCAGATATAGTGACATAGTAGATTAGTCTACAAGTCTCTTCTGGGGCTTCTTAGGTCACTGTTAGGAGGAATTTGACCTTGTCTTAATTCCAGGGCTTCACCAGTTACTAGAAAACTGACCTATGGATGGGAAATGGGGCTGGGAGTACATGTTCACTCACTCTCTTGGCCTAGAGACCAAGCTATCAAGGGGAAAGGCTGATGCTCTTCCATGGCCATTATCCTTCCCTGTAAGTGGCTCTAATATCACCTAAATAGGTTTCTCCTTAAGGTAGTTTAAGCAGAAGAAGACGGCCCCAGAGAGTAATTTAGGACTCATGTACGTACATATTTGCAGGATTTATATGGCAAGCCACATTTAAATTAGCAATGGCAGCCTCATTCCATGATATTATATATTGAAATATTATTCAAAAAGAAAGCTATTTTCCAAGTAGGTATGGGTGATGATTATTTATTAGTTTTAAATGCGTCCCTTCTTCCCATCTCACCAAACACCACTTCCATTTTGAATGAGCTTGAAGCTCTTACACAGTGAAATTTATGCATAAAGACGGACTGCTTAGAGGCATGCATAGCTTGAGATGAAGGGGAGAAATAAGAGTATAAAGTTCACAGAATTTATGGAAGATGCCTGCTTATTTCTAAAGTAGAGACAAATTAAAAAACGAAAGAAAATTCTCCTGGACTATCAGCATGGCTGTCTGTATACATGTGAGAAGAGCAGGGGAGGGCAGGGGAGCAGGAGTGAGAGGGGGAGGGGGAAAGAGCAAGAGAGTGATGGGGGAGGGGGAGAGAATAAGAGAGGGGGAGGGAAGAAAGAACACAGAAACAGATTATTTTTCATTTTCTTCTTTCTATTCTATTTTGTGGCGTGATATTTGGAGTTCACTGTTGAGGTTATTTCCAATCAAATCGCATTCAACCCTGGAACAATGTATAGGTTGTCAGCATGAATGCTAGTGGGTTGTGGGCCAAACATCCTCCAGGTTGAAATGGAGGATATAAAATTAACTTCTATAAGGTCAACATAATTCCTCCTCCTCCAGAGAAATTCTGACAGGAAAATTGAAGCTAGAGGTTTGAAAGGAAGAGCCAACAGAACCTGAAATAAAAACTCAGAGTTAAAAAAAAAACACCACCAAACTTTGGAAGAGAGAAAGCAAGGTTAATCTTTCTTATGAGACCCTCATGGCAAAGGGAGGGAAGCCACCCACTAGAACCAGCTCATGTCACTGTGTTAAATAATGGCTTACACTTAGGACAAGTCTGAAGTGGACTCCAGGCATTTGGATTTGATTGTTAAGTGTATGAGAGTTTTAAGGAAGGTATGAGCAAAGCAAACTTTTTCTACGAGTTTCAAGAAAGTCTCTAGAAGAATTATCGCAACTATAAACTTCCATACAGAGTGCTGACCACATGATGCTGTGTGTCGGGTTGTGCGTTTCCTTTGTAGGTGATAGCGAAGAACCAAGATCATAGATTAACCAGCTGTGCACACACACAGATCACCACCAGAGGCTAAACACTACTCAGTTGGTTCTTGAAAATACACTTAACCAAATTTCAATTTTTCCCTTCTGTTATCACATTTGATCAATCAAGTTTTTCCTCATTCTTTCACTGTGATTGCTTTTATCAAGGCCACCAGTAATGTGTGTTGTAATAAGTCCAGTGTCCATTCCCCAGTACTTATCTTTCTTGACTCATCATTAGTAGCAATTGATGGGCTATTTTTCCTATATTAATAATGAAGCATTGAATGGGAGCCTGAAAAGATGGTTCCTGAGACATTCTAATAAGAATTCTATTTCTAAGGAAAACTGAAAAGATATATTAGCAAGAATAGATGGCAGATGGGCTTGGAAGAGTGAGAAGATATGACAGGCAATATGCCTGAGTTAGAGCCATAAAGAGTCAAGACACTGAGGGGAAGTCATGATATTACTGCGACCATGTTACTTGGAAAAGTCTAGATTCCATGTACTGTAGTTTTTCCTTTAGTGATAATTAAATTAGAACTATGAATAGGGCTTGGGGATACAGTTTGTCAAACAAATGTGAGCACCTGAGTTCATATCCCCAGAACTGACATAAAGCCAGCTCGATAGGTTATATCTTTAATTCCAGAGCTGGAGAATTTCCTGAAATGTGAGGGCTAACTAGCCTCGTAAGCACAGCCGCAAACAACAAAGAGATTCTGTCTCAAAGTGAAAGGTAAGGACTAACACCTGATGTTGTCCTCTTTCCTTCATAAGTATGACAGGGTGTGTACACACACGCACAAACACATACATGCACACACACACCAACATCCACACACACACCAACACCCCCACACACACCCATACACACCTACTCAAAACAAACCACCAACACACCCACACTTACCCATACTCATCAACACACACACCAAACACACAAACACACACTTCAATACAAAAACTAAAAAACAAAATGCTATAAATATTCATGAGTTGGAGCATTATTAATATCCAGTATTCTTGAATGGATATAAATTTAATTGAATTATTTACATTAATTAATTTATTCTTGGGTTAATGAACATTTTCATCCCAGTTTTACAAATGACAAGGCATAATTCCTAAAACTCTCTCCAACAACACCTACCTAGAAAGTGAATATGCCAAGATTTGAACACAAGGAGAATGCTGAGCCATGAGTTTAATCACTTGCTAGGAAACTGAGCAAATGCCTATATCAAAGCCATTTCCCAGTACATTCTTACAGTCCTCCTTTTACAGAGCAAAAAGCAAGGACACAATTGATTTCCCAGCTCACATAACTTGTTAGCACATAGCTGGGTTGAAACCTATGAACATGCTTTGTAATTACCACTTTATATGTATACAATTTGAAGTGTAGAGGTGAATTTATACACATGGGACTGGGAGCAAGAAGGGAGCTGTATGAGAGCCCCAACAGTCATCTCGCTGCAGACTTCCTAATTTGAGCCGCTTCTCATGCCACAAACTCCCTTCACGGAGATGATACTGTCGGGTGAGAGACTCCAGAGCTTGGTTTTATATAATGAGAAAACCAAATTGTAGACCTTAGCTAGAAGGACTTCCCTGTGTCACCACTCTCTCGATTCAAACAGTCTGGAAAAAGGCTTTTTGCTTTGAGAAGGAAGAAAGAATCAAACTCCCATGTTCTACTTAAAATCTTCTACCAGGCTCACTATCCTGAAATCTGGTGATGGCCATAGGCCTACAGACTCTGTCCTGGGTTGGAGCCTGTAGACTCAACAGCTAGAACTGTAGCAGCCAGGCAACTG
Organism: Peromyscus californicus insignis; assembly: GCF_007827085.1. NCBI lineage: Eukaryota > Metazoa > Chordata > Mammalia > Rodentia > Cricetidae > Peromyscus > Peromyscus californicus. Next base: position 69,367,928 of record NW_026294458.1, read on the forward strand.
ATTATTCTTGTCACCCCTAACTGAGCTTTGGGCAGTAGAAGGTACAGCCCAAAGAACTCTGTCTGGCGAATAGGGCAGAAAATTAGCAAGGAACTGGGCCTTACTGTTCAAAGCAGGCCTGCTATGGTTAGACTGGAGATCAGACAGAGAACAATTGCTCACATCTACCCTAGACCTCTTACAGCCTCTTGACCCTCCATGACATTAAGTAGAGACATGCACACAGGTGAGAGACTCTCAGCTTTGATCTGAGTCATTACCAGCCTTGAAGTCAGACTGGAATGGCCCTGATCCAGCCAATGTGGGTCCCTAAGGCTCTGACACTCAAATGCAGTCCATTTCAGCTTCAGCCTTCCTGGTAAATGGACTGCCTTTCCTAGCACCACCCCAACATCACACAGTATAGTGTGAAGAAGGACTTAATTTGCTGGGGTGCAGGCTGGTAAGTGCTAGACTTTGTCTTGGGATTTGAACTCAGTACAGGGGAATATTAATACAAAGCATATTCCAATCACCTTCACCCCTACACAAATCCATACTAAAAATAATGGAAGCTTGCCCATCTAGAGAAGAAAACAGGATAAATTTTCAGTAGATGTTCATACAATAAACACCATAGGGTTTGTAGGTAACACCATCTAATCAGACCTTTAACCTCTGCTTCTGTATATTAAGGTAGCTATAGACATGAAATTAAATAGATATCTTTATGTTTCAATAAAATTTTATGGGTAAAAACTAGCAACAAAACCAGATTTGCCCATGAACTATAGGTTCCTGACATCTGCATATCATAATAAAATGGATGCCAATGTGTCAAGAATATTTTTTGCTTTGTGAGAATAATCCAAAGATTTTTTTAGCTATAGTAAGAATTCTACTTGATTCCAAATATAATCATTCTTATTTTCAAATTTGAAATTACAAATTTCTTTTTAAGTTGGATATGAGGAAGACCAGAAAAGGCCAGTACACTGGTCTTTTCAAATAGTCACACTGTTTGAAAGTTTGGTCCATGAGAAATAAATGTATGTGGGAGGTGGACATACACTCCAACATAATAACCAGGAGGTATGGCTTATTAGCAAACACCAGTGCATCAAGCTGACTCCAGTCCAAAGCCATTTATGCCTGAAAAGCTTAAGGAGTTGGGTGTCAGTGAGCCGGTACGTTGCAGGGTCTAAATATTAGTAAGTTAAACTCAATGTTACAGTAATTGTATTATTTTCTAAGAATGCTGAAATTATTTGACATTTGGTAAAAGGTAAGAATGTTACAAATACTTCATGTAATTTATTTTCTTAAGTTCTTGTATTACCTAAGGATAGCCCAACATTGCAGATGAAGACAGAATTTAACGACATGAAAACTTGTACCCTGTCATACTGAAGATCCTTTATTTTTACTCCAAAACAAACCCATGAATCTACCTTTTCTGGCTGTAATGTATGCTTATAAATAAGACTTCCAAAATTTCAGAGGTCAGTCACCTTCTAGTCTATCAATTCTCTTTTACAGGGCTGATTTTAACTCATTTCCAATTAAACCTTAATACAGGAACGATGTAAGGCCTGAACTGAATCCCACAAGCTGTGTTAAAGTCTCATAGACGACTGTGTCCTAGACATAAAAAAAAGACACACAATGCTAATGTCTCAGCATGTGTTTATGTGAACTCACCAAGTCTCTGGTCTGAACATATTGGAATGTTAAAACTTGCATAGTGTATTTATAGCCTTCCAGAGTGCTTTCTTTTTTATCATGTATCAAAGCGAGGTAATTATTTCATGAGCATTTAGCAATGGGGTATACTCTACAGATGCAGAGACTGTTGTCCTCTGTAGTCTTTGGTGCCTCCATCACTGAACGCCCTGCAGACTCCAAGCAGGAACATTTGTTGAATGAATGTTTGATGATGTCAAATACCTCCAAAGTTTTCTGTCTGTGTTAACACGTGGTGCCACTGAATGTCATTTCACTCATTTTAAATGATCCATTCTGCCACCCAAGCAGAAACACAAAGGGCGGATGTAGATGAATTGAAGACGCCTTTGAGGCCCTCTCTGCTGTGGAGCATTGCCTGATAGAGCTGGATCCTGTATGTCTCAGATATGAATTATTCATCCGCACTTCACTCCTACATCAGTATACCTTTCATTCTGCTGTGTCTGCATGGATAGGATTGATTCACACATCACACCCAGTAACATTTATAATCACAGTGACTGGAAACATTTTGACAGAGAGGAAAAACTTGTGAGAATACACTCAGGATAACCATACTGGTAATTGGTTCTCCAGTTTCTAACTAAGCAAAGGATGTGCTGGAGGAGGAACAAAAAGTGCCAATTTTTGTCAAAATATTCATTGCTTAGGCAGTAATTCCCAAATAGAAACACCTACTTTCACACAAGGCAAAGGAAATATGAATCAGTTTGTGAAATCTGACAGCAAATGTTCCAAAATTGGGTACTTCACTGGCAATGATTGCAAAGCTCTGGATTGGAAAATCTGCACAGAGTTATTCCAACCACGAAAATGTATGAGTCAAACAAAGTGTTATGAATTAGTTATAGTTATTGTGTATGTGTGTCAGTGTGCGTGAGTGAGGTGGGAGGGAGGAAGAGAGGAAGGAAGGGAAGGAGAGAGGGAGAATGTTTTTGTGTGTATGTATATATTGTTTAATTGTTCACACAGGAAACAAACCATTGAAGACACAAACTTACAGAAGGCAAAAAGTGAGCAAAGCAAATGAGAAATCAGCCTGGATTTAAAGGGATTGCACAGGGCCCATGCTACTCCAGTTGGTTTCCTTCCACTTTAATCAGATAGACAGTTGCTTATAAAGGAAACTGCATTAGCCATACAGACTTTACAAGGGAACACTCTGACACCCCCAGGCATAGAAGTCACTTTAGTTCATGAACTTTAGATTAGGTTAGAAATTCTAAAACATGATTACTGATACTGTGTATGAGGAAGAGTCAGATGATCGAGGAGACCCTAATGAGCATAAAAATGCCCGAACACAAGGTACTGACAATGCATCACAGGTGGAAAGATACTTAGGATACTAGTTTGAAGCTCATTCATAAACAAAGGCAGCCTAGTCATTCAGGTCAAAGAGGATGAGTTAAAACGCAACAAGAGTAGCAACTTCCCAGGTCTGTGTCTACAGGAGCATTTTACAAATTCGTAAATAATTTTGGTGGAAGTCTGCTCCTTTCAAACATGTGCTATACTATTCTATTACCACAGTTTAACACAGATGATATGCATATTGGCTGATGAGGCTCCAACTGATTTCCCTGATACAGTATTTGCTAGGGGCAAACAGTTCCTGTTTAACCTATGTAAATGGAGAATGAGCCAATTGCAGATAAGGTTTAACAGTGCGTCTTGCAATGAGTGGCTCAGCAAATTTTTTTTGTTTTTATAGCTTCATTTGCTACCATTCATGTCCTTTCCATGGCCCCTTGATAGTCTTCTCAGTGCCCCATGCACCAGTCACTAAAGAGATTCTGCAGCTGCCATGCCTGCTTGCAGCAATGTTCTTCCATTCCTGGCATTCTCCCCAAAATAGAGATTCTTCAGACATCCCCAGTCAAGTATCACACCAACTTGGGATTATTTATTCTTTTAAAGCCATGGTTATAACAATGTGTATTTTTACTGCTGGAGAACCATGAACTTCTCTATGGCATGCACAGAAATCCTAATTCTATATATGTAAATGTATTGGTATCTATAGAACCAGTTGAACAAAGAAGATGTTTCTTTAACTTCTATTTCCCACAATCAGAAGACAGAGTGAGGACAGTGCATAGCTTCAAACGATCAATCATTTTGGTGATGACATTATGGGGTATTAAATCAGCCAATGCTGATAATCTTGAATCTCAGAGCTCCTCACCGTCGTGGAAGCCTTACTATCCACTCCATGAAAGTATTGGGTCATGAACTTTGAACCAGGGGTACTAACTACTTTTCTCATTGCTGTGGCTAAGTACTTGACAAAAGCAACTGAGGGGAGGGAGACTTTATCTTGGCTTAACATTCAGTCCCTTATGGTCAGGTGGGCACAGGAGGAGGAAGTAGCTGGTCACAACTCACCCTTGGTCAGGGAACAGTGACTTAACAGTGAGTGTGGCTGGGCTGTAAGGTTTCAGAGCTCTCCCCTAGCGAGTCACTTCCTCAAAGTTTTACCTCCTAAAGGCTTCACAGCCTTCCCTAATGGCATCACCAGTTGTGGTCATATTGTTCACACAAGGGATTCCGGGATATGGAGGTGGGGAGGGATACATTTCACACTCAAACCATTATAGCAACAAGTCATATTTCAGAATAAGGCAATGTGTGAGGTTGGTTGATTCCTGTCCTTTTACTTGACTTGTTTGCTTACTGTGTATTTAAAGAGCTACATTTCAATCCAGTCTAGTTAAGAGAATTCTGACTCAGGGTAAACTGGTTCTCAACAGCTACACTCAGCCTCCAGGCACAGAATGCTCATTTTCACTCCACTTTGTGGTAATAGGCATTTGCAGGGACAGGGAGCCAGAGACTGACTCCTCTTGATGACAATGGCAAGCTGCATTCTTCAGTACTCTGGCAGGCTGAGGGTCCCTGTTCTGTTATCATGTGCATTCACTTCAGGCTGTCTGTGTTCTGCCTTTTGTGAAGCAGTGAGTATAATTTCTTAGAAATGAAAGGAGAAAACAGAAATCCACCAGCAGGAAATTGAACTGAAGCACTGGAAAACTTAAGAGAAAATAGTATTATTTCTGCGTTTTTAATATGATGAAAACAAAGTTATGGGAAATACCATTCTTTGAGGACCAAGTAGGAAATGGATAGGCACATAAAAGCACTAAGTTAGATGAACAGCCTCTGGAAATGTTAGTGGCTCCTGGACACAGACATACCGAGCAGGTTATCTGTAGATGACAATTTTGTTTGTCTCTACACAGCAGAATTTCTTTGCTACCCAGTTGACTGGGCTTCATGCGACATGATGATTTGAGCAAGACATGCAACAAATAAAGTTTCTGTCTGGCCAACTTAAACATGAGGTGTTTCAATGTGCTCTGATTTTCCTGTTATATATGTAAATCTTAAGTTGTTAATATAAAAATTTGAAAATTCTATATAAATAGCTAAACGATGAATACACGTGTAGGTATAGTGGTGAATAATAAATGGTCACTACAAAGAACTTGCAAATCTAATAAACCAAGTTAGATTAGTATTATGCTAATGTCAGGTCACAGTTTTTATGATTGAAAAATCAGTAATTTTATGGGAGGTGCCAAAGATATAAAGCTTAATTGTTTATTCTGCATTTCACATGAATGGTAGTGTCCAAAAGAAGGGATGAAGGAGATGCTTGGGTTTTGATCTCAAAAAGTCAAGAGACGCCGGGCAGTGGTGGTGCACACCTTTAATCCCAGCACTCAGGAGACAGAGCGAGGTGGATCTCTGTGAGTTCAAGGCCAGCCTGGTCTACAGAGCGAGATCTAGGAGAGGCACCAAAACCACACAGAGAAGCCCTGTCTCAATAAACAAACAAACAAACAAAAAGTCAAGAGACTTTCATGTTTTCAAAACTTCACATGGAGTTAGATTTAAGCTCAAACTTGAAGCTTGACAAGCAATCTGTGCTGACGCAGTATCTGCAACCTGGCTAGGCATCATTCTACAGGGACCTTTGCTTGGGTGCTCACCCTGGAATAGTCTTTTAATCCCAAGCCTGCTTCATACACTTTTCACATGTTTCTGTTCTGGAAGGCTATTCTCTAGGTTTGGACTTCTCTATCTTTTGTTTTGTGTTTGCATGGCTACCCCAGAGTTATAATTTAAAACTATTCACTTCTGATCTTGATAATTATTTTGTGTGTGTGTCTCTACTATATTTTCTGCTGTCTATCTATCACACAGCAATGAGAGTTTCTTGATATGGGCTAGTGTGCATCCTCTGCTGGCTAGAGGCTTGACACATAAAAATGCTCAATTCAGTGTTTGTTCAGTGAAGAAATAAATGAATGATCTACCTTGGATTCTTGACTTCTCTCCTGATGTCTTGGAAGAACATCTGGTTCTTATGAGCATCTATGTATCCAAGAAACTACTCCTGAGTATTAACACCTTACTATGAATAAATGAACATACTGACTAAAGTCACAAGAATAACTTTTAGACACATCAAATATCCAGGCGATGAAGCATGTAGGGACAAACAGCATGTGGAGGTCTGGGAAAATAAGAGCCTGTCTTGTATATATCTACTCATTTCTGAAGTCAGCTTTACTTCTAGACAAATATTTTTATTTAAATCTAAATGTTTCAGAACCTATAAATAAGAAGCATACATAAAAGTAATGCAGAATCCATCACATTCAAAAGCATGGAGACTTAGGATCTGTGGTGAGGCAAACTGTTTTTCAATAGTGGGATTTGGTAGAAAATATGCTTGTCCTATACAGTACAGTCTCCAAAGCCTAGGTGTGAAAAATGCTGGGCATTATGCAGGTTTCCTCAAAGCAAATATTTTTTCTTGGCAAGCTAGAATAAAATCTTCCAATATTTTAAATAGGAAGTAAAGTTAAAATAACAAATATGGTATGTACTCACTCGTAAGTGGATACTAGATGTAAAACAAAGGATAACCAGACTGCAACTCATAACTCCAGGAAGGTTAGCTAGTAAAGAGGACCCTAAGAAAGACGGGGATCACCCAATGACAGAGAAATGGATGAAAGCTACATGAGCAAACTGGGGGTGGTGGGGTAATGGAGGGCAAGGGTTGGGGGAAAGAGAGCTTAGGGGAGCAGGAGGTCCCAGCTGGATCAGGAGCAGAGTGGGAGAATGGGGAGGGAGATACCTTGATGAATGAAGACCCCAGGGGAATAGGAAGAAGCAGAGTGCTAGACAGGTCCCCAGAAATCCACAAAGATACTTCCACTGTGGACTACTGGCAATGGTAGAGAGAGTGCCTGAGCTGACCTACTCTGGTGATCTGATGGCCACACACCCTGGCTGTCATGATAGAACTCTCATCCAGTGTCTGATGGAAACGGATGCAGAGATCCACGGCCAAGCCCCAGGTGGAGCTCTGGGAGTCCAATCAGTGAGAGAGAGGAGGGATTGTATGAGCGAGAGATACTGAGACCACGATTGGAAAAAGCACAGGGACAAATAGCCAAACTAGTGGAAACACATGAACTGTGAACCAATAGTTGAGGAGCCCCCATGGAACTGGACCAGGCCCTCTAGATAACTGAGACAGTTGATTAGCTTGAACTGTTTCAGAGGACCACAGGCGGTGGAGCCAGGACCTGTCCTTGTTCATGGGTTGGCTTTTTGTAGCCTGGGGCCTATGCTGGGACACTTTGCTCAGCCTTGGTGTAGGGAGGAGAGGACTAGACCTGCCTCGGCTGAGTCTACCAGGCTGGGCTGACTCCCAGGGGAGACCTTGCCTTGGAGGAGGTGGGAATGGAGGGGTGGACTGGGGGAAGGGCTGGAAGGTAGGAGGAGGGAGGATGGGGGAATCCGTGGCTGATATGTGAAATTAAGTTAATTATAAAATACAAACATTAAAAAAATAATTCAGAAAGAAGTTGGGCATGCTGGCACATATCTGTAATCTCAATATTTGAAAGGCACCGGCAGGAGAATCAAGGTCATCTTCAGTGACACAGTAAACTTGAGGCCAGTCTGGGCTATATAAGACCATTTTACACACATACACACACACACACACACACACACACACACACACACACACACACACACACACACACACACCCCCACAAGACAAAGAGAATTCAAATAGAGAATAGACTTAATTACACATTGTTAGATTTTGCAGAGGAGTGATTGTTCGGTGTTAAAAGATGACACTTTTTTCTAAATGTTTCAATTAAAGGAGAAAAGGGGGGACATCTTAAGGAAATAAAGAGTTTTCACCAAAAGCCCCTTCTCTGTATCATTAGAAAAGAAGATCTAGGGTTGGATATGGGTTAGAGAGGCCTGCAACATGCCAAAGAGCAACAGAAAGTCACAGCTTGGACCTACTGGAAGCTGCAGATACAGGGACCATGTCCAATATCAGGGCTTTGTGTTTTAAAGTGAGAAGAGTAGGGTATCCTCAGAAGAATGGCCATGGGAGGTGAAATGAAGATGGATGTTGCAAAAGACAGTATTCCTTTATAGATGTCTGGTATCTCTTTTGTTTGTACTGAGAAGCAAAAATCAAAAGTCAAAACAGAAGTAAGTAGGTAGGACCTGGTATCCAAGATGAGTCAGAAGTCACAAGCAGCCCTCACCTCCACCCATTCCTCTGCTGCTCTGAGAGTTTAGAACTAGAGGAACTGCTAGTTCTAGAGAAATCACAGTTGAATGTAAACAGAACATTATCTTCAAGTTTCAGCAAAATGACTTAGATTTTTTGCAAGCTAAAGCTATGAATTTGCTATGCAAAGTACTAAGAACTCTATAAAATTATAAAGTAATGATCAGTGAATTCAATGCAAAATAACAATAGCAAGATCTAACATGGGCTGCCTGATAAACAAGAGAGAGAAATCAGGAAAATTAGCCTTACCTTTATCACAAGTAGAGACCTAGAGATCATACAAATTTAGTTAATTATAGTTAGATTTTATGAGGTAATTTGCTATAGGTTTTCAATATTTGTGATTAAGATAGACTATATTTATGAGAATTTTTAAAGAAGGTAAGCTAATGTACTTGAAAGGAAACATTAGTGGCTCAATATTAAACAATAGGAGTTTTTCTAGTTGTGTCTACAAGGATATGTACATGCAGTTCTTAAAAATATTTATAAAACAGATATCACATGGCATAAGATCTTACAAACTTTTGTACACTGCCTTGTTCATCTAGTTCTGAATACAATTTCACAATGACTGTGAAATTCTATTTATGGATTAAAATATCAAGGAGGATGTTACAGAAAGCAAGGATGAAACTTCATGCCAGCCTATGTAAGGTGTAGGGATTGGGCTGAATGTATGACCTGCTAACATCAATGAAGAACTGTAAAGACAAATATAAAGGTCTGTGTTCAGCATGTGAACACTAGCAATTGATAGTCCTTCTGGACTTCATTTGCATGGAGACATCCTTCAGTTTAGATTTTCAAGAATTTAGAGTACTATAGTAGGAAAGGCAATCAGGATGAAGTTCAGCATTGCATCTTTTGAAGAACGTTGATAAAACGGGAAACATAGTGTGAGGCAGATGAGTGATGGCTTTGCTCATGTGCACGTTTTTATTTGGACGGGAAGTAGATTATATTATGTCATCCAAGGGCTCAAATTAAGGCAACTCAGAGGACACTCAAAGAAGATGGATACTGGCATTATCAGGAAGTTTTCACGGTATCTTAATGATACACGAACTTTCCTCTGAGGTAAGGGTTGGGTTTTTAGGTTGTGAAATAAGAGAATGAATCATTGTCTTTTTTTAAATTTGGAGATGATTCTGTAATTTGGGAATGTTTCAAACCTTTTCTTTTACACTCAAAATTTGACTTTATGAGGTTTACAAATACTATTATTTCTAAGAATATTAAAATTCTTGTCAAACAAATCCTTTTAAAACTCACCCTTCCCATTTCATGTTCCAGAAATACACCATAAAGCATGATTAGAAGCCTGTAACCTGTGAATACCCTTGCCTTTCATGACTGTCTTTTTTTTTTCTCCCCATGGTACATCATATCTGAGAATCTTTGAAGTAGAAGGGCAAATAAATTAGAACCCCACTATTTATTCAACTAGAGTTCCCGAAGCTCCTTTTGTTACGAGGTGTCCATTGTTGACTACAGGAATCCTCACCTAACCTGTCAGAGATATCATCGCAAAACAATCACTCATTAGATGGATCAGATTTGACAAGAGGATAAAAGCATCAAGGAAATGATTTTGTGCAAAACAAATCCAGTGATTGCTGTGGCTCAAATATTTTCTTCGCTGTGTCTGAATGCTTAATGACATTTTCTACTATTCTTTTCTTGAGCTATCAAGATAACTCTCAATGCAGAACAAAACAACCTTAAGGCTGGGCCTCAAAATTGTTCACTGCAGAAAATAGCTCCAAACACAACCACGCTGATAGCCACAATTTTTGTAAAACACACACACCAATAGATAAAATATTGATAAGAAGCTTGGATTAACAAATGAATAGGAAGAACTTTTTCCTTAGATAGTGTCTGATTATACTGGGTGATTAAATTTTATATTGAGATGTCATGGTATTAGTATGCAATTGAGCAGAAATAAATAAAATATTTAGCTATTCTTCTTTCCATTTACTAATGTAAGAAGATAAGGAAGCCACTACTGCCATTTAATTTGTTTGAAACTGTATAGCATCATACTATGCAACTGGACAGACTTAACACACATTGGACAGTGAATTACATGTAACCATAGGATGAGAGTTGTAATAACTTTGCACTGTCAATCGACGTTCATACTTTTATTGAATTCATCAAAATGGAGCCATATAAATCAATGGTATACTTCTAAATGTGGATCAAGATTGTATATGCTTCTGTTGTCAATGTAATGTAGCTGGAGTTTTCTCCAGTGCTGCCTGGCCCATGGTCAGGACAAATCTCTTTCACCCTCCAGTCCCGCAGCCGCTTAGCCCCAACCAAGTAAACACACAGAGACTTGCTTACAAACTGTATGGCCATGGCAGGCTTCTTGTTATCTAGCTCTTATATCTTAAATTAACCCATTTTTATTAGTCTATAAGTTGCCACATGGCTTGTGGCTTACCGGTACCTTATCTCTCATCGGTATCTTATCATCCTGGTGGCTGGCAGCGTTTCTCTCTGACTCAGCCTTCCACTTCCCAGAATTCTCCTCTCTCTTTGTCCTGCCTATACTTCCTGCCTGGCTACCAGCCAATCAGCACTTTATTTATACAGAGTGATATCCACAGCAATGTAAATTCCATAGTGCCAATTGTGAACATGCAATAATTATTTAACATGTCTGAGGATGGTGTACTCCTGTTTTGAAGAGTTCACTCTGATATCTTCTAAACTGATATTCTTTTGATCCTGCTATAATAAAAAAGAACAGCCCTCTTCACTCGTGTTGCGTGTTCTCTAAAATTTAAATGATTCCGTCTATGTTCATGGCAAAGTTAACAGGTCCACATACAGTCAGTGCCCACAAAAGGATATAAATCATTCATAAGGTAAGTACAATCAGTTTTTATTGGCTTTGGGTAACTATAACCAGACAAATGTGCTCTCTCTCCCTTCCTCTCCATGCTCTGATTATTGTAAAAGATAAGTTGGTTTCCATTCAGAGATCCAATCAACCTGACATTTCTTCTACATTTGTTATATTTCTTGCATCTTTTTCTCTTAGAAGGTTTTTTTTTTTCTTTTTTTTTGTTTTTTTGAGACAGGGTTTCTCTGTGTAGCTTTGGGCCTCTCCCGGAACTCACTTGGTAACCCAGGCTGGCCTCGAACTCACAGAGATCCGCCTGGCTCTGCCTCCCAAGTGCTGGGATTAAAGGTGTGCGCCACCACCGCCTGGCGTGGAAAGATTTTCTAGACATAAACATCAGTTGTTTGGATGGCCTACCTCATTCCTAATGGCCATCTTCATCCCTGATTACAGAATAATTATAGAATTCAACTATGAAAATACTTCTGACTGCCTCCCAGGCTCCACTCGTCTTTAAATGACTTGTTGACTTTGTCTCATATAATGAGAATTCTTATTTCTGGTTAAATTATATAGGAGCTTCTATATACATTTATTTGATCCCTTATTCTTATATGCTTTGCCTCAGCAAGTATGCCAATATGATCTTCCAAAAATACATAATGCATAATACCAATTACAAACACTCATGTTAAATCAAGTTTTGAATCATTTAGTTCACTGATAACATTGAGAAGAGAATATCCAAATGATTATATGTATGTTTTGGTTTGAACTGATAGACCACAAGACATATAGTAAAAAATGTACTACAGTTGACCTCCATTTATCTGTTTATTTTCATGGCGATTTGGAAGTGTATTGAGAATGAAAAGTGAGATATATTTTGCAAGAAGATGGTTTTGTTTTTTTCTAAAGGATGCAGTGAAGGTAGACGTGAAGAGATAGAGCAGATGGTAGAGAGGATTAACCTCTGGATTGCTGCATCGGAAACGCAGACAGCTTCCTAGCAATCTTCAAGCCTTCTCCACTGTGGAGAGGTGGTCAGTTTAAGATTAACCTCAGAAGAAAACAGTGTTCTTGTGTTCAGTACCCAACTATGGGAGAAATTCTTATAAACTTAGACTTTAAATTATCTTTTATTTTCCCAGATCAGAGAATCAGCTTACTTGTTGAAAGTTCATGATTTCCTAGCATTCTCATCAATCAGAAGACAAAATTCAGGTGGGAAGAGCAGGAACCTGGCGGATAAGTCACCATTCACTTTTCACGTCATAATTTTATGGAAACAATGTTTGAACTTCATTAGCTGGAAAGTGTTAATCCTTCAGCACTCCATATAACAGGAGTTTACATTTTTTTCCTTGTCTATGGAGAACATTTGCCCAGTTTTCTTCACAGTTTGAGACCCATTTAGGCTTCCAGGTGCCATTTTCCCAGATCAAATACTTCATTCAGTGACTGCTTTCAAAGTAATAGTTCAAGGAGGGTTCTATAGCAAAGAGTATGTGGTATGTCCCATAGTACATGTTTTATGGATCTTTATTCCAACTCCTGTTTACTTACTAAGTTCTCAGCAGCCTGGCTTTGTGAATGGCATCATGTAGTAGGGTTCAATAAGTATCAATAAATTTTAGGAATGAATTGGTGTCTTCTGAATACTCTCAATGTTGCTAGTTTAGTGTGTTTATAGGATTTGTTAGATTGACTTGGAGATAAATGATGGGTACCAAAGCCTCCAAAAGCCCCCAAGTAATGACTGATGCAGCTCAATATATCTGCACACACGCTTGGAATTTGAATCAGTTCCCAGAAGTTCAACCCAGTTCTCGTATTGTAACTTGACCTTTTGAGAACTTAGTTTTATTGGAGGGTGTGTTTGGTTTCTGTTGTCAGTGTTATTTTCTCAGAAAAGCTGATCTCTTCATACCTAGAAAACAGCAAAGGACAGATGGCTAGTTTCAAGAATGTGCCACAGCATCACAGTTATAATACTGTTGTGGATTGTGGCCACAGCTCAGCTCGTGTATGGAAATTTGTTTAAGGTCAATGTTTTTAAATAAAAGACATAGATGTAAGTTACCTAGACCCGAAATTTAAGAGAACAATTCTTGCTGTAGAGTGCTGATTCCTATTGAAAGCTTCCATAGATGGCTGAGAAAGACAAATCTCTATTCCTACACAAGAGAAAATCCCAGGAGAAGATAGATGGATTTTAATTTAGCGGGAATAGACCTACAAATTAATTCATCTGTCAGAGTTGGGGAGGGTGACTAACTAAGGGCGATAATTCAGAGCGGCTCCCTTCCTGTCAGTCAATGCTGTCTGCTGCTGATTTAAATGTATGTGCTTACCTCTGGACTAAGTCTGCTCCCTTCCCACTACTCTAGTCCCCATAGACTCCCAGGAAGCTGGTTCTGTCAAGTCCAAGTTTTCATTTTATCTTTGTGAATATACTGGGAGTAGAACTGTTTCAGGCCAGTGACACATTCTGTCAGGAAAGTGACAACAGAAGTCACACTCATCCTCTCATTATGCCATCTAGAGAGACACTGCAACCCTGGAGTAAATATGCAGTGTTTGTAGGCCTTAATTCAACGCTTGCTCTAATACAGATCTCTGTCATTCTATCTCTCACCCACCTCCACTTCAGCTTAATTTCACTTCATTTCCTAAAAATATGATTTTTTTAAAAAAAATTTAAGTATCTAGTGTTCTGATTTTTACTGCTATTGGATAGGATATATTCTTGCAATTCTCATTCTGTTCATCAGTCAAACCAAGTATCTGACATTGTCTAACCCCATGTCACTAACACATGAAGGTCAAATTAAACCCTTAGCTGGGGTCTGCATAACAGCGAGAACATGACTCCTGCCTTAATGCTAGCTTTTAGCTTGGCACAAACTCCTGGTTTTCTTTAGGAAACCTATTTAATGGAAGAGATACAAGAGCAAAAGGGATTAGGTAAATAATCCTAATAAACTTGTGACAACCCCCTCTCTTTAAGTTTAAGAATGGAATGTTGAAATTATGTAATTGTACATTTTAAGTGTAGATTCCATCTCTTGACTCCTTGGCATACAGAAGCCTTCTGTGCCCTGACATACACTCTCATGCCATCTGCTTGTCACCTTTGAACATCTTGGATACCTCAAATCTGAAACACTCGCGTCACTATACCTGGAAACGACATGCATAACTGCACTCCAAACCCAGTTTCAGTGAAAGTACCGTATAAAATTACCTTCCAATTGTTTTTATGGGTGTATACAAAACATAAATGAATTTCATGCTTAGGCTTGAGTTCCTTTCACAGGATATGTAAACCTGAAAATATATTTTAAAATCTGAAATCCGAAACATTTGTGATCCCAACCCCATCACACAAGGACATACAATCTGTGTACCTTTATTTTGACATGTTAGTTTATGTGTTAAATACTCTTCCATCGAAACACATTGCACAGGGACTAATCTTTGTTGTTTCTTTAAAGATTCAGCGATTATAACTAATATTCTAGTATAACTTCTCCATCACCAGCTCTTTATTTTGATGAATCTACTCTTATATTGGAAATTTTTTATCTAACAGATTTTTTTTTTCCAGAAAGGTTCTGTGTTCTTCTGTGTTGAAGAATGTCTGCTGCCACCACATTTTCTGTCTTGTTCCCAAAGCTTCCATGAATACTCTCTGCCCTTAGACATGTCGAGGAAAAAGGTAGAACTCCAAGCATACTCCTGTTGTTCCAACTTACATGTTCATGGAAAAAATAAATATGTTTAAAACTAAATATGTCACCAAAATGCTCATGGTGATTGTAATGTTAAAAAGCTCTCCGTATATGAGGCACTTATTTGAAATGATCAGTTTATTCTTAGTTTTAGAAGAGGAATTATACTTCTTATCTCAACCTTTTTCCTCCTTCATTTGTTAAAAATCTCTTTATTCAGTAACACTAGTTAATCAAAGGATATCTTAAGCATCCTTTTCTATCTTACACATCTAGCATCATGTTCAATGATCGTTTAAGTATTTTCATCATCTCCAATTCCGCATTCAAGCCTGCACATGGTATTTCTGTGGTTTTGCTTCAGAAGTCATCCAGAATCATGCTAATTCTCGGGTTACTGTAATGCAGCTCTGATTTGTATGTTAGATATGTATATTGACTTAACCATTTCTTTGGTAATTATGTTGACTTTTTTTCCCCTTCCTTTTTTTCATCTGAGATTATCTCTTGGGATGATCCACAGCCCTGTTCCATGTTGGGTTGTTTCGAATGTGCCTCATTTTCCTGAAGAGATGAAGAGTTTATTGATGAAATAATGAGACAAGGCACCAGGCAGAAGGCCGAGGTGTTCTCGGTTTAGGTTGCCCTTGGAAAAGCTACCTGTCCCCGACACAATGTTAACTTGGAGACAGCTTGTTTCTCCTCCCAGAAGGTGTGTCTCAGAGAGCAGGGTTCTGAGCCACAGCCTTGGTTGCTTCCTCTGTGGTCACTGCTTCCTTTCCTTCATCCTGGCCTCATTCACAGTAACTCAAACTCGAATGGAAGAGTCCTGCTTTTCTCATCCATCAGTTGAGCCCCCGGAGTCATGTGAGACTCACTCAGGAGTTCCCTCTTGTGTTTGGCCATGACATACCAACCCTGTTTCTACGTCCAGAGCACCACAGTAAAGATTTCCATAACTGGTTGCACCACGGCAGAAGAAATCCGTTCCCTGAGCTCCGACAAATGTGCAGGTGCTCTTTTTCTTGTGATATTTTACTCTCCTTCAGATTTGGCAGCACTGGGAAAACATTCTTTGTAACTTCTGGTTTGGGTTTGTAATTATTTCCTTGTTTACTTAACAATAAAACTCCTTGTGTATAGTATGAGAGAGAGAGAGAGAGAGAGAGAGAGAGAGAGAGAGAGAGAGAGACAGAGAGAGACAGAGAGAGACAGAGACAGAGAGACAGAGAGACAGAGAGAGACAGAGAGACAGAGAGACAGAAAGACAGACAGAGAGAGAGAGACAGAGATTCATTGCCAGTTTTCAAACACAAGGCATCCTGTAAGTGGCCTTCCTTGCTGTGTCAACTACCCTTGTAGTGATTTTTTTTGGGTCTTTATTCTCTTCCTCATGCTTTATATTCCTCATTTATTTCTCCTTTAGTGAATAATTTTCTGTAGATTTTGTGTAGACTGCAGTAGGACTAACACGTACGCTTCCTTTCTTCCTTCTTCTCTTTTCTCATTTTCACTCCCAACTTCTCCTCCCTTCTTACCATCTTCTGTCATCTGTGCATCCTGTCTCAGCAAGTCCTTTATTTTTATACATTCATATATTGCTTGTATCCATCTATGTCTGGGTTGACCTCTCTCATGCTCTGCCTTCCTTGTAACGGTTGGTTATCTCTCTTTCTCCTCAATTTGAGCCTCTTGGCAGCAGCTAATAGTCTTCTCTGCTTACTCTAGCTGGATCCACCTTTCTCAGTGCAGGTAAGAGTACACACGACCATCTTCAACAGTGTTGCTGTGTTTCTCCCTAATCAGTTATTTGGTTTAAGTTATAAATTGTTGTACTGTTATATTCTCTCCTTCATACATCCGTATAACCACATTACCCCCACGTAGCCACAAATAATTGGTTATTAATAATAGCATTGATATTTGTGAAGTTATCTAGAATTAAACTCAAATTTTCTTGTTAAAAAAAATCATTGATCTTCACCATCAGTTTTCAATATTTAAAGACTGCCTTGACAATGATCTTCTTATTTCTTTCTCCTTCCATATCCATGCCCCGAGACCTGGCTGTCAATGTCCATCTCTAGTGACAGTAGCTTCTCCTTCTACCTGTACCAGTGAGCAACGCATGCTGCTGCCAGACTAGACTTCCTGAGCTGAGACTCCATTGTCTGCCAGTGATAATGTGTGTGACTCCCTCCATACACTTCACTCCTCGCTCCACGTTTTTGGCCATGGGTTCCAACTTGTACTGTAAGCCTGATGGTACAGGAAGCAGCTGCTCTTGGACCACCCTCCACTCACACCCCCCGACACCTATGAGGGTCCAAGTCACACACAATCTGTCATGTTTGTGCGTGTACTCATAACACTGTTTTCATCGGGGAACCCAGATTTCTACCAGCTTGCTTGTGAGGCTCTCACTCATCCTTTACATATGCAAACCATCTCTTAGGAAATCTTTTGGCTTCCTGTGGCCAGATGGCTTCGTCTTTCATCCACCCCTCGGAATCAACTATATTGCTCCAAAATATCTGGCCTTTGTGCACCATCTACACTCCAGCTTTCTGGTCTTTTTTAGGTTCCTTGAGGATGCCAGGCTGTTTCCTCTTCCTGGGGCTTCACGGTAGCAGTCTGGTACACCTGGAATATTTTTTTCCCTGATCCTTGTTATATTTGCTCCCTCCTAAATGTCAGTTCTCATGGAATCCAATTTTTTTTTTAATCCAAATTGAGTAGATTTTCAGAACTTTCTCCTATGGCAAAAGTCTTTATCATAACTGGATCAAATCAACTTTATGAAAGTAAGAAAAGATCCCAAATTTGTTTTGTTAGCCAGTGTGTATAAAAATCACATATAATAGTCCCTGGCATACAGCAGGTGATAAATTATTTATAGATAAGCAAGTGAATAAATAATGAAACGTTTTATTTACACCTTTTTTTTTTTTTCATTCTGTTCCAGCCTGCAATACACTCTCTAATGCATTGTCTTGCCATTTGATATGGGTTTTGGTCCTTCGGAGTAAAACACTTTGTATTGTTCATATTGGCATCCCCTAACCCCTAGCACCATACCAAACATTCCTGAGACTAATAAATGTTTGCTGAATTAAATTGATTCAAATTAAACTTTCAGAGCAATATTAAGTTAGTGCCAGGACATCACAGATGGTAAATGACAATCTCCTTCCTAATAGCTTTCAAGGTTGATGATGAGATAAAATCAGTCAAGCATCCATCAGAATGGGAAAAGCTCATAAATGCTAAATCTCTGTTTTAGCGCTGTTGTAGTGTCGCTTCCTTTGCGATGTTAAGACACTTTGTTCCATGGGCCGCTCTCTCTTTCTAGCATTAAAAACAGTTCTGTGGGCCACTTTGGGAAAGATAAGCCTGGAATGATGGCAGAAAGGAGGAAGGGCCATTAAAAATGGTGCTTTTACGTTTTTCGCCAATGTTCTTAAACCAATGAAAATGTCACCTGTGTGGATTTTTTGCTCCTTTTCCCTACTTACCTCCCTGACTTCAGCCTCTTAGCCACTAAGTAGAGAAAGTAAATTAAAAAATGCACAGCAGCGAAGGTTCTTAAAACCCTGTACTCTCAAAGAGTATCCGAGAAAGCTGCCCTAGGCTTTTGCGAGTGTTTATTTATGGCAGAAGCTCTCCAAAGGTGAAAAGTGCCGAGGGGCATTTCTCTTTGGTCTCCGTGCCTTCTGGCGCCCTCTGGTGTCTGAAAGGCAGAACTGCTGAAGCAACAACAATGGGTCTCTGACATTGCAGATGCTTTTACTACTTATTCGGGTGACATAAGAGAACAACAAAACCCAAATGTTATGCAAATTATTATGCAGAAATTTTAGTAAATAAAAATTATAGTACCTCTTGGAGATGACATTTGTATTTTTGGGTTCTCTTTCAATGACTGACTTTCAGAAGTATGTCATCTCAATGTTTCTTCACTTCGTTGACTTTGTCCAGTTGTCCAGTAGAGAATACCAATCCTCCATATTTGACATTTAAACAACATCTCCTTCATCATCAAAATAATCTTCTCTTTGTCATGAAGCTCAGTTGGTGTCCATGTGGACACTGAGTATATTTTCTTAAATCCCACAACAAGAACAAATTTGATAGATGTAAGAGCTCTTTTTTTTTTCCACCCGTCCAGAGAGATTGATTTTTAAAATTGTTTTACTTTAAGCTTCATGGACATTCTTCCTCTGACTACTCTAAGTCAAAACACAGCTGCCATCACAGCCATCCACAGCAAAAGAAACCAGGGTAAGGTGTCGGAAGCACCAAGAAGCTCTTGATAAAAGAGTAATGTCTGGGTCCCTACAGTGTGCTCCTCATCTTCTGGACACCCCCAAGATCTTTGATCTTATCAATGTTCCAGGCACTTCAGTTTCCTTATTAAGAAGAATCACGCCGGGCGGTGGTGGCGCACGCCTTTAATCCCAGCACTCGGGAGGCAGAGCCAGGCGGATCTCTGTGAGTTCGAGGCCAGCCTGGGCTACCAAGTGAGTCCCAGGAAAGGCGCAAAGCTACACAGAGAAACCCTGTCTCGACAAACCAAAAAAAAAAAAAAAAAGAAGAATCACGACTACCATGTGTACTTCATGTACACTCATGTGTTACACCCTTAGGTTATCAGTATAACAGGGTAATAATAGATCACATAAAAAACTAACAATTAAAATGAATGAAAGCCAGAGACAAATCCTTAAAGTCTAATATCTTAATACACCATATTTTCATGTCAAAATTCAATTATGATACCAACACACAAGCTAATTCACAAGATGCCAATAATGCCACTTCTAACTGTCAGTCTATATGAAAACCTTTGCTTACTTTAGGATCAATAAAAAGATCAGTGAATAAAAATAACTATGAATTGTGCTGTAGGACGTGAAAATAACATCACTCATACCAGGGAGCTTTGTTACAAAGAGAAAGCAAAACAACGAAACCAGTAATATGAGTGGCATCCCCTACCCATAACCTGGTACCCTGGAAGACCCCTCCTCCTGCCTGCTCTCCGCCGCCTTTGATTCCTCCTTTAACCACATGTTAAAATGAGAACACTAAAGTCCCAGAGCCTTCAGCTGAGCTGCAGTCCTCCCTCTGAACAGCTGTGTGGTTATGATGTCCCTGGCACACATTTGTGTCTTCCACAAAACAAAGCCTAATAACTAATTTAATGAGCTTTGAGAAAACCATATGCAGTGTACCCATGCTCAGAGCAAAGTCTCTTCTCTCACATCGTGGCTTCTCAGCAACTTGTACATTTCTCCTTAGGAAATATCTTTTGTCTTGACCTTCCTTCTGAGCAACAAAGCTCTGGTTGCAGCGTTAATATCCATGTCTACATTTGGATGAAACACTGTGACTTCAATACAGTGTTTTTCAAGACATGGCATCTTACCACTTTCCTATATCTGTATTGTTTTATGGTATTCTTATTTCTTTTAAGGGACTCCTTGACTAGATGCATCTTTGACCTTTGTTTCTCTCAGTTCTTTACATGTGAGGATGAGTTTTCAAATTCAGTTCTTTATCTTTTTGTACAGTTCTTACATCTTTTCCCAGTTTCCCACTTCCATGATGAACATCTAAACTCAGACCATATCCTGAACCTAAGTTTCTTTTCACATCGTTTGATCTATTTGTTACTTTGGAAAGAATTTCTTTAAATCACTGAGGTCACTCTTTTTCTTCCTTTTACCTGTGCTTCAACATTTCAATTCCTTAGATTATGACCTTACCTAAATACCCACTCTCCTTTTTATTCACCCTGCACAGCTTCATCATGCTGTTAAATCTGCTCATAGAGGTTTTCTTTACTCTGGTTTACTTTCCAGGAAGACTCTCTACTCTAGAAATGTTACATATTCTCTAAATCAGACTGAAGTCCACGTACTTTGTTCAGATGCTCCTCACTCAGACACTCCCATATACACTTACTTGTCCCCTAATAACATCAATTTTGGATCTTAGTTCTGTCTATTTCCATTTTGCTAGATGCAGAATACTCAAGAGTGCAGCTGATATTTTCTTGAACCTAGACACATTGTGGGCACTGAGTAAAAGTAGTCTGAGAGCCCAAGTGGAGAAGGAAGAGCCACGTAAGTGAGCATGTTGTTTAGGAAGCTTCACATACGCCCAAGTGTTTCTCAGAGCATGCATGTTCTACACAAAGCTGTGTTACGCCATCTCAAGAGATGTAAGAGAATATTTTCTTATGTCAGTTCGCAACTTTTTTTTTTTAAATCTTAGCACTTGTGTCAAATTACCGTATTTCAACATTAGATTCAAGATTGCTAGTAGGATATATATTTACTTTAGTGCTTCCTTAATTTATAAAGTGTGTCAAATAAATATGCCATATTTATCAATAAACCATGCAGGGCGTCTAATAAAAAGTCTCTAGTAACATAACTCATGCTGATTGAATATCCTAAGCGTGTCAAGATTTTCATAAAATGAATGTATCTCCTCACTTTAAAATGTTATTTTGTGTCATTTTAAAAGTACTAAATTTTTATTTTTATTTTTATTTTTATGAAAAAGGAGTTGTGGACTTCTGGAAGAGTTTAAATAAACCACTTTTATTCATCCTCCACTGGCAAGATATTTTATACTCCTTAAATTTTCCCCATTAGAAATAAAATGAGTAGAATTTGTACCCTGATGCATCTTCCTTCTCCATGCTTATATCTGAAGCTCATTAGCATTTATGCAGTCATACCGAGATCATCAGCTTTCATGGTGTTTACAGTTTTTGGATATAATTCTTTTAATTACGTAAGGGTTAGTGGCCTGCTTTCCTGACTCTGACATAACAATGCTGTTTGTGGCAACTCGAATTTTCACTTAATGTGGCTAAATACCTTTGGTGGATTAATGCTCTTCCATTGGAGAGGGCTAAGGATGTGTCTTGCCAACCATTGGAGGGGCTAAAGATTTGTCTTGCAAATTGTGTGTTTGCTTCCCCTGGTGCTGTTTTATAAATTAATCTTGTCAATATAAATTTTGTGAAGAGGAAAAAAAAAGAACAAACTGTACTGTTTCCCTAGTCAAGTGTATATGGTCTGTGGGAATGTCTTGTTCCCTGACCTATTAGGATAGGGTACTCCGAGTATGTGTATAGTGAATGTTCACTGAAGGAATGCATATTGAATGTCTATTATATACAATATATACACTCTTCTAGGCAGTGGGAAAATTGATGTAAATAAAATCAGGTAAAATTTTTCATTCATGAAATAATAGTGGGAGAAAGAAGGAAGACAAAAAAAATCACACACACACAAAAACACACATGCAGAATGCATGTGTATTACGTGGAGATTGGAGCTGGCATTAAGAGCTGTGAAAGACTAATTGCAGTGGAAACAGGGTATCTGTGGGGGGGTTAGCATTGTGACAGAGTGTTCGGATGTCATGGTGACATCCACATGAAGAGGACATAAGAAAAGGAGCTTGACAACGCCTTCTAATGTCTGGGTACAGTGATGAGTGAATGATGAGGGGACAACAAGGAATTCAGTGTGTCTATAATGGCTGGTCTGGGGAGCAACAGGAAGGAAGTAGGAAAACGGAGACTTATGTGGCTATGCTGCAAGTCCTATACTCAGTGTAATTTTCAGGAAAGTTTTATGTAAAACAATTGAAACAAAAGCCTTGTTTCTCTTAAATTACACTCAAGCCCCTAGGCCACTGATCCCAGGACTGATGTCCCTATGGTACTAATAATTTCCCAGCAAAGCCCACTGTCCTGGTCATTTACTTTTATATATATATACTGAGTCTCACTGAGTCTCGGAAGTCAATGCTTAGAGGCTGATTAACTGATAACAAAAATTCTTAGGAAGACATTCTTGATTTTATAATGCTTCACCCCGAAACATTTGCATTAAGTTAAGTTAAGGACACTTCAAGAATGGACATGAATTTAAGAAAATAATAAATCATCTGGAAAATCAAAGTCACTTTAAAAGGACAGGGAACGGGCGGTGTTGGACTTTGTGGCCCCTTCCAAGATTTGAAATTTGGTTTTTGGGTGTGATGTCATAGAATAAAACATTTTAGAATCCAGTGGTGTACCAGTCTCTGTTCTTTTTTTTTTTTTTTTTTTTGGTTTTTTGAGACAGGGTTTCTCTGTGTAGCTTTGCGCCTCTCCTGGAACTCACTTGGTAGCTCAGGCTGGCCTCGAACTCATAGAGATCCGCCTGCCTCTGCCTCCCGAGTGCTGGGATTAAAGGCGTGCGCCACCACCGCCCGGCCAGTCTCTGTTCTTAAACTGGGCAGACAGTGGCCAGACCTCTCACTCCCAGCTGTCTACAAATCGTTGTCTTATGGCGAATGACATCAACAGCTGGTAAGCACAAGTGAAGACAAACGTGATGCTTGAAGCTTCAGGTAACCAGCCTAGAGAAAGACCTCTGAAGAAGTGACCTGAAAGCCGAGATCTGAATGGCAAGGAATTCAAGGAGGAGGGCTCCAGGAGGAAAGCTAACCGGAGTGGGAGTGGAAGCCCAGTGAGAGTGCAGCAGCAGTAAGTCAAGGCCCCAGGCAATGAGGGAGGCCAGGCCTGGAGGGCCTCACAGCAGTGGATGAGCATTTGCATTTCATAGCTCTATTGTGAGCACACAAGGACAGTCTAAAGAAGATAAGTGGGATGTTCTAATTAGTGTTTGTAAAGGTTTAAGGGTGAAGAGGGAACGCTCAGGGGAAGACACAGAGAAGACAGATCAGTAAGGAGGATGTCAGAGAAAGGAGGGATGGTCAGATGAGAACTGATGATAGAAGGGAAAGTGGAGACTCTGGTGTGATTTCGGGTTAAGGCATCAGTGGAAGATGTATAAGAAGAATAGAGAATGGCCTGAAAATTAGATTTGAACAGCTGAGTAGGTTGAGGTACATTTATTGGCATGGCATGTAGAAAAACACATTTAGTGAGAAGTACGAAGTAGTGGTGCTGTGGGATAATGTCCTTGTACACTGGTTTAATAAAATGCTGATTGACCAGTAGCCAGGCAGGAAGTATGGAGGCGGGGAGCAGCAGAAGAGGAGAATGCTGGGAAGAGGAAGAGCAGAGTCAGGAGTCACCAGCCAGACACAGAGGGAGCAAGATGTCAAGGCAGAACTGAGAAAAAGTACCAAGCCACGTGGCTAAACATAGATAAGAATTATGGGTTAATGGAAGTGTAAGAGCTAGTCAGTAATAAGCCTGAGCTAATGGCAAGCAGTTATAATTAATATAAGCCTCTGTGTGCTTACTTGGGAGATGCGAGTGGGGGAGATTTATCTGGACCACTGGCCATCCGGGACACAGGTAAGCTTCTGACTACATAGTGGAATAAATACATGTAACTGAAGACAGGCAGAAGACCTGAATAAATCTGCAAACATGTAATTGAGGGATAAAGAAGAGATATCCATGTGAACATTGAGAACAGAATCTAAGGACTCAGAAGCTGAGATGCATATTTGATGTCTGTTAATACAATAGAGAACTAAGTGGGGAGAATATCATGAGATGAAGTAATACAGCTTGATGGGGATCAGATGATATATTACTTCCCATGAACAAGATGTTAGATTCTATTATCTGAGATAAAACTGGAAATCATTGGAGGGGTTTAGCCCTAGGGGCTGTATGCAACCAATCTTAATCTCATGTTCAGAAATATAATACAAGTATTGTGTAGATGATGGACAAAGATGATGCTGAAGCAGGGGAATTACTTAAGAAGCTATTGTAGTGGTCCAGGCAAGTAAAGATGGTGGCATGAAGTAGAGTGACAGATGTGAGCAAATTGGTAACTGGCAGAGCTGAGACTCCCAGACAAAATTTACTGCAAATCCGAGCTCTACTTCATTAGATCACATCACTGAGCCCAGGGATCCATCTTGACATGGCAACAACTCAAGACTCACTTCTTTATTTGTGTTCCAAGTCACCAAGAAATTTTTCTTATAAAAAAATAAAATTGACAAACTTGGTATCTGTATAAGTATTTGGTTTCAGATCTATGCTGGAAAGAACAATGAAAACAATGAATTAAAAATAGCAACAACTTAAATGCAAGTAAATATTAATGACACTTTCTGGTAGATATTGACTGTTTCCAGAAGTCTTTCACACCAACAATAAACTATATTTGTTTATTTTTAAAAATAAATTTTGCATTGAGGACCTAAAGCAAGTAACAGATATTCACAACCAAACAACAACATTTCACTCATAAATAAACAACTAAGCAATAACCTTGCAAAAATACATTGC
Organism: Peromyscus californicus insignis; assembly: GCF_007827085.1. Lineage (NCBI taxonomy): Eukaryota > Metazoa > Chordata > Mammalia > Rodentia > Cricetidae > Peromyscus > Peromyscus californicus. Next base: position 69,393,169 of record NW_026294458.1, read on the forward strand.
AACTTATTTTCTCCAGATCTAACATGGCCACTTGTAAATTAAATTTTCATTATTAGGTCAAGATTTCACCCAGCCTTAACTCTGCTGTGAATAGCCTCCAGCTCTGATGCCAACCCTAAACGTCCTCCAAAGGCCTCTGTATTAGAACTCTGGTCCTGAGGGTGATGCTCTGGAGAGGAGATAGAGTCTTTAAAACAGCTGTTCTCAACCTGTGGATCATGACCACTTTGGCAAGACTCTATCTTGAAAAATATTATGATTCATAACTAGCAAAATTACAGTTATGAAGTAGCAATGAAAATAATTTTATGGTTGGGAGTCATCATAACATGAGGAACTGTATTAAAGGGTCACAGCATTAGGAAGGTTGAGAACTAATTTAAGCTGTGGGGCCTAGTAGGAAGTCTTTGGGTCACTGGAAACATTAAGTCGTTCTCCAAAAGGACTTATGAGATACTAGCCTCTTTCTCCAATTCTTAGCTCCATGGCTCATGATCTGAGAGGGTTTTTTTCACATTCCCCCCATCATGCATTTATATAGTGATGTTTTGCCTAGTCACAAGTCTAAAGAATCCAAATCAGTACTTCATGGATCAGAACCTTCAAAACTGTAAGTCAAAGCACACCTTTTCTTTTTATTAATTTATCATCTCAGGCATTTTGTTACAGGTACGGAAAGTTAGTCAACAGAATCCCAATCCAAAACTGGTAAATATCCCTCAGCCCCTAGTGAGGTGTGAAGATAATATATAAATTTCAATTTCAGAAAAAAAAGTAAAGGTGACAATAAGATTGCAGATGTCCTTAAGGGACAGATAGTGGAAGTTCCCTTCTTCCCTTTCCTCTCGGAAAAAAGGTGATATTACTTATAATGATGTCATTTGAACATGATATGTAGTCTTATTTTCTCTCTGCCACGTATCTGCATTATCATCTTTCATTCAGGGCTCTCCACATCTCCCTGGAGTCTCTTTACTATACCATCAGCTTGGTACTGTTAGCATCGTTCCCATAGGAAGTGACTTCCAAAAAGGGTGTTCTTTCTTCTGACTGCTAGGAAAATCCCAGCATCTCTCCATGGTGCTTGAAATGATGAATTCTAGAATATCCAGAAATCTACAGCCCTGCTTTTCTGCTTACATGAAGGACCTTGGAGGAACAAGTTTCTGGGACTGTCACGCTATGTGGAAGAAGCAGGGAGGGGTCCACAGACAGCACAGCAGAGCAGATCATATGCATGGCTTTGATCACAGATAGGTAGTCTAGCCTTTTGTTGGTGTAAAATCTCATTCTCTTTGAGGAGACTTATGATATTTATAAATACTCTCTAGGCTGACAGTATCAAGACTGACATCCCCAAGGGACAAACCCACGACTTCCTGGCATGCCCTTTTATAGGATCAAAAGATCCTTAGCTACAGTTCCAATAATTCCAAAGATTCTCAATGGGGTGATACAAAATAAATTCTAAAAGGATTGAGGATCATTAGTGGTTGGGGAAATGCGTTTCAAATTATAGACAGACCTGCTGTCCTTTTTCACCCTCCATAGATGAAAGGAGTTAGAGAATATGCTGCTATGAATGCTTTTGAACACAGGGGATACTCTTGAACACAGGGGGCGCTCCTGCCCTCAGGGCTGGAGGAGGTGAGTTTAACTTCATGAAGTGTGAGCCCCACCCTATCTGTCAATTCTCTTGCAGTAAGCACCATGAATCATTTCTCCAAGACACAGGGTGCTTTTTCACTATGTATTCTAATCTGTCCTGAGACAGGTCAGACTTTGAATTCTGCCTCTGTTCTTTCCAGCTAGCAGAGTTCAGGCAGGAATGCTCACTGTTGAGTAGCTTTGTGATAAGAACACCTAACCCCCTAGGTTGTTAGGAGACATGAATCAGGAACCACTTACCACATTCCCAGTACTCATCAGGGTACACAGAGGTTTGTCAATAAGTAACAGCCATTATTAATTACATATGACCGATCACTCATAGAGGAAGAGTGGAGCATCCATCAATAATTAAAAAAAACAACAGAACTCACGAAGTCTCTCATGGAGGCATGCTACAGACAAAGAGTAAGAAATCAAATCTTCCGTATGCAGAGGGTCTAGTCCGGTCCCATGCAGGTTCCTTTGCTGTCAGTCTAAAGTTCGTGAGTTCCTTTGAGCTTGGTTCAGTTGTCTCTGTAGATTTCCCCATCATGATCTTGACACCCCCCCCCCCCTCCCCGCTTGCTAATATAATCCCTCTTCCCTCTCTTTGACTAGACTCTCAGAGTTCTCAGAGTTCGTTCTGGTGCTTGGTTGTGGATCTCTGCATCTGCTTCCATCAATTACTGGATGAGGGCTCTATGATGACAGTTAGGGTATTCACCAATCTGATTTCCAGGGTAGGCCAGTTCAGGCTCCCTCACTACTGTTGGTAGTAGTCTAATCTGGGGTTGTCTTTGTGGATTCCTGGGAATTTCCCTAGCATCAGGTTTCTCCCTTACCCCATAATGTCTCCCTCTATCAAGATATCTCTTTCATTGCTCTCCCACTCTGTCCCTCCCCCAGCTCAACCATCCTGTTCCCTCAGGGGATCCTGGCAGTGTGATCAGGATGTATCCCTGGGGCATGAGCTGAGTTTCTGGATCCCATTACCTATGGGTGGACACCTTGTTCACCCCTGATAAAGCAGGGAGGGCCTTGGTCCTGCCTCAACTGAATGTACCAGGCTTAGCTGTCCCCCCATGGGAGAACTTATCCTGTTGGAGGAGAGGATGAAGGGTGGGGAAGGTGTGGGGGGAGGGAGTGGGAGGAGGGATCAGAGGGGGGAATCTGTGGTTGGTATGTAAAATGAATCAAAAAGAAAAAGAAAAAGGAAAGAAATCAAGTCTTTTAACATTCCCGAGGACCAGGATGCAGGAGACCAATGCATCTGAGTGAGATGCCTTTGCATCTACAGGATCCCCATAGGGGCTCCTTTGAAAAGAAGAGACCATTTGAGTCCTTTGACTGAAGGAAATGTCCCAGCTGCAGCTTCAGAGCCTGGGCAGAGTTACAAGCGGCCACTGTCACTGCCATCCTGGGGGAGCAGTTAGATCTCTCTTGCTGTTATTTGGCCCCAGGCTAAGTAAAGCAGACGAATGCCTGCCTACCTACAAGAAACTGAGTAAAAGAGATGTGTGCTCAAAGGGCACACATCTGCTCCTCTACCAGCTCTGGTCTCATCTGTGATTTGTGAGGACTTCACCTGAGCTCCTCTCCAGAGTGACTCAAACATCAAGAGGCAAGTTAAAAACAGGAATGGGTCAAAGATGTTATACAGGATTCTAGGAGGGTGGGTGGCATGTACAGCTCTGGGATGCTATTGTTTCTTGACAAATTCTCTAATTTGGTAGTTTCAAAGCCAAGTTTGTAGTTGAAACATTAGTGTTATTTCAAAGGAAAGAAGGTAATTAGTGCTTATCTTAAATATTTATATATTATAGAATTGAGAAAAAAAGGGTCTCAAGGCAATTTATATCTGGCACTCTCCAATATGGTAGCTACTAGCAACATGTAGCTCATGAGCATACACGAAAGCCAGTTAGAATCTAGACTGAGTTTTTATAAGCAGAAGAGATGAATTTTGGACAATTAGCGCAAATACAAGAACATATTAAATTTTGACATTATTACAGATTGTAAAGGGTAACAGGTTTTAGAAATGTAATTAAAAATATAATACATCTTACATTGCTTTCTCATTTCTTACACGATGGAGATTAGAAAATTTTAAATTACATGTGCAAATCACTTTCATGCACAGTTCTTCGGATTTTCTACGTAGACAATCATATCATCTGCAAACAGAAGTGGTGTTATTTTCACCTTTCCGAGCTTCATATCTTCTGTTTATTTTGTTTCAGTATCGTTTATTCATGATTTGTCATGGTGTTAAGAACTTCCAGCCATTTGTGGAACAGTTGTGACGGCAAGGAGCATCTTTTTCTTGCTCTCAAACTTAGGAAAAAAAGCATCTAGATTTTCATCATCCAGTAACAACTACAGCTATAAATTTTCTGTGTTTCTTATCAACAGAATATGATTATTCATATTTTTCCCCAACCTGCCTTGATTTGGTTGTAAATGAAGGCTGTATTTTGTCAAATGGTTTTTCTGTTTCAACTTGATTGTACACTCACGGATTTATCCACAGGTGGTGTGGATTACATTGATTTTCCCAGGTACTGAACTCATGTTGTATATTTAGAATAAACCCCCTTAGTCACGTTGTATAACTATTTTTCAAATTATTGAATTCAATTTTTGAGCAGTGTGTGGAGACTTTATTTTGAAGTGACAACAACAAAGTCTTTGAGTCACATTCTTCCATGGTTTGCAAAATTTATATTGTCTGTGTCTGATTTGTATACCTGGTTAATATTGACCTCATAATTTTATTTCTCTTTATATGAAAATATGACCTTTAGAGTTCCTCTCAACTAATCTCTGTTTATCACTTTTTATAAGATAAACTACTTTGTTTATCACTTTTTATAAGAAAAATCATTTTAATATTAGGTATTCTAAGATGATTCTAATACAAGATTCTAGTAGTAGTTGACATATTGTTACCACACTTACTGTTTACCTTTGTATAATAAAATTGAATTTATTCGCTCCCTTGACCCAACTAATTTGAAGGTGAAAATGTAGGGGCTAGAGGTACTTGCTTTACGTTCCCCGGGATGTCAGTTTTTAACACTGAGAAGGTGTCACGGCCACCCTTCCCCACCACTCCTCACCCACTATGATAGCAGCTAGGTTTGAAAGCAGCTATTTTGTGCAAGAGCAGCTTATAGTCTTTCCTTTATTGTGAAAATCAAACAGCACTGCAGGACAGGAAGCAAAAGCGGCCTCTCCAAGTCATATGCTCCTAATGTGCCCTTGGCTTGTGAAGGAAGATCATCAAATGCCCTCTAGGCAAACTGTTTATATTTACCATCCTACCACCCAGGCTCTGGAATGGAAGACTGATGTGCTACCACCAACCCAGCACAATGCTAAGTACTCAGTAGCAGGTGGGGTTTTATGACAACATAGACCTTAACATTTGGTTTGTTGGCAGTTTTCCAATGATGACGGTCAACTGTATAAAGATCCATAAAGCTCAGACTTTCCTGAGTTTAATGCCTTCACTATTGACGGTGCCTGTACATTTATGTGTATGTGGGTATGTGCATATAATAATGCACGCAATGAAACACTCTATAAATATCGAACCATAAAATTATTTGAATGTTGTTTTATAAATCACTTCCAGAGATTTTAAGTAATTATATATTTATATAGTGAGTTCTCCATAACTTTGATAGGTATCAAATCTAGGAACCTTTTATATAAATGATTGCTCAGAATTCTGATTGACTATGTGGTGGAGGTTTAAATGTCACATCAAGGCCAAATGTGTTAATACTTTTGAGACACTGAGGCAAGAGTACTGCTGTCTGTTCAGGACAAGCTTAGGCTACACAGTAAATCTGGGTATATTGTGAGACTTTGTCTCTAGGAGAAAAAAAAAAGCATGGGTCTGAGGACATCACTCAGTCTACATGGGGCCTGATGGGTAAGGGGTCTCTCACTGAATGGTATCCCCAGTCCAGCATCATGTGTACTAGTGATGATATCTTTATTTTGTCTTGACACCTGATTGACAACTGGAATCAATAGAAATCAAATCAGCAAAAATCACCACCATTTGTTGTTATGTCAACAAATTAAGAGTAGGTTTCCACTATTTTCTAATATTCTTGGCCATAAAAATCAAATTTAGTTTTCTTAAACATTACACGTAAGACATTTCTTGTATATTATGATTTTCATAATTTTGTCAACTCTATTTTCTCTGAGTTTTGACCTCTTAAATCAAACCCATAGATTTACCGATTTGACTCAATTTTCCATTAGTTCTCCTTTGTTTGACTTTAGAGAAATTCTCAGTTTTGCCTTTTAGCCTCTCTATTAAGTTTTATTTCAAGCACCATAATTTAATAACCAAGAGGTCTATCTTATTCTTTTGCTTTTTAATAAAAGCCTGTTATTAGCTCATGGATACTTTATCTAATCTTATCTCTCTGGAGATATTAATAATATCACAGTTTGAACTTTTACCTGTTTTATATATTGCTTTTATATTATGTTTTTTTTTCTTGTATGTTTCTTTATCTTCAGTGTAGACTTCCCACAGAATATGTTGTTGATCCTCGCTGCTATTGGCTCTAAGCAGATGGAGCTGTGGAACTGAGGCTCCATGAGTCTAGATGGGCTAACTCTTTGGAGATTTTCCCCACAGGGAACATCTGATGGTATTTGCAGATGCTTTTGAAATTATTGTGCTGTTACATTGAGAATGCTGCTGGAAACTATTGGGCAGAGGAACTGAATATCCTACAATGCATGTGAAGTTCCCCATAACAAGGAACTATAGAGAGCCAAAATGTCACTGGTGCCACTTTGACAGTTTCTAATGTACACTGGTTAGGAAGTCTACCCCCAATTATCTTCCATATTGTGTCTGTAGAACTTTTCCCCTCTTTGTGCCAATCAATTTTAGTAAAGGACAAAACCCCAATTCCCCATGTACTTTAGATAAGTGAAATGATGCTTTAGACGTTTATGTTCTATTACAACACTCAAAAGTCATATTCATTTTCAGGCTAAAATACATAAACTGTAATTTATTATAAATATTGCTCAGTGTTGACTCTTATTCCCAGCACTCTAAATAAAAACACATTGTATGAGTCTGTACACATCTGGTATCCCAGATTTCCTAAAAGTACTCAAAACTTTATTAAATCTGATTTGTTTTGAAAAACAAAAAACTGTGAGTACTTTTCAGCTGGGTTCCAATAGGAATGTGCACTAGCCTTGTCAGTCTTATCGTGGTAACAGGGGGGCCTGCATGGAGGAGAAGATTTCTTCCAGAGCACTTTGCAAACAATGGCAAACTTGAAATGCATAAATGATGCTATCATTGCATAAATCACTGGGTATGTTTGAGAAAAAATATTTGGTTAGTATCAGTGGAGCATCTGTGGTATTCTGCATAAGAAGGGTTCCCACAAGCTTGTACGTGTGAATATTTGGTTCTAGTTAGTGGAACTGTTTGGGCAGGAACAGGAGGTGTGGCCTTGTTGGAGGAGGCTTGTTATGGGGCATGGTTCTGAGGTTTCAGAAGACTCATGTCATTCTCTGTGTGCTCTCTTCTTGTTGTTATTCAAGATGTGAGCTCTTAGCTGCTACTTCAGTCTCCTGTCGTCATGCCTTTTCTCTACCATCATAGATCCTAACCCTCTGGCTCTGTAAGCCCAATTAAACTCTTTCTTCCATAAGTTGCCTTGTTCATGGTACCTTATCACAACAATGTAAAAATAACTGATCAAGTATTTGTAATGGGGGAAGAAATATGTAACTTGATATTGTGTGATGTGATGTAATTTTAAAATGGTTTGTGGCAGTAACTATCAAAATCAAATGTACATATACCTTTCACCTAATGAGCTCACTATGTACAGATTTATAATATGAGACTCTCTACATTTCCAATATACAAATCTATTTGTATAAAGTTTCATCATTGTCTGCAAAAATGAAAACAGTGTTGATATATGATAATAAACAATTGGCTAGACAAAGCATAAGAATTACGGTATTTGAATGCAGTAGTACACAGTGTGTAATTTAGAAGAATGAGGTAGATTGATACGCACTGACAAGGTTGCACATACCATGCTTATCATAAGTTCCAGGACAACCCAGTTTTTGGCATTTTAACTGAAAAGGAAAATTATTTAACTGAAAAAGGAAATTATTCCTGCTGTTATCTCTGAAAATTAGGAATAGAAGTCAGAAGGAGATAAATGTCCTACTTTCCAATTTTACCTGTTAGCTCTTGTTTTTCATGTTTACACTAAAGATTAATTTTTATAATTAACAACAGAAATCATATTTCAAAAAGAGCCATGGAGGTGGTGTGGAAAAGATAGTGCATTTCTGGAACTGGAAGTAAAATATTAAGTAAGACACTTTCAATGGGCAGAACGCACACAAAGGAACGAAGGCATCAGAGATGATGGTGTGTCATTAAAAGCAATGACTATAAGCTCTATGGCATTTTGAAAATAAAATGAGCTCAGTATTCAAAGTCAGTTCTGACATTTCTTATCACAAACTTCAAGGAGTGTATAAAGTTGAGGAAAAAAGCATTTGTACAAAATGTACTTGGATATCTACATGTCCTTTCAAGTCCTGCACTTGGTTTGACTCTCCAGATGTCTAAATCTCTCCATTTGTAAGCCTCTGGCAGTAGCTGGGGCTCAGAGGACAGTCATTTATTTGCATTTATTATTTTATGGCATCATCAGTTACAAACAAGGAATCTGAGAATAAAATGTGTAGCTTCAGCTTTAAATTTTAATGAATTATGCCTAGTTCATTGTCTCTTGGCAAAAGGGGTGACTTTTCAATCTCTTAGAACTAATTGTGTGTACCCAAAGTACCCCCTTAAAAGTGGTCCACAGCTTCACCATTGGATCATAAGGATGTCAAAGAGAGTTGGAGAGTCAACGATGGAAAGAGAAAGCATCCTGGCTTCTAGAAAAGCAAGTGTGGCACGCAAAAGCCCAGTTGAGGCCCACCCAGGTCACACTGTTGTGAGTTCCTCACAGAGTTCTGCTGAGTTTGAAGTTAAATAGAACAGTGGTTGAGCTGTTTGTTTGCTTGCCTTCTAATAAAAATTAACTGGAAAACCTAGCGGCTATATAAAGTATTTTATGAAAGGTAGCCATGGGGGTGTGGGCAGTAAAGATTCCCTACCAATGTCTTTTTGCTTTGTATTTCTTTTTGTGGTGCATATGTTTCTACTCAGTATTTGTAAGTAATCTTGGGAAACCATTAAGTTATACAACTGGGACCCAAATATGTACCAGGCTCAGCCTAATGAGGAATTCCACCTGATATTGCTGATCCTGTCTCCCTTCTGTATTTGCTGATCTTTTCCTTTAAGAAATGTGTATTTGGCACTGGCAGTTGGTGTGGAGCATGGACAGGGATGGTGATGGCAGGAAGAGCTGATGGGTTGGATGGGCAAGCTCTTAGTAATGGGATAATCAAAATAAGGACTACTTGTCCTGGTTTTATGTGGTGATATTGTGTCTCCCAATATATTGTGCACCTTAATAAACTTATCTGAGGTCAGAGAACAGAGCAGCTGCTAGATAGACATAGAGGCCAGAAAATGGTAGCACACACACCTTTAATCCTAGCATTCTGGAGGCAGAGATCCATCCAGATCTCTGAGAGTTCAAAGCCACACTGGAAACAGTCAGGCATGGTGACACATGCCTTTAATCTCAGGAAGTGATGGCAGGAAACAGAAAGGTATGTAAGGTGTGAGGACCAGGAACTAGAGTCTGTTAAGATTTTAGGCTTTTGAGCAGCAGTTCAGCTGAGATCCATTCTGATGAGGACACAGAGGCTTCTAGTTTGAGGAAATGAGATCAGCTGAGAACTTGGCAAGGTGAGGTTGGATGTGGCTTGTTCTTTTTCCCTGATCATTCAGCGTTCACCCCAATACCTGGCTCCGGGTTTGTTTTTATTAATAAAACCTGTTAATATTCATGTAACAGTTTTATTACACAGAAGTTAGAGATTTATCTGAGAAAATTTGTGTCTGATAACTTGGAAAGCTATGTAAATCTCACCACATGTAATGAAAATAGGCTGCTGCCCATGTAACACATCAAACGGAATTACACATGGCTACACAAATACACAAACACCTATTTTCTGCTCATGAAACAAGTCATCTTTAAAAGAGAAAATTGCAGTGAAATCTTGAAAATTCAGAGATAAAACTACATCACAACTATTATAACTTTGTTAACTGTCCTGAGCTCCCTTGAAGTATTTTTTTTCACACATGCAGGTGCCACATGCATGTAGTGCCTGCAGAGACCAGAAGAGGGCGTCAGATCTGAGCCCATGGAACTGGAGTTATAGATTGTGAGCCATCACATGGGTGTTGGGAACTGAACTCAGATACTCTGGAAGAGCAGCCAGCATTCTTAGCCACTGACACATCTCCCTAGCCCCCTGAAAATAGTATTCTTTTCTGCTACTTTTTTGTTCTTAGTACATGGTGTGTTACAATTCTAAATGGTATAAACTGAACTTTTGAAAATTTTATAAAATTCAAGTTGCCAGATTTTGCAATTTATTTTTGTAATATAGAACACCAAAATCCATATGAATTTCCATCAGGCCAAACTTACCTAAAAGTTATTCATTGTTTATATGAAACCCAAATGTTTCTGAGCATCTTGTGTCTTACCTTATGATTCCATGTAAAGTAACAATCATGGGTTACCAAATGTGTCAGAAGTCTTCATAATCTTAGACTGCCTTGAGATGATGTTTGATATGTATGCATTATTTCTTTGCTGGAAATTCATATGATAATTTTCATCCTGGTAAGTATTATTGCATTTTATACAACTTTTCTTAAAGGAATATGAGGAATTGAACTATTAGGCTCAATGGCAATAAAAAGGTTTCCAATCTGTGATATTAATTGCAAAATTATACCACCTTCATCTTTTTCTTTCCAACATTATAATTACTTTCAGAATCGTAGCCAACATAGAAGGTGAGTAATAGCAAACTTCTTTTACACTAAATAGAATATATCTTAATTTAATAATTTTATGCTAAAATACAATTTCATTATTTACATTGTTAAAATAGTAAATTTCTGTGCAACCAACCAGACATGTTGCTTCTTCTTAGATTTTTTTGTTTGACACTTTTGTCCATTTGTGTAATGAATTTAAATTATTTTCACATCCCACTCATCTCTCCTACGTCCCTCCACCCCTGTTGGAATCCTTCTTCTCAAGAATCCCCCTCCTACTTCCATGTCTTCTATTAGTATGTGGCCCACTGAATTGAATTAGAATGTCTTGCATTAGCATGGGTAGGAGATTGCTCCTGGAGCAAGGGCAACTTATCAATGGCTGTATTATTGGAAAAAAAAAGACACTCTCTTTCCTAACAACAGTTAATTTCCCACAGTCCCTCATGGACAAGATTTCATGGACTACTTCCTTATCTATGAAATGTTGGCATGCCCACTGGTATAGGTATTGTGCATATAGCCACCGCTGCACTGAGTTCATGCATGAGTTCAACCACTTATGTCCTTAGGACATCTTTTTTGCTGTCTATCTCTCTATCCTCTGACAGTTTTGCCACCTCCTCCTCTGTGATTTTTTTTTTTTAACTGAGCCTTGTAGATGGTAACACAGACATCCTACTTAGGGTCAAATATTCTACTATCACTTATTCTCAGCACTTTAGGCAGTTACAGGGGTGTGCTTGCTGCAGGAAGACATTCCTCTGAGGAAGGGTGGCCACAGCACCAATCTCCAGTGGAAAACTGGACCTGGGTGTATATCCTTAATATTCTCTGTATCTCCATACTTAGCATTGTCACTCGAGTTCACAACCTCATCATACTTCACCTGACCATTTCCTCAGCCTATTCTTGCTTTTTCTCAATCTCTACAACATAGTCAAAGTTATACTTGCAATATAAATCTGTTCATCTACTCTTTAAATTATGCATTGGCTGAACTTTCAATAACATCACCCTTAAGTACCTTTGAGGCAATGCTTTTGGTATCTGGGCCATCTGGTTTCCCAGCACACCTCCTACTCCTCACTGGACAGGTTTCTGTCTTAAGAACTAGCACACAGTTCTTTAAGTATACTTGGCACGTCATAGATGCAGGTACTTGGCAAATTCTCTTTCCTTTGCCTGCAGAGTTCTATCCTGAGTGCCTGCTCAGAGCTCCACAGTATGGTTAGCATCCTATGGTCTCTCACTCACTTTCCCTGAATGGAACTGACCACATCTGTGCACCTTTGACTTATAACCTATAACTGCAAGCTCCCTGGGGGCAGGGACTGAGTTCTAGTGACTTGGTTTCACGGCTAATAAGATGCTGGTGGTAGTCGGTGAACAACTTGCAGCACCAACATCTGAGACAACAATTTAGAGAGTGTGCAGAATTGTGAGGCACCCTGCCGAGCTCCTCTATCTGTTGAGGTGGTTTAGATGATAAATGCCCCCCATAGTTTTGAGCAGTTGAACACTTGGTCCCCAGTGGGTGGTGCTGTTTGGGAGGGTGAGGATGTATATAGCCTTGCAAGAGGAAGTGTGTCACTGAAGGTAGAGTTTGAATATTTAAAGACTCGAGCCACCTCCAGTTTGCCTTGTGCTTGCAATTCAAGACATGAGCCCGCAGCTTTCTGCTTCTGCTGCCATGATGTCACTTAGCCATCATGGATCCGGACCCTCTGGAACTGGAAACCCTAAGAAACTCTTTCTTTTATAAGTTGATGTGGTCATGGGATTTTATCATAGCAACTGGAAACATCTGTATTAACTCCCTTCCTCTTTACACAAATTCAGTGAGTCAGGTACTATCTCCATTCCATTTCCAGACAAGGTAATTGAACTTAAAATTTCACTGTGTGAGTGGATCGTGGACAGAAAGGACTCTGGCCTCTGCCGCGAAAAGGCTTCTAGGGAAGCTTAGCAAGAGATGTACAGGTGACACCATAGTTGGTGGCCTGAGAAAGTATAGTCTGCTGCTGTGAAGCATAAAAAGCCCTGACTCAAAAGTCTGAATTACACAGCTTTTGGTGTCTACACAAGATCTGCATGAAGAAACAAATGAGAGCTAGCAGCCATGACCAAAAGCCACTTTTTAAAGCAAATACAAATTGCATAGATTTGTTTTATGAAGTATGAAGTTCTGATACATGGATTATAATGGATGACTCTATTGCGTGAATTAGCATATTCACAACTCCATTTCTTAACACATGGCATCACTTTGACTATAAGTGCTGCTCACAATCCCTACAGAACAAAATGCCGAATTAACTTCTTGTGTTCATAGGTAGTCACAAAAAGTCTTCAGAGAAGAGATGGATTTAAAGAATATGAAGGAACTGGCCATGGTAGTGCATGCTCATAGCTTATAACCCAAGCATTTAGGAGGCTGAGGCAGGAAGATCTCAAGTTCAAGATCCGCCTGGATCACATAGCAAAATTTTGTCTCAAAATAAAGTGTATGGAAACCATCAATAAGATTAATATGAAGTAGAAGTGGAAGGCATTCCAATGATATAGAATGAAGGCTGAAAATGTATATTTAAGAAAATTTAACCAAACTTTTAAATGAAGTAAAGCTATTAAGGAGAGAATTAAAATGTTACATTCTCAACAAAAGGAATTATAAAATGTTAGAGCTGTATATGGCCTTCTGGATCATATGGATGAATGTTTACTTAAAAGAACTACTTAGAGAAGTAGTTTAGAGGTGACATTAAAGGTATTTTGGAAAATATTTTACAAAACATAGTGAACTAAACTGGCCAGTTTATGTGAACAACCCAGAGTTTTGCCTGTCGTCTTGAGGATTTTAACATGGAAGGTTCTCCCATGATTGTGTATGAAAGGAATAAAGTATCTCCTGGTTTTAGAGCTCATAGTACAAAGTCTGAAACACCACAAGGTTTAAGTGTTCATACTGATGCTTACCAGGGATGCAAATTTGGATACATGCTGCATCTTTTCAGAGCCTTATCTGGCTCCCTTGTCTATAAATCAACTATGTAAAGTTGTAAGGATTAAGTCACATACTATGTGGAGCAGCCTTGGTTTCTGACACTGACTATCCCATTGGTCAGAAGCACTTTTTTTGTTGTTTGTTTAAATAAAAAGCAACAGGCTTGAAAGAGCTTCTAAGAATATGTATCAGAAAACACTGATCTTATTAATTGCTGTCTGTGGGGAGTGTGGGATCCTGTTTTAAAAAGCCTAGGCTATCACAACAAAGAATTTTGACTTCATTCTATTTAAAAACAGAATTCAGATTTGAGACATGGTATGGATTGAGTGGGAAAGATCAGAGTACAGACCACAGAAGGCAAAAGGACTCAGAGCTAGGGTGATAGAAGTGATTGGAGGCTCAACATGAGACATATGGTAGAGCTGCCAAAAGCAGAATGTGCCAACTGGTCACTCATGGGTCATCTCACTCCTATGCATCATAAATTATAATGGATTCATAATTCACCATTGGCATTAAAAAATACTGCCATGTTAGCATTTCAGGTAAGATTTAGCTGTTACTAAGAATAGGTCCAATATTGATTTTGTTATTTTCCTGTCAGAGTTCACATGTAATAGTTCGGCATTTAAAAGAAAAGTGTACATTTAGGTACCCTTTGTTTTACCAACATATTCTTCCAGCTTTGAAAAGGAATCCAGCTCTAGATGACCACATTTGGTTTTACTTCAGCATCAATTCATCTGAGCTCCTTTGGCGGCTGCCTTCCCTAGGTATCTCAGGACCTGATGACAAGTCAGTGCTTTTGAAAGTGCCTCAAGGAAACGCTGGAAGTCTCTATATCATCATTTCCACCAGGTTTCTAAGTAGAGGCTGTGATCCTCTTACACCAATCAGCCATGTATTGGGATCAATAACCAACAGTCTCCACGTGTCAAAGGAGACACATCCTGTGGCAAGACACTCAGCTCAGCTTTGCTAGAAATGGGCACGGCATGAACTTCTTTCTGAGTCTTTATGTAATACTATTGTTTTCTGTGGTTTAACACCCCTGCTCTAGGACCCTGGTGCTTGATATTCTCAGCACAGTGGAATCTTCTGGGGCTGCAGCTGCCTCAGTGTTTTCCTTTAAATCCCTGTTTGGAAATGGGTATTTCAGCAGCTTCTCTCCAAGCCTCTGCCCCTTATTTTCTCTTTCCTTTCCACCCCTCCCCCGGCCCTTGCCCTCTCTCTGTAGTCTGGGGAATGAACCCAGGTTCTTGACTTTGCCAGAGAAGTCCTCTACCCCTGAGCTGAATTCCCAGTCATATTTTATTTTTATTTTGAAGAAAGTTCTCAAGAGGTTGCCAAAGCTGGCATTGAAATTAAAATCCTCCCAACTCAGGCTCCAGGGTAACTGGAATTGCATCTTCATATATTTTTAAAAAGAAATCAATTATCTAAAGCCTATCATAACTCAAATCTCATAATGAGTTCTTCACAGATTGAGGCTGTCTTTTGGGGAAGAAATTATGAGGTAAATTTGGTAAACAATTTAGAAAACTCAACCTCTGGAGTACATGTCTACTAGGATGTGTGACTTGGCTAACTGCAAAGCTCATACTCTGACTTCTGAACCAGGGAGTAGTAAATAAGCTTGTTAGATGTCCAATCAAGGCTCATATTGCCTTTCCTCTTGAGGATAGTCTGCAGTTTCAGTTGGAAAGGCTAGAACATCTGTCTGATCTCTCACTCCTTTAGAGAATACAGGGTTGTCCTGGTCAGACACTCTAATATAAACTGCCATGGTTCTAGCCAATGGACATCAATGACAATTAGGCATCTATGTGAGAGTCCCCTTCCTTCTTTCCTCCCTCCTTCCCTCCCTCCTTCTCTCCCTCCCTCCTTTCTTTCCTTCTATCCTTCCTTCCTTCCTCTTCAAATACAGTTGCAAAGGAAGATATATTTCCTAGCTTCTGCTAACTACTAAACAGATGGACTTTAGACAGATATTTGGGCTTAGTTTTTTAAACACAAACATTTTCTCTTTAATAACTACCTCACAGTCTGATGCCTATTTTTTTAAACCCAGCTTAATTGAGAGTATTTTAACATGTTTGTGTATGAGAAAAATACCTAGCATTCACTGAGCAAATCAGCAGAAGGTAGCAATCTCACTTGCCTTTCCTTTTGTATTTACAGGGAATAGATTACATTCCAAGAATTACAGCAATGTATTCATGTCTCATTGTCCCTTATTCTGAAAGCTGCAATTATCTTTACTCTACAGGTGCTTTGACTGCATCAGAATCTACCCCCTACCAATGCAGTTTTCATCAATCTATTCCCATTTTCTTTCTTTTGAAAATTCTATGCAGAATGTGTGCATTTTATGTTGCCTATTTTATATCCCTTCCACATTTCTATTCACATCTTTCTATTGCCCCAGAAGTGTGATCTTCTGGGATTGCACTAACATCATCCTCGGGCTATTGGACCATGCTACAGTTTCATCCAGTATCTTCCTCAGACTTCATTTGGAGTCAGAGTTAGATACTCGTGGAAGCAAGTTTTACTTTTTTAAATGAATTTGGAATGCTTAAGAAACTTCTTTCCTTTAACACGTATATGAAATAAAAAGCTAAAAATTTACTGTGGTTCATCAACAATGCTTCCCACAGCAATTACTGAAGGCAAAATCCTCTCTACATATTACATTACAGTCTACAGAATAACCTGCAAATTAGAATGTCAGAGCAGAGGAATATAAATAAAACAGATTCCAAAAAGAAAATGTTAACATAAAATATACATTAAAGTATATACTTTCAACTATATTTGGAATCAAAATTTGTTAAACAGTCTGAAAGTTTATATTTTAGATATCTTCATCTTCATATGTCTCGGCAAAAATCAATATTTATTTATGCATTTGAAGCAAAAACAGTGTTCTTTCTCTCCTCAGGAGCCTGCAGTAGTAAAATATTTTATATCTTCTTTATATTTTATATCTTTAGAATTTCACTGAAGATACCCAAGGAATAGGGCAGAGAGAGAGCTTTCTTTGTAAAGGGATTTTAATTCTTAATTAATCATTTCTACAAATCTTTAGCAGAGGGTTTTTGGAGGATTAATGGGAAAATGTTTCAAAGTATTTTCTCATTAATTCTCAAAATCTTGGGGAATAAGCAATAGATAAAATGAGGATTATATTGCTATTGTTCACAATAAGAAAACTAGCATATTGAGTAATCCCTTAACAAATTTTATCAGATAAAATATAGAAACCACCAAAAGTTAGATTAAAATTCACTAACCACTGCCCATCATGCTGGCTTTTACAAAATATTAGAATTCCCATGTTGAAATCTTAGTTCATTAGGATGCTTCTAGAAGGTGATGTCTCTTAGAGGCACTGTGTCCTGAGAACAGCGTATTCATAGAGGAGATTTGGTTTCTTATCCATAGGAGCCCAGAGAGTTCTCTTGTTTTCTACCATGTGAGCACAAAGGAAGAAATGGGGTCTGCAAACCAGGAAATAGATTGGCTATAGTTGGGCCTTGAGGGGGTGTGTGTATGTATATGGGGAGTGTGGGTGGGATCAGGGTCTTGTATGTAGTTTGGTCTCAAGTGTATGATCCTCCTGTATCAGCCTCAAGAGTGCTGGAATTGCAGGTATGTCCTATTCCACTTTGTTTAGATTGGACCTTAAAATTCACCTCAAGGCCCTATGGGAAAATCTGCTTCTCAAGACTGGCACCAGTGGTAGCAGGGTGTAGAGAGGTGAGGCCTAGCGAGAGGTCATTAGAACATCAATGTCAGGTCCTTGAAGGGGACTGTAGGACCCTGGTCATTCCTTCCCTCTATTGACTTCCTTAGTCTACAAAGTGACTACAAAGTGAGCTACAAAGCAAAACTTAAGGTATTCTGCTTTGTAGCTCACTCCTGTCTTGCCAAAGACTCAAAACAACCAGGCAATCAATTGTAAACTGAGCTCTCAAAACTGTGACCCTAAATGAAGCTTCTGTCCTTTTAAGTAATGGCATTAAATTACATGCTTTATGTTGCTTCCTTAGAACAGCTCTAAGTGAGACAATGACTAAAAGGTTCAAAAAGGAGGAAAAAGGAGTTGAATGGGAGCCTGAACTCCTAATGCCAGTAGCAGGATTCGGCAGTGTGGTAGTTTGAATGTAATTGGCCCTTTAAGCTTATTGGGAGTGGCACTATTAGGAGGTGTGACCTTGACATAGGTGTGGACTTGTTGGAGGAAGTGTGTCACTGTGAGTGTGGGCTTTGATGTCTCCTATGCTTAAGCCATGCCTAATGTCTTAGACTCCTTCCTGTTGCCTAGGGACCAAGATGTAGAACTTTTACTTCCTTCTCCAGCACCATGTTTGCCTGCATTCTGCCATATCTTGTGGTTGATATATTGTGCACCCCAATAAACTTATCTGGGGGTCAGAGAACAGAGCAGCCACTATATTAAACATAGAGGTTAGGCAGAGGTAGCACTCACCTTTAATCCTAGCATTCCGGAGGCAGAGATCCATCAGGATCTCTGTGAGTTCAAGGCCACACTGGAAACGACCAGGTATGATGACCTATACCCTTAATCCCAGCACTTGAGATCTCATGTCTTGCTTGGGAAAGACACACACCTTTAATCCCAGGAAGTGATGGCAGGAAGCAGAAAGCTATATAAGGCATGAGGACCAGGAACTAGAAGTTTTTTAAGCTTTTAGGCTTTTAGCAGCAGTTCAGCTGAGATCCATTTGGATGAGGACTCAGAGGTTTCCAGTTTGCGGAAACAGGATCGGCTGACATATTGGCAAGGTGAGGTCAGCTGTGGCTTGTTCTGCTTCTCTGATCTTTCAGCATTCACCCCAATACCTGGCTCTGAGTTTGTTTTTCTTAATAAGACCTTTTAAGATTCATGTTACAATATGTCACCATGATAATGGACTGAACCTCTGAAACTGCATGCCACCCCAATTAAATTTTTTCCTTTATATGGTTTGCTGTGGTCATGGTGTTTCTTCATAGCAATAGAAATCCTAACTAAGACAGGCAGCATAAAGGAAGAAGACAACTTTGAGGTAAGAGCCACTGCTGGAACGTAGCTACATAAAGCAATTGAGAAGAATCTATTGGGAAGGTAGCAAAAGACAGCAGGAGTTGATTAGAACTCTTCAAAGAAGGGGAAATGAAAGAATAAAGAGGGAATATCTGGGGGAAAAGTGCTAGTGGCAGGAGCTAGGAAGGCATTTGTGTCTTTCTACTGACAAATGTATTCAGATGCTCCAAGTACACATGGAAAACTACCAGAGAGCTGGGCATTTGTTTGGATTGGCACCTAAGTACACTTTTCAGAAAGTATTATCTTCCCCATTTTTCTGTTAATTGAATGGATTTAGAGTTGATGCCAGACTCTAATTCATTTCCTTAACATCTGATGTTTTGAGTGTTGATTCATGGTTTTTCAGCTGTTGCCCCCAACACCCACCAAATTAAGCTAGTAGTACAATGAATAGTCCCATCTTCCATCTGGAGACACCCTAGGCAAAACAGGAGCTCATTAAAGCCTTATTTCATTCAAAGGAAACAGAATGAAAAGCAAGCTAACAGTGTAGCTGTTTCCCCCACTTAATTTCTTCAGATAAGAGGTAACAACTACCTCTTCATGCAGCCTCAGGTCTTTGCAAAAAGTTTTGAAATCAAATAGGGCATGAACAAAACCTCAAGCAAACCATCCTGAATGCCTCTCAACGTTTAACCTCCCAATGTTTTGTGGGTAGAAGAGTTTACATGTGGCCCTTACAACGAGTCGCGGAAGCCTACAGGCACCTTCCTGTTATAGTGGGTCTAAGAATTTGCAGAGCACGACTGTCCTAAGAACCCTCATAAAGGAACAGACCAACAAACTAACTCTTTAGTGTATTTTAAACATAGTTCTAACCCCCTTCTAATGTAATCAAATAAGGAGGTATTAAACACACAAAACCATTCAAGTCTGTATCATTAAATGTAACATTTGTATCAGTTTATCATTGAACAAGAAAGGAATATTTACCTTTCATTTTTGTCAGCAAAAATAAAATAAAATAAAATAAAATCTGCCTGCACCATTACTAGAAGAATCTTACCAAGTAATTTCAAGTTATTTGAATCAGAATGATTTTATTTCTCTGCGAAGGAAATGTAGCCAACTTCAGATGTACATTAAGAACCATGGTCTAGCAAGATAGCAAATTCCAATTTCCTATGATCAGAGAATCTTATTACCTTTATCCTCTTGCTTCCTTCCTGCTCACAAGGGAAGTTAAAAGTTGTTTCTCAGTTAGAATTTGTCTAGGTCTACATCCTCATAAATGGAAGGTGATGTGCTTGCTGGCTACAGGTCAAGCACTGACTGCATCAAAAAAAAAAAAAACCGTAATTTTAAAGCCCTCGTTTATTTCTGGCTGCTGTTTAGATTTCCCCATGTGTTGTTAAATGTGCAGACTGCAAAGTAGCATATTGTTAGCGACAACTTTGCACAATAGTGGAGATCTGCAGATGGTGTGTCTTTTCAAATATGATAAATGCCCAATTTAATGCTGATTTGTGGTGATCGGGAAAATGCTGCAAACTCTTGGGTCTCAGGCATGTCTTGACAGCAGATCCACAGGGCAGGAAGCGCATTAAAGCTGAAGAGTGTGCTTAAAGCAATACTAGTGGCTATTACCCACTGCATGTGTCTTTGCTATGTATGAGTATAACAGAACATATGAAGAAAGAATAAATAGAAGTGCCAAAGGTGCAATGGTGGTACTTACATCTTAGCAGTAACAAGCAGCTATCTAACTGGACTTAAGGCCCTTTTAACGGAGAGAAATCATGCCTGGTACTCTAAGCCTAGTCAACAGAGATCTTAAGGGAGAACCCACTATTGACACTTTCCTAAATTAGTACAATTTTTAGCTCCAGTCTAAATATTTACCCTTATACCTACAGAGAAGTATAGCTCTCACCATTCAGCAACAACGTTTATTTTTACAGCAGACAGAAGTCATTTCAGAAAGCTACAACTGGTTGAAATGCAAGGAACAGCTGGTTATGGGTGTTGTCCAGCCCCTATTGATACAGCTACAACAGAACTTCCACACCTCAAACTCAGGCAACACCACTGAAGAGGGAAAAGAAAGATTGCCAGAGCCAGAGGACCAGGAAGCCTGCTGTGAGATTCTGTGTTCTAGCTATGACAGAGAATCTAGACTTAGGGAATCTCAACAATATGGCTGCCCAGAGAAGACACAAATGATTCCAGCACCAGTTGACAGCTTACATGGGCGGAGGAAATTTCATGTGGTGCCACCTCTAGATGAAGAGCTATAATCAATAGCTACAGAGAAAGGGAGAAACAGACTTTCCCACGGATGAGCCCCATCTAATTGGTTATCTAATACTGAGTGGTCATTCCTGAAAACATATACACACAAGTAACACTAAGTGGACTTAGATGGCTGCATCTATACACCTATTCACACACACATATACATATCTATACATATATACATATATATGTACATATACATGTAGAATAAAGGTCATGACTTTGAGAGGGAGTTGGGTAGAAGACATATGGGAGGGAGTGGAGGTGAATGATGTAAGCAAATGAAACTTGAAAGAAACGGGCTACACTCTTACTACTTTCCTCCTTTAGTAGATTAGGAAGCCCAAACTCAACTAGAAGTTACCTGGTTAATGGAAGTCAAATTGAACGATGAATCCCTTTCTCTTTCAAGTTCTGCACAAATTGTTTGACTAGAGTGGTTGGAATTACACCTAAATGTAGGAGACTACAAATAAGCACTCCTTGTCAGTTCAATAAAATATTGAAAATATGGTACATATTTAATTCCAAAAAACCACACTCTTTCATTAGTGGCATACTTTCCTGTTTTTTAATTAAGAATTTTAAATTTTATTTTGCATACCAACCACAGATACCCCTACCTCCCCTCCTTCTGCCTCCTCCCATGGGGAGTCAGCAGAGCCTGGTACATTCAGTTGAGGCAGGTCCAACCTCTGCCCCTGCATCAAGGCTGTGCAAGGTGTCCCACCATAGGTAGTGGGCACCAATAAGGCAGTTCATGCACCAGGAATGGATCCGGATTCTACTGCCAGGGGGCCCCAAAGCAGATCAGGCTACACAGCATCTCACTTATGCAGAGGGCCTAGTCCAGTCCTGTTGAGGGTCCACAGCTGTTGGTCTAAAGTTCATGAGTCTTAGAAGTAAATATTCATTTACTTCTAATCATCTTCTGAAGCTTCTTCTGTAAATCATATCACCATCCTAGGAGGCCGAGTCTACTTTAAATGAATGAAACACAGTGCTGAGCTTCAGGGAACTCTCAGCACAAAATGAAGAACAGGAGGTCAGCATGAAGACATTTGGTTGTTACAGCTAGGAACAAATATACAATGAATATTAAACAAGGAGCTACAAAGAGTATTTGTTGTTTAGGGAGAGAGAGAGAGAGAGAGAGAGAGAGAGAGAGAGAGAGAGGGAGAGAGAGGGAGAGAGAGAGAGAGAGAGAGAGAGGGAGAGAGAGAGAGAGAGAGAGAGAGAGAGAGGACATTTAAGCGGTTTTACTGTTTCAAAAGTGACTTTATTTTAGGTATGGCAATTCTTTCTTTCTATTTATTTATTTATCTATTTATTTATTCATTCATTCATTCATTCATTTATTTATTTATTTGGTTTCTTGAGACAGGGTTTCTTTGTGTAGCTTTGCACCTTTTCTGGATCTCATTCTGTAGACCAGGCTGGCCTCGAACTCACAGAGATCCGCCTGGCTCTGCCTCCCGAGTGCTGGGATTAAAGGCGTGCGCCACCACCGCCCGGCTCATGGCAGTTCCTTAGATGCCAGCCAGTCAAATGCACACCTTCTACACCTGCCATGAGGTTCAGCTTCTCAGATTCATCCCATTCCTGTGTACTGAATAATTTCAAGGCTCTGTGATGAAAACCATATTACTTCCAGGCCCCTTTACTGGATTCCATCTTTAAAAGTCTGGCTAATCCTTATGCATTTCCCCAAACCCTCTAGCACAGAATCTTTTATCGTCTGTTTCCTTCCTGTACATTCTCATTTCCTCTTTCATCAGGGAGATGGTGCCAGCCTGGGGAAAATTCACGACTGGGAATGCGTGGAGAGAAAAGGCTTCTGGTAGACGGAAACTGTTCTTTTCCCCTTCCATTCTGGGTTCTTACGGTGACAATCTGACCAATGGCTTGGCTCCTGAGAGGAAAAGAATATAAAAGACTCCAAACCAATACTTAATGTCTGTAATCACACCCTTAAGCTCTCTTTGTAAATACTCTATGACTTGCCCATTCAGTCAAGGAATTAATCTTTTGTAGGCCTCCCTCGCTTTAATTTTATTTATTTAGTTATCTATTATTATTATTATTAATGTGTGTGTGTGTGTGTGTGTATGTGTGTGTGTGTGTGTGTGTGTGTGTGTGTGTGTGTGTGTGTGTGTGTGTGATTGCAGGCATGCCATGGATGGGTGCTAGATGGACACCAGAAACAGCATTTCAGAAACCCATTCTCTCTTCCATCCTAGGCTCTGGGGATTGCATTTAGGTCATCATCCTTTCATGGCAGGTGTTTCCAATCACTGAGGCATCCTGTCGGCCTCTTTCTTTTCTCTTCCTCCAGTTGTTGGTTGGTATATGTGAAATATTTTCTGACCATTGATGTCTTATTCAGCTTTAGAGAAACAGGCAAAGTATCACTTTTTCAAAGATCTTTGCTCTCAGTGACGTGGGACGATTTGCCTTTCACTTTAATCTATTGGATGTAAATTTATATTTATCAGGGTATTTTAAAATGTTAAAGGTTAACATTTAATCCAAAATATAAGAAGTAACCTTGTCATATCTGTAACTGTTGATATATTATTTATCACACCAGCAGATGACAAATGTCTACTGTTATTCTTAGTTCGAAAGTGTTATTCTTAGTTCAAAAGAGTGATCAATAATACATTGTTTGTTTTTTATTCTAATAATTACCAAGGTCTGCAAGGTGCAGGCCCAAGTTTATACTTGGTCACATCTCTTTCTGACTCTAACATGGTGCTGGACTCATGGGCTCATGGCTTGTCTGTTTTTAATACCTAAGTTGCTTAGTAGAGCCTTGTTGTATGATGTCTATGTCACATGGAAATTATACTCAGTGTATTTGAGAAACAGCTTGATTGCTTAACTAGTTTAAACTATAGAGGAAGGTTAAAGATATAAGCTTGCATATTCTAGAAATGTTTCCAGTTGTCTAACATTCAGTAATTATTTCAATTACTTAATAAATTCCTAAGGTTCAATAAAATAGTGTGAGAATACTTAATACAAAAGAAAAAGGCTGGGGAGTCAAGTAAAAATAATGGCTTCACATCTGACCTTTTGCAAGTAAAGAATTCTAAAGTGTATAAACTTGCACTGGTTCTACTTCATTAAGTTATTCAGCAGCACATTGACTAATGGTTGTTTCAACTATGAAAGTCATGGCTAACAAGCAAGGAGTTTTTAATAATGGCCTCTGAGGCTCCAGACTTGCCACCAAGGCAATCAGTGTACATTTTCCTTCCAAGTAGAAATAAAAATAAAAATAAAATATGAAAATCTTTTCTGTCATCCAGAGGAAGGTCATGTGTAGATACCTAAGACTCACAAGAAGGTCATTAGCATTATCAGGTATCATAAAGAAATCAGAGTATAATCCTCTAGGAGTCTAAATGGATAAAATGCTTGCTATATATTCATGTATAACATTTATCAGATTTGTGTTCCTTTTCAAAATCTACTTCCCCTTAATTGCAAACAAATTAGAACAGATACAATTCAAAAACTCTCAGATCAGTATTATTCTGAATATCAAGGAAACAACAGAACAATTAGAAAAAAATCCCTACACTGAAACTAATAAAAAAAAGCCCCTACAGATTTCAATGGTTTTCTTTCAGACTAGAGCTAGAATGGGATATAGAATGGGGATAGAGAGAGAATTTAGCCTTTGATTAAACACTGTACTTATTTTCCAGCTTTAGAATCTTAGTGAATAAATACTTTGTCTCAGGAAATGCATTTCCCAGGAAGTAGTCCAAGAAAACATTGTCCAAATTCTCATCTGTTCATCAATGAATATGTACAGAGTGGCCCCTCACTATTCAATAACCCTGTCCAGTGGAATGGTCCACTGTGCCACCCTATACTAAAACATATGACATACTGGTTGGGGATGAGCCACCCAAATCATTAAGAGCACTCAAAGCTATCTTCAGTTTGAATATTGCTAATTATCTAAATTTATGACTGGTATACACAGAAGAACCCGAATTAAACCTTTAAATTGCTACTTCTCAACCATTTGGTCTTTATCCTCCCCATTAGAACCATTGTTAATCTAGCAGTCTCAGGTAATTTGGAGGAAATGTCAGTGGGAGATCAATGTATGAATCCCTCAAGACCTATTTGGTGTTAATCTCTTTCTTTTATGAAACACTTTTCCTATAGATTTAGAATGTTCTATTCTTAGGGTTTCAAACTGATCTGCAAAATGTTCACTAAAAATTCTGTTTTCCTCTTAGATGATACAAAAGTCAAATGAATGCTGGAAATTGACTTCAAAAGCAAACGTTAATTGCTAAGTAATATGGATTGAATGTGGCTTGTATCTAAGTAAGAAGAATGCTAGTGTCCCAAGAGATCACAATTGATATAAATGGATTTTTTAAAATTCAGAAATAAAAATATAAGGGCCCTAGTCTCTTTTGACTCACCTCACTCATCTCTTTCTTGGGATTAATTGCTTGCTTCTGTGCCTTGATGCATATGTGCCATGGATAACATTGGTGGGGTAGATTTGAGTATAAAGGACTGTGATGATGGCCACTTGTGGAGGCCTCATATTCCTCCCTACATAGATGCTGGTGGACAGACAGTGTGCATGCCAATATACCAGTGCAAAGGTGGGTGGGGGGAGCTGGAGCTGGCAAACACCTTCCATTTAAAGACCACCCCTTGTAATCTACTGCAACAAAACAGAATGGGGTACTCAACATGTATCTCATGCTTTACATGAACCTCAAGGGTGAGTTCAAAGGACTGAAATGTCTGATTTCTTTGTGTTCTTTTCCCTAATTATAATGGATCACTTAACCCTTCTTCCCTGACTTATTGTGCTTTCTCTTACCATCAGGCTAACAGAACTCTGGGGAAAGCTGACAGACAAATACAGTATTAGATTCATGAATATAAACCTCTGCATAGATGTTCATTCTTAGAAACAAAGATAAAGAGCTGTTGGTTTTGAAATGAATGATAATGCCAGGGTCAGAGATGTGTGTATCCAGTGTGTGCTGAAGCATTCGGAGGCAGGAAAACCATCAGATGAAAGTTTAAGGGTGGTTCTTCACTCTATTTATTTTGAGGGCATGATTAAAATAGCTCATTAACATTCCTTTAGTCCATCTTCTCATTTACTTTATCACCAAAGCCGTATGAACTTATGCTAATTATATGGGAGTTTTATAGGTATTGAGCAAGAATCTCTGGTTCAATAGGACAAGCTACTTTGATTCTAAATTGGACGACATCGAAGGCTACGTTAACGCTTTCATTTTAGATAGATGAACGTTATATATTTGCAGACTATAAATCCACTGCCTCTGTCATACATTTTGTCCTTAAAAAGTAAACAAAACCACCAACCCACGCACCCGCCCCCCCCAAAAAAAGCAGTCCAACAACAGAGTTAGTTGCTTTCCTGGCACTAGGTTTAGATATAACCCTCCATGTAACATGCTAATATTTGTATAGATTATTAGAAAACTCCACAGGAAAAGGCTTGCTAGGGCACTTACGGCAGTAATGAATCAAAGTGGTTGCTATTGTGTTGTGTTAGGTTGAATTCATACAAAGATACAATTTAGCTGATTGACTAAAAGCTGAGTTCTGAGGTCACATCTCTTAATTCTATCTCTTTTCAGCTATGAGAGTCGAGAAATTTAACTTCTCAAACCTTCCAAGTACTGAAAGGTTTTTTTTTCTGTTGTTTTTGTTTTGTTTAGCAACCTACCATTATAGTCAAAAAGTATTTTGCTAAATCAATTTATTATGGTTGATACAGATTACCACTGATGTATTTGCCATGCTCACTCCTTTCTAGTTTCCTGAAAGTTAAGATTTCTAATTAATTGATTGACAGAAATCCATCATCAGAGAATGAAGTCATTGGAGAAAGGGAAGATAAATATAAAGAACCTTGGATACACAACAGGGATCCTTACAGAGATCCAGACACTGGATTTGTTGGTTCCTCTCTGATGACCGCAAAGGAAGGAACATTTCAGCATTTTCATAGTAAATTGGGGAATGGTCAGGCTTCCCTATGGCAGGATGTAGAATCAGAAGAGAAGCTCCTTTTGGCTATATTGTCCTGAGACTAATCCTATGGTCTCTAGAGAAGCAGGCAGAGAAGAGTAGGGGAGTCCTTCAAGCATCCCCGAGGGAACTTGACAACCGAAATGCTTCCTTCCTGTTCAGCACAGCTGGGCTTTTTGCTCACAAAGTCTTCCTGACATGATTTTCTGAGTCTGTGAATTTTTCTCAGTATTATATCATCAAAATGAATAAGGGATACTTATTAATGGGCTTAAACACAGTTTTCAATACACCCTAATTCACTATGCCTCTGAGTGTAACTGCACCATCGGTCTTTCTTGATTATAGCCCTTTAAGTAATTGCTGGCTGTCCCCAAATTTAATTCTGTGACAGGCTTCCCCTCTTTTAACATCACCATTGGGTGAAGGAAGGAATCTCCCAGTTAGAACTCCTATGGTTATTTAGGAATGCTACTAGGAGTTTCTGAAATAATAATACAAGAAAATTATCATACCTCTCAGTTTAGAGTCATTGTACCCATTCTAAATTCAGTATTTGTCTTTCCTTTGAGAACACACAACATGATATCTCTTGTCTGAATTAGACTTTAAAATATTTTACTAGTGAAATACTATAGTAGTAAACTATTTTATATATTTTCATCTTTCCAATTAGATGGCAAAAGGCACAGAATATTCTTATTTATCCAAGTGCTCTATAAAGACCGGGTTCTACATTGATTTGCAAGTATTTCTCCCTAACATAAAGGTAGAATTGCTGTTTAAAATTGCAATCCTTTTTAATTGCGTGCAGAAATTACCTGGTCCTAAAAACTGACACATTGTAAACTTTATCCTGTTCTTGAGTTTTACTTCATTATGACATTTTTTTTTAAAGAATACTTTTCCTGAAGTTCATTGTGCATTCTCTTCATCCATTCTCAATGAATAAAGGAGCCAGCCAATAATTACCACCCCAACCAGCAGAAATCAGGCCCCCGTTTCTTGATTCCTCTCTAATTCTAAGGACAACTGTAGATCTGAGTTCCTTTCTAAGAATATGATAACATAGTACATGATACGAAACATAAAAAAATGTCTCTAAAATGTATGAGAACTCCAGGCTTTTTAACAGTAATCAGACTTGATCTTGTTTGGCCTGGTCACCAAGTGTCTATCTGTGTCCCACCCACCCCAGCTCTCTCTCATATACACCATTCTCACTCATATGCACAACAACTCACAGCAATATAAGATAACCCTGCTACAAAAACTAGCCTGAAAATTGCAAACAGAAGGAGCTCATTTGTTTAACCAAGTGCCAGAACAAAGTTAGAAAAGTCAGCTGATCTGTCTCTTTCTGTCCTATACCAATATTGTCTGCCTCAAGTTGTGGTGATATTTTATTTGTGCTCTAACAAATAAAGCTTGCCTGGGGAATCAAAGAAAAAAGCCAGCTTCTATATTAAACATAGAGGTCAGGCAGTGGTAGCACACGCTTTTAATCCTAGCATGTGGGAGGCAGAGATTCATCTGGATCTCTGTGAGTTCAAGGCCACACTGGAACAGAACCAGGCGTGGTGGCACACACCTTTAATTCCAGCACTTGTTAACCATAGAGATAGGGAGGTCTATACAGACAGATGGGAAGTGATGTAGCTGGGTAGGAAGAGGAAGTGATGTAGCTGGGCAGAAAGAGGAAGTAAGATGGCAGGGCACAGAAAGGTATATAAGGCATGAGTATACAAGAAGTAGCTCTCTCTTGGGCTGAGGATTTCCTAGCATTAAGAATTTGTGACTGGCTTGTTCTATACTTCTGATCTTTCACCTTTCACCCCATATCTGGCTCCTTTTTTTTTGTTAATAAGACCATTTAGCAATTCCTGTTATATCAAGTAGTTATCCAAAAATATTGGGGAACTATAACACCTTAATCTGATCCATACAAAGGTCTTGATGCAACATTTCTTTTGGCTTTTAATTCAAAATTTTGTCAATAGTTCATGCCTCAATGAACTGCTTGATCCATTAATAAGTTCTGTCAGTATAGAAGCAATTAAGCAATCACTTTTAGATCATTCTGATAAGAATAGTCCTTATTTTATTCTTCTCTGTCTCTTCTGTGTAACGGCATTAAGAAAATGCCAAGCAATTAACTCAGTTTTGCACAAAGTGAAGCATAGCTAATGTGAATCAAATCACTCAGTGTGGTCAAGAAATTTACATAAATATTTTATATAGTATTTTAATTTTATTACATATACTGTGTTCTTCCTGCATGTATGCCTCCATGCCAGAAGATGGCACCAGATCACATTATAGATGGTTGTGAGCCACCAATGTGGTTGCTGGGAATTGAACTCAGGACCTCTGGAAGAGCAGCCAGTGCTCTTAACCTCTGAGCCATCTCTCCAACCCCAGTATTTTAATTTTAGGAGTCTGTTGTGGGGAAGAGACTCAGTTTTACTCTGTGTATAATGACAGATGAGTATTTAATGCTTTTATGTGGGGATTTCATTCTATTCTAATCACAATGACAGCCTGTGAACAGTGCCCAATGCATGCATGCATGTTACAGATAGAAATGGGTTCTGTCTGAGAATTCTACCCCCTCGTCTTTCTGTGATAAAAATGTATTTGCATCATTATCAGTAGCTGAAGTGATGCTCACCTGTGACCATCTATTCTTGTTATAAAATCCAAGACTCTGGCAGAATTTTCTTACATTAAGCTTGTCAAAGCATTAGAATAGTTGTCTGATATTTCCTAAGTGAAGGCATTCAGATTGCTTAGTGTGGGAGGGAAGATGTGCAGAGGTAAAGAAGGGTGCCACAATTTCTTTTGATTGGCAAATATTAAAAGCAGGAGTAAAATTTTCAGCTAATTAATCATCTATAACTGTTAGAAAAAGTCACTATTACTGTTAAAAGCTATGATTAATACTAAGACAAGCATGTATAGTGAAATGGAAAAGTATACAAAATGTTTCTATCACTTAAACATGAAGAGATTGTCATTGTGAACTATCATCATCATCATCATGATCATCATGATCATGATCATCATCAATCTTATTCCTAGGACAATATCTACACACAAATATAAACTCAATACATGTGAAAATAACAAGTGAGTTAAAATGTGTCTAATTCTTATACTGAATCATGTCTGTGTTAACATCTTCATTTTATAGACGGGTCATAGTAGGGCTGAAATGCTCTTTGACACTGAAGCCTAGAGTGACCTAGTTTCCATCACATGATGTGAGCAAGTGGGTCTCAATTAGTTACTTCTCAGTAGATACAGGAAAAAAAAACACTGGAAATACAAAGGCTCAATGGTGTTGCTTTGGAAGAGCTAACCAAAGAAAGCAACTTTGGAAAGGCTTTGAAAGCAGAAAGCCATGCCTTTAAGAAGCCAGGGGGTAAGGCAAGGAGGTAATATGAAGTCTTGGAAGCAGCAGGTTCATTAACATTGTATCAAAAACAGGCAGTGAGAAGACATGCTTCTATTTATATGGAGGGAGGAATAATTGGAAGAGAGATTTTAAACCTGTAATTAGGAACTTGGATTTGATACAAAGCAGAATTGGGGAAACGATTGATGTGATTAAAACAACAGCGGTGATGAGTACCGCTGCTGGGTGAAGGATGGATTGGCAGGCTTGGGCCTTCTGGCTGTCTGCACGGCTGGCAGAATGCTATCCAGCCAGATCGGTTGCCAGTGGTGGTTTATGGTGCCAAGTCAAAGAAATGTGACTGAGATAGGATCCACAAATTGGAGCGATTGCTCCAGCCTCCTCTCCGTCCTTCGCAGAATCCCAATGAATGATGGCATGAAAACCTCTTCTCTTCCTTTTGCCTTTTTTCTTGAAACATTGCCTTTCCAGTAGCAATTGGTATAATCAATTTGGACATGAAGTGACTTGTTTTGCCACTAAATCGTTTTAATACAAAAAAGTGGGTGTTATTTTAAAAATTAATTATTTTAACACAAAATAAACTACAAATAAACTATGTGAGTACAGTTGTAGTTGCAGAGAAATTAAAGCTAATACTGTCAAGCTCTTTCATGTATCAAACAATGAACTTGGGACGTAGAGTGATTCTGTTCATTCATTTTTCATTCAGCACAAGCTATGGTGTCAGATCTATCTTAACTTTGAATCCTGGCTTTCTATGTATTGTGCGAATAACTTCAGAAAAGCCACTTTATTCTTTCAATTTCTTCATCTGTACAATAGAGGCAAATAGGGTAGACAATAGAATACATGCATACTCTTTTTCAAGTCTCCATAACTCAGTTATGCTCAGTGCTCTGTATCCATGGTGCATGTGTTTCATTCTCACACCCACCCCCACTCACAAGTAATGAAAGCCCAGAAAAGCTCCATAATATTTTTGTTACTCAGTTTATTCTTTTGTGATGTGGAATATGTAAATCCATCCATACATATTATGAAATGAGGGAATACAATCAAGTGCATTACCTTTTCCCTTTAGGAAAATTGCACTGGATATGCTAGTGATAACTGTAGGGTTTTTATTATTGTTCTTGCTGGCTTTGGCTTGTACCTTCCAGGTGCTAGGTGTGGC
Organism: Peromyscus californicus insignis; assembly: GCF_007827085.1. Lineage (NCBI taxonomy): Eukaryota > Metazoa > Chordata > Mammalia > Rodentia > Cricetidae > Peromyscus > Peromyscus californicus. Next base: position 69,424,842 of record NW_026294458.1, read on the forward strand.
ATTTGTTGTAGAATATGCAGAGAGAAAACATGCACCTTCTCTCCAGCGTTCAACTTTAGGCATGACAGAAAATAAATGACAACCACAGTTGATAAACCAGGCACCTCCATCTTTACTCCATCCCAGGGAGTTCTCAGCCAATCAGAAACATGTCATCATGAGTGTGTGATTTGAAGTAAGATTGGGAATGAATGTTAGTTGACCACTGAAAGAAGGACAGGGAGAGTCCTGCAAGTTGGGAGCAGAGTATAAATCATCAGGATAGAAAGCGCATGCCTGGAGCTGGAGAAAAGCCAATGGCTGTTGGCTCCTTTTGTTGCGGTTGGTAATTGATCGCACACATGAGCAATAGCCAGAGGTGGGGCACGTAGTGACTTGATCAAAAAGAGTTCTGTTAAATGCACTGCTAAGTTTTGTATGCTTTACCCTGCAGCCAATATAATACTACTAGAGAATTTTACTCAGAGGGACAACCTGATTAAGTTCCTTCTGTCAAAAATTGATAAATGCTCCAGGGTCCACACATATCTGAGTATATGACTTTTGCAATCACCTGTTGACAAGCTGAGTTTTCTTCTCCTACCACAGGGTAGACATTTGAAGGCAGCCATTCAGTTTTCTACTTCCAACATTGTGTGATGTCCACGCCCCAAGCAAATATGGTATCTCTTCTTATTTGTTGGGTAAGCATTCTAGAACTATCAATAGGTGACAGAGACTGCAAACAATATCTGTACATAATACATACATATATAAGTATTTATATTGTTTTCCTGTGTTCCTGACAGCACTGCCACACTAGTACCAGAGTTAATATATTCTTATCAATGGTGAATTGCTGAAGGACAAAGAGTGGGAAGGGGATACAGAAAAATAATAGGTTCAAGAGATACTTAAGAAAATGGATAAACATCAGAGTTTGGTAGCAATTGTGTTGGAGGCCAGGAGAACTAACCTCTAATTGACTTTGAGATTTTGGTTTTGTCAACTCAGTTGATGATATTGTCAACTGCTGAAAGCAATATGGAGGAATAAGTTCACAGGTGAAAAATAATGCATTGTGATGTCAGTTTAAACAACACATGGATGAACTGCAGGATTTCTAAGAGGCAGGCAGATCCAAAATCACGCCTAAAAATTTTGACATTTCCATCCTTTAACTTGGAGCTGGTTGTTCCT